>NC_083106.1:71580190-72274357 GCF_949774975.1 Lagenorhynchus albirostris
GGCAGATTATATTTGGTGGCCTGGCTCTTTGATTGGATCATGCAGACTTGTAAAAACATACATAACTATAAGAGAAAGAGCCTAGCTGTATCTTAAAGAGCTCAATATGTGTTTCCGTCTTCCTTCCTTCCTCCTCTTTTTCCTTCTTTCCAGTGTTCTGTTTTACGAATAACGCTGTTTCCCCCATGCCACCTCCAAGAAATATTGTAATTTAGTTCAGGGCAGCCTTTGTATTGATCCTCTACAAAGGCATAGGGGCTAGGCAAATGACAGCATAGAACGTGGAATGGGTTCTCTGAGAATCAGGTAATAGGCAATGGCTTCCATGTGATTTATCATCAGGTTACTTAGACTTTGACTCCATCCGTCTGCCAAAGAAAGTTAGACTACCCTGAGCGAAGGACACACACTTGATCCGAGGCTGAGAAGTGCAGATGAGTCATTTCTGTTATAAATCAATCTTGACAGGCCATGTCAGAAGCTCAGGGCCAATAAGTCAGTGTCACTTACTGAGCCCTAACCTGGCCACTGTATAATTAGTCCTGGGCTTTTCCCCTTGAGTGCACCACTGTCTTCCTATATGACAAGGTATTAATTACTAGACCTGGGAAGTTCAACGTGTCTGATTTCACTCAATCACTCAAACTCATGTCAGTCTCCATGCATGTTCCAATTAGGCATGAGGAGGAAGGCGAGTGAAAAATAAGGACTAACTTGATCTCCACAGTCCCTCCAGGCAAACCTAAAAAATATATATACTTGGATGTCAGAAAATTTTTAGGAGTTCATGACATTCTGTGTTTTCATTTTAATTGTCACTGTTATTGTCATCACTAGGAAATCGACCACATAGTGAAAAAAAATGTGGTTTTTGCTACATTTCTGGACCACCTTCAGTGAAACTTATACATCAGAAAAAAAAATTTATGCAGGTTTTCCCTAATTTGCAAAGTATATATTCTTGAAAATCAAATATAAATTTTATGTACCTAGAGACTCATCTTAAAATCATTTTTCTGCCCCATCTCTAGGCCTTCCGCAGAGGTAGACCCCTGCTCTTTGTGTCTGCATGACACCAGTCATACATCCTGGGCAACATACTTCTTCTTCCTATATTTTTTCCCTTTCCCTATTTTAAGCAAGTAGCCAGAGCTTTTGGGCCTTCTTATCTCAGAGATGGTTTATGTTTCTGGGCTCAAAGCCAGAGTTTCCTGCAAGCCACACACCTGGATTTTTGGGAAGCTGAAACCCACTGAAGGGATTCACACGGCGTTTTGGAGGTCTACAGCTTAGAGAGGATTGGGTCTTTGAGAAGATGCCAAAAAGAGGATAGAAGAGAGTTCGTGGATTCTGGGCAGAGGTCCTAGAAAGAGCAGGGACTTGCGTTCTGCTCTGTGGCAGTGCCTGAGAGGGTGGCGTGGCTCAGAGGGCAGGACTGAGGGCTGAACCCTGATGAGGGGTTCCCAGCCCCGCCAAAGATGCCCGTTGCCCACAGAGGTGCAGAAGCAGTAGAGCGCTGGATCTGAAGGGACGAGCAGACTCTACTATGCATGTATCAGTGCCAATCAGGGCTGACTGCGGACCAGTGACCACACGGGCCAGCTGGTGCTTTGATCCCACGTAGAGTCCATGTAGTTTTTGCCTGGCCCTGCTGGCTTAGTCCAAGCAACAGCTTCAGACACTGCCCTCTGACACTTTAAAGGGACCAACGCCTTCACAATAGAACCTGACCACTGTTCATAGAAAACATAACTCTGCTTTCCTACAAGGCAGTAACAAGAATTTTACCCTGGGCTCTTAAACTCTTGGTCAGGCCCTGGGTCTAATGCATTCTTAACCTACTTTGCAAAGTTATTCAAAGCTGCTCTGTTCAAATACAGTTCTTGGTTCTCTGGGGGTTTGGGGACCCCTGATGTGAATTGGTGACCCCAGCCCTTTCATTGACTTTACTTAACTGTGCCCAGTTATTAATTACCTGTCTGAAATAGGTGCATGATTGGGAATGAGGTAGAAAAAGCTGGGCCTTGTCCTCTTTGGGCGGGCAGGTGATTGTGGGAAGAAGGTCTAGAGAAGACAGAAAGGATCCCAGGTTGGAATCATCAGAACAGACTAAAGCGGAGTCAGCAAACAAATAGGCCTGTATCAAGGAAGGGGCAGGGCCTGTCTTCAAAGATGTCCGTCTACTTCTGGGGAGCTCACGCTACAAAACAGAAGGACAGGAATGTATTGTCTGTTATCCACTTTTGTTGGCTTAGCTAGTGAGTATACAGGATTGAAAAGAGAAATAATAGTCTTAAGGAACCTTAGTAACTTAGCTTAGAAACTTTTGGAATCCCCAGGCAAGCTGGAGAGTCCTATGACTGCTGGGAGACACCCAATAACACATTAACTTTTGTAGTTCATCTACACGGTTGTGTGGGCCTTGTTCCGTTCTCTTTACGTCCTGAATCAGTTCCTCCGTCTCCACTGGCATCATCTTCCTTAAATTATAAACGCCTAGAGGTTAGGCACTGTGTCTGTTTAATTAGCTTTGTAAAATGCCTAGTACAACTCTACACACAGGAAATTATTAAATGTGCTGGGATAATGAGCCGTTGTTTGAAAAGTGAAAAAGGGCTCTGAATCACTTAAAATAAAGATAATATTTTACACGATGCTTTTTGGCCTCTCCTGGGGACTCTTTTTAGTTGACAGGAAGTGTAGGGGTGTCGCTGCGGAACTGGTATTTATTTCTGTGGACAAGCACATTTCCCAAGTTCATACACTTGGATCTACATTGAACTAAGGCCCCCTTGTTGTGTTCCAAGGGTGCTTGATTCCCATTTCTCTGAGCATCCCTGTCCTGTGCCCATCTTCTCTCAGGAGGCACAGGACAGCTGGCATTGAGGTGTGAGCCTGACTGCCGGGGGATGAAGCACATGGATGAAATGCACTGCTTGGTTCGTCTGCTCAGGCCAAGGGCCCAACAAACCAAACCAAACCCAAAAGCCGTGTTAGCTCAAAGAATGACTATAAATTATCAGAGTTATAAGGAACAAGAATCAGTAATAAAAGAAAATCCAAACTTCTCTCTGAGTGGTCAAATTTTGGATCTCCATTGTCCTTGAAATGTAAAGGATTATGAATGTAGCCATGACAGGAAACCTAAGACATAATTGGACCAGAGAGGACAGGGCTATTGTTGGCTCTGACAATGGAAGGAAAGGAATGGAGCTCACATAGTGCTGAGAGCCTTGGAGCTAATGAGGTCAGTGGTCCAGGACTTAAAAAGAAAAATACCTAAAGAAAGCCTTGGGATGTTTGCCTGTAAGAGTTCTGGAGCAATTATCACAAGTTGTCATGTCCTCAGGCCCTGTTTCAATACCTGCTGAAGCGTCCAGCTTGTTAGATACCACACACAGGAAGACTTTCCTTGGCAGATACATACGGAGGTGACAGCTAGTAAAAGCTTATTAAAGTATTCAGTGAAGACCTTGGAGAACAGCCTGGAGAAGAGAGATGATTAGTGCAGTAAAAGAACAAACCTCTGGAAGTTTCTGTCTCGTTTCATTAGTTACCTCAGGTTTGAACTGGAGGAGGATTTCAAGGACAGTGCTTGGAGGGATGGATGTCTGGTGACTTCAGTTTACAGCCCACGAGCTCTCTTGGATACTGCGGAGCCCTTTGGGCAGAGTCGGCCATCAAGATGTTCATTCCCAGGACTCTGCTGTCCTCCATGCGCTCTGCCTCCAGAGCTCACTGGGGCTTGTGTCTTCACCTGTCAGCTTGAAGCAGTTAGCATCTGACGCTGTATCTCCGGCCTCAGTCTCTCTTCTGAGTCGCTGTTGAACATTTTGAATTATTCAGTGGATGTTTCCACTTGGAGACTAACTCACCATCTTCCCTGAAAAACTACTCCTAACTTGTTCTGTGTCTGAGGGACACTGCATGTTTTCTCTCCTGGACTGCCAGTAGAAATCCTGAGGTCACTATTGACTTCTTCCATTTCCAACTTCTCCATAAGTACTCACTCATCAGAGCTAGTTGACTCTTGCTCCCAAATTCCTGTCCTGAAACCTGGGCATTTAAGCCTCTTTTCTTGGCAGACTTGGGTTTTCTTGTTTCAGACTTGGGTTGTTTCGCACTGTATCTGTTTGTAGTTTCAGTCTTCCATAAGAATGGCCATTTGAGTACAGGGGCCTGAACCAAGATGGTGGAGTAAAATATACAAGCCTACCTCAAGAAAAAAGAAAAATCTCAAATAAACAATCTAACCTTACACCTAAAGGAACTAGAGAAAGAAGAACAAACAAAACCCAAAGATAGCAGAAGGAAAGAAATCGTAAAGATCAGAGCAGAAATAAATGAAATAGAAACAAAGAAAACAATAACAAAGATCAATAAAACTAAAAGCTGATTCTTTGAGAAGATGAACTAAATTGATAAACCATTAGCCACACTCATCAAGAAAAAGAAGGAGAGGACTCAAATCAATAAAATTAGAAATGAAAAAGGAGAAGTTACAACAGACACTGCAGAAATACAAAGCATCCTAAGAGACTACTACAAGCAACTCTATGCCAATAAAATGGACAACCTGGAAGAAATGGACAAATTCTTAGAAAAGTATAACCTTCCAAGACTGAACCAGGAAGAAACAGAAAATATGAACACACCAATCACAAGTAATGAAATTGAAACTGTGGTTAAAAATCTTCAAACAAACAAAAATCCAGGACCAGATGGCTTCACAGGTGAATTCTATCAAACATCTAGAGAAGAGCTAACACCTATCCTACTCAAACTCTTCCAAAAAATTGCAGAGGAAGAAACACTCCCAAACTCATTCTGTGAGGCCACCATCACCCTGATACCAAAACCAGACAGGATACTACAAAGAAAGAAAATTACAAACCAATATCACTGATGAATATAGATGTAAAAACCCTCAACAAAATACTAGCAAACATAATCCAACAACACATTAAAAGGATCATACACCATGATCAAGTGGGATTTATCCCAAGGATGCAAGGATTCTTCAATATATGCAAATCAATCAATATGATATAACATATTAACAAATTGAAGGAGAAAAACCATATGATCATCTCAATAGATGCAGAAAAAGCTTTTGACAAAATTCAACACCCATTTATGATAAAAACTCTTCAGAAAGTGGGCATAAAGGGAACCTACCTCAACATAATAAAGACCATATATGACAAACCCACAGCAAACATTCTCAATGGTGAAAAACTGAAAACATTTCCTCTAAGATCAGGAACAAGACAAGGATGTCCACTCTCACCACTATTATTCAACATAGTTTTGGAAGTCCTAGCCACAGCAATCAGAGAAGAAAAAGCAATAAAAGGAATACAAATTGGAAAAGAAGAAGTAAAACTGTCACTGTTTGCAGCTGACATGATACTATATATAGAGAATCCTAAGGATGCCACCAGAAAACTACTAGAGCTAATCAATGAATTTGGTAAAGCTGCAGGATACAAAATTAATGCACAGAAATCTCTTGCATTCCTATACACTAATGATGAAAATTCTGAAGGAGAAATTAAGGAAACACTCCCATTGCAACAAAAAGAATAAAATACCTAGGAATAAACCTACCTAGGTAGACAAAAGACTTGTATGCAGAAAACTGTAAGACACTGATGAAAGAAATTAAAGATGATACCAACAGATGGAGATATATAGCATGTTCTTGTATTGGAAGAATCAATATTGTGAAAATGACTATACTACCCAAAGGAATCTACAGATTCAGTGCAATCCCTATCAAATTACCAATGGCATTTTTTTACAGAACTGGAACAAAAAATCTTAAAGTTTGTATGGAGACACAAAAAACCCCGAATAGCCAAAGCAGTCTTGAGGGAAAAAAACGGAGCTGGAGGAATCAAACTCCCTGACTTCAGACTATACTACAAAGCTACAGTAATCAAGACAGTATGGTACTGGCACAAAAACAGAAACATAGATCAATGGAACAAGATAGAAAGCCCAGAAGTCAACCCACGCACCTATGGTCAACTAATCTATGACAAAGGAGGCAAGGATATACAGTGGAGAAAAGACAGTCTCTTCAATAAATGGTACTGGGAAAACTGGACAGCTACATGTAAAAGAATGAAATTAGAGGACTCCCTGACACCATATACAAAAATAAACTCAAAATGGATTCGAGACCTAAATGGACACTATAAAACTCTTAGAGGAAAACATACGAAGAACACTCTTTAACATAAATCACAGCAAGATCGTTTTTGATTCACCTCCTAGAGTAATGGAAATGAAAACAAAAATAAACAAATGGGATCTAATGAAACTTCAAAGCTTTTGCACAGCAAAGGAAACCATAAACAAGACGAAAAGACAACCCTCAGAATGGGAGAAAATATTTGCAAACGAATCAATGGACAAAGGATTAATCTCCAAAATACATAGACAGCTCATGCAGCTCAATATTAAGAAAACAAACAACCCAATCCAAAAATGGGCAGAAGACCTAAATAGACATTTCTCCAAAGAAGACATACAGATGGCCAAGAAGCACATGAAAAGCTGCTCAACATCACTAATTATTAGAGAAATGCAACTCAGAACTACAGTGAGGTATCACCTCACACCAGTCAGAATGGGCATCATCAGAAAATCTACAAACAACAAATGCTGGAGAGGGTGTGGAGAAAAGGGAACCCTCTTGCACTGTTGGTGGGAATGTAAATTGATAGAGCCACTATGGAAAGCAGTAGGGAGGCTCCTTAAAAAAGTAAAAATAGAATTACCATATGATCCAGCAATCCCACTACTGGGCTTATACCCAGACAAAACCATAACTCAAAAAGACACATGCACCCCATTGTTCATTGCAGCACTGTTTACGATAGCCAGGTCATGGAAGCAAGCTAAATGCCCATCGACAGGTGAATGGATAATAGAAGATGTGGTACATGTATACAATGGAATAATACTCAGCCATAAAAAGGAACAAAATTGGGTCATTTGTTGAGACGTAGATGGATCTAGAGAGTGTAATACAGAGTGAAGTAAGTCAGAAGGAGAAAAATAAATATCGTGTATTAACACGTATATGTGGAACCTAGAAAAATGGTACGGATGAACCAGTTTGCAGGGTAGAAATAGAGACACAGATGTAGAGAACAAATGTATGGACACCAAGGGGGGAAGCAGCGGGTGGTGGTGGTGGTGGTGTGATGAATTGGGAGATTGGGATTGACATGTATACACTGATGTGTATAAAATGGATGACTATTAAGAACCTGTTGTATAAAAAAAATTCAAAATTTGTAAAAAAAAAAAAGGTATTTTTGAGGACTTTCACAGCTCCTAAGTCACTTGATCCTCAGAATAATCTTTATAAGGACAAGAAAACTGAATCTCAGTGACTCATCAAGGTCCGAGATACGCAGTGGCAGACTAGGTCTCTTGATTCCAAATCTACTGTTCTTTTTGATTCAGAGAGTCTCTTTCCATGTCATGTAATTTAAGAGTCTGGTCGATGTCCTTGACATCTTTTCCACAAACCTATGCCTCTCCAGGCGGGAGATGGACTGTATGCTGAAGTTGTGACCGTGTCTTGGTTGTCAGGGAATCCTCGAGGACCTACCACTTTATTCATCTACCTCTCTCTTTTTAAATAGTCTCTTTTTTTTTAAGAGAGAGTTTTAGATGCACAGTAAAAATTAAGTAAAGGGTTCACAGACATATACCATATACCTCTTCTCCCCTCACATATATAGCCTCCCCAACCATCAGTGTGCCCACCAGAGTGGTACATTTGTTACAATCCATGAACCAACACTGAAACATCATAATCGCCTGAAGTCCATAGTTTACATTAGGGTTCATTCTTGGTATTGTATATTCTGTGGGTCTCCACAAATGTGTAGAGACCTGGATAAACCATTGTAGTATCATACAGAATAGTGCACTGCCCTAAAGATCCCCTGTGCTCAGTCAGTTTATTCTTACCTCCCTGATTACCCCTGGCGACAACTGATCTTTTTACTGTATCCATAGTTTTGCCTTTTCCAGAATGTCATATAGTTAGAATTGTACAGTATGTAGTCTTCTCAGATTGGCCACTTTCACTTAGTATTATGCATTTAGGGTTCCTCCACATCTTTTCATGACTTGATACCTCATTTCTTTCAGATTCTGAAATACGCTCCATTTTATGGGATACAGCGGTTTATCCATTCACCTAGTAAAGGACATCTTAGTTGCTTCCAGGTTTTGGCAATTCTGAATAAAGCTGCTGTAAATATCCATGTGTAGGTTTTTGTGTGGACATAAGTTTTCAACTCCTTTGGGTAATGCCATGGAGTGCAATTGTTGGATCATATGGTAAGAGTATGTTTAATTTTGTAAGAAACTTCAAGTTGTTCTCCAAAGTGGCTCTACCATTTTGCATTCCCATCAGCAGTGAATGAGAGTTTCTGTTGCTCCATATCCTTGTCAGCCTTTGGTGTTTTCAGTGTTTTGAATTTTAGCCATTCTGTTAGATGTATAGCAGTATCTCATTGTTGCTTTAATTTGCAGTTCCCTAATGATGAATGCTTTTGAGTATCTTTTCATTTTCTTATTTGCTATCTGTATATCTTCTTTGGTGAGATGTCTATTCATATCCATTTTATAAAGCAGGTTATTCATTTTCTTGTTGTTGAGTTTTAAAAGTTCTTTGTATACTTTGGATAATGGAGTCTTATCAGGTATGTCTTTTTGCAGTGATATTCTCCCAGTCTGTGCCTTGTCTTTTCATTCTCTTGACAGTGCCTTTCACAGAGCAGAAGTTGTGCAGAACTTGACCAAGGCAAGTTCAAACCCAATGTACTGACTCAATTTGGTTTCCCCAGATCCTACCTGTTGGGAAGGACAACTAGCTGTGTTACTTGAATTAATTCATCCTTATCACTACAAGCCAACTTTTTGTAGGTATATTGTGTGACAGTGCATATTTGCCCCAATATGTTCTTCTAACATTAACAAAATGAGACTAGGGGCAGGTGTCCTGTTTATTGGTCCCTGCACAGTGCCAGTAGCATGGTTGGCCCTTAATACATGTTTGTTTGAGAGTCAAATGAGCACATTAATGTACAGCTGGAGGAAGAAATTTTGTGGGGTAATGTTTGAATTTGAAAAAATAAAGACCAAAGATGAAAATTTTTAAAAAGAGGAAAAAGAAAGGAAACAGTTCTTTGGAATCAAAATTCCTACTCACTAGAAATAAAAGAATATATCAATGTGTAGTCTGAAAATAATATTGTATTTAGAGTTATAAGATCTGGACATGTTCTAGCTCCAGCACCTTGGATCATTTACTTATCTTCTCTAAGCTTTAAGTAATACTTACCTCGTGGAGTCATTGAAGGAACACCATGAGATACGATACTTTACAAATGCTATTAAATATTTCCATTAAATCTCCATTAAGGGTGAGAGTATGATGACATCAAATATTCGTTCACAGATAACTGTCAAAAATACTGTTTGGCCATACGTATACAAAACAGAACAGCCTCTGACACACAATTCACTTTTTCATTTGTTTAGAGAAGAGGTGAATCCTGATTTTACTGTTTTATTTGGCTTACATAAAAAAGTTTCACATTGTGTTACTGGTTTGTGCAATTTGAGATTAATGCCTAATGGCTGTTTACAAAGACACATTTTTATTTCTGTGGCATGAGTTCACGCTATTGGGCTTACACCATCTGTCTAATGTAAGCTCACTTCAATTCTCGGCTACTGATGTACTTCTAATTAATGCATGTGTAATGGAAGCATTGAAAAATCTCTTTCATCATGAAGACTTGAGGCCTGAAATTATCCGTTGGTTTCGTGTGTGCCTTTCATGTTTGTTTATTTAAGGTCTTTTGCCACCTGGAGGTTTTATCCCCTATAATGCCTCAGCTGAACTAACATTTTTCCATAATAGAATTTCTAAAGTATCGCTTATATAGTATATATGAGCTTTCTTAAAGTGTAACTAATTTCAAACAGGTCCTCTTCCAGAACCTGAAAGTCTGTTTAATTTTTATTAAAAATGTTTAAAAAACAAGTTCAACTAAGGTCTCAGAGGGGAGGACACTTCGAGACTAGCAACTCACTTGTTAATTCCTGTTTCTTCCCCACGGGAGAACCACTAATTAACGTCTTCCAATCCAGGCTCCAAGCTCCCTAGTCAGCTCAGTCCTGAACCAATCCTGATTACACGGTCACATCCACACCTAGTCGTGAGGCTATTGACCTATACCCGCAGTGAGCCCTCAATAGCCATTCTGACCAATTCGTGCCACAGAGCTTTTGCTTCGATCCTTATCCTTCCTCACCATCCCCAACCCAAGCCCACCTGCGTGGCTCTTGGCACTGTGTCAAGTTCTAGCCCGGTCCTGTTTCTGTGGATAGAGTCCTGCTTCCTGCACTTCCACGAGTCAGAATAGCTGTGCTTGAACACTCACTTAAATCCATAACTACTACCAAGATTCCTCTTCATGTGCCCAACCATGTTGGATCTGCTTAGAAAGCTCTCATTCCTTGACCCCTGGAACTCAATTCTCCAGCCATTTTCCAGCTTTTTTTTCTTGCTTTCTTTCAGTTCTTCTAAGGCATCAGGCTCTCTTTGGTGTCTGCGTATTTTCATGTGCATTTTCCTTTATACGGAAGAGTTTCTCACTCTTACCACAGAAACATACACAATCCTAACTAATTCCACAGGTCTTTCAAGTGATGCTTCTGAGACACTCCAGTTTGGGTTAGGTATTTTTCCATGTCTTTCGATCACATCTTGCACTTTCCCTATTGTAGCTTTATTACACCCTGTTATAATTATCTGCCTCCTTCTCTATTACCTTCATCTCCAGATTATAAAGCAATCGTATCTATAATATTCAGTTGAATTCCCATGTCTAGTGAAGGGCCTGGAATGTTATAAGCACTTGGTGAAAACTTGCTGAATGAATAAATGTTGACCCCCCCACCCCCACCAAGTCTGAGTTTGCCATGCTTCAGCTGCCCTTGAAGAAACCACTCTGTAAACCACTTTTATTTCTCCATGACCTTGTCTTATCTAGGCCCTGAATCATATCATATCCTCTTGCCAGTTGGAAATACTGGAATTTTGACATAGCCCCAAAGCCTTGCCAACCAGGGCCGGTGGAAGTAGGTGAGAATGTAAACCTTAGTTCGTCGCATCTTCCCTGAATCCTATGATTCCTCTGAAACTCTTCCCCTACAACTCTTCTTCTAAGGAGCTATGCACTCGTGTCTTTAGGCAGATTCAGTCCTCTCTGAAAGCCATTGTTCCCTTACTCCTCACCTGTGTCAGAAGTAGCATTTGCACTGATATTAGAGCAAGAGAAAGGAGACCCGCTCCCCCACCCCCAGTACCCTTAATATAAACTTTTTTCTCAAGGCAGGAGTGGGTCACAGACTCACAATGCTTCTGGGCTCACCATGTGGACATATATGCATAGATCTGTTCCTGGATCTGTTCAGTAAAGGTGGAAACCACCCTTTGTACATGTCTGGTTGAAACAGGTGGTTGCATGAGACCAAAGTTATCACTGTGCCCTAAATCTACAATCAGATTTTGTGATTTTAAAACTATCCAATTTTCCGGTTCTTAATTTGGCTCCTTGCATGAGAATCCAGCTCGTGTGGAGGCCTCAGACTTCTGGCCCAAGGACTGAGCCAGGCTCTCAGCCAGTTTGGTTTTGCTTGCATAGTATTGGCCTGCACAGTGTTTCTTAAAACTTTCCATCGGCTGTCAATGCTTCCCAATCAGATAATACATTTAAAATTTTGGATTTCTAGCTTCTCTTGAAAAAATGAGAAGACCGGGCCTGGATTTTAGGCCACAGTCCTTATAACTGCCAGTTGTTTCGCCACTATGCCTAGACCAGGCCATGTATTTATGGCACCTACTGGTTCCTTATGGCCACTCGAGTTTATGATTCCAAGTCCAGAGACCCAAGAGACTCTAGTTTCTAATTTACTAGAGTTAAGCTGTATGTAATCGGGCTCTGAAAAGTGCATCTAGGCTACTTCCCCTGTATTGTACATGTGACAGACTATGGGCCAAGAGTACTTAGCTTCTCATAAAGAGACTGGATTATGCATGAGGGTAAGTAACACCAACTTGGAGGCATGTTTAAATATGGTGTATCTATTTGGTGGTATGTAAGGAGCCATTAAAAATTATTTTTTGAAAATAACCATATATTGGTAGTGGAAAAATGCAGACTACATTACTACATATGATGTGTCTCTAATCCTAAAGGAAAAGTATAAGTATATATAGATCAGAAAAGTCTGAAGGAAAGAAATACATTAATGTCTTTTTAAAAATATTTATTTATTTATTTGGCTGCACTGGGTCTTAGTTGCAGCAGGCAGGATCTAGTTCCGACCAGGGATCAAACCTGGTCCCCTGCATTGGGAGCGCAGAGTCTTAACCACTGGACCACCAGGGAAGTCCCAGGAATACATTAATGTATAAAAGTGATAATCTCTGGCTAGTGGGATTGTAGATAATTTTAGTTTTATTTTTTTAACACACTCTTGAATTTTCCAAAAATCTTTTTGAGTATCTATTACCTTTATAATAAGTAATTTTTAAATAAGAGGAAACAGAAGTTATTCCAGCAGTCTAAATGTACCATTTTTGTAAAATTTGTCATGGTCCTAGGGAGGATTTTTAGCCTATGGGTCTCCCAAATTACCCATTGTGTAATTTTTTTTGGAACAATGTTGAAGGGAGCTTGAGCTCCATTAATGAGAGCCCAAGGGACAGCTGGGGGATGGCTGGAAGGAAAGAAGTACTAATCATTCCCACTCTTGGGTGCCTGCTCCATGACCCTCCCCACCCCATGTTCCTGGGCCTGTGTGAAACTAACGAAGGAAGTTAAAGAACCCACATCAGATACGGAAGGCATTAGGGACTGATGGGCTCACAGAGGCAGAAGGTTGAGAAGAGCAGAAATTGAGACTAAAGGGTGAAGGACAGAAAGAATAAAATAAAGAATATTTAAAAGATTGCAATATAAATGATTAAATAAAATATAGTTAAAACAAAAACAGGTTAGAACCCCCAGAAACTTAGAAATTAAAAGTGTTCAAAAAAGAGAGAAGCAAAAATATAAAAGAAAAAAAAATGAAAAATGTTCAGGAATAAAATAAATGCAACCGTGAAAGAATAAGTAAACTATATTGATGAAATTTCGAAAATGAACAAAAAGAACTAAAAAAACTAAAACTTTGAAAGAATAGAATAAAAGGTTACAATTCCATAAAATAAGAAAAAATTTAACCCCTATGTAAAAGAAGATAAAATGGTAAAATTGGGAAGCTTGAAAATTAAAAGGATATGACAATTGAGAAGAAACCTATAATTAAAATTGTAATAGCCAGCTTTTATTAGAAGCTTACTGGGTCCCAGGGACTTGACATTAATGCATGTAATCCTTTCACTCACTCTATGTGGTCGATGCTATTATCTTCCTCTTCCTATGAAGCAGGAGGAAAGCAAGGCACACAGGTGAGAGGCTCCCCTGCAGGGACCCATTGGGAAGGGGTGGCTCTGGGGCTTGAGCTCAAATCAACTATCTCTGGATCCTGGCATCTTCTTGACCACTTGACCATACATACTATGATATAGTATAGATGAAATGGAAATCTTAAAGCTGAACACTGCTAAAATAATACTCCCTCTGAAGTTGAAAAGTCTTTAAAATAAATAAAATTCCAATGAAGAAGGAGGAGGAGAAACACAGAGACCAAGACAATGACACTAGTAAAGGCTACTCTGCTGGACAGAAACCTCTGGGCAGATGCCTGGGCGACATGCTGTCCTCCCCCCAAGGAGAGCATGCAATCTTGTGCCATCTACACAGGACACACTGTCCCTTCCCCTATGGAGGTTTCTGTACCCAGTGCTGTTCTGACAGCAGTGTTAGCTGCCCAGATATTGTGAGGGAGGCTAACATAGAACTATCTTTACTTATTTAAGGTGATAGAAGATTTGGGAGTAGGTAGAAAGTCATAGGAAAATCTCACATCTTATCTTTTCAGTTAAATCTTTTTTACAGAGAGCTGAGATATTTGAGCTCATGCCTGTATACCTTTCTTAAAAAACAAAAACAAAAAAATCCTGGGGCTTCCCTGGTGGTCCAGTGGTTAAGACTCTGTGCTTCCACTTCAGGGGGCACGGGTTCGATGCCTGGTTGGGGAACTAAGATCCCACATGCCTCATGGTGTGGCCAAACTAAAAAAAAAAAAAAAAAAAAAACTTGATTACTGTTTTTATTTTCCTAAGCATCTTTAGCAGATAACTGCTGTAAATATAAAACGAAAACAATTTTCAGGAAAAAATTGATGGCAATATCAAGCTTATGTGCTATTTTGAAGAAAACTTTAAAAGTCAAATTTTACTGGTTTCTGAAGCTTAATACCTCACACACAGTGAGGTATAACTAAATGGAAAAGTACTATCTGGAGCAATGCAAACACATACATATGGGAAATATCACAGTCTTCAAAGTCTAGGTAGAATCTTGAAGAAATCACACGTCAATCTGTTAGACTTCCTTGCTGCTAACCAGAAGTTTGGCAAAATATTATAAGGAACATAGATGGATTTTTTTCTTATGTCTCAGCAGTTGCTGTTATACTAAGATGTATATAGGACATTACTTTTAAGACTGCCTTGAAGTTCAAAAAGATGCCTCAGAATACCATTGCAATCTACTTGGTCTTAAAATGTGAAAGTAATACAAGATCGTGGGAAGGATGGGAAAGAGTGCTGAGTGTTGCAGTTAACTTTAATGCTTACTCTTCTCTGAGATTACAGTAATACTGGACTTGCTGGTTAAAGATGTTAGAATAAAGATCTTTCTGTCCCTCTCTCTATGTCAAAACCAACTTTAAAAAAAAGAGAGAAGGAGAAATAGCAAACTTGTCTTTGAGGAAATTGGGAAATACTCCAAACTCTGAGTTGACAAATAAAAGGGGCTGAGGGTAGTAAACACTGGACCAACATGTTTGGTGTATGTGATGGGGTCGGGGGAATGCCAAGACATGAACTCTGTTTCTCCAGATCCCAGGCAGAGAGGGCAGAGTGCAAGATTCCCCACAGTTGGCAGCCCACAGAGCCTGAGGCACAAAGGTTGGGTGTTTGGTGCACTACAGAAGGTTCCCTGAAACCTAACTCCAAGGTTTAGAAATCTAGGAGGGGCTAAATGCCTAACTCAAGGCAGGACCCTGTCCAGGGGTACCACATTACATTTAATTATATCATGTTCTTAGACTCTGGTTGGCTGTACCAGTTTCTCAGATTTTTTTTTTTTTTAACGTTTTTGATGCCTTTGACAGATTTGAAGAGTTCTGGTAAGGTGTTTTGCAGTATGTCCTCAGTTGAGATTTGTCTGATATATTTCTCATTAGACTGGGGTTAATGGTTTTAGGGAGGAAGTGCCATTCTGATTATAATGTATCCAGGATCCATACTGTCAATATGGCTTATTACTGTTGATATTCAACCTGATCACCTGGCTGAGGTGATGTTTGTCAAGTTTTTCCAGTGAAATTATTCTCCCTCCCCTTTCCAGAATGTCCTCTTCAGAAGGACACCACTGTGCACAGCCCACACTTAAGGAGTGGGGAGTTACGCTGCCTCTCCTTGAAGGAGGAGTATTTATGTAGATTATATGGAATTCTTCTGGATGGGAAATTTGTCTTTCTCCTCCATTCATTATTCAGTCACTCACTCAATCGCTTATTAGCATCAGTGTGACTCACGACTGTTTCTTTTATACTTTGGGTTATAATTCAATACTACTTATTTTGTTGCTCAAATTTTCCACCTTTGGGAATTCTTCCAGTTGCCTCCTGTGTCTTTTTGACATTCTTCTGTGATTGGTGGAGGGGTGGGGGAGCGAGCAGTTCTTTACTTTCTGGCAGTACAAAGTACTCCAAGCTCATTTTGTTTATTTCTTGTCTCAGTCCTAGAATCAGACATTTCTCAAGAATGGTAATAGAAAACAAGATCTGGGCACTAGGTATGCTCATTGTTACTGAGGTGTTATTGCTTCTAAGCCCTCTCAGCTTAGAGAACAAAGAAATGAATGTGTGCGTACTAACACATGCACATGTCTATATCTGCATCTATAACTGTATATATTTTTAATATATATTTATATCCATGTGTATCTATATCAATCTGGACATGAGTTCATACTGATGACTTCAACTTTAATCTCTTACCTCGTGAATCATTCTAGACTCCGCCCCTTGCTTGTCTGTAATCTGTTACTCCAACAGTGAGATACCAGACTCCCACCATCTGCTTTTACTTAATTTACTTAATTCATTTACCTATTTGTTCAGTTTCAGTTGACATTATAGTGGTTTCAGAATTGTTCACCAGAATTCTCACGGGAAGCAGTTTTATCAACTAGAACACAGTGCTTATGTAAAGTATCCTTTGCCTTTCATCTTACAGAATCCACTTACTTTTCTTTTTTTAATAGTTATTTATTTGTCATTTATTTGTTTATTTTTGGCTGCGTAGGGTCTTAGTTGCGGCATGCGGGATCTTTCCTTGTGGCGCACGGCCTTCTCTCTAGTTTCGCGGGCTCAGTAATTGCAGCACGTGGGCTTAGTTGCCCTGTGGCATCTTAGTTCCCCCACCAGGGAGCAAGCCTGTGTCCCCTGGATTGGAAGGTGGATTCTTAACACCTTCCAAGTGAAGGAAGTCCCTCACTTTCAGAGTTACTTAGCCACCATATTTTTCCCCACTTCCTTCAGTAAGGTTGTTTCTATATTTGTCATACAGTTAGATTCTTTTGTCACAGTCTGAAGTTCATCCTGGGATTCCACAACCTTCTAGAAGATTTTTTTAATTGTATATACTATGGTTCACTCTTTGTACTGTAAAGTTCTGTATGCGTTTTGACAAATGCATGATGTCATGTATCCACCATTATAATATTATACAGAGTAGTTCTACCACCTTAAGAATCCCCTGTGCTTCAGGGAGATCAGCTCGGTGCTTTGTGACCACCTAGAGGGGTGGGATAGGGAGGGTGGGAGGGAGGGAGACGCAAGAGGGAAGAGATTTGGGAACATATGTATATGTATAACTGATTCACTTTGTTATAAAGCAGAAACGAACACACCATTGTAAAGCAATTATACTCCAATAAAGATGTTAAAAAAAAAATCCCCTGTGCTTCATCTATTCAACCCTTTCCCAAGCCCCTGAATTCTTGGCAACCACTGATCTGTTTACAATTTCTACAGTTAATGCCATGTGAATGGAATCCTTTAGTATGTAGCCTTTTCAGAATGGCTTCTTTCACTTAGCAATAGGCACTTAAGACATTCTTTGTCTTTGCATGGTTTGATAGCTCATTTCTTGTATCACTGAATAATATTCCATATTTTATCACCAAATAATTATACCACAATTTGTTTATCCATTTATCTATTGAAGGACATCTTGGTTGCTTCTAGTTTTTGGCAGTTTGAATAAAGCTGCCATAATCATTCATGTACAGGTTTTCATGTGGACATAAGTTTTCAGATCAGTTGGGAGTATGATTACCTAGGACATCTAGGAGCGTGACTGCTATATTGTATGGTAAGACTCTGTTTAGCTTTGGAAGGAGCTGCCGAACTGTCCTCCAGAGTGGCTGTAGCACTTTTGAATTCCCACCGGCAATGAATGAGTGTTCTTTGCTCTAATCTTCACTGGCAGTTAGTATAGTCGGTTTAAAAAAATTTTTATTTTAGCCATTCTCAGAGCTATGTAGTGGTTTTTCGTTTGTGTTCATTTTCATTTCCCTAATGACATGTGATGTTGAGCATCTTTCCAAGTGCTTATTTACAGTCTGTATATCTTCTTTGGTGAGGTGTCCAGATCTTTTGCTCACTTATCAGTTGGGCAGTATTTCTTTTTTCTAATCTTCAAGATTCTTTTACGGACCTCAGCTTGTTCTCTCTCTGCATTCTTATCTTTGAGTGAGATGCATTTTCATTCCAGCACCAGTGGAGGCTTCCCTCGGCCCCCCCTCACCGTTCACCTGAGACTCAGAGGAGTCTCCTCGGCTCTCAGAGGGCATGTGATCTGCACACCTGCTTGTCATTTACCTATTGCGGATCTGCTTGGCTGGCAAAGAACCCGTTCCTGCTTCTTCAGCGTGCTTCAGTGATGCGTGGAGAGAAATTACTCCTGTTAATTTGAATGCATCTGCAGTTTTCTCTTGTCGAATTTCATGTGTGAAAAACCTCCAGAACCTACCATTCCCATGCCCTTCCTTGTCATTTCTGCCCCTTCCTCATGTGGTCAGCACATGCCAGATGCAATCCATGCACCTGCTAATTTTTACTCCCAGCTACAATGAGTTACTGGAAGTTGCAGTCTGTGAAACAAATGAAAAAAGAAAGTTACCGGTGCATGGGTTGGAGGATGTTGTATTGACTACTTTAGAAAAGAAAACCTGCTTACAGGTATCCCAGTAAAAGTGTGATTGTCAGCTTCTGCAAATATCCTGCATCTCCAAGGACAGCAACACAATGAAAGAGAGAGAAAACAATCTCACTTAACCATAACAGTGCCCATTGTTAACCTCTTCAAATGAGCCCAGCACTTTGCTAAGCATTTTATATGTATTATGATATTTAATTCTTAAAGCGACTCTCTGGGATAGGAATAACTGTCTTCAATTTACAGATAAGGGAATATAAGACCGAGGGAAATAGTTGAGGATACACTGTACTAAGTAGCAGAGCTGAGATTCAAACTCAGAAAAATCTGACTCCAATACTCATCCTTCCAACCAACGTTTTCTTCCTTCTTGTTGGGCTTTGCTCTTCTGGGTCAGGTCCACATTTGGGCTTCACTCAGTGAGATTCCTCATTCCTTTTTTAATGATTAAAAAATTTAAGTCAGGGCTTCCCTGGTGGTACAGTGGTTGAGAGTCTGCCTGCCGATGCAGGGGACACGGGTTCGTGCCCTGGGCCGGGAAGATCCCACGTGCCACGGAGTGGCTGGGCCCGTGAGCCATGGCCGCTGGGCCTGCGCGTCCGGAGCCTGTGCTTCACAGCAGGAGAGGCCACAACAGTGAGAGGCCCGCGTACCGCAAAAAAAAAAAAAAAAATTAGTCAAATGAACAACGAGCTGCTCACCAGCTGCCTGCCATCTTTATCCCTCTCTACACTTGACATTAGAAGAATAAAGTTATAAAAACAGGTTTCAATTTTTAAATTAAAATCCACGTTTCTGAATTACAGAGCACCCCACTGCTATGCTTTATTTCAATAGATGAAGATAGTATAAGTATTTTCAATTGATGTAGCACCTTTCATTTGAAAACTTTACTATCTCTGTGTCATTCATAAATCATCAAACCATTTTGGGAAGTAGGAGAATTACTTAATAAATGACCCTTATGAAATCTGAAATTAAAAACGTTGAATTTTCTGATATTTGCGAGGTAGGGGAATTGCTTAATGGCCTTCATGAACCTTGAAATTTAAAATGTTGAATTCTCTAACATTTTAAAGTCTTTCTCTGTTCAGTAAGAGGAAAAAATCAAGCAGTGATTTTTCCAAAACAAGAATGAGGCTTAAATGTCTTGAGTCCTTTGAAGTGCCTTCTCTTTTCTTCCATCTCATCTCCTAAGGCCATTAAAGTAAATTTCTTTTTTTTTAAAGTTAAAGTTTACGTGCTTAGATGTATCACTTGGACTTCTGGTACAAATACAGTATTGACTTCAGCCAATGTAACTTTGTGTGTCATTCCTGTTGTTATCATCTTCGTGCAGGGCTTATCTTCTTTTTAAATAAATTTTTTTTTAATACCATGCATTTTCTTTTATTTATTTATTTATTTATTTTTGGCTGCATTGGGTCTTTGTTGCTACACGCAGGCTTTCTCTAGTTGCGGTGAGCAGGGGCTACTCTTCGTTGCTGTGCATGGGCTTCTCATTGCGGTGGCTTCTCTTGTTGCAGAGCACGGGCTGTAGGTGCGCAGACTTCAGTAGTTGTGGCATGCGGGCTCAGTAGTTGTGGCATGCGGGCTCAGTAGTTGTGGCTCGCGGGCTCTAGAGCACAAGCTCAGTAGTTGTGGTGCACGGGCTTAGTTGCTCCACAGCATGTGGGATCTTCCCGGACCGGAGCTTGAACCCGTGTCCCCTGCATTGGCAGGCGGATTCTTAACCACTGTGCCACCAGGGAAGCCCAGGACTTACCTTCTTGTACCTGGATCATTGCAATTATCTCCTAACAGGTGTACCTACCTCTGGTGTCCTTTCCTCTTCTTTAAAACATACACATGTGCAGTATTGTGCTATTCATTGTGTTCATCACTTCTGGGGGGTCTTTTTCAATTTCTGAAGGGAAAATGCAGGTCTAATCTCACATTCCATGGAAAGTGTCTGTTATTTGAAGACAGCCCTGGATTGGAATCCCATCTGCTCCATTGATTAAGCCTAGCAAGTTACCAAACCCAACTAAACTTTAGTTTCTTACTCTTTGAGGGAACTCTGAAAGGTTGCCATAAAATTAAATGACATGAAGTATGTAAGTAAATGTTAGTTTTCATTTCCTTATCCACAGCTGGACCCCTATAGGACTTGACAGTTTTGTTTCCAAACTGCTGGCCATGCATTACCTACCACTTCTCAAACAAGTTTTGTCTTTCCCTGGTTCTGTGCATTTTATCATGTGTTTTCTCTGACTGGAATGTACTTCTTTCCATATTTTCATTTGCCAGATGTGTCAGTTACTTCCTTGTCCAGTTTAGCTGCTGACATGGAGAATCATCTTCTGAGGGCTCAGCCCCATCATTTCCTAAGCTAAGATCCTGGGCAGGACAGGCCGTAAAATAATACAACCCCCATCCTAGTGGCATATGTGTGGTAACTTGTAGGGATGCCTGCCCACTAAGTCACAGACTTCTCTTAACTCCTGTATCTCTCCAGTATGCAAAACAGGGATTCCATGCAGGTTTCTTTATAGCACTGTAGTTGTACCATGTTAAGAATGCATTCTAGCCCTGGGCTCCAGTCCTCCTGACTGGGATCTTGATGCTTCCTAATTCTTGAGAGCTCCTGCTCTAAAGGGCTCTCACAGCCTCTGGTTGTGGTCTTAATCTGCAAAAATTAACCTGCACACAGTATCACACCTAACTTATTTTGGTATCTCCACTTGAAAGAATCATACTACGATCTACCTGCTGGAGTGGATCACAATGCTGATTTCTATGATACCTCTCTGGGCTTTAAAATTTTGACTTCTGGCTTCAGTTCTTAGATACAAACTTTCCAACCAAGTAAATTTCTCTACCTACCTAGGGCCTTCTAGTTATTCTCTCAGTCTGGGCACTCAGAATTGAGATCCCGTCTTGCTTCATTGCTTTATTCAGAAGCAGTGAACAACTCATCAGTGAAGACTAGCTCAAGTGCTTCCTCTTCTAGAATGACCCCCACCCCATTACACATTCACATATGGCCTGTGAACCCCTTCATTCAGTTCTGTTCACTGAGCATCTAGTGTGTGCGAGGCATTTGGGATCAGCAGAGAAAAGCAAAGCAAAGCAGGAAAGCACAAAACCTTTGTCCTCATGGACTTTTCGTTTACGTGGCTTATTGTATCTTCAGATTGTTTTTATTAGTTATTTGTAAATGCTATTAATACAAGAACAGGAGACTTCTAAGTTATCTTGTCTAACCCCACCTGGAGTGGGTTGAATGGTGAATCTCCAAAAGATCTGTCCAAGTCCTACCCCCTAGAACCTATGAGTGTGACCTTATTAAGGATCTTGAGATGAGATCATCCTGGACTATCTGGATGGTCCCTAAATCCAATGAAAAGTGTCCTTAGGAGAGCCGGAAGAGAAGACACAGACAAAGAGGAGAAGGCTATGTGAAGATGGAAGCAGAGAGGGGAGTGATGCAACCACAAGCCAGGGAACACCTGGAGCCACAAGGGCTTCCTGGAAGAGGTAGGGAAGGATTGTCTCCAAAAGCCTTTGGAAGAATGCAGCCCCTCTGACACCTTGATTTCAGACTTTTGGCCTTCGGAACTGTGGTAGAATAAGTATCGGTGGTTTTAGGCTCCGAATGTTGTGATGGTTTGTTATGGCAGCCGCAGAAACTAAAATATCACTGTATTTTGCAGTTGATCAGGGCTGGTTAAGATCTTTAGAACTCATCAATACTAAAAAGAATAGCTAGCTAGTGGGAAGCAGCCGCATAGCACAGGGAGACCAGCTCGGTGCTTTGGGACCACCTAGAGGGGTGGGATAGGGAGGGTGGGAGGGAGGGAGATGCAAGAGGGAAGAGATATGGGGATATATGTATATGTATAGCTGATTCACTTTGTTATAAAGCAGAAACTAACAAAGGTGTTAAAAAAAAAAAACTAAACAGATTACTGTCTCACTTCTGCCTCTGTGCCGCCACATGTAATTTAATGTAAAACCAATTCTAAATTGAAAAGCGCAAATATGCATGCTGAATTAATAGTTCCCTTTCAGCTTTTCTGGCTATACAATTCTGAAGAGTTCAGAAAGTGTGATGTGTTTTTTGGGTTCTGATCTGTTCAGAAACTGTGATGTGTTCTTTTGGGTTCTGATCTGCAGAATCGAAATAAAACACCACCCCATAGGGTTGTTGTAGGGATAAAATGTTACAGTGTGTGAAAATGCCTCATGTGGTGCCCATCCCTTGGTGAATGTGCTTTTCTTTTTTATTTTATTTATTTATTGTTTTAATTTTTATTTTATATTGGAGTATAGTTGATTCACATTGTGTTAGTTTCAGGTGTACAGCAAAGTGATTTAATTATACATATACATGTATCTATACTTTTTCAAATTCTTTTCCCATTTAGCTTATTACAGAGTATTGACCAGAGATCCCTGTGCTATACAGTAGGTCCTTGTTGGTTATCTACTTTAAATATAGCACTGTGTACATGTCAATTCCAAACTCCCAATATATCCCTCCCCTCTACCCTTCCCCTGCAGTTACCATAAGTTTGTTCTCTAAGTCAGTGAGTCTGTTTGTTTTGTAAATAAGTTCGTTTGTATGTATCTTTTTTTTTTATTTTTAGGTTCCACATATAAGCGATCTCATAGGATATTTGTCTTTCTCTCTGACTGACCTCACTTAATATGATAATCTCTAGATCCATCCATGTTGCTGCAAATGATATTTTTTCATTCTTTTTAATGGCTGAGTAAATATTCCGTGGTATATATGTACCGCATCTTCTTATCCATTCAAGGTTCAAAAGGATACATGCACCCCAATGTAAATTGCTTTTCCTTATTTTACGACTGGTGATGCAGTGGTAACAAGTGTATAGTGAAGATTTGAGGCATACTTTGTTTCTTGCCTCTCGCTCTGTTGACTCAGTGGTTCCAGGTCTGTGAAGTAGAGACATGAGAAATTGTCCAGATAATTGAAATTAACATAGCTCTGCAGATCAGTGTTCATACATCATCCTCCCACACAACTGGAACTTAGTGAATCTCACAGCACTTCATTTTTGTACTTTGGTTTTTTCCACTCACCAGGCGAGCTCATGTGTGCCTTTCTCATTGGGATGTTCTAAAGCTGTGAGGAAGATGTTGTTGAGGGGAACTCCCAAGAAACAAATCATAAAATAATTTTCCTTAAGAGGATGAGAGGAAAGTAAGCAAGAACGTTCTCCTTGAGATGTTTCTGGGATTGCAAGCAGCTGATTGAGTGTCTGTGAGCCATGCATGAGCCTTAGCATTGCTTCCAAATGAGTGCGAAAATTACATAATATCTTTGGGAAATTTTTCACACTGTCAATTATATCTTACCTCCTGGAGAGACAGACTCCATTGACAATATGTCACAGAAGCATCTTAAGTGCCACTGTGTCATCCCCAGAGCTTTCGTCACTCATAAGACTACAAAAACATCCCCTAAAATTATTTTTCCTTTTTTTTTAATTGAAAGAATTCTTTGACCTTTCTCAAACAGCTGCTCCCTAGAAAATTCCTTTTAGCTGAAGCCATCCTTTACCCTGGCCTTCCAAACAAGCTCATTTCTATGCAAACAGGTTTCTTCATATTCATTTGAAAATGGGGAGTATAATAGCAAGATTTTAGGGAGCCATAAAGTTATTTTCTGGGTTGACTTCCAATTGAATTAGATCAAACAGACCAGAACTGTGATCACTAACATGCATTCACATGTCTGTCCATTTTTTATGTACTCCAGCAAATTCTTGGTGTTCGACTTCCTGTATTCGAAGTCAAGCATGAGCGTGAGTTCTCAGTAGAATTTAGCAGCTGGTAAGATCAGGCAGTATACTTGTTCATAGCCCGCTTCTGTTCTGAATGGTGCCCATGTTACGTATTTGGAATGTCACTCATGTAACAGCCATACTTTAACACTGATACGTAGAATAAGTAGTTATAGAAGTACATAAAGTGTTTAGAAAGTACCACAGTCTTTGGAAAACATTGTATTTCCTATAACGTGGTAAGTCAAATCTCACGCTTTGGAAGGAACTGGGAAAACTGATGGGCAATATGATGCCATAAAGCCAATTCGGTTTGTTTCTTCATCTGGTTTAAAGGATAGTTACTGGGAGGGGCCGTCCGCCATGAGCCCTGAGCGTCCCTGCACATTCTTGCTGGGTGGGACAAGAATGCAAGGCCCTTACCACTCTTTACTAGACCACATATCAGACTTATCTCAAGCAATCTTGAGATATCGGGTACAGTAAGTCCCCTACGTATGAACGAGTTCCATTCTGAGAGTGCATTCGTTAAGTCCAATTTGTTTGTTAAGTCTGACAAAGTTAGCCTAGGTAACCAGCTAACACAATCAGCTATACAGTGCCGTAATAGGTTTATAATACTTTTCACACAAGCAACACATAAAAAAATAAAACATTTTTAATCTTACAGTACAGTCCCTTGAAAAGTACAGTAGTCCAGTACAACAACTGGCATGCAGGGGCTGGCATCGAGTGAACAGGCAAGAAGAGTTACTGACTGGAGGAGGGAGAGGAGGTGGGAGGTGGTAGAGCTGAAGGATCGTCAGCAACAGGAGACGGAGGGCAAGCTGCAATTCCACTCATGCCTGACGTAGACGGCAGAGGTTCTGGTTCCTTGCTGGAACAAGATGCACATTTGCATCTTTGAAAGTTCACAACTTAAAGGTTCGTACGTAGGGGACTTACTGTACTGTCTTCCCCAAAAGCAAGGCCAGGTTGCTTCTGCTTACCACAAAGGCAGTGAATCCCCAAGCTCAGCATTTCTATCCTCTAAACACAACCAATTTTGTTTGCAGGCATCCATCCTGAGCCCTTTGTCTTGCCCCCATGTAACCTGCGGAGGACGGACATCTGAAGCAAGTGGCTGTGAGGCTCTGGCCGCTGCTTTTGCCGTGAGTAATGAATCCTTTGCTTCTGACCCAGGGGTCTTGTGTGTTTTGTCAGCATCCATGAAATAGTAACAGGCCCATTTGTTAGTTTGTAAATAGGGTAAAATCTCAAGACCCTACACTTTGGAAATATTTCTATTTATACCCATGAAATAGGTCCAAGAATGGTTATATTATTTCAAATAATTAATGACTGTGACCAGTTTAGAATCTTGGTTTTTAGTTCTGACTCTACTACTAAGTGAATGATCTTGACTATATTTTGTATTCCTCTGGGACTCTGTGTCTTTATCTGTAAAATGAGGGGGTTCAACTAGGGGAATGGCTTTTCAACTGTGCTCTGGGGACCCAGGGCCAGTCATTTCAAGGGCCCTCTCGTTAGCCCCGGGCGGGGGGGCAGCCTGCGGGATACAGTTGGAGGCAACAGCATTGTGTTGACTGGCCTGGTCACCTACCCTCTGCAGGGCCACCAGCTGTGCTGTGGTTACTGTCGCTGGTCAGTGCCCTTTCCCATTTCCCTAAGTGGCCATATCCTCTATAGTTCTCTTCATACTTCCTTTCTTAGTTCCTGTGTCTCAGGGGAGAAAATGCAGATAAGCAGAATTTTTTCCTCTCTATCTCTTGGTCCACTGGCTGCGTTCTGGACATTACTAAAGAAAGAACAGAAGACAGGTTCTCCTCTCAAATTCCCTAACCCACCTGCCATCCTATCAGTCCTTCCAGGGCTTGACTCCCAGGAAGTCACAGAGTCCCACCTCAGGGACTCTTGCTTTCCAAGACTCTTTCCCTCCAATGCTATGGAATATTTAGCTAAACAAGAGGCAGTGAAACTGGCTCTTGCTAGGGTGACCAGCTGTCCTGATTTGCCCGGGACTGAGGGTGTTCTCAGGACATGAGACTTTCCTTTTTTAAACCAGAATCGTCTTGGGCAAGCCAGGACAAGTTGGTTATCCTATGAATCTTCTAGATCCAGACTTTATGGTTATAAAGCTTATGTAATGAGGTCCTCAAAGATTTGGGTGTTTGAAGCTCAGAAGTCAAAAATTAGACTTTTTTTTTCCCCTGGATTTTGTTCTAACAACCATATCCCAAGGCAGTAGATGTCCTTGAATAAATGGGAGAAGAAAAAAGATAAGAAAACAGTGGGAAATGTTGGCTAACATAAAAAGTATCACACTCTTATAAGCTAGCTATCTTTAATAACATAGACTAAAATGGTTTTTATTATGATCCCTTTCTAATGAATTCCTAAGTAGTAGGGGTGAAAATATTCATGAAAATATGCTTAGAGTAAAGGTCTAATACAGAAAAGAACAAAAGGAGAAAGAGAGGGGCCTGGGAAGAATATGTATCCACGGAGTAAAAAACAAGTGCCGGGAAATAAAATGAAATATGAATAATAGTGGTTATTTTGGGTTGCTGATTTTTATTAATATTTATACATCTTTGTATTTCAATGTGCCTGTAATAGCCACATATTACTTTTATAATTGGAAAAACTTTACTAAACAAAGCTTTTAAAGAATGAGAAGAAAATATCCGTCAAGGTCAAAGGATGAAAGACATTAAGAAAGTGTTAGGATTCCATGTTAGAATCCTGACCATGGGAATCCGCTGGTGATTTTTAAGCAAGTAAATAACTTATTATAGTTGATCAGAGTTTTAGATCGGATTTTGGAAGGATCCGGCTGGTATGTGGGGAGGTATTGCCGTGGCTGGGATATTTGGATTTAAACGGAGACCTTTGCTTTCAAATCCAAAACTAGCAGAAGTGCAGGCCCTCTGACAGGTGCTTGCCCAGTGCTGGCCAAATAAATATTTTCACTAAGGGGAACACAGCTCACTCCTACTCAAGTGAGCTGCCCGTTTCTTCATCAAAACCACTTAAAGGTCATCTAGAGAGCTTGTCACATTTGTCAACCTCCACTGCCTCTGAATTTCTGGTAATCTGAGGCTTTCTGAATTGAGTAGTCTCCTTTCTAAAGACTGAGTTTTTACGAGTTTGAGATCTCAGGACTGGTTGGACTAATTCGCAGTGGCATACTACTTATAGTGTAAGGAGAAATTATGCAAATAAGCATGGGATCGTCCAAACAATATTTTTTTGCTAGATACATGTGTTTTGTTTGGGGACTTTATGTGATTCTATAATCATTTCCCAAAGAGGGAATTTCAGTACAAAGAAGACAGGGGCTCCATCAAGAAGTGTTCATGGGCTCGTTAATTAATAGAACCGCCAATACCAGAAGATGAAGGGGATCGCCAGCCAGACTAAAGTGCTCCTTAATTCTCTTCTGTTTCATTTAGGCACAAGATTTAGGGGATTCAAGGTATGTGCTAAGGTAGTGTACTCTTGGCAACACTATGAAACTGTAGACCACCAAGTTCCTCTGAGGGTGTCTCTGGCTTCTATCTCTGGCGTTTAAAGCACACAACTGTATTGCTTGGTTCTTTGCTGTTCTGCGTTTTCAACAAGCATTGTCCAAAAGGAGCTTCCCGTCTGCTGTTTGCATATCATGTTGTTGTCACCTTACTAAAACATGAAATGATTTAAGCTTCGCAGCTGTTACTCTTTTCCATGAAGCAGCTGCCCGGCACTTCCAGGGACAATGCCAGGTGCACCAGGAGGCTGTCTATGCAAATTACAGTGAAAAACTGAGCAGTAATCTGGTGGCTTTGATCATTACAGACAACCAGTCTAAATAACTCAGATGCAGATCACGTAAAGTTACTGTCATTGGCCTGAGCAATCCAGCAAATTGCTTCAGCTCCTTATGTAATTTTGGACTTAGCCTAAGTGATTGGCTTAATAACTAGATTCACAAGAGACTGATGTATGAACCTGAATGACAATTTAGAAATTTATAATGGGGACCGTTGCTCTTACCAGTAGATCCTGTCTTGGTAGGAAGACCTATGTGTGAAACCAAATTCTATAATTAGAAGGTTTGCTTATGATAACATCCTGAGTGAGGATAGTCAGTTGTTTTAGTCAGTAGTGGTCTCAGCGATGGGAATAAAATTGCCCAGCAATAGATCCAGGATTTGAACCCAGAAAACACGACCACAGAGCTACAGCACCATTAGAGCAGGTGTCTGGATCTTTTTTTCTTTATTAGTTTTATTCTTGCTTCCAGAATTCTATTTGATACACCTTCACTGACTTGAGTGTTTACTAATTCGGCCTCCCAGATTCACACATATTTATAAAATCCTGAATCATGTCTTCAAATGGCAATCAATCCATTCATTGGGATTTTTCCATGTTTCAGTTCTCAAACATTGAGGCTGTTTGTGAGTGCCGGGAGCCCTTTACGTTGGGTCTGGACACTAAGAACCGATGGCCTGAGGGTCTCAGTAGAGTCAGTAAAGTCTGTAGAAGTTCGGTGGAGAGAGAAATCACTGTGGGCTAGGATGTGGAGAGTGAGGACATACCTGGACCTTCAAAACTGGCATTCTGAAATACAGGAGGAGAGCTTTGGAGACTGACTAAATCCATTTGCCTGGGTGAAAACTTAATGCTTCAGAGAAATACAGAGAAAGTTGAAAATGTATGTTGGGGCCAAATTCTTAAATGCCAGGATAGTAAGTATGGGTGTTTAGAAGGTAGTGGGGACCCATGAGAGCTTCCGTTGAGAAATGACATAATCAGTCCAGGGCTTGAAAAAAATAAATCTGACATTATCTTGTAGAAGGGAGGGTTGGAGGAGAAGCAGAGGGAACAGGTAGGAGACCACAGGAGGAGTCCAGATGGAGGGGAAACTGAAATGGCCCAAAGTAAGGCAATAGAGAATATTAGTTTCCTATTGCTGCTTTAACAAATGAGCACACACTTAGTGGCTAAACCAGGACAGATTTATTTTCGTACAGTTCTAGAGGCCAGAAGTCTAAAATAAAGATGCTAGAGCTACGTTCCTTCTGGAAGAATCGGGGGGAATCTGTTTCCTTGTCTTCTCCAGTTTCAAGAGGCCATCTGCATCCCTGGCTCACAGCCTCTTCTTCCATCTTCAAAGCATCTCACTCCAACCTCTGCTTCCTTTGTGCCTACTCCTCCTTCTGCCTGTGTCTTCTTTCCTCCTTCTTATAAGGTCCCTTGTGATTATATTGAGCCCACCCAGATAATCCAGGTTCCTCTCCCCATCTCAAGATCCTTAACTGGGTCACATCTGCAGAGTCTTTTACACCATGCATACTAACATACTCACAGGTTCTGGGGATTGAGATACAGACGTTTTTGAGGGGAGGCACATTATTCAACTGACTACAGAGACACAGGAACATTCTAGTTTGGCTGTTGTTGTGCACTACTTCCCTCTCAAAGACACTGAATTCTGAAGGAGCATGATTACTTATATCTAAAATACACCTTGCTTTTTGCTTTTTTTGATGCTTGTAATTCTGCCCTTCTTTGCTTAGAATACCATTCCTCCATATCGGTGGCCTCAAATCTCAGCTCAGACGCTTCCGTTTTCCAGAATCCTTCTGCTCTCCACCTCCCCTCCCTTTGACCCATAAATCGAGGAAGAATTCTCTCTTTCCTTTATCTTACATCTGTATTTTACATTGCTTCTATTTTTTTTTTTAGTAAAAACCTTTCATTTTGAAATCATTTCATACTTGCAACAAAATTGCAAAAATAGTACAAAGAATTCTGTTCACTGTTCACCCAGCTTCCCCAAATCACAGTAACTTAAATAGCCGTAGCATAATGATGAGAACCAGAAAATTAACAGTGACCCAGTGCCATTAACTAATCTACAGACCTTGCTGAGATTCCAACCATTGTCCCACTAATGTCCTTTATCTAGTCCTTATCTGGCATGCTTTAATTTTCTCTAACCAGAGACAGCTCCCTGGTCTTTGTTTTTCATGACCTTGACACTTTTGAAGAGTCTGAACAGTTATTTTGCAGAATGTTTGGGTTTTGTTTTTTTTTTCTGCTTTTGTCTAATGTTTTCTTATAACTTGATTCAGGTTATATATTTATGGTTAAGAATATCACAAAAGTGATGTGCCCTTCTCAGTCATCATATCAAGAGGTAAATGATATCTCATTACTGGTGATGTTGAATCCCTTGTTTAAAATGGTGTCTGCTAGGTTTCCTATTGCTCTGCACACATCTAGCCCTGTATTCTATCAATATATATTTTTGTCATAGCGTTTTAGGGCTGGAGAGGATCAAAGAAATGAGTTCTCAATAATATTAAAAGTTATGTAGTATCAGGTAATATACACTAAGGACTACATACACTACTTCACTTACTCCTCATAAATACCTCTAGAGACACTGTATCAACTCCAGTTTACCTTTCTGAAGAGCACATGCCTGGTTAACCTTGGGCAGGGAATACAACTTGCTCATTTTTTATGCCACATAGAGCCTAGCACAGAGCTTTACACAAAATATGAGTAGAAAATATTGAAGTTGACTTAAATTGAACTTAAATGGAAGGCAGAGTGTTCAGATTGTGTAACTAACCACATGTATGACAAAGGAGAAGGGACCATGGGTAATTACGGAGAACTGAATTTGGGGAAGAGGAATACATAAAGGTGATGATTTATTTTCAAAGGGACGAAGCTAAGAAACAAGATGAAATGGTTGTTGCCCAGAGGGGTTAAGAGCACAGCCTTGGAGGGCACTCACATTTTGGGAGTATTTGGCAGAAAAAAATCAGTAAAAGTGAAAGGGGATGAAGTACAAACAAAGTAGAAAAAGCAAGGTAGTATGGGGTTACAGCCAAGTTCAAACCTGGAATGAAGAAAATTAAGCGAGGAGATGCATGGGGCCATGATTAAATGGCAATGGATATTTTGGGGAAACTGTAGAAACAACGTTTTAAAAAGTTGTCATAAGTTTATTTATTTTTTTTTAGTTTAGCCAACACACAATTATCCATAGTAATGGAAGAGAAAAATGTCAAGATAAGTTAGAAGAATGGATAACTCCGAACATGCAGACTTGACTATAAAGCACATTGTATATGATTTCTGAGGCAGCACATTTCCTTTTCAAGGTTTGCTAAATTTACTTGAAGAATAGCTTGTATTTCTTGATAAAAAACCTGCGTGGTGGAAGGGGAAGAGAACCGGAATTTGAAAAGTGGTCACGTGTTTATGCTTGTGAGCTTATTATAAATGTAAGATTGTTTCACATTGTTGTAAATGTAAACCTTTTCTGGCTTTATATATCTTTAAATTTTACAATGCGGGAGATCAGATCACTGGACCAGAACTCAGATCTGATTTCTGCTCTTGGCATCACCAGTAACTGTGTCGGGCAGCAGGGAGATTCCTTCAGGCCTTTGGTGCCTCAGTTTTCTAACCTAAAAATGCAAAGGTTGACTAGGTAATCTCAATGATGTCGTCTGGAGCTAATACTCTAGATGGTTCTGTTGTTTTGGGGATTCTAGCTAAATAACTGGTTTGCATCTCAGACAAATTTTATTTACTAAATCATGGCATGTGTAAGTGCTTCCTAAAAAGCAGGTTTTCTAGAGAAAAATATAAGTAGGGAGATTCATTGCCAAAGCTACGTAACATGGTAATTGTGGAATGAACAGTTGCAGGAACAGCTCTTTGTTTAAAACAGGCTTGGCATTTTCATTTGTTTGGGGCTTTCTCAGTAGTATTGAGGTTGACCCTTGCTAATTAGGTCTCACTCCCAAAGTCCCTGGATAAGCTGCTTCTGTGAGAGATTGGTCTTAAGAGCCCAAGGCAGCCGGGAAGAAGGATATTAATGCTGCAGTGCCCAGCTCTCCTTCAAAGAGGACCTATGGAGACGGGTAGCTAGAGAGGAGAGGACCCTGACAAAAGAATGAAATTAATTTGGATAGGAGCCCTGGAGACTGGACAGAGTTAAAGAGTCTAACAGTAGGTGGCTTATTTTGCAGCCAGAAGTAGTTTTCTTCTGAAAGAAGAGTCCTTTACGCTAGGAAACATTCTTTCTTCTTCCATGGCAATCTCTGTTTGGAGTCTTTCTTTTTGCCTTTTCCCCTCCTCAACTCTGTCTTTCTCCACCTCCACCTTCTCTTTCTCCCTCCGCCTCTTCTTATTTAGCCTGTCCTTTCACGATTAGATTGATTTGTTTACCCGGACAAGGGGAAGAATGAGAGTTTGCATACTGGTAAGAACAGGCTTCCTCTCTCAGAGCTGCAAACATTAAACTCTCCTCTCTGCCCTGGGGAGGCTGTGAGCAACAGAAAATGATGCCTCGTCCTAAGACAAGCAAAGGTTCTGAGATCCTTTAAAATCCCAGCTAATCAAAATCCTGCTGAAGTGAGGAAAGGGGAGTGTGTGTGTGTGAGTGTGTGTGTGTGTGTGTGTGTGTGTGTGTGTGTGTGTGTGTGAGTGCGTTGTGTGTGCTGGCCCACAGCCCAGAGGGATGGGCAGTCTCTGAAGTGGACACATACGATAAGGCTCTGATGAGCTCTGGTGGGGACTGTGGCCGAGGGGATGGAGCGTAGAGGAAGCACGCAGGAACCCTGCTGCGGCCCCGAGAGAGCCTGAAAAGAATCTGGTTTTCAAACAGTACAATTTTAATACTGCCAAGACCATATTCCCGGGATGTGGAATATAAAAACCTCAGTTCTCACCTAAGATCTGTTCCCCATTTAGTGTGTAGCCCTGAGTAAGCTACTTAAGCTTTCTGAGTCTAGGTTTCCCAAAATAAAATGGGCACGCTCATGTTTCTTACATTTTTTTGGAGAGCACAAAATAGCTTATCTTTGTGCTAGTGCTGAGAGAGCTGTGGCATGTTAGATACGACTTGGAGCGTTCAGTTGCCCATCTGAGAAAAGGGAATAGTGATTCCTAGAGGGATTTCATAAGAATTTAATGAGATAACAAAGCCAGGCATAGAAAAGTGCCCAATAGTACTTGTTTATTCCCTCCCTTTCCCTTGGGTGCTATTTATCTGGAATATTTGGGAAATAATAACTTACTTTGTACTACTGACTTTTGATACTAGCATAAAAGTATAGTTAAGAATTTGAACTTGCCGAAAATCACAAAACACGTTCCAAAATAAACTGGAAAAGCATTTTATGTGGTTTCCTGTATTTTAAACTATCAGTTGGCCATTGATATAGCTAACTCAGAGTTGACTCTATATGCACAGACGATTAGCAGAAAAAAATAAAAGGATACAGTTTTAAGATCTCATCACCTGACATTAACAATAAACTGGTGCCCTGTGGTCACCGACCAGTTAGAATAGACACCCATCCCAGGGCTGCAGCAGGGCCTCCGAGGCCCCCTCCTGTGACATCCCAGATGTTAACCCTCAAATTGCTGGACCCTAGGGAGTTTGGGGGGCCTGGGACAGGGTCCAGGGAAAACAGGAAGTCCTTGAAGGGGCTTAGGGCAGGGACTCTTTACAAATACCAAGTTTTTGGTATTTTAAAAACTAGAAGGCTGAACCAACGCAGACACCCAGAGCATCCCTGCTCAACAATAATATCATGCAAACAAATGAAAATGTCTTTAAACCACCCGTTTTCCCCCCAAACACCAACTCTCAACCCATTGTAATACTGATTGGCAAGTTTCTAAATGGGCTTTTAAGTCACTGAACCGTATTCTTTTGGTAAGTCAGCAGACTGGGGGCAAAGATGGGGAAGCTCCTTAGCTGGGATCCAGGATAGGCATGGAACAAGAGGCTTGTGCTAAGAACTATGTCCCTTCCCCTTGACACGTTTCTACTAATTAGGATTCAATTTTCAGAAGTAGTGCTGTGAAGTCCGGGCCTAACAGTTATTCTACTTCACAAGGATTTATCTAGTTAATTATGCTCAGAACCCGGGACCCTGACTGTAACCAGGATGTGAGGGGGAGAAAAGAGATTCTTTCGAGGGATAGTTTGCTTTAGAAGAGGGCAGACGTGGCGAAGCACTGCATTAGGGCATTTGGACATCCTCAAAGTACTTCTGAAGTTACTGGCTGCCTGTGAGTCAGGAAGGAAGGATTCCCATGAAGGCGGAGGCATCAAATCTTTCTCCCTGGTGGTTCACCCTTTCCACACATACCTTGCTTTGGGCGTGTGTAGCATCAGATGCTAACACAGGCTCCAGGATGAGAAAGAGACTGGTCACATACATAGCAGTTCTTGATGGACCCACAGCTGTGTGGGGCAGCGCTGTCTGCAAACACAGAAGAAATAATGGAGTTATATTACCAAGTGATATTTTCCCTTAATTGCAAAGACAGTCATGAACTCACCTATGGTATTTAATGGGCAGGGACTTGGATTTGGGAGAAAGTCAGTTGAAGGAAAGGGAGGCTAAGAGAGAAAGAAAGCAAAGTCACGTAGAGTCCTACGTGTAATTCCAATAGGGAAGCTGTTGGAAAATGGTCAGTAGTGATTCATCACCACCAATTCCTGAACCACTGCGATGGCTCACTTGGAGGGCAGGCTCACATGAAGACAGCTTGTTCAGCCAGAGACAGCTGCTAGGATTACAGCTCAAGTCACAAAGCTTCCAGCTAAAGCTCTTGGTAAACATAGATACTCGTTTTACTTTGCAACTGAAGTAAATTGTCATTAATAATAATGTTTATACTTCTTAAGTTCTTTAATATTATGCTGTCTTCTTTCTTTAGCTAGAATTCCTGAAAAACAGAATATTCTGGTTAATGGAATTTTTTTTAAAAGGAATTGCCTTTTGCACTGTATAGAAAGCAACAGTTACATTAAGAATTGAAATGTAGTAAAGTATACTTAACAGTCCAGTAGTTCTTTTGTGATTTAAGAAGCCCTTGATGAACTCCTGTTATTACCTAAAGCTCATCGGGGCACAAGTCTGGGATGTCAGATATTGGTCTCAGTTTGATGTCACCATAAGAATATACTTGAGGAATTGATTGAATTAATTTTAAATGGTTTTAGCTAGAATTTAAAAAAAAATTTTCTCAAACCTAAAATGCAAAAGCTGCCTAAAAATAATCAAATTATATACTTGTATATACATGCATACCTTTATATACATGAATATATGTCATTTTAATATTTATGTGGAATAAAAAGTTAATGTTATCTTTTCCTGGATTTTCAACTGTGAGCTTATTTGACCTAAAAATGGCTTTGAACATGGTTTAACAGACAGGGTTCTCTAATTTCTTTTACTACAGTAATTAAAAGACATAGGAAAGAAGAGTTTCTCAACAGAACTCAGCATAATAAGCTGACCCCTGAATTTCAGTTAGTGTGGATATATTTGCCTAGAAGGAATCTGCTTCCAAATAATTTTAATAAAGTTATTTTTTAGATGGAAGTATAGTCTGTATACCGTGAAATGCATGTATCTTAAGTGTTAGAGCTCAATGCATTTTGACATGTTTATACATCTGTGTAACCACAACTTTGATCAAGATACAGAATATTTTTACCACCAGAGAACTGTCCCTTCTGTGCACGTGATCTGGACCATAAATGGAAAAGTATTTTAGTAATGATTGTGTGTTTTGCTGCAACCAAGTTCGTCTGTTAGAGAGCAGATGCAGAGCTAGTGTGGCGTTGGATTTCACTGGCACTGATATCTTGTTTCCCTTTTCCAGGAAAGAATGCCAGAGAAGGAGATGAGGGGAAGATAGTTGGGAGTACATGCAGTGGAGCCATTAGTGATGTCTTATGGAATCCAAGATGAGAGAAGTGAGAATATAAAGGGAATAAGAGGATTTTAAAACTTGTGCCAATGGACTCGATATTCAGACATCTTTAGAGTTAGGATACTAAAATACATAATCTGGAAAAAGAGAAATTGGCAGAGAGCAGGCTGTTTGAATGAAGTTTTTCTAAGTGATGCAGTGAGTAATTATTAATGAAAGTTTCCGAAACATAACCTTAGGATTGGGCTGCTAAAGTGGAGAGGAAAAAAATAAATTGTTGGAGATAAGGAAGTCAGTGAATGAGGGGTCAGGGTATTGAGTGGATATAGACATGAATATTGAACTCACTAAGAATGATGACAGAAGTAATGGTGGCTTGGAAAACAAATGAGGCAGAGGGATCCAAAGGCTGGTGGTGACCACAGCATCACCGACTGTACCACTATAGAATGGTACCCTGGGGTACAGTCTGATGGGCTGTGATTCATAGATCTGTGGTCTTTATGAAAAGAAGGAAGAAAAAAATTTTCTAGAAGCTGCCATGAGGAACAGACACCAATTCTGTCTCCAGGCCTGTGGTACCACATGGCATATGAGAGGGAAAAGCAGCGACTTGAGGCTACAGAGAAGACAGCATATTCAGGGGATAGCTAAGTTTCTGGTAGATGAAGAAGTTGGAATTAATATCCAGAGAAGAGTTGAAAGATCTGGAGAAGAATTAGAAGAATGAGTTTCAGAGAGTACAGTGCAAAAGTTTGGGAGGTCGAAGAAGATTTTGGATTAGGGAATAGGCAGAGTTGTATGAGGGACTAAGCGTGGGTGATGAAGGATGATCTGGGAATTTGGGGCGTCTAGCAGAGCCCAAGGTAAACAAGGTTATGAGGCGCCATGAGTTACGGGAAAATGTGTATTGCGTTCTAACCATAGCTTCCTTCTCTGGATCAGTGCTGTAGGCCATTTGCGCTGGTTAGACAGGTAGTGTTGTCGCTGGGACAGGCAGGTTTGTCCAGGAACACTTGGAGCTCTGGAGGCCTCTCTTACGTTTACGAGATGCATGACAAATGAGGCAAAACCTCATGGACCTCACGTATGTGTTGGTGGACATAAAAAAGAAATGAAACCACAAGTCAGAATTTTGAATCACTGTGTTGTACACTTTAAACTAATATTGTAAATCACCTCTACCTCAGTTAAAAAAAAAGTTTATTGACAGATTTAAAAGTGATCTGTTACTGAAAGGAGAGGCTTGGCCATGCATGCACGTGAAACAACTTGAGACACATAACTGGTCAATTTTTAGGACTTGCTTTTCTTCCTTTTTAGTTATTCCAAGTAATTAAACACCATTGGAAATGGCATAAAAGGTCAGGGCAGTAATTCTATAAATATGAAGACTGACACTAAACATTATATATTATATTAATAATATATTATTATATAATATAAATATAATAATATATAATAAGCAATTATATAGTTATTAATATATAGTATTATTAATACGTTATATCATTAGATTATATTATGTCTTCTCACAGGCCAAGCCTATATAAATATGCAACTATTATATAATTATTAATAATATAGTATTAATATATCATTAGATTATAATAATATAATATTATTCTCATAGGCCACATCTATGAAAAATGATAGTTACCTGCAAAGTTTTAAAAAACATATTCCATGTGCTTATATTTATTAAAAGGTTTCAAGAGTAGCTTTAATCCAAGAAACGCCTTTTGATCCACATTTACTCTTTAGTTTTCATTTGTCAGCTTGAGAGCTACAATAATAAAAAGGGCAGGGGGGGAGTGTCTATATAGAAGACAGAAGAAAATCTGTATATTTTACTCCTGTTGTGTCCTGGGCTAGAAAATTGCTGTCTTACACTTGGGAAAATGAAGGAAGGTTTTTGTAAGATCATATCTTGGAAAGCCTATTTCTCCCTATTTTCTCTTCTCCCTCTTCCTCCTGTAATGGGAAAATTCTGTTCTTGTAGCTTAGACCTTTATCTTTCCACAGCTGGCCTGCAAATTTAATTCTCAGCTCACAACCTCTTTCTCTCTGCTCAGCAGCTCTTCTCTACCTGACACTCAGATGTATCACCTTAGATGTTTTTTTTCTCTTTGCAAGTTAAATATGGAAAAGACAAAAATAAATAGAAGCGCTCATTAATCGGTGTAAGAAAAACATATCAGGGTGAGAGAATGAAGTTCTGTTATAAGGACAAGCACAGTGTTGATTTTTAGCAAGTTGGCCCAAGATCATCCTTTGTTAAATAGCTATAATGTAGGTCACAGTTTGGATCATGCAGGTATTATGAAAAACTTATTTGACTTATGAATTTATTATTAATGAATGATAATATTAGTAATAAACTTGAACTAGTCTCAGCTGCTTCATTTGGCAATACAATGCTAATAAACTCTATGTTTAGATAAATAGGAACAAAAAGCAATAAGAACAATTTGCTGAAGGGCCTGTTTCCCACTTGATAGAACAGTTTTCTTAATTTGTTTTCTATGCCTTTATTCATTTTCTCATTTATTTAACAGTTTCTGATTCTGGAAGTAAACAAGGTTACACATAAAATTGTAATTAAATTTTTCATCAAGTTCAGTCACCAAAGAGTTGGGCTTAGAGGCAAAGCAAATGTTTAGTGGTATAACAGTGGGAATCTTCTTAATTTATTCACAAGAATGCAATACTCCTGACCTGGAAAATCTGAAATGAGAGAAAGTGTAGCCTTACCAAAGTATGTCTCACAGACGAGTAAATGTAATAGAGAATACATTTTCTTTTTAGTGATCTCTGGAGTAATTTTTGAGATATTAATTTGTTATTTTTTCTCTGTATTTTTTTTTCTTTTTCTGTTGCTCAATTCCTAGAAGGTAGTAAAACCTTTGTACTGCCTTGCCTCTAGGAAGGATTGTGTCACAGAGTTTAAGAAAAAATTGCTTATAGACTAGAAAGCATGTCATAGAGATAAAAGAACAACATGGAGCTAACTTGGACAGTGGGCATCTCAGTAATAACCATAGTAGCTGTGAGAGTGGAAGGGTCTTCCCAACGCTTTTGTTCTTGATAATAAGACTGCTGGACTTTTGCAGGGCACTGGGTTGGCGAATTGTCCAAATACTTGAGCTTAAATTTCCCACCAGTTCGGCAGGATGCAACTTGTAAATGGAATTAATTTTATTTCTTTTTGTTTGTTTGTTGTTGTTTCTGCTGTAATTATTATCATTTATTTTTTTTACCTTAGGGCCCCAAATAGGACTAATCATAATCTTCATGACATACTGCCATCATTGCTTATTCATGGCTTTCATTTGTTTTATATATTCATTAAAAATATGATGAAATTATACGAATCCATTGCCCAACTCAAGAACTGGAATCTAATATACATTGTTTTTATTGGAGTATAATTGCTTTACAATGTTGTGTTAGTTTCTGCTGTGCAATGAAGTGAATCAGCTATATGTATACATATATCCCCCCCCCTTGGACCTCCCCCTCTCCCCACACATCCCACCCATCTAGGTCATCACACAGCATCGAGCTGAGCTCCCTGTGCTATACAGCAGGTTCCCACTAGCTATCTGTTTTACGCATGGTAGTGTATTTATGTCAAATGCTCTTCCCTATTCCATATTTTTGCTCTGCCATTGGAGTGGCCGTTATTTTTAATTTTATGTTTATGCTTACCTTGCCTTAAGAAAAGTTATTACACGCATATGTTGTCCTGAAAAGTATTTTGTTTAGTTTTGCTTCTTTCTGATTTTTATAAAAAGAGCATCATAATATATGTATCTTCTGCGAGTTGCTTCTTCCGTTCATATTATCACAATAAGATTTATCCATGTGTTACATGTAGTTTGGTTCATTAATTTTCATTGATATTTAATATTTCTGTGATTATGCTGCAGTTTTTTCAAACTCCTATTAATGGGCATCTGGGTGTTTCCAGATTTGTGCTGTCATTAACAGTACTGCTAGTTGTTTTCTGGTACACATTTGCTAAACTTCTCTTGGGTAAATACCTGGGAGTGGAATTGCTGGTGTATTGAGTATGCAAATATTCAACTGTATAGAATAATGGTAAATTGTTTTCCAAAGTGATTATTCCAAGTTATAGCCTATTAACAATGTATAAGAGCCTATTGCTCTACAATCTCTGCAATACTTGGTTTTGGTAACTTTTTAGTTCTTGCCCATTGTAAAATAACTTTCCTGCACTTGTAAAAAATTTCCCTGATAACTAGTTAATTGAGCCTTTCCTCATATGCTTTTTCGTGATACATGTTTTCTATTCTATAAAATGCCTATTCAGATATTTTGCGTATTGTTCTTGTATTTTTATTATTGACTCATAGGAGTTTTTAATTATAAATAATATCACATTTTTAATCTTTCCTTTCCTATTGTTTTGTGATGGTTTAGGAAATCACTTTCTACCACTTTGTAAGGTTAGAAAGATATTCATCTTTATTTTCCTCTTAAATTTTTAAACTTTTTATTTCAACAACACATCACCACTTCTACTCAATATTGTATAGGAGTTTCTAACCAGTTCTACAGAAGAAGGAATGAATTAAAAGTTGTAAGGATAAGAAAGGAGAAAAAACCTATCACTTTAAGATGATATGATTGTCTACTTGAAATCCCCCCCAAACTGAGTAAACAAAGTTTAATAATAGGAGAGTTGGGCAAGGCAACCGAACATAAGATCAATACAAAAGTTGATTATACTTCTATAAACCAGAAACAAACAATTAGAATAACTATGAAAGGCACTATTTACAATAACAATTTAAAATATAAAGTACAATGCTTAGGAATAAATCTAACAATATATAGGTAAAACTTGTGTATAGAAAACTATAAAACATTTCTGAAGGATATTAAAAAAGATTAGCAGTAGAGAAGTATCCCACGTTCATCATGGGAAGATATCATAAATACCTTAATTCTTCCTACAAAGATCTATAGATTTAATGTGACTACAGTCAAAATCCCCAAAGGATTCTTTGTGTAACTCAGTAAAGGTCCCAACATAACCAAAATAATTCCTTAAAACATAACAACATGAAGGAGTTGCTCTCCCAGGTATACAGGCTTCTGGAGTTATATTAATTGAGATGTGTTTCACACAGGAGAGATAAATTGATGCATGAAATAGAATATAGAGTTCAACAAAAGACCCCAGCAGATATAGAATTTGGATATTTGATAGAGGTGGCATGGAAAATCACTTGGGAGAAGTTATTATTCAATAGCTACGGCTGAAAAAGCTGGTTATCTACATGGAAAAGGTACGAAAATTAATCTCTACCACACATCATACATGAAACAACTTTCCATGGATTAAGAATTTGAATGGAAAAGGCAGAAATTTAAAACTTTCAGTAGAGTTAATTTGTTTTAGAGAAAGGGAAATAATGTAACATTTCTGCATAGCCAGATTTTCAGTATCATATTCATACGGGGTTTGCTTTAAGTATTATAGTAAATTGTCCCGTATTTACTATAGCACAGATTTTAGAGAATCCCTTGAATAGAAAATTCTTATGTTTCCTTTTATAAAATGACGTCCACCTTTTCTCCATTGCTCTTCCCTTTCCAATCCTGCTGATTATCAGAGGAGCAACTCCTAAATTAGGTAGTCTATAACTCTTGCAAATTCTTTTTTAAATACAGAGAAGTGTATCTAAGGGAGATGAAGGAACGTTGGGGCAGCACTGAAGAAAGAGGCAGCAAATATTAAAACTTCGGATTCTGAATATATGCATTAACCGTTCTTATGTGTGGTAGATACTGTTAGTTGACTCTTTCAACACCCATTCCAATTTCTTTTCACTTACTTTCTTCCATTTTGGAAGCTCGAAAACATAAAGCTTATTTTTTCAGATTCCATTTTAATTAGAGGAGCCCATGGGACTCAGTTCTGGTCAGTGAGACATGAGTGTTGCAGTCTGTTGGTGCTGCCACTTCTGTTTCCTCCTTTCACTGCCTGAAACATAGACACCATCCCAGAACCGTGGCAACCATTATTAAGGATGACAGGGCAGAAAAGCAAGGGTCCTGCTTTCTTGATGGCATCCTTGAGGCCCCATACAAGCCCTAGACCTACCTACCTCCAACCTTTTCTTACATAAGTGAAGGAAATCTGTTTCCACTAAGTCAGCATTTATTGGGCTTTCTGAGACTCAATACAGAATGCAATCCTATCAACACTCTATGAATAATCCGTACTGTTTCACATGTGTGTACCTGAATACAGTGATTATCATTCATTCATATAAGCGTATGCAACTCCAGTATACCTCTCCCAGAATTTAACAATTCTGGTTGACAAAGCTTCAGGAGTAAAGACATAGAGGAATTAAATCATATAATTAACGCATTTTATCTTATAGGCGTAAATAGGCCTTTATATTCCTCAAGAAGAGACTAAATAATTTTTATACATTCTGGAACTTTCACAAAAACTGATTATGAATTTGACCACAGAAATGTTAATTTTTTAAATGGTATTGTCAGTTTTTTTATGGGTCACATATTCTGGTCATAAATCTATCATATTTGAAATAAATAGGTAAACAGAAATTCTGACAACCTAGAAACATACTTGTAGAAATATTATGTCAGGTCAGTGAGGAAATGAAAAAGGGAATTACATGCCATCCAGGAAGCAAAGAAAATAAGAATACTTCATCCCAAAATCTATGAAACACACCTATAGCTGCACTCAGGAGAAAATCAATAGTCTTACATGCCCTCAATATTGAAGAAAAATAGAAAATAAAGGAACTAAGAATTCACCTTAAGAAATTAGAAAAGGAGTGCCAAAAGAAAATAGAGGAAATTTTAAAAGATGGAATGGATTTAATTAAGTAAAAAACAAAACTCTGTAGAAAAAGCAAAAAACACGTCTAAAAGATGATTTTTAGAAAAGAGCAATAAAACAAGCCTGATTATAAAAAAGAACAAAATACGTATAAGGTTAGGAATGAGAAAGACGTAAGTACAGATATAGAAGAGATGAAAAAGAATTATAGAGGACTGCATATCTATTTTGACAACAAAATTGGAGACCTAGGGGAGATGGATGATTTTCTAGCAGAAGATAAAATACCAAATTTGACCTAAGAAGATGTAAGATCCTTGAATAGACCAATTACGAAAGACAAGATTGAAAAGGTGAATAAAGATGTACCATTCAAATAGACACCGGGGCCAGCTGAGTCCTCAGCCAAGTCTTATCTAACCTTTAAAGAAAAGTTTATTCCAGGTTATTTAAACTATTTCCAGCCATAGAAGAAGATAGAAACCTTCCCAGTTTATTTCATAAATCTCATAAACGTAATGACAAAACTTTATCTATTACCAATATATTACCCAATACAAAACAAAATTCATTAATATATGCAAACATTCTAAACAAAAATTGGCAAATAGAATATATCAAAAGAATAATCCATTATTATTAAGAGGGAACTCAGAAATTCAAATGTGATTCAGTATCTGTATAATCTATTATGACATCAATAAATTTAAGAAGAAAAAGAGCATGTGATTGTATAAACGGGTACTAAAAGACATTTAATAAAATAAAGCAGTTTTTCCTAGGAAAAACTTGAGTCAAACTGGAAAGGAAACTTTTTAAAAGTACTACTAAGTTTTATCATATACCTACAGCAAATACCACTCTAAACAGCAAAGCACTAAAACTTTTAATTAAATCAAGAAGAAAATAGCTAATGCTTTTATAGTGCTTATTATGTGCAGGCATGGTTTTAGGCACTTTATATATAATAATTCTCACAAAAATCATACATGAGTGATATTATTATAATCCCCATATTAAAGATGGGAAAAATGAGGCAGAGAGAGATTAAATAACTTGCCCAAGAATATTCAAACAGCAAGTGGTGAACTTGTGATTCAAAGTTAGGTAGTTGTGCTCTAGAGACCATGCTCTTAACACTGTGCTGTGTAGTCTCTGTAACTAACTAGAGATTCCTGTTTTCATTGTTACTATTCAACATTTTTTGGAGTAGTAGCAACTGTAATACAACAAGAAAATGACAGAAACCTTAGTATTGGAAAAGAAGAGATAAATGAACATTTGGAAGATTGTATTCCTTGAAAACTAAAGAGCATCTAATAAAATACCACTAATATCAATAAGGAAATTTGATAAGGTAGCTGGACAGAAGATAAACAAAATTGTTTTCCTCTACTCTTTCAGTAAAGACCTAGAAATGGAAATAGTGGGAAATATTTCACTTGCAACAGTCATACACATGAATAAACCTAAAGAAAACAATGTTAAAATTTGGCAAAAATTTGATAAAAGCACAAGACTTATATAAAGAAAACTACAGCCTTATTAAAAGACAAGTTTTGAACAAATGGAAAAACATCTCAAATGGAAAAACTAATTATTATTTAATATCTTAATTCTCCAAAATTAATATGAATTTTAATGAAATTCCAATAATACAACTTTGCAGGCATTAGATAAAATCATCTTAAAGTGAAGAAAAAAGAATAAATGCCTCAAAATAGCCAGAAAAATGTATGAAATGGATGAAGAGTGATGGGGAAATTTCCTTACCAGATATGCAACACCCCAAAATCAGCATGAGTACAGGGAGAAACAAATAATTTGAAGTCACGGTACATGAGGCTTTTATGTTTTATGAATAGGGGTTCAGTTCAGTGGGAGAAGGATGGATCGTTTAATAAATGGTAGTGACACAATTCCCTGTTCAACTGGAATGGAAAATATAGGGTTGTCTTTAATCAGCCAGTCTGTTTTTCAAGTGGTAGACCAAAACAACCAGGCCATTGGCAATAGCCCAAGCATTAGTAAAAATATAGCGGAGTTCATCAAAAGAGATGTTGGCTCAGGCTATGAGAATGACCTTCAGTTCTACCTACTAGTGGAGCAACAGTGTCCATTTTTCGTTTGCATATCTGGTGTTGAGGTTGAAAAGCTATGCAGCCCAGCAGACACTATGAGGTTTCAGCTTGGCCAAGCCATTAGTGAACTAGGCCCTGGCACTTAGGTGAACCTCGGTAAACTGAGAGTTTCAATGAACCAGTGGTTTCTTTCAGGTAGTAGAACGGGGGAATAAAGTTTCTCCCAAAGAAACAGCTGTCATTTTTTTTTCATGTAAAGCTGAGTTGTCACTGAGGCCATGGCAGCTGTGTCCTTGAATATACCATTTCCATGTAACAGTCAAGTTTAAAACTACAAGGGGCGCCTTTGAGTGGTGACTGCCTCTCTTTACCAGAGTCTCCAGTTGGAAAAATCATCTGTAAGAGAGACTTGTAGCTCAAAACGGTCGTTAAAGCTGTCGGACCCCAAAGGTTGACAGCCTGCCTCAGCTTGCCGGACACCTTCCAACACCACCTGTTGGTTTGGGCTCCCACGCTAAAGGATATACTAATTTGTGAGTTAGCCGATATAAATACCCAAGCAGAATGCCTGAGTGAGGCACTTACTGTATCCAACACCAAATTAGATGTTGTTCTTTTCGGTGGTGTGTGGCCACAGACAGCAGTTTCTCCTTGACTGCCGAAGGGATTGAACATTGTGATTCCACCCACATAGTCCCAGGAAACTTCATTAAGAAAGCAGCCTCCTGAATTTCATCACAGTTTATCAGCCACCCCGCTGGCTGAAGTATGATAACACTACAGTTAGAGTAGCTAAAACTGAGTCTCCTCATTTATCAACCAAAGGATATTACCTACACAAGTGAAAGCTTTGGACATCAGAGAGTAGAGGCATTTGTACTAATCCTGACTCACCCACTGGTGGCAAATGGTAGGGGAATTTAGGTCCTCCATGGGGAATATTGCAACTGTATATTAGAGGACTTGCTACAAGAATGTGAATGCCAGTGAGCTAGAAAAAGAAAAGTGTTGCCAGTGTCCAAGACTTCATACTAAGCGCCATACGTTTGTGAAGTGACTTCAGTTACAGTCACAATGTCAGGGCTTTGGGAACAATTGAAATTCAGTAAGTCTCAAGTTCCCATTAGCCTTTTTCACTGGCCATAAAGGGCTATTATATCGAGATAGTGCATCTCTTGCTACCCCTGCTACCTTCAAGTCAAGGCTTCGAGGCTGTGCTTTCTCTTTTTCCTCCTGGGGTACTCTTTCTGCTGGACCACCTAGGAGGGGATGGGGAGATGACTTGAGGAGATATTTACAGGTCCCTTTATGACTTCTCTCCCAGGGCTCTTCCCAACTGGCAGATTTCCTCCTGGCATTTATGGGATGGGAAAGTACAAGTATGTAACACCTCAATTCTTACTGTACAGTCGGATGTAGAAGAAAAAGCAACAGTACATTGAATTGGCCTAAAGTTCCCTGAGGTGTCGCAAAGTGTTTTCTTCCCCACTGTGCATCACTTTTCCTCCCCATGTTGAGTGACAAGGTGACACTGTCTATTCCTGCCTTGAGGATACTTTGATTTCTCACCCACCAGCCATACTGTTCTCTGGCTAGGACTGTGGGGTTTTCGCACCCTTTGCTGACTTGTGCTCAACTCACACAACAATACCTGTTTATTTATTTATTTATTTTTGGCTGTATTGGGTCTTCATTGCTGTGCGCGGGCTTTCTCTAGTTGCAGCGAGCGGGGGCTACTCTTCGTTGCAGTGTGCAGGCTTCTCATTTCGGTGGCTTCTTTGTTGCAGAGCACGGGCTCTAGGCATGCGGGCTTCAGTAGTTGTGGCTCACGGGCTCTAGAGCACAGGCTCATTAGTTGTGGCTCGCAGGCTCTAGAGCCCAGGCTCAGTAGTTGTGGTGCATGGGCTTAGTTGCTCCGTGGCATGTGGGATCTTCCCGGACCAGGGCTCAAACCTGTGTCCCCTGCATTGGCAAGCAGATTCTTAACCACTGTGCCACCAGGGAAGCCTATATACCTGTTTAAAAACAAATCCACTTTAACCTGGATCAGTTGCTGCCCCACTAGCATGATAACATCTCTTAAATTTTTGCCCAGTTTTTAACATAAATACTAGGAAAGTTTTCCAGGGCAGTGGGGCCGACCATAAGAATAGATCTAGAATCTCTTGAGTTAGTTTCTCATTCTCCATTGTTTCACCTTCATCAGCATTGTAAACCCAACCTGGGCAGTGAGTGCCTGAATACCAGTCAGTGACTCAGCTATGGTTTCCCCTAAGGGTTTGTCTCTTTCAGGGAAATCTCTCCAAGAGGGTTCCAGGTCCCCCATAGCAGCCAAGGCCCACTGCAGAAACTGAGACCCTCTCTGGCATCTTTGAATGGACTTAAATTTGGCTTGATAGGCTGCAGGAGGGCCTTAGAAATAAGGTGTCCCTGCTGTGGCCATTCTTCCTTAATAATTGTTAGGTACCCAGCATCCTTGTTTCCCAGATGATCCAGCCAGAGCACAACAATTGGTCTGGTTTCTGCCACAGTGGTTGCAAATTTGCCTCCTCTTTCTCCATGTAGATGTGCATCTCTGTAACTGTTGGGATGGAACCTTCTGCACATCCAGCATGAATCGTAATACTAGTGGTCACAGTGTAGAGAGCTTAAGGTTGACAGCCCAGTTGGTAAGAAAGCCCACCCTGAACAGTTAACGACAACCCCTGCACCTTTGGGGCAGTTGTCTTTGAACTGATTTCCCAGTATCCAGTTTACAACCACAGCCTCAATTCTGCCTCATTTACAGGCAGTAAACTGGAGGACCATTTATTGTCTAGTCAACCAACCAGTTCAGTCAACATATTCACTACCAATATTATGGACTTTGCTCAAATACCCTTAATTGGCCCCAAAGATCTCCCCTCTTTCTCTTCCACAAAGTCACACCTCTGTCAGTATGCCATTCTCATCACAGAAACTGGCAAGAATTGTGACAAGTTGGGTTCGACCTTATTTTCAAGCTCATATGTTAGCCTGCCAGATTTTCATGGATGGTGGTAGAGGACAATGAGACTCCTGGGTCAGAGAGAAAGGACAGTTTAGTACGTACAGCAGTAGTAATAGCCAGAGAATCGGCGCTTTTAGCATTGATTCCCTGAGCCCCAATTCCCTTATATGATGCACAGAGCACCAGCTGATACCTCACAGGCAGTGAGTTGTGTTACAGGAGAGAAACCTTGACCGTAGGGGACCTAAATCTTTTATAAGGGGCAGTTAAGTATGCCTGAACTTTGCTCCAGAGGGAGACACTATCTTTACCTTCTCAGACTGTAAACCAGCATGTCCTCTGCTCTGGAGGGAAACATTCTCCCTCTCTTCCTAGGCTGTTTGCTGTATAAGCATCCTTGAAAAGGCAGTCTCAAACAAAACAGTCACTCTGAGAGATCCATGGAGAATGGTCTCCTGACAATGAATTTATACACTTTGCCAGAGTGGAATAAAATTGAGGATGACTAAAATTGTGCAGCATCTAAATCGAGGGAAACTTTAAGAAATCATACAATTAGACAACCTTGATGAAAACTATGCAATTGACAGAAGAGTCAATTGAAAATATCAGTAATTTCAAATATATAAACTGTGAATAAATTTTATACATCTTGAAGAAGATTGCAGGCAATTTCATGAAAAAGAAACTATGGGATATTGAAAATTTTAAGAAAAATACTAGCAATGCAGTATTTGGAAAAATTTAGCTCAGGCTAATTATTCTGCTTGTATTAGTTGCAATAATCAGATATTCAATATAAGTTTGAAAACTTTGCTTTATACATACATGTCATTTTTATTTTCAAAAAGAATTTTAATTTTGAAAGTAGCTTCTAAGTAGAACTATTTACAAATCCACCAATATAATTAAAAAACAATTTATAGTCAGTAAATAAATGTTTTCCAAAACAATATATAATTTCAATTTTTAGGACCCTCTTTCAGTATCAAAAACGTCTGGCGTTGATGACAAGTTATCTGTTCATCTAATGAATGAATGAATGAAAGTTGCCTAATGAGAGGAAGGAATTCTGAGTGATTATAGGAGGCTAATGGGGAGTGAAGAAATTTTAAAAAGCTTCCATGAGAAATGTGAAAGTAATATCATACCATATATACACAGAGCAGTTCTGTTTAATTCATTTATATTTTCACCAATCATTCAGAGAAGTACTGAACTTTTGAGACAGAAGGAAATTTAGAATTCATCTACTTTAATGTTCAGTTTAATGTAATATCTTTAAATCTTACTTAAAAGCCTTAATTATATTTTTAAATAATTCAGGGGGCGTGTGAAAAAGTAATTTGTTGGACATATTTCATATAAAAGTATATTCCATTCATACTGCTGCTGCTCAATTGGAAGAATCAGCTGTATTCTCTCCTGGGGGCGACTTTCCTCCTTTTAGCTGTATAGGTCTATTTGAATCTTCTAATTAAAAAGCTGCTTTAATTTGGGCCGTATTCTACACCTGCAGTAATATCAGCTACTTGACATCATCTTCCTTTTCATAATTGCATTAAATTTTAACACCATTTTTGGTTGCTGAGTCATGAAAATTAGCAGGATGGGGATATAGCGAGGTGATTAAAAGCTGAGCTTCTGGGGTCAGTTTGAACCAAGTTTGAGCTCTAGTTATATCTTTTCCAAGTCATGTGACTTCGAGTTATTTGATCCCTGGAAGCCTCAACTGCCTTACCAGTAAAATGGGGATAATAGTGACAATACTTTACTCATTGAATTGTGAGGATTAAATGAGAGAGTCCATGTTAAAAAGCTTAGCACAGTGCCGGGCACCTGGTTGACATTCAGTGAACATTGATGATGATGATGATGATAACTATAATGACAATATTGACATAATACAAAAACCAGAATAAAATAATAGTGAAAAATTCAGTGTAGTCTTAATTAAAAAACAGGCCATGAGTATCAGAATCTAATTATAACTTTAAACTAGGTATTAAATTATGTATAGCTTCACATTTCATGGGATTATTTCAGAAGGGGTGCCTGATGACATCTACCATTCGTTTATTTTTCTCACCTGAGAGGCTCTAGTATGTGGGAAAAGGGAACGAATGATTTGAGTGGGAGAGGATGGTATTTATAAGGATGTGCGGAATAAGTACATCCTTTGCTTGCTGTGATTTTTGCAGCCTGATAAATTTTTGCAAGCGGTTTGCAAAGCTGGGATAACTAATCTGAACCATAGCCTTATTAGTAAAGTCAATATTTTTATCCTTGTTTTACAGATAGAGGAACTGAGTCAACACATGGGTAAATGTCTTTGTCAAGGTTACGTAGAAAGTCGGGCAGAACTACACATGTATTTCTGGGTCCTCATTCCAAAGCCATAGGCTGTCTAATTCTGGCAATATACAAAACAAGTGAAAACACATTCTATGTGGTAGTTATTTCTAAAATAGAATAATGCAAATATCATTTTCAGAATCTCCAAATCAAGGTCACACCTGTGTAATCACATATTTCTAACATTATTATTTATGCTGACGGTAGTTGAAGCGTGCAAGAAAACGTATTTGCAGAAAGAAGGTACTAATTATATTGATAAAGCAGCCTTTGGAAGGGAACCGGTGCCAGAGGGAGAAATACTATAGAAGGAGTTGACTTAATACATTGAATACATTTATACCTGATGCATTTTAACAGTGAACTGAAATTCATGAAATAAAAAAGAAAAAGTACTGGTGGGATTTCCCACTGACATACCGGCAGTTCCGCATTTCCTTTCCTTTCCGTAGCCCCAGCTCATCTGGGTCTCTATGGCTAGGTAAAGGAGAGAGTCAGCCACCCAGAGTGAATTCATCACAAAATAGCCTAATCCTTGGCCAGCAGAAAAGAACTATTTATTTCTTCTGTAAAGCAGGGTGTGGGTAGGCACCTGAATTAGAAGCACATTTAGATGCAGGGAATAACTATATTTCCTTTCTCTATTTTAGTCTTCAGTCTTTGGCTGAACTGTGTGATCAGGCAGCTCCTGGAAACCATTTGAAATTGGCATAGATGGATCTTCCTTGACTAAATTTAGCAGGAGAGTGAAAATTTTAGTAGTCTGTCTCACCCACTCTAAGTTAATTTACCAGTTAGCACTTGTGGCTGCTAACTGGCTGTTGTTTGTGTGGAAATGTACAGTTTTGCTTTCCAGGAGAAAAGAGGTGGGGGTGGGGTGTAGTCAGCCCTGAAACTGTTCCTATTCCAGGATTAGACATTATTTTCCTCTTCCAGGGGAGAGATAAGCCAGACGTGTCCGGACATGCCTTCTATAAAAGGCTGGCTCAGAAAAGCCCGCTCTAGAACAAATTCACTTTCACTATTGCTATTTCAGGTAAATGGCATCCCTAAATACTTTACATAAAAATTTTCCATTTGCTAAATCTGGTTGAAAAAATAGTATATTTCATTTGGATGGTGGGTAAAAAATAATCAACCTTGTGACATCTGATACATTAAAAATAGTCCCATGTGGATTTAGAGTCTCACAACTAAAGAAAGAAAAACCTATCATGCTCTGGGGCTAATTTCAAATACTGCTTTTGTGCCAAACGATAACCATATCAATAAACCAGGTTCTATCACCACCTACAATAGGAATTGGACATTTACTCGGTCATTAAGTCTACTATGGCTGTTACTGTCACGTTGGAGTCCATTCAGTGCACTGATCTTTTTTTCCCATTGAACAGATGATTTAATGAAATGAGAACCACCTGAATCCCAGGTCCATTACAAGACCCCTGCATGGTCTGGGTCCCACCTCCCCATCAGCGTTCACCTTCCAAAGCTGTGTTTGCCGCACCCTCTGTGGCAGCCAACCAGTTGATCTAGTCATACCTGCCTTTGCATGAGCCTGGAAGGGAACATTTTTTCCTTCCTCTGAGAAAATTCCTTTGGTCACGTTTCTGGGTTGTACCGTCAGAGCCCCTGTTTCCTCCCTGGCTCCTTTTTATCTATGTCATTATATCTCTTTGGTAGAAGTGATTCATGAATTTCCTCCCTGCCCCACTCTTGACTATAATTTCTTTAAGAGCAGAAAATATCGTTGTATCCCCACCACTTAGTTCAGTGTCTAGCAGCTACAAAGAGGAAACTCAATAAGGATTGTTGAGTAAATGACTGAATAAATAAATGTTGGGAGAACTTCCTCCAAATCAAGTCAATAGAATGCAGAAGAGCCACCTGTGTCTGGGGCAAGGATTAGTGGCCTCACTGAGATAACAGGAAACAGAAGAAGCTAAAACCTTGAAGACAGACTTTTCCAACCTTGCAACTTTTCTGGAAGGTTCACTCTGTTACTTAGTGCCCCGGTGCGCTGGAACAAGTTTACATCGTTAGTGTCAGGTTTTGACGACCCTGATCTATAAAAGAACTGTTTCCACAGGAACTTCTCAGGTAATGGAAGGGATTTTTTTTTTCCAGGAGTGCTTGATAAGTCTATAACTCTGAGTTAAAACTGAAAGGAGCCCCAAGAGAGAATCACAGTCAAATGGAAATAACTGAAGCATCCGTGAGTGCATATATGAGATCTGAATTCCAGGGTCACAGCTTCAAGGGATGCCTGTTCTGATAGACAGAGGGCCAGCCAGCTAGGCTTCCTGCCCCTTCGCTTTACTCCACCCGTGTGATGACTGGGGTCTGGTCAGAGCAGACATCTTTGGTCCCAAATCTCTGCCATCCAGGGCAGCAGCAGTAATGCTTGGGTCACGTGCAGAGGACAGGTGAAGGTGTTCAGCAGGAAGGAGACCTCTCTGGCAAAACATATGTAGTTCTCTTTGGAAGCTGCATGTTTCAAGGTGTAATCCTAGGAGTTCTGGCTGTGTGCTTTTTAAAAATTCAGATTCATGCCTGCCCAGCCCCAACTAAATCAGAATTTTCCATTGTTTGAGGGAGTGGGGGTGACTGGGGAATTGTGTTGGTTTGCTCAGGCTGCAAAATACTACAGACTGTATGGCTTAAACAACAGAAATGGATATTCTCAGAGTTCTGGAGTCTGGAAATCCAAGATGAAGGTGCCGGCAGGATTGGTTTCTCTTGAGGCCTCTCTCCTCGACTTGCAGACGGCCGCCCTCTTGCTAACTTTCCATAGGGTCGTCCCTCCGTACTCCCGTGTCTCTCCGTGTGTCTCTCCGTGTGTCCTAATATTCTCTCCGTGTGTCGTAATATTCTCTTGTGTCTCTCCGTGTGTCCTAATATTCTCTTGTAAGAACACCGGTCTGACTGGAATAGGGCCCACCCTATGAGGCCTTATTTTAACTTAATCACCTTTTTAAAAACCCTAACTCCAAATACAGTCACACTCTGAGGTATTGGTGGTTATGGCTTCAGCATATGAATCTTGTTGGGGACACAATTCAGTCCATACAAAACCATTCATTAAAAGACACGTCAGATGATCCAGAAGCACACATTTGAAAAGCAGTGGTTGTTCTTCACTCCTTCCCTTATAAAAAACTGTAGGGCTGTAGCTGGTCCTTGGAAAAACCAAGAACCTTCTGCCTCTTGCTGCTTTAAACTCATTAGGCACATCTGTGAGCGTCATGACCATCAAGGCCAAGGAATGCTATGCACTTTTTAACCTAATGTGATGACCCTTTCCTTCTAAACTTAACTCATTAAGTTTAGAAGGAAAGAGTCCTCGTTCGGAACTCTCAGAACATTAAAACAATTTACCTCTTAGGCAAAGGAGTATTTACAAGCATAATTTTTATTTTACCAGACTCAACAGACATTGTTTTTATGAATTAACAACCTCTAATGCAAACATCGACCTCCATCCATTCATTAACCCATGTCTTTTGAGCTGTCATGTGCAAAGAGCTTGAATAACTTGTCATCAGGACAGCCTGGCAACCAGTTAGCCCAGCAGCCATGACACACAGGACTCGGCGTGCCTGTCACACTTTGCAGTTACGGGAGATTTGTCTATGCCTGTCTAATGTCAAGTACCAAATTATATCATATCATGTCTTCTTTGCTAGCTGGCAAGTTTCTTGAGAGCAGGGGCAAGCACTAGACCTTATCCAGCTTTATTTCTCTAAAATAATAGATAACTTTTTATCTGGCATAAATAGTTTCTGAATGAATGAATAATGAATTTACTTGCGAAATATCTTTAGGTCTGAGATTTGTCTGAGGAGGTACAGGCAGACCTCATTTTATTGTGCTTCGCAGATACTGCTTTTTTTTTTTTTTTCACAAATTGAAGGTTTGTGGCAACCTTGCATCAAGCAAGTCTGTTGGGGCCATTTCTCCAACAGCATTTGCTCACTTCATGTCTCTGTGTCACTCTTTGGTAATTCTCACAATATCTCAAACTTTTTCATTATTGTTATATTCATTATGGTGATCTGTGATCAGTGATCTTTGTTGTTACTACTACGGCTCACGGAAGGCTCAGATGGTGGTTAACACTTTTTAGCAATAAAGTATTTTTAAATTAAGTTACATACATTTTTTAAGACATGATGCTATTGCACACTTAATAGACTATAGTGTAAACATAACTTTTCTATGCACTGGGAAACCAAAAAATTTGCACTTTATTGAGGTGGTCTGGAACTGAACCCACAAAATCTCTGAGGCCTGCCTGTACTTCCTTATCCCTCATCTTTACTAACCTCATGAAATTACACATATTCACTATTTTACATCTCTTCCTATGGAGGTGAAAGAAGAAAACCTCAATATTTCTCTGTACAACCTCAAGGACAACAATGCAAAAAATATATGAATAAAATTCAAATGCATTGCTTTAATAGAAAAATTTAATAGTAAACCAGTAAGTGATGAACAAAGGAATAACCCCGTTATGGAAAACACATGCTAGTCTTAGTCATTTACTTTGTTGCTATGGGCTGGACAGACATAAAGTGTCCCTGGAAGGAAATGAATCAAGTCTTTGAGGGAGAAGGTGCAGAACTCACGCCCTGTTCCCCGAGCCCCCGCTCACCACACACACACACACACAGCAGCAGCAGATTTGTGTCTAAAGAGAGGGCTCCTGGAAAAGCCTCGTTTTTCTTCGAAGAAAGCATCTGTAACAAGTACTACGGCTAAGACCTGTTTACTGCGAGTTTCCAGGGCATGAGCATGATCTTTCCCTGTGCCACCACAAAGAAGCAAGTCTTCATTTGGGACTCGGACTTTTTCTTTCTTTGTGCGAGCTTGTCATTTTATTCATTAGAACAGCATGGAAGCAATAGTTGGGCATTTTGTTTGCATGAAGGAGAATCTTTAAAGAGTTCTAGTTTGAAAACCATTTCATTATCCTCTTAAAACAATGCCTTTTGTTGAAACATTTCTAGCTTAAGACTGAAATGTGAGGTATTTCCTGGAGAGAGAAAAATATCACAGAGAGCAAGCAGACAACGTGGTGGCAATAACTCAAAAGAACAGAGTTATAAAAAGATGGTCTTGATAGTGTGATATGTCACTAATTGGGACTCCCTTGATGAAAAATTCTGATAATTCTGATAGAGGTGAACCTGAAAATAACTTATCTGCTTCTGTAGGAAAACAAAGCGTGTCTTTATTAAGTAAAGAGGTAACATCAAGTGTAACGGTTCAGAAAGAACACATAAAAACCTAGTTGATGAATGCACCATTTTCAAGTACCTTAGCACTACTAACCTACATAGTACAGTGTAATGTTTCCTTCTTATATCCTTTCCCCTCCTCATTATCAGTGGTGAGTTGTGAAGGTTTTTCAGAAAAATAGTGCATTAGATCATGCCTTGAGGCGTGATGGATACTGGCAAGAATGAGGACTGTTTTGTCTTTAAATGCTCACTGTGGAGAATGAAGAACCCATCCTTGCTCTCCCAGGGTGGATCCAGGAATAGATTCCCAAGGCTTTGACGGCCATGAGCAGTAGCTGGAAAAAGCTGAGATTCTATGGGAAAACTGAGGGGAAAATAGATTTTTGGGTGCCAATCCCTGAATAACACTGAACACAGGGACCGAAAGAAGACAGTTAAGGGACATTGTGACTGTCTTTTAGATTTCGAATGTTTGAAATTGGTTGCTTATGAAGTCATGTTCTTTCTGAACGTGGACTTAGCGGTATGCCTTTGCAGGGAAGTCAGCCATTTTGGCAGAGTTGCATTTATCTCATTGCTAACGGCGTCCTGTACCCCATAATCCTCTTTAAGTGCTCACAAACAATAAAAATGCATTTCTTTAAACATATTTTAGAAATCAGACTTTTAATTATTCTTTGCTGGCCTTCCTTCCGGTTAGCTCATCTCTGACCTCCTATTGTCCTGCTATGTCCAAACAGTTGGGTTCTTTAATTTTCCACATCTGCTTAGGTACTCTGGCTCGGCTGTTAGATTGGGGTTAAGTTACTGCACAGTAGTGGGACCTTATGTTACATTCCTCTTGTAATCTCCAAAGAGCAGAATGTAACACAGGAACATATAAGTATTTGATAAAAATGTATTGCTTGTTTGGAATTTTAATAATCTGACTGCATAAATCAAACAAGGTTCTTCTGATTTCATCTCAGCCTTTTCTCAGCTCTTCGTAAATCTCTTAAAAGTTTTAAGAAAAAGATGTATTTGTTACCAATTTCTTAAAAAACACAAAAACAAAAAAAACCCCACAGACCTTCCCTTTTCTGCCAGAAGCAGAAGTGTTACGAACACTAACTCACTGCATCCTCCCACCCCCATTACTCAGTGGATCGGTGACTAAGTTAGTCATGGCTGAGCGCTAGGGCTGTTCAAATGATTAAATATGTGACCTATTTTGTGTCAGAAACAACTACTCAACAGAGTTTCATCCACTGTGTCTCCCCGCTGCAGATCAGCCAGCCGCTCACAACCACCATCTGAAAACCTTTCTAATAATTACCACCTGTGGATATTTTCCATTCATTACCTGAACTACAGCATTCGGAAATGGTAGCTCACGTTTTTTTGTTTTTGTTTTTTTTGCGGTACTCGGGCCTCTCACTGTTGTGGAGCACAGGCTCCGGACGCGCAGGCTCAGCGGCCATGGCTCATGGGACCAGACGCTCCACGGCACGTGGGATCCTCCCGGACCGGGACACGAACCCGTGTCCCCTGCATCGGCAGGCGGACTCCCAACCACTGCGCGACCAGGGAAGCCCTGTAGCTCACATTTTAGAGAAGAAACAGAAAGTTGTTGTTCCCTTCTCTTCTCCATACTCGGTGTTCCCAACGGGTTAGTCCACCACTGATCATCAGGCGTCCTAATGGGAAAGCACAGCAGCGCTTCTCAGTTACATTCTTTCATCATCGGCCCCATGTCTGATGAATGTTCTTGAATATGTACACCATTGCTCTCAGGGGGAATATAATGTGCCTGCCTAAAAATAACCACCATTTTCCCATGCTGTGCTCATTCATTCTCAGGAAATATTTTACATTAGAAAAGATTTTTTGCTCTTGCGGTGATTGTGTGAGGAAAGATTTGGCAAATACTGCAGATTGATTATTGTCAAGAAAAAAATATAAAAATTAACTTAGTTTTTTCTTATCTAATTATTTTCTAGCTAGAAATTGAAAAAAAACCAGTAAGATTACTGGGCTGTTTATTGATAAGTTGGACCTTTGATAATGCCAATATTCTTAGGATTTTTTGCTTGAAACAAATTTCTTGATAGATGTCATGGAATCACAGAATCTTAGAAATAACCTTATAATCCTCTAATCGAATCCCTTCAATTTTAGCTTGAGAAAGATTTTCCCAAAGGGGAAGGTGGGGGAGGAATAAATTAGGAGTTTGGGATTAACATATACACTACTATGTATAAAATAGATAACCAAAAAGAACCTACTGTATAGCCTAGGGAACTATATTCAATATTTTGTAACAACTCTATAAGGGAAAAGAATCTGAAAAAAGGGCTTCCCTGGTGGCGCAGTGGTTGAGAGTCTGCCTGCCAATGCAGGGGACACGGGTTCGTGCCCCGGTCTGGGAAGATCCCACATGCCGTGGAACGGCTGGGCCCGTGAGCCATGGCCGCTGAGCCTGCGCGTCCGGAGCCTGTGCTCCACAACAGTGAGAGGCCCGAGTACCGCAAAAAAAAAAAAAAAGATATATATATATGCATAACAGTCACTTTGCTGTACACCAGAAACTAACACAACATTGTAAATCAACTATACTTCAATAAAACTTTTTTTAATTTTACAAAAAGATTTAACAAAAGAATAATCTTAATAACATTATACTTCATTTACTTTTTAAAATTAAAAAATTAAATAAGCTTGTAATTTTAGAATATAGATTTACAAAAATTTGCAAAGATAGTACGGAGGGTTCCTATATACCCAAACACAGTTTCCCCTATTATTAACATCTTAAATTAGTATGGTACGTTTAGCACAATTAATGAGACAATATTGATATATTATTATTCGCTGAAGTCAAAACTTTATTCAGATGTCCTTAGTTTTTATCTAATGACTGTCCTTTTCCTGTACCAAGATCCCATGCAGCATACCACGTTACATTTAGTTGTCCGGTCTCCTTAGGCTCTTTTTTAACTGTGTCAGTGTTTCAGACTTCCCTTGTTTTTGATGACCTTAATGGTTTTTGAGGAGTACTGGTCAAGCATTTTGTAGAATTCCCCTTGAATGGGATTTGTCTGATGTTTTCCCTATGATTAGGCTGGGGATATGAGCCTTGAGGAAGGCACAGAGGTGAACTGCCATTTTCATCAAACCGTATGAAGAATATATACTATCAACATGACTAGACACACTTGGTATTGACCTTGACTACCTGGCTCAGGTAGTATTTGTTAAGATTTCTCCACTACAGCTACTCATTTTTTCCCTTTCCATACTGCTGTCTTTGTAAGGAAGCGACTACAAAGAGGGAATTGGGAGCTAGGCTGCCCTTCTTTGAGGATAGAGTGTCTACATGGATTATTTGGAATTCTTCTGCATGGGAGATTTGTCTCTTCTCCCCCATTTGTTGATTAAATCAGTCACATATTTATAATCATATGGACGCATGAACATTTATTTCATACTTTGAGATATAATCCAATCATTTCTTTATTTTATTGGTTAAATTATTTCATCTTGGACCATTGGAAGCTCTTTCAGTTGACTCCTGTCTTGATATAATCCCATCATTGTGGGTTTGATCTTTTGGTTTTTGAGGGTTTTTTGGTGGTTGTTTTGTTTTTGTTTGTTTTAGCATTTTCTAACTTTCTGGCACTACAAGATGCTCCAGGCTCATCTTGGCATGTTTCCTGCCCTAGACCTAGAATCGACCATTTCTCCATCTTGATTTCTTTTATTGGAGAATGGTATTAGAAACCAGGATCTGGGCACCAGTTTTGCCTGTTGCTACTGGAGTACTGTTGCTTCTAGGCACTCTCAGCTAGCAGAGAAAGGAAATATATGTGTGTATACTAATTCATATATACACCCATATCTATAGATATTCCTGTATGTCACCAACTGCATCTTAATTGTGTAAGCTAAACATAAGTTCATATGTCTCCAACTACAGTCCATTACCTCATGGATCCTTCTAGACTACTCCCCTTGCTTGCCTATACCCTCTCACTCCAACAGTGGCTTCCACCATCTGCTATCCACTTTGCTATCCACATCCTTGTATACTGATTTTAGAATTATTTACCTGTATACCTGAGGGAAACAACTTTATCAACTGTAGAGTAGTACTCAGGTGCAATTCTTTCTGCCTTTAGTCTTATAGACTTCCCTTATTTCCAAAGTTACACAAGTAAGTGACTCTTTTCCCTTCAGTGAAGTTATTTCATATATTTGTAATATACTTAGAGTCTTTTATCACAGCCTGCATTCCATCCTGTGATCCTCTGACCTCTTAAATGATTTTAATTTGCATATAATAAGGTTCACTCTTTGTAATAACTTCTGTGGGTTTTCACAGATACATTGTGCCATGTATCCGCCATTACAGTATCATACAGAATAGTTTCATTGCCCCAAGATTCTCCTGTGCTTCACCTATTCAGTCCTCCCCCAACCTATCCCTTCCTGGACCCCTGAAAGCCAGTGATCTGTTTACCATCCCTATAGTTTTGCCTTTTCCAGAACGTCATATAAATGGAATGATAGAGACTGGCCTTTTCAGATTGGCTTCTTTCACTTAACAGTATACATTCAGTATTCATCCATGTCTTCGCGTGGTTTGATAGCTCATTCCTTTTTATTGCTGAATGGCATTCCACTGTGTTGATACAGCACAGTTTACCCATTCACTTATTAAAGAATGTCTTAGTTGCTTCCAGTTTGGCAGGATTGTAAATAAGGCTGCTATAAAAATTCTTGTGTAGTCCACTGTGTGTTGGAGGGAAATTGGAGGGGGGGGTGCTCTTCTCCATTCAGTCTTTCAGGGACCCAGGTTGATAAAGTATCTGCCATCTTCAGTGTGGGACTCTGAAGTTTTTCCTAGCTGTTGACATCCAAGTGGCAATGGAGGAGGAGAAAGGAAGTAGAAAATTGTGCCGTAGATTTTATGGGCAAGGCCTGTATATAGTGTATATATACATCAATTTCTGCCCATATTCCTTTGGTCAGAACTCAGTTGAATGACCCTATTGATTGAGGGAAGCTGGACTGTGTGCCCAGGAAGAGAAGGAAATGAGTTTGGTGAACACATAGCATTGTCTTTGCCTTAATATTCCCATTTGGTCACCATACATGGTTACTCTTCCTCCTAAGCACGGATCACACTTACACCCTCCCCAAGGTACACAGTCCAGAGTCCCATCCAGCCACTGCCTCCACTCAAAGTCTAGGACCTCAGGCCGGTGTGGTGGTCTGGATGTGGCACTTCATGGTGACTTCGACTCTAAAAACAGCACACAGTGATGGGGCAGGGGGAGGGTAGCCACAATAAACACTCATGCTGAAAAGGGTAGAATGTAAGACACAGCAGCCACTGATGCAGGGCAATGTGGGCATCCCATGGGGCTGGCACTGTGAAGTTTTTCTACACTGGTAGTAGAAGAGGTCTCTCATTATCCCCTGATTAAACTTTATTTTGATCTTCGGTAGGAACTCCATGGCCCCTGGATCCGTTCCCTAAGGGATTCTCCCTTTTTCTTCCTCTTCCTTACCCACATCTGAAAGGGGCATTTGGTACCCCCTATAGATGTTATAGAGCTCCCTGCATTTAGGCGATTAAAGTTTCAAGGATTGTTTTAAGTCACAAAAAGTCAGAGACTTTCAATATCCATGCTCATGGTTTCTCTGGTAATAAAATTCCCTTAAGTACTTAATGGGCCCCTAATCCATTATCTTTCAGTCATTCCATATACCCGTAAGCTCATGACAAATTATTTAGAAGGTATGATTCTCAAATTTATTTTATTTCTTGGCTTCCCCTCTATCTTTCCTCTCAATCCTATCTCTCACACCTAAATGGTGGATTTTTTTTTTTTTTCCCACGCCATGCGGCATGTGGGATCTTAGTTCCCTGACCAGGGATCGAACACATGCCCCCTGCACTGGGAGCACGGAGTCTTAATCACCGGACTACCAGGGAGGTCCCAGTGGTGGATATTTTGAAGGTACTAATCTTGAGAGGGAAGGCCACATTCTTAATTTGATTTTATTATGAGACTGAATTTTAATTGTCTCTTTGGCTCAAAGGCTCTTTTAATCTTAAATCCTCAAATCTTAAGTTGGGTTGTATAGAAGCAGGTGACTTTTTCACTATTGGCCAAATTTCTAGAAACTGTCCAATTCTCTCCTATCATACATCTTTTTCTTTTCTGCCGTGCCAAACTCAGCCAAGGTCACCAGCACACACTAATCCATTCATCCTTTCCAACCAATTTCTCCAGAAAGGCCACTTCAGTGGGCACAAGGTCTGTCTTCCATGTTACTAAAATTTCCCCAAATGTTTTGCCACAGTATAACATAAATTTCCATCTCCTCTGGCATCTGGTATTAGTTTCCTTGCTAATGCCATATATTTTAGGGTTGTGTTACAGCAACACCTTGCATCAAGGTATTGGTTTCCATACTAGGCAGGATAATTGACATCTCTGATGGTTCTCAGTAAGAATCCCAACACAAAAATCTCAGTGACTTAATACACTGAAAGTATGTAATTGTTCTCATCACATTCCAATATGGGTCTTCAGGGAGACCTAGTCCACACAGCCATTAAGAGAACCAGATTGACAGTTGCATCTCCATCTTCAACACGTGGCTTAGAAGGTCATTTTAAGCATCAACATCCAGCAAACAGAGGGGAGGAGAGACTCTATTGCGTCTGCCTTAATTCCTCTGGCCAGAAGTCAGTCATGTGATCTTTTTTTGGTGGTTTTTGTTTTTTTAAATTTTATTGGGTGCTTTTGTTTTATCTTTGTTACAGTAATTTTCTTTTTAATATTTTGAGGAAACTCAGTACTGTTTTCCATAGTGGCTACACCAATTTACATTCCTACCAGTAGTGCAGGGGGTTCTTTTTCTCCACATCCTCTCTAACACTTGTTATTTTATTTATTGTTTTTAACATCTTTATTGGAGTATAATTGCTTTACATCGTTGTGTTAGTTTCCGCTGTATAACAAAGTGAATCAGCTATACGTATACTTATATCCCCATATCCCCTCCCTCATGGGTCTCCCTACCACCCTCTCTATCCCATCCCTCTAGGTGGTCACAAAGCACCGAGTTGATCTCCCTGTGCTATGCGGCTGCTTCCCACTAGCTATCTATTTTACATTCGGTAGTGTATCTATGTCGATGCCACTGTCTCACTTCGTCCCAGCTTACCCTTCCCACTCCCCATGTCCTTAGGTACATTCTCTACATCTACATCTTTATTCCTGTCCTGCCCCTAAGTTCTTCAGAACCATTTTTTTTAAGATTCCATAAATATGCGTTAGCATATGGTATTTGTTTTTCTCTTTCTGACTGACTTCACTCTGTATGACAGACTCTAGGTCCATCCACCTCACTACAAATAACTCAATTTCGTTTCTTTTTATGGTGGAGTAATACTCCATTGTATATATGTGCCACATCTTCTTTATCCTTTGATCTGTCAGTGTACACTTAGGTTGCTTCCATGTCCTGGCTATTGTAAATAGTGCTGCAATGAAGATTGTGGTACATGACTCTTTTTGAGTTACGGTTTTCTCCAGGTATATGCCCAGTAGGGGGATTGCTGGATCATATGGTAGTTCCATTTTTAGTTTTTTAGGGAACCTCCATACTGTTCTCCATAGTGGCTGTATCAATTTCCATTCCCACCAGTAGTGTAGGAGGGTTCCCTTTTCTTCACACCCTCTCCAGCATTTATTGTTTCTAGATTTTTTGATGACAGCCATTCTGACCAGTGTAAGGTGATACCTCATTGTAGTTTTGATTTGCATTTCTCTAATGATTAGGGATGTTGAGCATCCTTTCATATGTTTGTTGGCAATCTGTATATCTTCTTTGGAGAAATGTCTCTTTAGGTCTTCTGCCCATATTTGGATTGGGTTGTTTGCTTTTTTGATATTGAGCTGCATGAGCTTGTATATTTTGGAGATTAATCCTTTGTCAGTTGCTTCATTGGCAAATATTTTCTCCCATTCTGAGGGTTGTATTTTCATCTTGTTTATGGTTTCCTTTGCTGTGCAAAAGGATTTAACTTTCATTAGGTCCCATTTGTTTATTTTTGTTTTTATTTCCATTTTTCTAGGAGGTAGGTAAAAAAGGATCTTGCTGTGATTTATGCCATAGAATGTTCTGCCTGTGTCTTTCTCTAAGAGTTTGATAGTGTCTGGCCTTACATTTAGGTCTTTAATCCATTTGAGTTTATTTTTCTGTATGGTATTAGGGAGTGTTCTAATTTCATTCTTTTACAGGTAGTTTTCCCAGTACCACTTATTGAAGGGGCTGTCTTTTCTCCATTGTATACTCCTGTCTCCTTTATCAAAGATAAGGTGACCATATGTGGGTGGGTTTATCTTGGGGTTTGCTCTTCTGTTCCATTCATCTATCTGTCTGTTTTTGTGCCAGTACCATACTGTCTTGATTACTGTAGCTTTATAGTATACTCTGAACTCAGGGAGATTGATTCCTCCAGCACCATTTTTCCTTCTCCAGATTGCTTTGGCTATTTGGGGTCTTTTGTGTTTCCATACAAATTGTGGAATTTTTTGTTCTAGTTCTGTGAAAACTGCCATTGGTAATTTGATAGGGATTGCATTAAATCTGTAGATTACTTTGGGTAATATAGTCATTTTCACAATGTTGATTCTTCCAATCCAAGAACATGGTATAACTCTCCAACTGTTTGTATCATCTTTAATTTCTTTCATCAGTGTCATAGTTTTCTGCATACAGTTCTCTTGTCTCCTTAGGTAGGTTTATTCCTAGGTATTTTATTCTTTTTGTTGCAATGGTAAATGGGAGTGTTTCCTTAATTTCTATTTCAGATTTTTCATCATTAGTGTACAGGAATGCAAGAGATTTCTGTGCATTAATTTTGTATCCTGCTACTTTACCAAATTCATTGATTAGCTCTAGTAGGTTTCTGGTAGCATCTTTAGAATTCTCTATGTATAGTATCATGTCATCTGCAAACATGACAGTTTTACTTCTTCTTTTCCTGTTTGGATTCCTTTTATTTCTTTTTCTTCTCTGAATTCTGTGGCTAAAACTTCCAAAACTATGTTGAATAACAGTGGTGAGAGTGGGCAACCTGGTCATGTTCCTGATCTTAGTGGAAATGCTTTCAGTTTTTCACCATTGAGAATGATGTTGGCTGTGGGTTTTGTAATATATGGACTTTATTATGTTGAGGTAGGTTCCCTCTATGCCTACGTTCTGGAGAGTTTTTATCATAAATGGGTGTTGAATTTTGTCGAAAACTTTTCATGCATCTGTTGAGATTACCGTATGGTTTTTCTCCTTCAATTTGTTAATATGGTGTATCACATTGACTGATTTGCATATATTGAAGAATCCTTGCATTCCTGGGATAAACCCCACTTGATCATGGTGTATGATCCTTTTAATGTGCTGTTGGATTCTGTTTGCTAGTGTTTTGTTGAGGATTTTTGCATCTGTGTTCATCAGTGATATTGGCCTGTAGTTTTCTTTTTTTTTGTGACATCTTTGTCTGGTTTTGCTATCAGGGTGATGGTGGCCTCATAGAATGAGTTTGGGAGTGTTCCTCCCTCTGCTGTATTTTGGAAGAGTTTGAGAAGGATGGGTGTTAGCTCTTCTGTAAATGTTTGATAGAATTCACCTGTGAAGCCATCTGGTCCTGGGTTTTGTTTGTTGGAAGATTTTTAAACACAGTTTCAATTTCAGTGCTTGTGATTGGTCTGTTCATATTTTCTATTTCTTCCTGGTTCAGTCTTGGCAGGTTGTGCTTTTCTACGAATTTGTCCGTTTCTTCCAGGTTGTTCATTTTATTGGCATAGAGTTGCTTGTGGTGATCTCTCATGATCCTTTGTATTTCTGCAGTATCAGTTGTTACCTCTCCTTTTTCATTTCTAATTCTGTTGTTTTGAGTCTTCTCCCATTTCTTCTTGATGAGTCTGGCTAATGGTTTATCAATTTTGTTTATCTTCTCAAAGAACCAGCTTTTAGTTTTATTGATCTTTGCTGTCATTTCCTTCATTTCTTTTTCATTTATTTCTGTTCTGATCTTTATGATTTGTTTGCTTCTGCTAACGTTGTGGGTTTTTTGTTCTTCTTTCTCTAATTGCTTTAGGTATAAGAGTAGGTTGTTTATTTGAGGTGTTTCTTGTTTCTTGAGGTAGGATTGTGTTGCTATAAACTTCCCTCTTAAAACTGCTTTTGCTGCATCCCATAGGTTTTGGGTCGTCGTGTTTTCACTGTCATTTGTTTCTAGGTAGTTTTTGATTTCCTCTGATTTCTTCAGTCATCTCTTGGTTATTTAGTAGTGTATTGTTTAGCCTCCATGTGTTTCTATCTTTTACATTTATTTTTTCCTGTAATTGATATCTAGTCTCATAGCGTTGTGGTCACAAAAGATACTTGATACAGTTTCAATTTACTTAAATTTACTAAGGCTTGATTTGTGCCTCAAGATACGATCTATCCTGGAGAATGTTCCACGGCACTTGAGAAAAAGTGTATTCTGTTGTTTTTGGATGGAATGTCCTGTAAATATCAATTAAATCCATATTGTTTAATGTATCATTTAAAGCTTGTGTTTCCTTATTTATTTTCATTTTGGATGATCTGTCCATTGGTGAAAGTGGGGTATTAAAGTCCCCTACTGTTATTGTGAATATCCCCTTTTATGGCTGTTAGCAGTTGCCTTATGTATTGAGGTGCTCCTATGTTGGGTGCATAAATAATTACACTTGTTATATCTTCTTCTTGGATTGATCCCTTGATCGTTACGTAGTGTCCTTCTTTGTCTCTTGTAATAGTGTTTATTTTAAAATCTATTTTGTCTGATATGAGAATTGCTACTCCAGCTTTCTTTTGATTTCCATTTGCATGGAGTAACTTTTCCATCCCCTCACTTTCAGTCTGTATGTGCCCCTAAGTGTGAAATGGGTCTCTTGTAGACAGCGTATATACGGGTCTTGTTTTTGTATCCATTCAGCCAGTCTATGGCCTGTGGTCGGAGCGTTTATTCCATTTACATTTAAGGTAATTATCAATATGTGTGTTCCCATTACCATTTTGTTAATTGTTTTGGGTTTCTTATTGTAGGTCTTTTCCTTCTCTTGTGTTTCCTGCCTAGAGAAGTTCCTTTAGCATTTGTTGTAAAGCTGGTTTGGTGGTGCTGAATTCTCTTAGCTTTTGTTTGTCTGTAAAGGTTTTCATTTCTCTCTCAAATCTGAATGAGATCCTTGCTGGTTAGAGTCATCTTGGTTTTAGGTTTTTCCCTTTCATCACTTTAAATATGTCCTGCCACTCCCTTCTGGCTTGCAGAGTTTCTGGTGAAAGATCAGCTGTTAACCTTATGGCAATTCCCTTGTATGTTATTTGTTGCTTTTCCTTTGCTGCTTTCAATATTTTTTCTTTGTGTTTAATTTTTGATAGTTTGATTAATATGTGTCTTGGCATGTTTCCCCTTGGATTTATCCTGTATGGGACTCTCTGTGTTTCTTGGACTTGGGTGGCTATTTCCTTTCCCATATTAGGGAAGTTTTCAACTATAATCTCTTCAAATATTTTTTCAGTCCCTTTCTCTTTCTCTTCTTCTTCTGGGACACCTGTAATTCGAATGTTGTTGCGTTTAATGTTGTCCAGAGGTCTCTTAGACTGTCCTCAATTCTTTTCATTCTTTTTTCTTTATTCTGCTCTGTGGTAGTTGTTTCCACTATTTTATCTTCCAGGTCATTTATCCGTTCTTTTGCCTCAGTTATTCTGCTATTGATTCCTTCTAGATAATTTTTAATTTCATTTATTGTGGTGTTCATCATTGTTTGTTTGCTCTTTAGTTCTAGATCCTTGTTAAACGTTTCTTGTATTTTCTGCATTCTATTTCCAAGATTTTGGATCATCTTTACTATCATTACTCTGAATTCTTTTTCAGGTAGACTGCCTATTTCATCTTCGTTTGTTATGTCTGGTGGGTTTTTACCTTGCCTCTTCATCTGCTGCGTATTTCACCGTCTTCTCATTTTGCTTAACTTACTGTGCTTGGGGTCTCTTTTTTTCACAGGTTGCACGTTAGTACTTCCTGTTATTTTTGGTGTCTGTCCCCAATGGGTAAGGTTGGTTCAGTGGGTTGTGTAGGCTTCCTGGTGGAGGGGACTAGTGCCTGTGTTCTGGTGGATGAGGCTGGATCTTGTCTTTCTGGTGGGCAGGTCCACGTCTGGTGGTGTGTTTTGGGGTATCTGTGGACTTATTATGATTTTAGGCAGCCTCTCTGCGAGTGGGTGGGTTGTGTTCCTGTCTTGCTAGTCGTTTGGCATGGGGTGTCCAGAACTGTAGCTTGCTGGTCATTGAGTGAAGCTGCATCTTAGCGTTGAGATGGAGATCTCTGGGAGCCCTCTTGCTGATTGATATTACATGGGGCCGGGAGGTCTCTTCTGGTCCAGTGTCCTGAACTCGGCTCTCCCACCTCAGAGGCTCAGGCCTGACAGCCGGCTGGAGCACCAAAACCCTGTCAGCCACATGGCTCAGAAGAAAAGGCAGAAAGAAGGAGAAAGAAAGAAAGAAAAATAAAATAAAGTTATTAAAATTAAAAATTAAAAAATATATTATTAAAATAAAAAATTTAAAAAAGAAAAGAAAAGAAGAGAGTAACCAAACCAATAAACAAATCCACCAATGATAACAAGCACTAAAAACTACACTAAGATAAACATAAAAATCAGAAACTAGTCAGTCACATACAGCAAACCCCAAGTCTACAGTTGCTCCCAAAGTCCACTTCCTCAATTTGGGATGATTCGTTGTCTATTCAGGTATTCCACAGATGCAGGTACGTCAAGCTGGTTGTGGAGATTTAATCCGCTGCTCCTGAGGCTGCTGGGAGAGATTTCCCTTTCTCTTTGTTCACACAGCTCCTTGGGTTCAGCTCTGGATTTGGCCCCGCCTCTGATTGTAGGTTGACCTCTGGCATCTGTGCTTTGCCCAGACAGGAGGGGTTAAAGGAGCAGCTGGTTAGGGGGCTCTGGCTCACTCAGGCCAGGGGCATGGAGGGATGTGAAATGCAGGGCGAGCCTGTGACAGCACAGGCCAGCGTGACGTTGCACCAGCCTGGGGTGCGCTGTGTGTTCTCCCAGGGAAGTTGTCTTTGGATCCCGGGACCCTGGCAGTGGCGGGCTGCACAGGCTCCCTGGAAGGGGGGTATGGACAGTGACCTGTGCTTGCACACAGGCTTCTTGCTGGCGGCAGCAGCAGCCTTAGCGTCTCATGCCCGTCTCTTTTGTCTATGCTGATAGCCGCAGCTTGCCCCCATCTCTGGAGCTTGTTTAGGCGGTGCTCTGAATCTCTTCTCCTCGTGCACCCTGAAACAAGGGTCTCCTGCCTTTTAGACAGCTCTAGAATTTTTCCCAGACTCCCTCCCGTTAAGCTGTGGTGCACAAGCCCCCTTCAGGCTGTGTTCACGCAGCCAACCCCAGGCCTCTCCCTGGGATCTGACCTCCGAAGCCCAAGCCTCAGCTCCCAGCCCCCACCCGCCCCGGCAGGTGAGCAGACAAGCCTCTCGGGCTGGTGAGTGCTGGTTGGCACCGATCCTCTGTGGGGGGCATCTCTCCACTTTGCCCTCCGCACCCCTGTGGCTGTGCTCTCCTCTATGGCTTACCCCCCGCCCACACCCCATCTCTGCCCGCGAAGGGGCTTCCTAGTGTGGAAAGCTTTCCTCCTTCACAGCTCTCTCCCACTGGTGCAGGTCCCGTCCCTATTCTTTTGTCTCTGTTTTTTCTTTTTCTTTTGCCCTACCCAGGTACATGGGGAGTTTCTTGCCTTTTGGGAGGTCTGAGGTCTTCTGCCAGCATTCAGTAGGTGTTCTGTAGGAGCTGTTCCACCTGTGGATGTATTTCTGATGTATCTGTGGGGAGGAAGGTGATCTCCCCGTCTTACTCCTCCACCATCTTGAAGATCCTCCATGTGATCTTAACTATAATTGCAAGTCAGGGTAAGAAATGGGATCTAGCTCTGAGTGTATATGTCCAAGAGAAAATAGAAATAGGCTTGATTAACATAGAGCATTGATTCTGCCACAATCTTGTTGAGTTTCTGTCACCTCATTAATAAAATGGAGCCATTGATAACCTACCACCCAGGGTATTGTTTGTGAATGCTATAATTTATGTAAGCAACAACTGAGTTCCTTGTACATTTTCTCATATTTGAAAAATCCTACCTCCCCACCCCCCACCTTCTCTTTGTCTCTGTCTTCCTTCTTCCCAACCCCACCTTTCTTTATAAATGCAACTTCAGCCATGCCCTTCACATTAGTGAAGTTAGAACTTGCTTATTACTGTACATCATATGATCAGTGGCATTAGACAATAGCTGATTATAGCTCAAATATTCATATTTGTTTTTGCCACTCTATTGGTGTCTGTCTCTCTTCCTTTAGCTACACTTAATCCAAACGTCTTGTTAATTTCCGTCAAACTAACTAGGCTTCACATGCTTACTGCAGCCTTCTGATGTATGGACACTGGAGATGAAGATCTTTCTGGTGTTGTTCTTAGATTTTTGGGTTTTGTCCTCATCAAAAATCATTACAGTCCTGGAACACAAACTGTCTGTAATTGAATTCAGCAAGACTTTTATTAATTTATAACCCAAACACTGAAGGTAATGATCATACCCAGATCATCACTCCATATATGTCAGGCAGGTCCCAGGGATAGGCTGCAAGAAATTATTGTCTTTTCCCAGGATAGGTACCAATATGTCAACCTCCTTAAACTAATGCATCATGGTAATCAGTGCTTTTAAAAATAGTGAATGCTGCATAATGAAGACACAGAGACACTGGGAAGTCTCCGCAATGCTTCACCCTAATTGTCATGCAACTGAAAGCCTGGGATCCCCCAACAGCTGGAAGCTGCTGCCATGGAAACCTTAATGTTCCATCATCTGACAGTTTAAAAATTGAGACTATTAATGGCCTCGACAGTAGTTTGCATGTTGCATTAGTAAACAATGCCATTATTCTAGGGTTCAGGGGAATTGGATTTTTGAATGATGCTTTTTTATTCTCTATCAAAATAGTCCAAGCATAATTTGGATGGTATGAGGAAAGAAAGAGAACAACTGAGGCGAAAATTATGACATTTCAGCAGATCAATTCTTCCTCTTTTCCGTGACCTTCTCCTGCTGGCTGTTTGTTTAACTGAGCACAGGTGGGGGTGGAAGGATGGGCAGGAAATGAGGGAGAAGCCAATTTCAGCCTCCTTTCTATTCTAGCGTAGGTTCTTTATGAATCCCAGGCCCCTCTGTTTAGGAAGAAGCATAATTAGTAGAGTGTTTGGATAACTGAGGGTACATCCTATTTACTGAGCCATAAAATAAATTCAGAGTCTCAGCCAGCATTTATTAAAAACGGAATGGAAGGGACTTCCCTGGTGATGCAGTGGTTAAGAATTCTCCTGCCAATGCAGGGGACATGGGTTCGAGCCCCGGTCCGGGAAGATCCCACATGCCACGGAGCAACTAAGCCCGTGAACCACAACTACCGAGCCTGTGCTCTAGAGCCCACGAGCCACAACTACTGAGCCCACGTGCCATGAATACTGAAGCCCGAGTGCCTAGAGCCTGTGCTGTGCAACAAGAGAAGCCACCACAGTGAGAAGCCCATGCACCGCGATGAAGAGTAGCCCCCACTTGCCGCAACTAGAGAAAGCCCTTGCGCAGCAATGAAGACCCAATGCAGCCAAGAATAAATAGTAAATTAATTAATTAAAAGAAAGAAACACAGAATGAAATAGAATACAAAGGAAAATACTGAGAGGTGTTCCCCATTGTTAGGGTAAGTATCATTTTTACAACTCTTTCTACTGGTTTACAACGTAAAGTTACTTCCTAGTGCTTTTTCTGGTTCTGGGTCAGATGGTGGAGAAGGAAGACCCTGAGCTCACCTCCTCCCATGGACACACCGAAACTACAACCACACATAGAGCAGCTACCTCTGAGAATGGCCTGAAGGCAGGCAGAACACATTTTCTACAACTAGGGAAATAAAGAAAAGACAACATCAAGACGGGTAGGAAGGACAGAGATGTAGTCTAGTCAGAAGACACACCCTGGGTGCAGTGACCCACAAGTAGGAGGGATATCACAGCTACAGGGTTCTGTAGGGTTTGGGCTTCCAAACCCTCAGGGGACCTGCAACAGGAAGATGAGCCCCCATCACGTCTGACTTTGAAACTCAGCAGGGCTTACGTCTGGGAGAGCGGGAGAGCTGTGGGAAACTGAAACTCTGCTCTTGAAGGGCTCACGCACCAATGCACTTGCTCTGAGTCCCAGCACAGAGGCAGCAGCTTGACCCAGTGCCCGGGTCATACAAGAAGGAGAGTCATTGACTCATTTCAGGATGTATACCAGAGCGGATGGCGTCTGGGGGAACCTTCTCCAGGAATGGACGTGCTGGTGGGCGCCACTCTTTTTCACTCTTTTTCCACCTAGATGGGCTGGCACTGGTGGATGCCTATTCTCTCACTCTCCATCAACCTAGCTAACACCGTGCACCCCACCCCAGCGTTCCCCTGAGGACCAGCCCCACCCACCCCACCCGCCCTGCTCCTCCAAGGCAGCTCTTGCCCTGCCCCACCCAGCAGGTGGCCTCAGGTGGCACTGGCGCCCCTCCAAAGCAGCTCCCACTCCTGGGGACCAGCCCTGTACACCAGCATACCCACAATAGTCACGGTTGGTCCTCTCAGCTGGGCTGGGGGCCAGCCCTACCCACCAGCACATCTGCAGCAATCTCAGCACAACCACAACAGGAGGGCACATGCAGCCCACACGAGGGGCAACCCTGGAGCACCTGTCTGTAGAGACCAGAGGGGACTGCACCACTGGGCCCCACCGGGCACCATCTACATAAGGCCATTTGGAATACCTTCCAAATGAAAGAACAAGACAGAACCTTAGAAAAAGAACTAAACAAAATGGAGAGAAACAATTGACCAGATGAAGAGTTCAAAATACTAGTTATAAAAGTGCTCACCAAACTCAGGAGAAGAATAGATGGACTTGGTGAGAATGTCAACAAAAAGATAGAAAATATTAAAAAGAACCGATCAACACTGAAGAGTACAATAACAGAAATGAAAAATACATTAAAGGGAAACCAACAGCAGCTTAGAGGATACGGTAGAACAGATCAGCGATCTGAAAGCCAAGGTAGTGGAAATCACCTGATCAGGACAGCAGAAGGGAAAAAAAGAATTTAAAAAATGAGGGTAGTTTAGGGGGCTCTCTGGGACAACATCAAGCATACTAACCTTTGCACTGTAAGGATTCCAGAAGAAGAGCGAGACAAAGGGACAGAAAACCTATTTGAAGAAATAATGGTGGAAAACTTTCCTAACCTGGCCAAAGAAACAGACATTCAAGTCCAAGAAGCGCAGAGAGTCCCAAACAAGATGAACCCAAAGAGAATCACACCGAGACACACTATAATTAAAATGTCAAATTTAAAGGTAAAGAATCTTAAAGACGGCAAGAGAAAAACAACTAGTTACATACAAGGGAACCCCTTTAAGACTTTCAGCTGATTTTTCAGCAGAAATTTTACTGGCCAGAAGGGACTGGCAGGCTATATTCAAAGTGCTGAAAGAAAAAAACTTACAGCCAAGAATAGTCTACCTGGCAAAGTTATCATTCAGAACTGAGTAAGAGATTGAGTTCCCCAGCCAAGCAAAAGCTAGAGGAGTTCATCACCACTAAACTGGCCTTACAAGAAATGTTAAAGGGACTTCTGTAAACAGAAAAGAAGAAGCCATAGTTAGAAACAAGAAAATTATGAAAGAAAAGAAATCTCCCTGGTAAAGGCAAACATATAGTAAAGGTAGTGGATAAACCAACTAAAAAGCTAGTTTGAAGGTTAAAAGACAAAAGTAGTAAAATCATCTCTATCTAAAATAGTTAAGCAACACAAACAAGAAAAAGGTATAAAATATGTCAAAAACATAAAATGTCTGGGGGGGGGACAGTAAAAATGTAGTGCTTTTAGAATGCACTTGAACTTAAGCAACCATCAATTTAAAATAGACTGTTTTATATATATATATAACAGTCTATTGTGGAACCTCATGGTAACCACAAACCAAAAACCTATAACAGATACACAAAAAATAAAGAGAAGGAATACAAACAACTCAAGAAAGTCATCAAATCACAAGGGAAGAGAAAAAGAGAAGAAAGGAACAGAGAATAACTACAAAAACAACCAGAAAACAGTAACAAAATGGCAACAAATTACTCTCAATACCTATTAATAATTAAGATGTGATATATATATAATTATATATATATACTCACACATACATATATTAGCCATAAAAAAGAATGAAATCTTGCCATTGCAAAGACATGGGTGGACTTTGAGGGTATCATGCTAAGTTAAATAAGTCAGAGAAAGACAAATACCGTATAATCTCACTTATATGTGGAATCTGAAAAAAATGAAACAAAGGAACAAACAAATAAAACAGAAATAGAGTTATAGATACAGAGAACAAACTGGTGGTTGCCAGAGGAGAGAAGGGTGCTGGACTGAGTGAAATAGTTGAAGGGGATTAAGAGTTACAAACTTTTGGGCTTCCCTGATGGCGCAGTGGTTAAGAATCCACCTGTCAGTGCAGGAGACACAGGTTTGAGCCCTGGTCCGGGAAGATCCCACATGCCGTGGAGCAGCTAAGCCCATGGGCCACAACTACTGAAGCCCGCGAGCCCTGGAGCACATGCTCCACAAAAAGAGAAGCCACTTCAATAAGAAGCCTGCATGCCACAACAAAGAGTAGCCCCCACTCGCTGCAACTAGAGAAAGCCTGCGGGCAGCAATGAAGACCCAACACAGCCATAAATAAATAAATACATACATACATAAATTTATATTTTAAAAAAAAGATACAAACTTTCAGTTATGAAATAAACAAGTCAGGGGGATGTAATGTACAGCACAGGGAATATAGTCAAAAACATTGTAATATCTTTGTATGGTGGTGGGTGGTAACTAGACTTATCATGGTGATCATTTTGTAATGCATATAAATGTTGAATCACTTTGTTGTACACCTGAAACTAATATAATAGGTCAACTATACTTCAATAAAAATAATAATAAAGTTACTTCCTATTATGAATCATAATCAAAAATGTTTGAAAAACATGGTTATAGTACATGATTCAGAGCTCAGGCTATGTGTGAACCTAGACTGTCTGGATCTGAATCCTGATTTTACAACCTTCCAGCTATAGAAGCAAGTCATTTAACCTCTCTGTGCATCTGTTTGCTTATCTGTAACACACGAATGGTAACAGTAGAACCATAAGGTTGTTGTAAAGAGGAAATAAACCATCTAAAGCACTCAGAATGTGTTTGGCACATAGAAAGTAATCAGATGAGTCAGCTATTGAAAATGCATCATCAGTTACCTGGAGGAATTACTTGGAGTGATCTAAAGATCACTGGACATGTCTATCTTTTCATATTTATATTTGTAAAATAGGGCTATTTCTTACCAGTTTAGAAAAGCATCGTTATAAAGTATCCTGTTAGACCACATGGTACAGCACTCTATATACCTCTTCATACCATTATGCAGGTTTTATTCCTGTCTCTTGAAACCAGAATCATAATGGGGTTGTACTGCATCACGAGGTCCTTAGAGAAATATTTTTATAGACAAATGCAAATAGTAAGACTCTTTTTTTTTGCTAAGCAACCACAAAGTTTTTAGTGCAATTTCTCCTTAAAGGCTGCCTCCTATCTGAATGGACCACTGGGTACCATTTAGTACATCAAAACATTAATCCACTAAATGGTGCCTGAAAGGTTAATGCAGCCTCTGGAAATGACTGACCTGCTCCTCAAAGCCAGTCCTGGGAGCACTGGGTGTTCTGAGTCAGACATGGGGCATTGCCTGGGAAAACCAGTCGGAGGAAAGCAATGTAAGGTCGCAGACGCAGATGTTTGGGGTCTACCGGCTCATGGCACCTTTGGGATCTGAGTCTAGGGGTTGCCTCATTTCCTTAAAGCAAAATATATCTAAATGATTCCCAGTGTGATCTATTAACTGACTGAAACTTTGCTAAATGGAACTTATTTGGGTCGGAGGTGTTCTGAAGACTAAAACGTGATGATCGTTTTGTGTGTTTGAAATTCTTTACCTTCACCCAATCCCCAAACGGGTGAATTGACTCAAAAGCACAGTTGCATTTTAACTTCCGTAGGTGTTTCAGTTAAGTACAAGTCCAGGGAACTGAGGCTCAGAGAAGTTGAAAGGGGAAGGGTTTATACGAATTATAGCTGCTATTTACTAAGCGCTTACTAGGTACCAGGCACTGTACTGAGCACTTTATATACATGAATGGATTGAATTCCAAACCATGGCTCTGTAATGTGGGCATTACTACTCCTATTTTCCAGATAAGGAAATTAAGGCTTTGAAAAATTAGTGAATAATTTACCAAAGATTCTAAAGCCAGTCATTATGCTAGCACTTTCCCTTTGATGACTGATAACAGAGACTTTCAATCCATCGACTCTGTTGCTTTTTCACTCTCCAGCACTTACCTACCTGTATCTTCACTTCTCTCCTAAAATTCTAGGCTACCTTTTTAAAAATCACTCTTTGACAAAAGCCCTTACTCCTGCTTCCTTCCCTCTAACGTATTCACCTGGGGAAACTCCAACCCTGGTTAAACACAACTTCAGCCTGCTCCCAGGCTGTGTTTGAGCAGCTGTCCATCATCCCACACATCCAGTTCTTATATATCATCTGTGTCGATCCTACTCCAGTGGAGAAGCAGAATTTGTCCCCTTCTCTACTCTCCATCACTGCCATGTGAGCCTAAGCCACCGGCATCTCAACTGCTGCAGTGGCCGTCATCTCCTTGCTTCCACTCTTGCTTCCTATGCTATTCCCTGAACGGCAACTGGAGCAATCTTTAAAACTATTATTCTGATCACGACCTCCCTGTGCATCGAGCCCTCCAGTATTGAATAAAATCATTGATTAGGGCTTCCCTGGTGGCGCAGTGGTTGAGAGTCCGCCTGCCGATGCAGGGGACACGGGTTCGTGCCCCGGTCCGGGAAGATCCCACATGCCGCGGAGTGGCTGGGCCCGTGAGCCATGGCCGCTGAGCCTGCGCGTCCGGAGCCCGTGCTCCACAACGGGAGAGGCCACAGCAGTGAGAGGCCCGCGTACCGCAAAACAAAACACAAGAAACCATTGATTACCGAATAAAACGTGAGGCCCCACGTGACCAAGCCCCTGTGTTCTTTTTGGCCTCATCTCAGATTGTGCTTCCCATTGCTCACTATGCCCGAATTCCACTGGCCTTCTCTTTGTTCCTTGGACACTCAGAGCTTACACCTGCCTCAGGTTCTTTGCAATCCTCTTCCCTCTACCTGACAGCTCTTTTCCCAGACCATCCCATACCCAGCTCTTTCTTGTCATTCAAGTCTCAGCTCAGATCTCACCTCCTCTGAGAAGCCTGCCCTGGATACTCAGTTTAAGGGGCTTTTCATGATACAGAGGTGAGAGCTGGTGGCTGAGCTCGGGTTTTCTAGCTCCTTTCCTCATGTTTTTCCCATTACCTGGTGCTAGCTCCAAACTCTTTTTTCCTGAAGCATAGTCATCCTGGACCAAATCTTTCAAATCATCATTTTTGATCAGGGATTATAAAATTCCAGTAGCCCAAGGGCAGAACTTCCTTCTGCAACCTCTCTGTTGTGTCCTGAAGGGCTGACAGCTCCCTGGAGGCAGGTTGGCTCTCAGCCAGCTCCCCCCACCCCACCCCGCCCCCCGGCCTCACTGACAGGCAGGCAGCTTCAGGGAGCAGCTGTACAAACACATGTAAATACTGTCCCCAGTGCTGAGTGCAGGAGAAACTTCATGCCCCACTGATGTATCTGTGTTGTTTATATCCACAAAGTCAACTGTTAAGTCATAATGACCAATCGCGCACTTGATGTTTGTGTGCACATAACTGAAAATGAATGCTGCCTTTTATTGAAATTCTGTGCTGGGTGATTTTACATATATTATCCCTAAGGTTCAGAGAAATGAAAAGACATATTTAAGTTCCCATCTGAGTGATGCCAGAGCCTGTGTTCTTTCTGGAACATCATGCTGCCTTTAAAATAATATAGGAAATACTTGGAAAGCACACTTACTAAAAATAATCTTTGTTTGCATAAGTTATTCATAATACACTGTAATATAAAAAGATGTGTTGTATGACACTTTCTGTCAATCTATATTTGCATAGGGAAAGTATGTAAGGATATACAATAAAGTGTTTAAAGAGGCAGAAAGAAATACATAAATAAATAAAATATGTATTTGATGAGATGCCCTTTAGGTATAATTTGCAAGTCAAGCTTTTAATCTCTCTTTTCCGTCCCTTTCCTCTGACATAACCACCCCTAAGGTTTCTACCTGTTTCTTAAGTTACTCAGTATGTAAACCTCACAAATGTATTATTTGATATGACCCATTCTAAAGTATTATGTGGTTGAGGAGAAAGGTAGCCGGCTTTTATTTTTTTAGGGAAATAAATCTTAGTTGTATTGAGCAGGGACTTTGACAGGAGGGCGGAGACTTAATGAGAGCTTCACAAGGTCCCTCAAATAAATTTATGTCCCGGCCACATCAATGGCCACTGCTTCTACTTATGTGTTTAAGAACTCCTTTTCAGCTGATGTTCCCATGACCTTGTCTGAGTCCTGTTACATCAACAGCACCTGAGCCTGGAGCAGTATTTCGCACATGAAAGTAACTAGCCCTATTAAGGATTAACTCTGTCTCTTAGTTTCACTAGAACAGATTCTAACTACAACTGGCCGCTTCAGATCTAATATCAGTTAACAATTTTGGTGTGTCTCGTTAGACACACCAAATAAATGGTCGTTAGACATCCGAATAAATGTTCTCCTTACATTACTTCTCAGTGCCTTTTGAGTGCAAAAAATTATTTAGAGCTAGGTAGGAAAAGTCCACGACTTCCTGTTTTTTCTTTCCGGACTGCACTGCCTTGCCACCTGGTCATGCTTTCCAAAGGCTGCTTTCTGTATCTTTTGGGCGATAATCATAACCCATTATCATTTTCTTGGCATGGCTTTCATTTGCTGGGGAAGCTATTCAAAAGCTTCCACCCCGTCCTCGGTGACCCAGATAGGTAGGAGAATACTCATATCTCTGCAAGGCTCATTACCAAGACAGCAATCGTGCAGCATTGATTAGTAGGATAATCAATTAGTAGGATAGAGGGGCGTTTTAAAATTCAATGGCAAATGTTAGAATTCTTTCATTTTAAAACACTTTTTAAACCCCCTTTTTAAAAAAAATGATCTGTAGAAACTTCTCATAGACTCCATGGTAGAGTTTGTGCCAGGATAAACATGAAACTTTAACAGAATCGACTATCAGAGCACCAAGAAGTGGACAGGAATAAAGAGCATTTCCATTTTTATCTTCCTACTTGAAGTTGAATTAAATTATCTTGATGACCCTCCAATTCTAATTTGATAATAGATCTGAGTATGTTTTGTCTTCTGTGTTGTTTACTTATGGTCTCAGCTTCGTAACTGCCCTTCTCTGCCCGGCTCTGCGTTGCTGGGGCTGGTTGTCTGCAAACTACATTTTGCAGGCTCCCTTGCTACATGCCTTCCAGCCAGGTTCGGCACTGGTGGGAGCCCAGAAGTCCAGAGGTGGAGACTTCTGCCTCTGGCACCAACTCCGCGGCAAAGACTGGCAGTTGCTGGTAGAGTCTGGGGCTGGCAGGAGGAGGCTGAGGGTTTCTGGCAGAGCATCTCGCAGGTTGACCAGACCTGGCAGAAGTGGCACCTCTTTGGCAGTTCCAGCCCCCAGTCACGGTGGCTTTAATACTGGCAGCAGTGGCACCGAGGCAGCAGGTGCGAGCTGGTGGGTGCCAGGCCAGGGAACAGCGGCTTCCTGGTCTCCAGATATCCCCCTTCTTCCTTTTTTCCTCCTCCAATCCTGCCCAAACCTCTGTAGTCAATTCCTTCTGTTTGAAATATATCGTATATTTTGTTTTCCTGACTGGATTCTGACTGATACATTTCTGAACAGACTATTTCAACCTTGAAGTTATCAGTACATTGATTCTGAACTTTAAAGATTCAGTGGTCTTATGTTTTGTTTCTAATCATCATTTAATGGGGCTTCCATTTAAACATTTGTAGTAGAAAATAATAGCAAATAATAGTAAATGATAACAAAAATCGCTAACATTTATTTATCATTTACTATGTGCTAAATGCTGTGCTTAGCCCTTCACGTCTTATTTAGTCCTCACGATAACTCCACGAGATACATAGGACTGTTTTTATCCCCTTTGACTCTGAGGAAAATGAGGCACAGAGAAGTCAAGTAGATGGTCAGTGTTCATCACCGCCCCATGAGGAAGACGCGGGTTTGACCCAGGACCTCCTGACTCTGTAGCCCGAGCCCTTATTCATTATGGAGTCTTGCCCCCGGGGGCTCTATATTCTAACTGAATTTACTTCTATATTGTAGACCAGGAAGTCTTTGCCAGCCACAGTCTTTTAGGAGAGGTTTTGCAGATGTGCTCCCCGAGGCCACTTCAGGAGTTGGGTAGTCCTAGAAGTACTGCAGTGTCAACTCTAGTCACTTGTAGATTGTGAGCTCCTCAGGCCCAGAAACAATCTCCTGCCTTGTTCATCACTTTATCCCCAGCACCTGGAATAGTTTCTGCCACTTTTGAAGCTCTGTTAATATGTTTATACTGTAAACAATAAATTGTATACATAAAACAAATTGTACATACAATATACAATAAGGTCAGTGAATCTAAGCCTGCATGGGCTTGGATGGGGTTAACATTCCACAGCCAGATAACCCTTTTTCTTGTTGCTAAATGTCGATACTTCCACTTGGAAAGAGATCCAGGCAACAGATAGGCAAAGAAGATTTTGAGGTTTTGTTTTTCAGGCAGAATACAACATAATCTAGACTCAGGAGACTACATTTTCATAAAGGCAAAGATATGGCCTGAGAACACCAGGGAGGAAAGGTAGGACATTATGTTATGATTAAGGACTACATTTGGTGGCTTCTTGTAAGTCTCTATAGACAAATTAAGGAGAGGAAATCAGCTATCATAGAAATATGGCAGGTCCTTAGGGTCGAAGAGGCAATAAAGAGCAAACTACAGAACCCCATCTATTTCCTTTAGAAGGAAAGTTTACAACGTCAAGAGCAAGCAGGTACAATGAAGCCTTGAGCCTTTGCTTGTAAGGGTCAACAATATCATGAAAGAAGTAGTAAGGTGCCTTTGGGGAGTGAGGCACTGACACTGCCTTGGGAGAGAGGAAGGTGGATGGGATAGAGACAGGACACTAAACATCATGTCCCATTGAGCTGGCCATCTCAGGTCAATTCAGGCTCTGTTCTAAGAGCTTTGCCAGCAAAGGGGCATGTGGAGATCCTGAGTAAGGCAAGTTTGTGCAGTGGTCTTCTGTGAAAAAAAAGAAGTGGATGATAGTATTTGATCTGTGGCTGAAAGTGGAGGGAATGTTTAAGATTCCCGGAAGAAGGACATGAATCCATCAAGATTGCAATTCAGCTTCATCAAATTGGAAGGAAGCAGCATATCGAAGTTGGGTCAGTGGTCAACCTACCCCAGATATAGGCAAAAGGGGTACACTGTGTATAGGGAGGGTCAAAACAATGATAAAGCCAATGGAAAGTTGGTCTATTTATTATCACTGTGAGCCTGCAAGTCTAAATACTCTCGAGAGAAAAACACTGCTCCTTGATAAAATCTTTTGTTGGTTTAAGGTCTAACAAGTACAGCCGTCACTGTTGTGTTTACTATATATATACTTCAAATTAGCCCCTTTTTAAAACTGTGTTCTTCAATGAACATTGTATTCCACCTGGAAGTCAGTGTAGAGAACTGCCAGATGTGAAGTTGCCCCTGACACAGGTGACTCAGCCACATGTATTTGTTCCAAGTGTAAGTTTGTAATGATTCAGAATCACTGTGGCTCCCTCCTGCCATAGTTTGTATCTTCACATATTACTGCGTTTAAACTGCAGATTTTAAGTCATGGTTGTAAATACAATGAAAGAGAACTTGAGTCACTTTAATTCTGTCATTTTATGTGACCACTTGGAGTTTTTGTGTTTTAAAATTTCCAGGAGCTAAACCTCAAAAACAGAAACTGTGCTGTTAACGCTTCATGACTGTGATAAACCAACATAGGTATTTTTTTCCTTTCTTTTCCAAAAAGTATCTTGAGAACAGTGAGGACAGTGAGACGGTAAACTATTAATTTCTTCCTTTTTAGTTTTGTAATATATATTCATTCATTTATTTCTGGTATGGTTATGTCTATTAAGGTCAATAAAGAAAAAATTTTACAGTCTGCATTTTCTTTCTGGACATTGTTCGTTTCAAGGTCATAGTTATTACTGAAAATAATTTTGTCACATAGAGGGAAAGTATTCTTCTCTGTCGGCTGTACTAGAGATGTCACTGATTGGATGTATATGGATTGCTGTGAGTGCGTGTGTGACAGACTTCTCCAAATTGTTGTTGCAGATGAAGTCCATGAGACTCTGGGTAAGAGAAATGCTATCAGTCAAGTGCATCTTCTGCTTTTTAACCAACTCCCTTAGTAGGCAGGGAAGGAGAGTGGCACTGACCTGTATCTTGGACCTTCCTCCATGTCTCATGAACTTCTTAATGATTTTATCCACTTACAACATCCTGGTGAATACTTTTAAGTTTCCTGTGTGGTGTATAGCATTTCATCCAGAGTGACTTTGTTCAGATGGATATAATGTACGTTAGTAGTATATTCCTTTTCATTTTTCAGAGCCAATGAGTGAAGGACGTGAGCTAGGGGTGGGCCATCAGTGAAGGTTTTTTGAGTTGGACATCTGTTAGAAGCTAATAATATGCTTATTAATCATCTACACTTTCCAGTGCTGGGAAGGAAATGCTGAAGTAAAGAAAAAAGGTTTTCCTTTAGTCAAGTAGACATTGGCGTAGTAACCAACAGCCTCCATATTTACCTTCTCTTCAGGCTTTAAACTTCCAGGTAAAAGTTCTTATATTTTATTGCGGAATAAAGCAAGGTTAATAAAAATGAATTTGTCACATATAACTCTTTCAAGAAACTGAAAAAATGTAAGCACATCTTTATCTGAATCAGAGTTTGGCAAGTATGATGGGAAGAAAGAAGTTTAATATAGGAATTAGGGCTTCCAGGAAGCCCTAATTCCTATATTAGTGGTTTCTTCTGGTCACTGGTCATGCTGGTCTCCTCCTTGTAGGCAAGTGACATGGCATCACATTGGTAAGTGATTCCAATGTGTAATGACAGCAGGACTCAGAGCTGCTGCAGCTCTCCCCTCACAGGAGGAGGCCAGCAGGACTCGGTTATCAGAATGATCTGGCCCACACCCTCCTCCCTGGATACTGTTTGGGTGGGCACTGCTGAGACCTGACTCTGTGATGCCGGTTTTTCAAGTTTTCTTGGCTAACCAGCCTCTCTTCTGAGTGACACCATCTTTCCTTTAATATGTAGTCTTTAATCAGGTGACGACCATCCTTTTGATTCTGGAATTTTTCCCCCACTAAAGATTGACTGAATCTGAGCCATTTTGTATTGATTTTATAATTTTACCCTCAGAGGGATAATTATTATTTTCTGGTAATTTATGATTACATACCGGCTATAGAGACCATAAGGAAGTTCACCAGTCAACTAAGGGTTTATCAATCTCTCTTCAGTGCATTCACTTCTGAATTTATAGACAAGCATGAAGAATTGGAAAGAGTTCAGGGGAAAGTCATGAAGATGAATAATGAATTTGAGAATGACTCATGGGGAAAGATCAAAAGTACTGAGGGAGAGAAAGTGGAAGGTGAATTTAATAATAGTATCCAAAAATACTGCATGGTTAAACATAAGAGAACAAATTATTTTGCAACATGAGAGAGTTAGGCCTGACAGAAAGGAGAACTTCCTTATGGTGAGAAATGTGAACAATGCATAGGCTGCAAAAAAAGGATTAGAACTCTGCCTTGCAGAGTTTGAAAAATGGATCTATTTTCACTTATTATAGACTTCAGTCCTTTCTGAAGGCAGAGAAATGGGCCGCATAACATTTCAATTTTTTTCCAGATCTGAGATTCATGGATTAACTGGCTCAGGAATAGAGTAATGAATCCTCCCATGGTTAAGTGAACCAAGAGCTTCTGGTAGTGATCCAAGTTAAATTTCAAAGAAATTCCTTTTTAAGTGCACTGGTTTTAACTTCTTTTTAGCAAAAGAACTCTTTGAGATACTGATATAACCATAGACCATCACACACCCATATGTGCACACACACGACATTTTACATACAATGTCCAGGGAGTCATTGGCTCCCCATGACGTATTCAAGGAGCCCTTCAAGGGTCTATGGACCCAAGTTAAAAAACCTCTTTCTAGAGGAACTTTATTCTTGTCCCAGAGTCAATCCCATTTTTCTCTTTATAGAAAAATTTTTTCTGGAGTCTTCTCCATATCATAAATTACCTCCACACCACAGGGCATGTATGACTTGCATACTTCTTTTTTTTCTCATTTTCTTCTTCTTTTGTTCTCTCTTCTAATTTTTTCTCTTCCTCTGACTGTTTCCCCACCCTTTTACAGTTTTTCTTTGTTCCTTCCTCTTGGTCAAGGTTTATTAGTGGCCCCAGGATATAAGGTAACAACTTTAAAAGGTTGATTATTAAATCCCAGAATCTGATTTAAATTAACATACAAATTAAACAAAGATCCCTTAATTCCATTTGCATTAGTTGGTCAAAGTCTGAATGTCACTCACACTTTATAGTTACTTGTAAAGGGAGAGCTAATGGTAAGCACAGACTGTAGAATGTGGAAATGATCATTGTGTTCCTGAGATTTGACTTAGAAAAATCTGGAAAGTCCCCTTTTATGGTTGGGGACAGAGGCACTTAGGGCAAGCAAATTTCTCAAACCTCTCTGCTTGATTGGAATCAATTTCCCTTAAAAAAGTTTTCTCTGAAAACAATCTTATGGTTACCAAAGGGGTTGGGGGTAGGATAAATTAAGAGTTTGGGATTAACAGATATACACTACTATATAAAAAGTAGATAAACAACAGGGACCTACTGTATAGCACAGGGAACTATATTCAATATCCTGTAATAACCTATAATGGAAGAGAATCTGAAAAAGAATATATATATGTATATATGACTGAATCACTTTGCTGTACCCTTGAAACTAACACAACATTGTAAGTCAACTATACTTCAATTTGAAAAAAAAAAAAGGTTTCTATGAGAAATCAAGGGGAGATTAGGGTGCACTTTTTTCCTTCTCTTTCCCAAGAATGAAATTATGTGAAGGATAAGTGTGTCTCCTCATGTTACTTTGCAGAATTTCCACTTGTATGCAACCCTTTCTTTCTCCTTTGCTGATTTCTCTTTGGGGAGCTGTTGTAGAGGCCCTTCCCTGGGAATAATGGACAACACATTTTATATGATACTTAATCAGAAGGCTGTTCATGGAACTCATCTTTCCCAACTTCATAACATTCTAGTGTCTCCAGGTCAAAGGTGTTCTCAGTCCTGGGATTCAGTTTAAAGAAAATCTTGCTATAAAATAAACTCCCTGGAAGTCTGAGTATTCATATATGAGATACATAAGAGAAAATAAGACCAGTAGACATACTTGGAAGATTTTCTCCTACTTTTAACTTAAAAACATCACCCCCCCAAAAAAAGTCAAAGATTTAAATTTTAACTTGAAGTCTTGACCAAGCGCCTGTTTTAAACCACGAGAAACAAACAAAGAAAAAATGAACTATGCTTTTCTTTTAAGCAAAGAGCTTGATTTACAGAGGAACCATTCTCTGAATGTGTACTCATAATTTAATCTAAAGGTGGCGAAGTCAACAAAATGGCATTTCTTATTGGCAAAATTCTACAAACTGAGATACCGTACTAAATTTTAAAAATTATTATCTTTTAAAATTGAAGTATAATTGACATATAACATTATATTAGTTTCAGGTATACAGCATAATGATTTGATATTTGTATATATTGTGAAATGATCACCATAATCATCTGTTTAACATGCATCACCATACAGCCATACTACATTTTAAAGTGAGCATCAGGTCATTTGGGGCTTGAATATCCCATTTGTTAAATATTTGTTAAATATTTACTGTATATCCCATGGTTACGGACAACATGAATTCCATAGCTGACTATATTCCCCTTCTAGCTAAGGCTACCACCGAGGAATCCAGTACTTAATGTGTGGTTTCCCTTACTTCTATGCAGAACCTTGAGGCATGCATTTCTGTGAACTAACTCTCCTGGGCTTTTCTTTTCTTTCCTATCAAATCTGCTCTGATTTCTTTATCCTTAAAAAAAAATCTCATTGTGCTACATTTAAGTGCATAAACTACCTCATATCTGTTTTATACTAGGGTAGGGCATTAAGAAATAACAGACACTTTTCTTTTTTTTTTTTTTTTTTTGCGGTACGCGGGCCTCTCAATGTTGTGGCCTCTCCCGCTGCGGAGCACAGGCTCCAGACGCGCAGGCTCGGCGGCCATGGCTCACGGGCCCAGCCGCTCCGTGGCACGTGGAATCCTCCCGGACCGGGGCACGAACCCGCGTCCCCTGCATCGGCAGGCAGACTCTTAACCACTGCGCCACCAGGGAAGCCCCAGACACTTTTCTAGTGTATAATCTTGAAACTTAAAGTTCAGGAGGAAATCAACACCTTTGAAAAATGGGTGAGTTGACAACAAGTCTGTCTTTTTCAGAAAGAGTTTATCTTCTCTGATTCAAAGTAAAGTGGACCACCCTAAAGTTTCTGCATAGCTCTCCACAATTAAACCCACAGCAAAGACAGGCTCTTAAATAAACAATATTTTGCCAAGTCCAGATTTATGTCACACCTATGTGTATGTTTGACAGAACATCATCTATGAGTTAATTATACAGAATTTGCAACAAAATCCCATGTTTTTTCATTTCTTAGGATTCTAGGTCTGAATGATCTGTAAATTATGGAAGCCATATGCCATATGCTAGATCTTAAATATTGCCCCATGGAAATTGCAGAATTCTTTTTGCAATTGCAGTATCCTTGTCGCCATTTCTGATCGAGCTCTCCAGGTTTTTAGAGCCACTGCTCTTCTTCTGGAAAGTCTGGACAATCCCTTGGAGAAAACACAGCAGGATGGTTGAGGAGAGAGCCCGGCTACACAACTATAGTTAAAGCAATTATAAGTTTGGAGACTGGTTAAACTTTAAAAATAAGCCTTTGCTGAAACACATAATCTCTTCCAGTTTCTGAAATCTTTTGGTAGAATCTTAGAAATACCTTTTCCCATTATGTTCTGTCTTTTCCTTTAAAGAATACATTCAATGAACTGAGCTCTGGAAAATACAGGTGTCAGATAAAATCACAAAGAGAAGTAACCCAAGGCTCCATCCAGATAAGAAAAATGAATAACCCTACCCTGCTCTTCCCCTGACAGTGTGTACGGTGGTCGTAAGACAGCAGAGTGTAGGGAAATAAAGCAGAAGTACTGGAACCAGGGAACCTTGCTGGTGGGCTTGAAGATTATGATATGATGACTATGTTTGAGAGCTCTGACATTACACAAATCTGAGGTTATACTGGGTGGTTACTTCGCCTCGATCTCCATTTCCTAATATGCAAACATGTCCTAATCTGGAAACAGTGTTAACTGCCAATTAAATACGGTCAAATGAAATACTGTGTGAAAAGCACCTGGTGAGTGCCTGGCACATAATAATAATAAATGGTGACTATTATTATTGTTTATCATTTTAAACTGATTTTTTTTCAGGATGCAAGATGTCCTTTTTCTGTGCCTGAATTTCAAAGCTATATTGGAAATAGTTACGCCAACAGTGATTTTACTTCCTTAAGGGAAGGTGCCATTTATTCATATGTAGTTTTACTAATTTAGTGATTTTCTAGAAGGTCAGTCATAATGATGAACAGTTCCGCATTACAGAATATATTAAAAGAATGCAGAAGGAGCACCTTTTTCACCCATGCCATATCCTTGTAGATATTTGTCGTATTGAAAAGAACATACGTAGTTGGGGAAAGATGCTCCCTCAAAGTCTTAATAGGTGATAGCTGCTTGTAGCCAGTACCCTTTGGATGTGAAGGTGTTTGTTATTCTATAATTTTGACTAATTCTGTAATTTAAAAAATTTAATGATGTTTAAAAACTGTGGAGTTGAACTAGTGTCTAGGGCAAGACTCAGTGTTCTTGGGGTAACTGTGCCCCAACCGGGTAACTGACAAGCGTATTTTCAAGCCTCTCGCTCCCACGCTTTCCATGTTCTCCACTTTGTGCCCCCTACCTTCAGGGCTCTCCTCCTTACCCTTGACACCACAAAAGCTCCCTTTCTAGGCCTAATGAGATGATCACAGACTGAACTTTTGACCCTTTCTTTCCTCATCCAAGTCAAAATACACTTATTCAGAGTCCAGTTTCTTCAGAGCCCCTTTGATAGACTGATTTAAACTACAATGCGAAGTAGTCTGTAATAATTTTGCATATTATAACTCCCAGATACCATGTGCGTTTGTAGAGCTATCATTAATGTATTTATAAAATTTTATTTTTTTAGTAAATAAAAAATAAAATGCTTCATTTTGAAATAATATTAGATTTACCAAGAAAAAGAAGTTGCAGAAAAATACACAAAATTTCCATATACCCTTTGGTGAACTTACCCAAATTTTAGCATCACATATAACCATAGTACAATTATCAAGCCCAGGAAACTAATATTGATACAATACTATTAATTAATCTACAGACTTTATTCAAACTTCACCTGTCGTCCCACTTACATTCTTTTCTGGTCCAATATCCAATCCAGTTCCCATGCTGCATTTATTTTTACATCTGTCGAGTCTCTTCCAAACTGGGGCAGTTCCTTGATTGCTCATAATCTTGGCACTTTGAAACATCTGGCCAGTTAGTTGATAGAATGTCTCTCAACTTGGGTTTTTCTGATATTTCCTCATAACTCAGGTTATACATTTTTCTTGAGAATACCACAGAAGTGATGTTTTGTTCTCAGTGTATCATACTGGGGGGTACCTTGTGTCAATGTAACGTAATTAGCAGTGACCTTAATCTTCATCCCTTGGTTAAGGTGGTGTCTGCAGAGCTTCTCCACTGTAAACTTGCTATTATTCCCTTTGTAATTAATAAGTTTAGTAAGTATATTATAGGGAGATACTTTGAGACTGCAAATATCCTGCTGCATGTCTCACTTTTGCCCACTAATTTTAGCATCCAGCAATGATTCTGCCCTACAACAATTATTTCTGTAGTGTCTACTGTCTATTGTTGGCCCTTTCCATTTCATTTATTCTTTCACATTTATCAATTAGAATTTTACTATGAAGAAGAGCAGTCCCTTCTCCCCCGTGTATTTATATATTAAATTATTCACTTATATCAATATGGACTAATGGATGTTTGCTTTACTCTGTGGGCTATAATCCATTACTATTATTATTTATTTTTCAATACATAATTGAACTCCCTCAGGAAGGTGCCTTTGTGCTTTTAACATGCCTCTAGTTTTTTAAAAATGTACTTTCTTACCTTTTGGCATTCATAACATCCCTGCCCCAGCTTTGAAATCAGCAATTTTCCCCAAAAGCCCTGATTTCTTTTATTTGGATGATGTTTAGAAACCAAGGTCTAGATGCTCTTACCTCTAGACCCTCCTATATAGCTATAGGTATATATCTATATAAACTATTAAACTAAAAACTAATTTTTTGATTCCTATCCAACACCATAGGCAACTTCCTCACTCTTATTTGTAACTCCTATCTCTGTGAGAAATTAAGGTTTTCATTATCCAAAATATATTTATGTGCTAATAGAATGCATAAATGTAGTTTCAGATTTACTAACCTACCCCTGTGAAAACCAAAGTCAATAGAGTACAATATTTGTGTCCTTTTTTTATTTAACCACGCATACATATAAAACTATTGTTTTCCGAAGGTTACTTAGGCTAGTCATTTCTTCACCAACTCCTTCACCATAGTTACATTATTCATTGGTAATACAGTTAACTCAACTCTATTTGAACTCCGTTCCGGGCTCCCCCAATGTCCTGGTTGTTTTTGTTTATTTGTTTCTAGTTGTGTGAAACATCATGGTTCTAAAAATTAGGAATACACAAAAAAGTTATTCTTTCTCCATTCTTTCCGCTTAGGCACTGTGAATAACCACGCCCATTGATGTTCCTGGTTTGTTTTTCCTATATTTCTTTTTGTGTACTTTCTTATTTTCCTCTATTTCTTAAGGAAAATAACACACTGTAGATTATCTTTTGTACTTTGCTTCTGTACTTAGCAATATATCCTAAGAGTCATTCCCTATCAGTTCATAGTGATTTGTCCTTACTCTTCATACAGTTACATAGTACTTCATTGTGTGGAGATGCCATAGTTTATTCATACCCTCTTGTATACATGGGGAAGTGCGTGATAGCTCTGTTATATTTTGCCAAATTCCCCATCCAGGTGATTTGTTCCAGTTTGCATTCCTAGCCATGGAAGAGAACACCTGTTTCTTCACAGCCTGACCAATAGAATGTGTTGTCATACTTTTAGATTTTCTCCCATCCGACAGGTGAGAAATGGTAACTCAGAGTTGTTTTAATTTGCCTTTCTTTAATTATGAGTGAGTTAAGCAGCTTTACATATGTTTAAGGGCCATATATTTAAGGGCCATTTCTATATATTTCTGTGAATTGTCTATTCATATCTTTTTTTAACATTTTCCCAATTGGATTGTGGTCCTTTGTTCCTCCGTTTTTAAGAGTTCTTGTATATTAGGAGTTTTAGCTTTTTATTTGGGATACATGTTGCAGATATTTTCTCCCAGATGGTTAGTTGCCTTTTAAATGATGGTGTTTGGTATCCAATTTTTTGAATTTCAATTTTTATTAATAATTATTTAATTGATTTCAAATTTATTAATACAGGCATACCTCAGAGATACTGTGGGGTCTGTCCCAGACCACCGTAATAAAGAGAATATCACAATAAAGCAAGTTACACAAATTTTTTTGTTTCCCAGTGCCTACAAAAGTTATGTTTACACTATACTGTACTCTATTAAGTGTGCAATAGCGTTATGTCTCAACAAATACATTGTTTTTCTATTCAAGAAAAACTTTGCTGCTAAAAAAAGGTTAACTATCATCTGAGCCTTCAGCAAGTCACAGTCTTTTTGCTGGTGGAGGGTCTTGCGCCAGTGCTGATGGCTGCTGACGGATCATCAGGGCGGTGGCTGCTGAAGGCTGGAGCAGCTGCAGCAATTTCTTAAAATAAGACAACAGTGAAATTTGATGCATCGATGGACTCTTCCTCTCACTTGAACACTTAAGAGGTCATTTTTGTGTTATTACTTGGCCTAATTTCAATACCGTTGTATCTCAGGGAAGAGAGAAGCCTGAGGAGAGGGTGAGAGATGGGAGTAGCTAGTCAGTGGAACAGTCAGAACACACATGACATTTGTCCATTAGGTTCATCAGTTTATATGGGCGTGGTTTGTGGTGCCCCCAAACAATCACAATATGAACATCAAAGATCACTGATCTCAGATCACCATAACAAATAATGAAAAAGTTTGAAATATGGTCAGATACCAAAACGTGACACAGAGACATGAAGTCAGCAGATGCAGTTGGAAAAATGGCGCTGATAGACTTCCTCCATGCGGGGTTGCCGCAGACCTTCAGTTCGTAAAAAACTAGTGTCTGCGAAGCACAGTAAAGTGAGGTATCCCTGTATTTCCTTTTTTTTTTTTCCCCAGTTCCTTTTTTTTTTTTTAACATCTTTATTGGAGTACAATTGCTTTACAATGGGGTGTTAGTTTCTGCTGTATAACAGTGAATCAGCTATACATATACTTATATCTCCGTATCCCCTCCCTCTTGCGTCTCCCTCCCTCCCACCCTCCCTATCTCACCCCTCTAGGTGGTCACAAAGCACCGAGCTGATCTCCCTGTGCTATGCGACTGCTTCCCACTAGCTATCTGTTTTACATTTGGTAATGTATATATGTCCATGACACTCTCTCACTTCGTCCCAGCTTACCCTTCCCGCTCCCCGTGTCCTCAAGTCCATTGTCTACATCTGTGTCTTTATTCTTGTCCTGCCCCTAGGTTCTTCAGAACCATTTTTTTTTTTTGTAGATTCCATATATATGTGTTAGCATATGGTATTTGTTTTTCTCTTTCTGACTTACTTCACTCTGTATGACAGAGTCTAGGTCCATCCACCTCACTACAGATAACTCAATTTCGTTTCTTTTTATGGTGGAGTAATATTCCATTGTATATATGTGCCACATCTTCTTTATCCATTCATCCAATGATGGACACTTAAGTTGCTTCCATGTCCTGGCTATTGTAAATAGTGCTGCAATGAACATTGTGTTACATGACTCTTTTTGAATTATGGTTTTCTCAGGGTATATGCCCAGTAGTGGGATTGCTGGGTCACATGGTAGTTCTGTTTTTAGTTTTTTTAAGGAACCTACATACTGTTCTCCATAGTGACTGTATCAATTTACATTCCCACCAACAGTGCAAGAGGGTTCCCTTTTCTCTACACCCTCTCCAGCATTTATCGTTTGTAGATTTTTTGATGACAGCCATTCTGATGGGTGTGAGGTGATACCTCATTGTAGTTTTGATTTGCATTTCTCTGCTGATTAGTGATGTTGAGGATCCTTTCATATGTTTGTTGGCAATCTGTATATCTTCTTTGGAGAAATGTCTATTTAGGTCTTCTGCCCATTTTTGGATTGGGTTGTTTGTTTTTTTGATATTGAGTTTCATGAGCTGCTTGTATATTTTGGAGATTAATTCTTTGTCAGTTGCTTCGTTTGCAAATATTTTCTCCCATTCTCAGGGTTGTCTTCTCGTCTTGTTGATGGTTTCCTTTGCTGTGCAAAAGTAAGTTTCATTAGGTCCCATTTGTTTATTTTTGTTTTTATTTCCGTTTCTCTAGGAGGTAGGTCAGAAAGGATCTTGCTGTGATTTTTGTCATAGAGTGTTCTGCCTATGTTTTCCTCTAAGAGTTTTATAGTGTCTGGCCTTACATTTAGGTCTTTAATCCATTTTGAGTTCATGTTTGTGTATGGTGTTAGGGAGTGTTCTAATTTCATTTTTTTACAGATAGCTGTCCAGTTTTCCCAGCACCACTTATTGAAGAGGCTGTCTTTTCTCCATTGTATTTTCTTACCTCCTATGTCAAAGACAAGATGGCCATATGTGTGTGGGTTTATCTCTGGGCTTTCTGTCCTCTTCCATTGATCTATAGTTCTGTTTTTGTTCCAGTACCATACTGTCTTGATTACTGTAGCTTTGTAGTATAGTCTGAAGTCAGGGAGCCTAACTCCTCCAGCTCTGTTTTTCTTTCTCAAGATTGCTTTGGCTATTGGGGGTCTTTGAATTTTGAATCACAGTTAGAAAGGCTTTTCCTGCACTGAGGTTAAGAGAAATTCACCCATTTTTTCCCTAATACTTATATGGATTCATGTATTATATTAAGATTCCTGATCTATTTGGAGTTTATTCTTGTGTCCAGATTGAGATATAGATCTATTTTTATCTTTTGCCAAATGGCTACCATTTTACTAAAAAAATCGATCTTTGCCCCAGTAATTCCAGATGCACCCTTATCATACACTGAATTTCCATGTGTCTTTGGATCTGTTTTCATTATTTTCCTTTGGTCTCTTTGTCTATTCATGTGCCACAATGTTTCAATCATAGAATCTTTATAGTATGTTTTAGGTAGGGCTAGATCCCCCTCACAGTTTTTTCCATTTTCCTGATTATTCTTGCATGTTTGTTTTCTTTATGAACTTTAGTATCAACTTGTCTAACTCCATAAAAAAGCTGGTTGGTATTTTATTGGGATTGTAAATTCATCAGTTAACGTGGGGAGAACTGACATCTTTATAATGTTGAGTCATTGTATTCAAGAACAGGGGAGGACTCTGCGTTTGTTCAGGTCAACTTTGGTGTCTGTCAGGACAGTGCCCTTGACATTTTAATCCAAAGAAGAGATTGATAATGAAATGTTTGGGACCCAAGGAGTCTCTGGGCACCACCATCAAACATGGTGTGATGGGGGTTGCCTCCCCCTTATTATCCGTTCTGCTAAGTTTTACTGAGCACTAACTTACCAGATGGTAGGCTCTATGCTGGGTCCTGTGGATACAAAAGTAAAACACCTGGTGTCTGCCCAGGAGGCACTCACAATCTAGTGGAGGAGACAGGTTATTAAATGGACAGGAGCAATTACTCTTCCTTTTTAAGGACAGCCCAGTCTTTTCAGTGAGGTGGGGAACTAGCTTATGCCTCACGAGACATCAAAGAGGATGCTGACATTTCGTTTTAAGAAACCTAGCTGGAAATTTATTTCTCGATGTCCTGTATGCATTCAGTCACTTTTGCCTGCAGCTGCGTCTCAGAAGGCAACTTAAAAGTCTAATTGTAAAGTGTTGGAGCCCTTCTTGTTCATGCATGGGTATCGAGTGAGATAGCGAGTGGAGGGTTGTAATTAGTTGGCTCCAGCAGCAACTGGGACTCAGCAAGCTTCTCTTCTCAAATCACTTTACTTTCCCTTGGCTGTTAATAATTTGCCTCAAAAGGAAGCAAGTCCTTAAAGACTTTTATTATTCATCGCCAATTTTTCTACCAGTTCTTGGGATTTAGCATGTGACTAGCATGTCTGGGGGGTATTGGCAGTGTTGGGCATCATGTTCATATGCTTTTAACAGAACGTAGTTGCTGCCTAAGCTGAGTTAATAATCACTTAAGAAGTTTTGTTTTCTTTTTTTTTACTCTGATTTCTGCAAGCTTACTTCAGTCTTATTTTGAGAGTCAAGCAGGATATTAAGTGTGATCCTGTGGAAGTTAATTAAGCCTTTCAGGAGTATCGATGTTCCTAGGAAAAAGAGACAGTTGACCTTCTGAGCTGCTCTCTGGTCAAATATCTACTATAAAATTCCCAGTCTCACATTCTCTCATTAGGACCGAATTTTAGGTTTCACAGTGGAATGAAGAGAATGGTAGGATGCCGATGTGGATGTTTGCTGCTCACTGTAGAATTGGAAGTGGTGATGCTGATACCAGGACAGGGGATGGCGTGGGAGAAGGGGAGGAATCCTAGTCCTTTCCATTCCTTCTCATCTCAGCTTGAAAGTAAAAGGAGACACGTTCACTACAGCTTTTCAGAAAGCAAAGACTCTTTCCTCAGGGAGCCTAAGAGTCCAGAAGGGCAAGTAATGGAATGTCGCCTTAGAAGCCTTTCAGAATGAGAAGCAGGCAGCTGTTATTCAAACAAGCTGAAAGTAACCTTACATGGAACTGGCTCAGAAGTAACTCCTAGAATTTAACCAGGGGGGTTTCTTTTCTTTCTTTTTTCTTTTCTCTCATTAATTTCATCTCACCTCTTTTCTGCACAGCACTGCAGTCATTCAGTTAAATCCATTCATTCCCCACCCTCTCTACCCACCCCCTCTCCACTCTCCAACTCCTTTCTCCACCCTCACTCGCACTTTTCCTCTTTCATTTTCATTCCAAAGTGGTGCTCCAGGAGCATTATATAGTCTCTAAGGCTTTGTGGTTCATCACCTTCCTCAAGAATTTTCAAAGCTATTTTTTTTTTCTGATTCTTATGCCCTTTTACCCAAGAAAATGTTGCATCCAAAGATCACCTAAAATCACTGGTCAGATCACTTAATATCACCAGGTTTCCTCTAGTCATTCTTCCATCAAACAAGAGTATGTATCCCAAAATAATACCTAACATTTATATCGTGACACGAGTTATAATCAGAAAATTTCAAAAACATAGGAAAGGGAGTCTACTGTACCAAAGGATCATTAAAGATTGACTGACAAATTGAGAAATGTGAAATATGGAATGAAGTATGACTTTTCCCATTTAGTTTCATTATAATTATATAAGATGAAAACACATCTGACCTTTTTTCCTTTCCTGTAGCCTTGTTTCATCTGTTTGACAAAGGACCAGTAGGAGATGGCGGCATGCTGCAGTCTCTTCCCAATAGTAACTTCTCCCCTTCCACTCCTGCCAGTGTAGACATAACGTGCCCCCCACCCCAGGCAAATTTTCTAATAAGAGGAGCTTCTCACTACCATTTTTGAGGCTCTTGGCAGACCTAGTGGTAATGTTTTAAGTCTAAACCATGAAACCACATCTATCCATGCACTTCATAGATGAATTTCTGCTTCTCAACAGCCTCTCCGTACCTGTTTGTTTTCATTTCACTACACATTAATATTTGACAGAATAAGTTATGAAAAGGAGCGTTTCCAGATTTACTTGCTATATCACTGCTCCTTCCCTTCTGTGGTTTCAGTTTTGTATTTTATGCCACGTAGAGGAAAGAGAGGGATTATTCATAAACTGAGTAAATGAAATGTTTATGCTTTAGATGGTGTCCCTCCCCCCAACCCCACTTCCCTAGAGATTCAGAATTTGGGTTTTATTATGTTTGGACTAAAAATAGAACTACGAGGTAGTTATAACTGCGTGGGACTTACTGGCTCATTGTCTTCCATGGATTTGAAGGTTACTACACCTTGAGTCTTAGAGCAAGCTTACTCGGACTTAATTATTGTAATTCAGGACCAGCCATGTTTCAAACTGACAGCCCTGCCCACATACCCACACCAGTTCCAGCCCAAGGGTAGGTTGGAAGGCAGAGAGCATTATGAATGAACACTTTGTTGCTAGGAAAAAACTACTTCAAAATTTTTTCCTGACCCACTTTGTCTCCTAGTGTGACTCCAATTTTATACATATATATATATATATATATTTTTTTTTTTTTAAGATTTATTTTATTATTTATTTATTTTTGGCCGCGTCGGATCTTTAGTTGTGGCACACGGGATCTTCACTGAGGCATATGGGATCTTCCATTGCAGCACGTGGACTCCTCGTTCCAGTGTATGGGCTCCTTGTTGTGGCATGCGGGCTTCTCTCTAGTTGTGGTGTGCGGGTTTTTCTCTTCTCTAGTTGCAGCGCGTGAGATCAGTAGCTGTGGCACACGGGCTTAGTTGCCCTGCAGCATGTGGGATCTTAGTTCCCTGACCAGGGATCGAACCCGCATCCCCTGCATTGTAAGACAGATTCTTTACCACTGGACCACCAGGGAGGTCCCTCCAATTATCTTTGGCTATTTGATATTATCTCTCAGTTATAGATGTTCTGTTGATTTTAAAACATTTTTTTCTTTTTATTTCAGTTTGAGTCATTTTTAGCGACTTCTTCAAAGTTCACTCATCCTTTTTTCTACAGTATCCAATGTGCTGTTTGCCCATCCAATAAATGTTGACTTCTGATATCACATTTTTAAGTTTCCCATTTGGTTATTTTATATCATTTCCATTTTTTCATAGAAAATCAAGAGAAAATTCCATTTCTTGGCTCACAATATACATTTTCTTATAAATTCCTTGATAAATTTATAATAATTTTTTAAAAGTTCCTGTCTACTAATTTCAGCAGCTACCTCTGGATCTGCTTCTATGTCATCTGAATTTTCTCTTGATTATCACATTCCTGCTTTCCCACATTTTTCATCTATAGTTATATTTATATTTATATCTATAGAGAGAGAGAAGGAGAGGGAGGGAAGCAGCAGAGAAAGAGAGAATTCCAAATATTGTGAATTAAAGAACATTGGAGCCTTTTTGACCTTGTTGGTATTTGAGCTGGGAGGGGTTTACTGAGGTTTCAGACATACTGGGTTCAGTTTTGGCCCTGGAGTCCAATCATGGTGAAAATGCCCAGGACCCTGTGATTGCCCTTTGCTCACCAGCCCCTTTCCTGCTGCTGCTTTCTCTATGTGGGGAAGGCTGGGCAGATAGACTCGTGGAACTGAGACTCTCAATTCAGTCCCCTAGCCAGTCATCCAGTGAAGGGCTGGCTCTTCTCCTCATACCCACAAGGTCTCCCCATCTCTGGCAGCTCACCTGAGCCCTGGATCGAGGTATGGAAGCTGCTGCCATTCTCTGCTCACCTATCATGGGCTCATTTCTTTCTGGAATGTAGTTTATCCAGGCTTCTTTGCTGCCACTGTTCTCTACTAGCCTCATGGAAAAGTATGGTTTTTATTTTGTCTGGGTCTTTTCTTGTAGTTACTCTGAGAGCAAAGGTATATTTCATCTTTCTACATCCTAACTGAAAAGGCAGAAGTCTAGCCTGCTTCTTCAATTCAACATTTCTATGGCCTGGAAAAGGCCACGGGACATTGAGGAATATTCATAAAGTCCCCAGAGAATTTCTGTGGCATCAATGGCTTCTGGTACAAAGTAGAAAAAAAAGGATGGATAATGAAATTTCCTGATAAGATATAATTTATATTTTCCAAATGAGATGACTAGAGAAATGTAGAGAAAGGGGATGAATAAGCATAGTATCATTAAGGACTCCTCATCACAGGATCAGATAGTATAAAGAAACCACACTACTACAATCACAGTATTTCAGAGCTAGTAGAAAAGCTTACATGGTCTAAAGTCCAAACTCCTTATTTTATAGGTGTCGATACTCATTTGAGTTCACTTGATAGACGATGTTTCTTTCGCCTTTTCCATGCCTGGGGAGGTCTGTCAGTGAATGTCAGCATGTCTTCATCAGACCTATAATGAAGGCTAGTCCCTCCTTTCTTATTCCTTACAGTCAAAAATACCAGAAAGCACGTATCTTTTCCTGAGTTCTAAATTTGAAGTCTTTAAAAAAAAAAAAATCAAACTTAGACTTCATAACGTGGGGAAAAATCACACCATCTCTGCATAATGGAAAACAGGTTGTGATGGGTGGTGTGATCATCTTTTGACAAAAAGCACCCCAACTTAGTGTATCTGAGGCAGGGCAGATCTGGAGGGTCAAGGGCATTTTGGAATGTATAGGAATCCTTCCAGATCTGTAGGCTATCATAGAAAAATATGTTGATGAAGACTATACCTCAAACCCTTTAGTACTGACTAATAGGCTCAGTGGCTAAAAAGCCATGCTTTGGGCATGTAAAAACTAAACTTAGAACCCGTGGTAGTTGGACTGTTCTTCCACAGTCTAAAGAATGATGTACCCAATGATTCATGTTGGGATATGGTCCATTGCTTTTTTGGTTTTCTATTTAAGCTTGGGCTTGTGACCTTGCTTTCTTATGTAGTGTTTCTTAAAAAGTTCTAGGAAAAGGTGCTTGACAGTCACCTTCATGCTCTAACAGGAGACTGATAGTTATTTCCTAAGGGAATTTTAGAGTTCCAAAGAGCTTAAATAATTCAACCAGAAATAGCCAAGGAAGGAAAGAAAAACAGTGACCCAGTGATAAAGGCCCTTTTGAATACGTTTAGAGTACAAGAGAAAACAGGAAATTTGGGAGGTATGCACATCTTTAGGAAGGAAAAGAGTGAAACTTGTAGTTGTTAGGAGAGCATGGTCTGTGATTCCATCAACTGTGATACAGAAAAGCATGCTGTCCTTTCAGAGGAAAGTTGGTTTATTGAATATGGCCAATGGCTTCTTTGGAATTTGTGGAAATACCATAAACTAAACCTAAGTGAACATCTTTTCTCAGTTTCTCACAGGAAAAGGTGATTTCATCATTGGAAGATCTTTTAAAACTAGAGATTAAACTCTCATAGCTTTAGAGTAGCTCCAAATAGATGTGCTTCAGTAAGAAGCTTTAGAAATAATTGTGGTTGCTGCCTCTAACCGTCTCTAACATTCTTAAGAGCACTTTATGATTTGCTAATATAATAAAATGTATTAAACGTAAAAATTTTGTTTGCAGATGTTCTTTTATCCAGCTTGTGTTTTGGTTCCTTTTGTTTATTTTATTTTGTTTTCTTCATTTATTTTTTTTTTATGTAAAGAATATATTATCTTAGCTTCTCTCTGTCAGTGAGTGTTCCAGAGAGCATGACCATAAGGCAGAACTGGAAAAATGAGAAGATTTATGAAAACTGCGAAGATTTATGATGCTGTTTGTGCTTCGGCAACTTGAGTCACAGAGGGTGGAGGGGAAATAGCCCCCACTCTTTCCTACCCCTGCCCACTGGTGTCCTCACTGACCAAACTCAGCCAGAAACCAAGTGGCACAGAGCCTATGAAATGCAACCTATAAGGGTCAGCACCCCACCCTCACCTGCCTGAAACAGAGCAGAGTGAGGAAAGGGCAAGGAATGACTGAGGGAAACCAGGCCCAAGATCAGTTCATAAGGGCCCTAATCATAGGGGGTCCCGTCATGGAGGAGCAGTATGTCACCTATAGGAACATCATGAAACATGGCCCAGCCAACAACAACCAAGAGCTCTTGCTATCCAATCACTTCACTTCCAATACTGAGGGGGATTTATTTTAAATGGTAAGATCTATTTATAAACAAGGGTTTTCCTTGTAGCTGGGACCAGCAGAATTTAAAGAAATGTAATTAAAGATTAGTAGTCATCTAGTTTTGGTATCAGGCTGATGGTGGCCTCATAGAATGAGATTGGGAGTGTTCCTTCCTCTGCAATTTTTTGGAGTAGTTTCAGAAGAATAGGTGTTAACGCTTCTCTAAATGTTTGATACAATTCGCCTGTGAAGCCATCTGGTCCTGGACTTTTGTTTGTTGGAAGTTTTTTCATCAGAGTTTCAAATTCAGTCCTTACGATTGGTCTGTTCAGATTTCCTATTTCTTCCTGGTTCAGTCTTAGGAGATTGTACCTTTCTAAGAATTTGTCCGTTTCTTCTAGGTTGTCCAATTTATTGGCATATAGTTGCTTGTAGTATTCTCTTATGGTCCTATGTATTTCTCTGGTATTGATTGTAACTTCTCCTTTTTCATTTCTAATTTTTTTTGGATGAGTTTTTTCTTGAGTATGGCTAAAGATTTATCAATTTTGTTTATCTTTCAAAGAACCAGCTTTTAGTTTCATTGATCTTTTCTATTTTTTTTTTTTTTTAGTCTCTACTTCATTTATTTCTGCTCTGATCGTTATGATTTCTTTCCTTCTACTAACTTTGGGTTATATTTGTTTTTCTTTCTCTAGTTGCTTTACGTGTAATGTTAGGTTTCTTATTTGAGATTTTTCTTGTTTCCTGAGGTAAGATCATATTGCTGTTAACTTCCTTCTTAGAACTGCTTTTGCTGCATCCCATAGGTTTTGGATTGTCGTGTTTTCATTGTCATTTGTCTCTAGGTATTTTTTTATTTCCCCTTTGACTTCTTCAGTGATCCATTGGTTGTTTAGAAGCATATTGTTTAGCTGCCACGTTTTTATTTTTTTGCAATTTTTTTCTTGTAGTTGATTTCTAATCTCATAGCACTGTGGTCAGAAAAGATGCTTGATATAATTTGAATTTTCTTAAATTTACCGAGGCTTGCTTTGTGGCACAGCATGTGATCTGTCCTGGAGATGGTTCCCTGTGCATTTGAAAAGAATGTGTTTTCTCCTGCTTTCAGATGGAATGCTCTATAAGTATCAACTAAGTTCATCTGGTCTAATGCATCATGTAATGCCTGTATTTCCTCATTGATTTATTTATTGCTGCAATTTATGTCAAAGAGTATTCTGTCTATGTTTTCCTCTAGGAGTTTTATAGTATCCAGTTTTACATTTATCTCTTTAATCTGTTTTGAGTTTATTTTTGTATATGGCATTGAAGAATGTTCTAATTTCATTCTTTTATATGTAGCTGTCCAGTTTTTCTTCAATATAACTTATTGAAGAGACTGTCTTTTCTACAGTGTATATTCTTGCCTCCTTTATTGTAGATTAACTGACCATAAGTGCATGGTTTTACTTCTGGACTCTCTGTCCTGTTCCATTGATCTATCTGTTTGTTTTTATGCCAGTACTATACTGTTTTGATGACAGTAGCTTTGTAGTATAGTCTGAAGTCAGAGAGGGTGATTCCTCTGGCTCTGTTCTTCTTTCTCAAGAATGTTTTGACTACTTGGGGTCCTTTGTGTATCTATACAAATTTTAAAATTATTTTTCTACTACATTTTTGATAACCGCATTAAAAAAGAATTGTGTGTGCATGGGTATACGTTTTCAAGTCATATTAAATTGAAAGGCTTTCCTATATATACACCTCCATGTAAAAAGTCAGACTATGGTTCTACAGATTCCATTTAAGGCTCTGGGGAAGCTCCAGTTTCTCCAGAGCACAACAGCGCAGAGGGAGCTTTTCCTGACCTTCTATTTAACTTTTTCTAAATTACTCACCTGAGAATCATATGCTGCTAAGTATATTGCCTTATATTGCTGTCTTGTATAATTTCTAAGCTCTTAAACTGTACTTTAACATTTGGGTAGCCATATACTTTCTTCACTAAGGTTTTATGCTCATTGGGCGTTGTCTCCTTCATATCTTCTCAGCCCCTTGCAGTGTCTGCTACAGAGTTGGTCCTCACTAATCCAGAAGAATACCTGATGCTGCTAATTCTCTGAATTTCTAGCTAGAACCCACTTTCTCATCAGGATTTCTGGGCTTCCAGAATGACTAGTCTTCCAAACCTGAAAATCTTATTCTCTCTCTAATGAAATGGATAATGATCTTTTAAAAAATAATAAAGCAATCCATGATAGGTAAACTCCTTGTTTTCAAGACCATGTACTAGACTTGAAACAGTAGTTCCCCCTGAGAGATGCCTGAACCTCCTGAAATAACTCACCTTGGCAGGTGGATCATCTGCTATTACTATCTCAGCACCCTGCGCAGAAAGCAGCTTTTTGGAAGTCTCCTTGTTGGACCCTAAGAGTGGCAACTAAAGGACAATCTGGTTCCTATTAGAAGATTTAATTGAAAATATGTGAAGTCTCCTGCATAACATAAGAAGTGTAACCTTATACCTACTTTATTTTAGTTTAGTTTACCATAGTTTTCTGTATTCATCAGGATTCTCCAAAGAAACAGAACCACTAAGGGGTGGGTGTGTGTATGTGTATGTATGTGTCTGTGCCATATGTGTGTGTGTGTGTGTGTGTGTATGTGTGTGTGTACAAGATTTTATGGAATTGGCTCACACAGATGTAGAGGGTAGCAAGTCTAAAATCTGCAGGGTGGACTGGCAGGGCCTAGGGACCCAGAGGAGAGTTTATGTTAGAGTTCAGATCCACCATCTGCTGCAGAATTCCCTCTTGCTCAGGGGAGGTTGGTTTTTTTTTTTCTATTCAGGCCTTCAGCTGATTGGAAGAGGTCCACCCACTATGTAGAACAATCTGCTTTATTCAAAGTCCATCAATTTAGGTGTAAATCTCATCTAAAAACACCTTCTCAGAAGCTTCCAGAACAATGTTTGGCCAAATATTTGGGCATTATAGCCCAGCCAAGTTGACACATAAAATTGACCACTACATTTTTTTTTGGCTGCACCAGGTCTTAGTTTGGCATATGGGATCTTCGTCACGACATGTGGGATATTTTAGTTGTGCCATGCATGCGGGATCTAGTTCCCAGACCAGGGATCAAACCCGGGCCCCCTTCACTGGGAGCATGGAGTCTTACCCACTGGACCTCCAGGGAAGTCCCGACCATTACATTTAGTTTATTATTTTAACAACAGGTGCACCAACTCCCCCTTGACTCAATGTGAACGTCATCTGCCCAAGGGAAGGGACCCTCTGCCAGTCACTCCTCACTATATCCACAGCTCCACAGATGAACGGGTGACTGTGTACTTCTAAAAGCCAACCTCTTTCCTTTCTCCCACTCCATTAGCATTTTAGGCAGCATCTGACTTGACAATAGCCTTCAGTACCTCTTTGTCTACCCTTCACCATACACACACAATAACTCACTTAGAGTTATGCCCATAGGGCATATGTTGAAAATGGGTCATCCTAAATATGTAATGCATAAATAAACTGACTTCTAATCATGATTTTGGCCAAATAATATTACCCTGCATTGTCACAGGAGGTGGGGACTGTGTTTTCTACTTGATAAAGGGGCTTCTTCTTCCCTGAGCATCTGTAAGCTTTTTGATATCTTTCTTCTTCTAGCTCCTCCCTGTCACTCACTGTCCTTTACACACACACACACACACACACACACACACACACGCAGGCATGCACACATCCTCCTTCCTCTCTATTCTCTTTTATTGCCAAAATTTTTTCTACGCTAGTATTTTTCCCCAAGTGTACAAGGTGAATAGTGTTAATTCTAGGATTCTGACAGCTTTTTGTGAAGCTCTCTTGTCTTCGGTGAGGACTGTCGCCGGTTCTTTTGGCCTCTTACCTTCCCTTTTACTCCTTCCCCGGGGGAGCTCACTGTACTGTTCATCCTCACAAGCTCCAGCCTCACATTCAGGCCTGTGGTAGTTGTGATGCGTGTGTAGCTGTGGAAATGAACACCGGAGTTGGTGCCCAGAACCTAACTGAAACGAGGCAGTAGACCTGGAGGTCACTTAATGTGCCTTGTTCCTACTGCTTCCTTCCTTTTGGCTGGTAGTTTGATCAGTATTTACAGATAGAGTTTGAATGTGCAGACCAGCTCATTTCGTTCTTGAACAGGATGGATGGAATTATTTGTGAAGAAAAAAATCATACTTAATGAACATTTTTTCAACATTTTTGAGCTTAATGATATTGGAAAAAATGTTTACACTGCACTCTGTTATATATTTTCTTCCCCATGAAAATAGTGTAATATGTAGGAAACTCAGACAGAAACAAGCCTGTAAATGCATATTTTTATATGTGGCCTGTTTACCTGGTTTTCTTGCTCTGAACAACAGAATCTTGACAAATAAGGTATGGCCTGCCCAGTTTTGATTTTTATCTAAAATACTGATTCTTTACCTTTTTTATAGTCACAAATATCTTTGAGGGTCTAAAAGAACTATAAACCCCTTACCTAGGAAAATTCACATATGGATATGAAATTTTGCAAAAATCTTTAGCCTTGATCCAAAGAGCCCTACAAGTGTATCCACGGGACTCCAGGTTAGAGCCCTTGATGAGTCCACAAGTCATTGTCCAAACTCTACGGCCAATCCTGGAGGTCAGATGAGGCACCGAAACAGCAATGCAGAGATTTAAGATATTCTTGTGGAAACTGATTATTTCTTTCCTTCCAGATTTTTTACCTTCCCCAGTTCCATCAGGTGATTGCAAACTAACAGATTTGGTAGAACATCAACAGTCAATGCTAAGCAGCTCTTCTTTAGGGAAAAACAAAACCCCACAAATACCCAATATCCCCCCTCGAAAAGAATAAAATGGGAAGACTTAGCTTACTGAATACTTATTATTCATCTGTATCAATTAAGATAGAAATAGATAAACAGACCAATGAAGCAGAATAGAGAGCCCAATAGATGGACACTTGATAAATGATGTGCTGGAGTTAGCTTCCGCCAGCTCCTGAGAGATGATTATTCAATCACTGGAAGCCTGAAATTAACATTCGGTTCCATTAGGCCTGTTATGTCGATTCCATCCAAAGCTAACGGTTGACTTCTTATCTAAAATCTTTATTTTTATCATTCAGTAGCTTCTGAGAAGGCAGAAGGCTTCATAAGGAGGGACTGTGAATGAATGGGTGAAGGTGATGTGCCCTGAGGCAGCCAAAGAGGATGATTGATTATAACAATCCAACTCTGCATCTGAAGTGCACCTAGAAACATGGGAGATGAAACACCAGAATCCAACTGTTCTATAGTTTCACTGCTATGGACGTATTTTATAGGTATAAACAACAAATCAAGTAACAGAAAAATAGGTTAAGTAATGGTGGTGAAGTTGAGGGTGCATTTTTTTTTTTTTTTTTTTTTTTTTGCGGTACGCGGGCCTCTCACTGTTGTAGCCTCTCCCGCTGTGGAGCACAGGCTCCAGACGCGCAGGCTCAGCAGCCATGGCTCAGAGGCCCAGCTGCTCCGCGGCATGTGGAATCCTCCCGGACCGGGGCACGAACCCATGTCCCCTGCATCGGCAGGCGGACTCTCAACCACTGCGGTACCAGGGAAGCCCGAGGGTGCATTTTTGTTCTTTAAACTTTGTTCTTTATTTTTGTTTTGATGAGAATGTTTTGTTTGGTATTTTGACCTATAAATCAAATTTCTGGGGGACAATAAAAGAATGAACCTCAAATGAATGGCAGTGGTATTTGCTGCAAATGTCCCATTTCCTTCTCACTGAGACCCAGTGAGACTAGGGAATGATCTGTGCCCTGGGGCAGCCTGGGTTCCACGGGCTCTCCCGCTGTGCCCTCCTTCAGTGTATTCCTGTAATCCACACTGGGATATATACATTTTCATCTTCAGGACCTAAATTTCCCTCTTTACTTATGCACTTGTGCAGTTTTCTTTTTAAGTACAAACTCTCTCAACTGTATTGCTAAGGAGTTCTTTCTCTCTCTTAAAAAAAATGCCTGCTACCAGTAAATTCCCAAAGGACTTTTCTCTCTGTTTGCAGGAAGCTGAAGTTTATGACCTCGTTCTGAAGGGAGTATATTCCGTCACTCTTTGTTCTGTACTCTTTGCTCTCCTTTGGAGTTGGAAGAAGTTTTGAAACACCTTTTGGTTGAAAGAGTGTCTTTGTAGTTGGGGTTTGAGCTAAAAGCAGATCCTTCGCCCCAAATAGGGTAGAAGTATGGAAGCCATGACACCTCCTGTCTTTCTCCCGTCTTACTTCCAGCGGAAGCATCTAAGGGTGCATCCCCTATAACTTCATCACAGTCAGTAGGCTACGGCAGATTAAGCAGAGAGTGTAAGCAGAAAATAAATTGACTTGATCTCATAGTTATCCAGTTTTATCTCATACCTTCTAATCCAGATACTTTTAAAAGTTTGCTTCAGGCTGAGGTTTTAAAGCAAAAGTTTTATGTTGTGAAACATTTTGAACCCCAAATACAAGCAAATAAAATTCAGGAAGGCAAAAATTATTTCTAAGTCCTGTAAGTTTAAAGGTAGTTAATATGTTCATTCTTTCCATTTAAAAAAATTTTTTTTAATGTGGACCATTTTTAAACTCTTTATTGAATTTGTTACAATATTGCTTCCATTTTATGTTTTGGTTTTTTGGCCACAAGTCATGTGGGATCTTAGCTCCCCAACCAGGGATCAAACCCACACCCCCTGCATTGGAAGGCAAAGTCTTTAACCACTGGACTGCCAAGGAAGTCCCCTGTTCATTCATTCTACAATCCATTAATTATGTGTTACATGACACAGAGTAAACATGAGGTAAGAATAAAAGAATGAAAGACTGCCTTTGGCCCAAGATCTTCACTGTGGTACTCTGTTCTTTCCAGAGGAAAAATGTACTCTGCTGCTATCATCAACAAAACAGAAAACAGACATAATTATCCAGAAATACAAGCAAAAACTCTTCTGTGCCCTGAATTATGTGGGCAGTTGAAACCAGAAGTGAGTTTGCCCCTGGAGATTTGGCTTCAACTGAGTTTTGTCCTTCTCGTGCTTATTCTCTGTGTTTTCTTATTCTCAGATGCATTTCCCTCTTTCCTGCTTTCCCTCTTAACAAACAACTAAAATAAGCTTTGTGACTACTTAGCTTTTCCTTGTACCCTGCTGTCACATGTAGTAAAAAGAACAAAGAAAAACCTATTTGGTCTGACTACTCTGAGGCTTTCAGCAGTCATCTCAGTCCCTGGAGGAGGAAGAGACATCCTGCCCACAGACGCCAGGTCGGCCCCTCCCAAGTTCACTGGGCAGTGCCTGGGGCTTCTGCACAAGGAGAATGATGGGAGTTGCTCTCCATGGTAGAGGAGAATTCCGCAGCCAGGGTTCACTTCAGGTGGAGGTGGCTATTTCCTGTGTAGTGTTTTTGAGTGATCTCAAATTTGATCTGATGATCAAATTTCAAGCCTTTCGTCATAGTCAGCTATGATGTTTTTTCTCGTCAAGGTGAAAATCTTAACATGCTAGGCAGTGGTTCTCAACTCCCGCCACACATTCTAATCACTTGGGGCTGTTCTAAAACATACCCGGGTCTGCTTTGCCAACTTAGGCTGAATGAATCAGAATCTCTGGGAGGGGAAGGAGGGCATTACAGGCATTAGTCAATCAAATGTGCTGCCAGGGCCATGAACCACTGGATTAGAATCCTCATTAATCCGGTCTGGCTCTTCTGTAATAAATAGAGTCAATGCGTTTAGGGTTGCTGTCAGCCATCTACTGTAACAGATGTCAGGAGACTCTTACCTGTTTCTAATGAGACTGGCTTATCTGTCAGCTCTGATACTAAAAAAGAGGAGCATAGTGACGGAATTATTTCTTTTTATAATAAAATCTTATTATTCTGTTGTTAATATGATTTAATACTAAAATGAATGAATCTTGCTAACACAAAACATTCTTTGACTTTTTGTATTTCTAATTAAAAGTAGAAGAAAAATACCATTTTCCCCACATACATTTCTTTTTTTTCAAATTAATTAATTTATTTTTTGGCTAAGCTGGGTCTTCGTTGTTGAGTGTGGGCTTTCTCTAGTTGCGGCGAGCAGGGGCCACTCTTCATTGTGGTGTGCGGGCTTCTCATTGCGGTGGCTTCTCTTGTTGCAGAGCATAGGCTCTAGACCTGTAGGCTTCAGTAGTTGCGGCATGCGGGCTCAGCAGTTGTGGTTCGCAGGCTCTAGAGCTCAGGCTCAGTAGTTGTGGCACACGGGCTTAGTTGCTCCACGACATGTGGGATTTTCCCAGACCAGGGATTGAACCTGTGTCCCCTGCATTGGCATTCATCAATACATTTCTTATTAAGAAACAAAGCAGGGCTTCCCTGGTGGCGCAGTGGTTGAGAGTCCGCCTGCCGATGCAGGGGACACGGGTTCGTGCCCCGGTCTGGGAGGATCCCACATGCCATGGAGCGGCTAGGCCCGTGAGCCATGGCCGCTGGGTCTGCACGTCCGGAGCTTGTGCTCCACAATGGGAGAGGCCACAACAGTGAGAGACCCACATACCGGGGAAAAAAAAAAAAAAAAGAAACAAAGCATATACACTAATATGTATAAAATAGATAACTAATAAGAACCTGCTATATAAAAAAATATGTAAAATAAAATTCAAAAAGAAAGCAGGACCAGGATTAGAGGTTATTTTAGTCACTTCAAATATTTGTCCTTTAAGCCTTTGCCCAAGGACTACCTTTACCATAGGCATACTCCATTCGGTAGGTTTCTGTGTATCTTTTCTCCTGGTCCATTCTGTCATTCATATTGTCATTATTGCATTCATTTTACTGTTATGAAATGGTATGTTTTCATGAATGTCTTCTCTGTATTAGATGATAGGCCAGCCTAGTACCTTATGCACAGTAGGCTTCTGATAATATGTTCTGTGACTCATCAGTGTATTGATAAATGAATGGACACATCTAAAAAAATAAAAGAAAGCAGATCAGGTTATTTTTAAAAAACGGATTCTTTAGATCCCTTTGAGAAATGTAAGATGGTCATTAGTAAAAGTGTAAATAATATTCTTTTCAGATTTTAACTTAGGAAGGATGTTAAGTTTTGATATCAATTGTATGCTTCTCCCCCAGTTGCATTAAGTAATTAATTTAGAGAGAGTAGGGAAAAGGGACCTAAGAACAGAGATTGAAACCCTTCTGTATGAGTACAAACATGCAACATCTCCTATTTAAACACACACACACACACACACACACACACACACACACACACACACACACACACACACACACACACACACACACACACACACACACACACACACCAGAATCTCTCATGGCTCCCATATCCTTTCCCAGCTGACATCCCATATCTGTATCCCTTTACAAAGAGTAGTTTATTATTGCTAGTTTCCATCTTCATTTACATTTCTCCACCTAGTCTCTCTCTAACTCTTTCAAACCAGAATTTTGTCCTTATATTCCACTGAATCATCTTCCGTAAAGGTCACTAATGACTTCCTAGCTTCCAGATACAATGGTCACATCTCAGTCCATATCTTACTCATCTCTTCAGTAGAATTTGACAAAGTTATTACTCCCTTGATCTGAAACATTTCCTTCCCTCGGCATCTGGGATGCCGTTTTGTCTTGGTTTCTACTCCACCTCCCTGACTGCTCCTTTCCCTTTGCTTTTCTGTTTCCTCCTCATGTCCCTGACTCTTCTAATGGGATTTCCCCAGCACTCCGTCTTTCTTCCCAACCCTCCCATTCATACCCTTACTCTAGAGCCTAGGGGATTTCATATATCCTAAAATTCCATATGTATGTTAATATCTCTTCATCTATATTTCCATCTTTCCTTATTTTTCACCATCTCCTCTTGGATGTTAATAGGTAGCCCTAGTTTAATACATCCAAGGTGAACTCTTGGTTTTTCTCTCCTCCAAACAAATTCCTTCCACAATCCCCCCCATCTTAGTAAATGGCAACTCCATTCTACCAGTCGCTTGGGTCAAAAATCTTGCCATCCTCCTTGATTTCTTTTAACTTTTTTTTTTTTTTTTTGCGGTACGCGGGCCTCTCCCTGCTGTGGCCTCTCCCGTTGTGGAGCACAGGCTCCGGACGCGCAGGCTCAGCGGCCGTGGCTCACGGGCCCAGCCGCTCCGCGGCATGTGGGACCTTCCCGGACCGGGGCACAAACCCGTGTCCCCTGCATCGGCAGGCGGACTCTCAACCACTGCACCACCAGGGAAGCCCCCTCCTTGATTTCTTTATTCCATATCTAATTTATTAGCTAATTCTGACAGCACTACCTTTGAAATTTATCCAGAATACTAGCACCTCCATTGCTGTCACCCTGTTCCCAGCTACCACCACCTCTCACCTGGATTATCATAATGACCCACTTACTGTTATTTCTGTGCCCATCTTGGCCAACCCCTCTCATCCACTCCCCTACCCCACATGCAGCAGTGCACAAACCCACACCTGAGCCAGACCATTATCACTCCTTGATTAAAACTCTTAATAGCCTGTCATATTCCTCAGGATAAAAGCCAAATCCTTATAGTGACCTCTAAGGTCCTACATGATGGGACCCCTATTACACCTCTGGCCTCATCTCCTAGAACTCCCACGCATACTCACGGACTACAGCACACTAGCCTCCTGTCTGTTCTCAAACATTCCCAGCATGTGTCTTCCTTTTCTAGAACGTTCTACTTGCTCTTTCCTTGTCCAGCATGCTCTACTCCCAGGAGGCACATAACTTACATCCTTGCGTCCTTCTCTGTGCATGTGTCACCTCTTCAGAGAAGACCACCCTGACCACCTCATCTAAAATAGCAGTCTCGGGCTTCCCTGGTGGCACAGGGGTTGAGAATCCGCCTGCCGATGCAGGGGACATGGATTCGAGCCCTGGTCTGGGAAGATCCCACATGCCGCAGAGCAAGTGGGCCCGTGAGCCACAACTACTGAGCCTGCACGTCTGGAGCCTGTGCTCCGCAACAAGAGAGGCCGCAACAGTGAGAGGCCTGTGCACCGCGATGAGGAGTGGCCTCCGCTCGCCGCAACTAGAGAAAGCCCTCGTGTAGAAACGAAGACCCAACACAGCCAGAAATAAATATAAATAAATAAAATAGCAACCTCCCATGCACAGATGAATGGATAAAGAAGATGTGGTACATATACACAATGGAATATTACTCAACCATAAAAAAGAGTGAAATAATGCCATTTGCAGCAACATGGATAGACCTAGAGATTATCATACTAAGTGAAGTAAGTCAGAGAAAGACAAATATTACGTGATATCACTTGTGTTTGGAATCTAAAAATATAATACAAATCAATTTGTTTACAAAACAGAAACACACAGACATAGAAAACAAACTTATCGTTACCAAAGGGGAAGTGGGGGGAGGGATAAATTAAGAGTATGGGATTAACATATATACACTACTATATATAAAATAAATGACAAGGACCTACTGTATAGCACAGGGAACTATATTCAATATCTTGTAATAACCTATAGTGGAGAAGAATCTGAAGTTGACTTAAAATTAGCACAATATTGCAGATCAACTACAGTTAAGTTTAATTAATTAATTTAATTTAATAGCAGTTTCCCTCCACTTCCCTCCCCTACCTTATTCCTGACCACTTTGTGTTTTTTTTCCATACCACTTATCCTCTGACATTATACAGTCTTTAAAATGTATTATCTGTTTCCCCTCCTATGATGTGGGCTCCACAGGGGCTATTTTGTTCACTGTGTGTCCACAGCACCAAGAACAATGCCTGGCAAATAGCACGTGCTCAATAAATATTACTGTTTGAATTGTTACCCTGATTTCTTTAATTTTTAGGACATGCCTTTCCCACCCCATGTTATGAGTTTCTGTCATTTGATCACTTACTCTTCGTATTTTATTTATTTTATTTATTTTTACTTAACTACACTAACAGATTCCCTTAAACCCTGTATGAATCTCTCTCATTAGGTACAGTTTGGCACCATGTTTCATTGACTATAAGACACTATCGATTATAAGATGCATAATTACTTTATATGCCATTAAGGGAAAAAAATTGCTATTTAAAGTATGACATGCTACTTGAGGTATAGGGTGTGTGTGTGTCCCCTACTAATGTGAGCCATGGTTAGTGGTACTAAGGAAAGGAGAAGGGTAGCCATAGAGATTGAGTGTGAGTGAGTGGTATGCTGGAGGGTGGGGTGAAAGCTGATTGTATCTAAGTGAGTCTTGTTTTGTGCTTTGTTGTTATTTTTTAACTTCATTTTGTGGCTGTATCTACTTCTTAACGGATAAACATAAGTGATAAAAATAGCATAAAACACAAAGACCAAGGCAAATTTTCAAATTAATCCAGCCAATTTATTTTTAAATAAATAAAGTCTGGTGTTTTTGCAAAAGAACCGATTTGGTTTGCTTTCATTTCAAAAGCATGTATATTTTCTCCAGAAGATATTTCTGGTGAATGAACTGGAAATCCAAGATGAAAAACTGCCAGGTCAGTTATCAGAGCATTTGATTTATTGCTGGGAGGCAGTTGACTTAAACTCTGCGTGTCTGCAAATCATTGTATTATCAGTAGACTTCCTCTTGAAATTATTTGTACACATATCCTGAATCACCTTACATGGCAGCTGGTCATAAAGGATCCAGGGCTTGAGAAAGCATGCAATGTTAGATTAGCAATAGTGCTTTACAGGGACATTATCACTGGGAACAAAGACATTGAAGGACAAAGAAAAATTCCACCCAATGCTACACATTGGGTTCCTATCCAATAAGCAGTGTTTTCAGTGTCTAAAGAGAAAATAAAATGTCTTTTCTCCTAAGGCGGATCATTTGCTATAGAGATTCTTTTAAGCTTAGCTCTCACCTCACACTTAATATTGTTTAGGTTCATCCTCTACTCCTGAAGGCCCTATATTAAGTACATTGAAAACTTGGGAGAAAGCAGAAGAGAAACTTTAAAAGTATATGCAAACTTCCCCTCTCTACCCCCTCTCTCCATCCTTTGTCAGGCTTTTTGACTGCTAGGCCTTTACTAGGCGGATCAGTATACTGTACCGTTCGAAGAAAAACGTTTTTAAAGACAAACAAGTGGAGTGACTTCCCTGGTGGTCCAGTGGTTAAGAATCCACCTTGCAATGCAGGGGACGTGGGTTCCATTCCTGGTCAGGGAACTAAGATCCCACATGCTGCACGGCAACTAAGCCTGCGCACCCCAGCTACTGAGCCCGTGCACTCTGGAGCCCACCTGCCACAACTAGAGAAGCCCGTGCACTACAACGAAGACCCAGCGCAGCCAAAATAAAAAAATAAATACCTTAAAAAAAAAAAAGACAAACAAGTGGAGAATAAGTTTCTGTGTGAGAATGGGCTTAAGCTACCTGTGAAGGGAGATCCAGGATCAGGGAGGACACTAAAGGTATGTAGAGAGAGACGTCGCGGAAATGAGTTACAACTTGATAGCTGGAGGCTGAGAGATTGGAGCAGTTTCCCTGAGAAGTTAGAGACTGTCCATGAGAACTTTGGAGAGAGAGAGAACTCTCAAGGCCCCTTGCAGCAGTCCCACTGTGGTGTGTGTGCTGCACACTCCCTGTATGCTGTTTCTGGCCTTGAAACTTCAGGAAAAGCCTGTAATCATTTCAGTGCTTTTTGGAGCTGGGCTTGTACCTTTTTGGGGGGATGTGAAGGTATAACGAGATAGGGCATAGGGTGAGTGCAAGGCAGTGCAAAAAGCTTAGCTTTATTTGAATCACATTTGCTCCCCAAGATGCAGTAGGACAGCAGACCCATCTTGGCAGAAAGGCGAAGTATGCAAAGTGTGATTAGGCTTGTCCGATGGCTGCCCTCCCCCGCCCCGCCCCCCCCCCCCCCCCCCCCGTCTCCACACGTTTGCCAAGGTGCCCTGGCCCCCGGGCTGCCCACTTGGACTGACTCCTGTTCTCACATCTTCCATCCTGTCGATCAGAAGTACCGTGTCCTGAGTCCTGTTCCATTGGAGACATAGTAAGTGAGTGGCCAGTTAAAGGATGAGTAGCTGGTAGGAGAGTGAAGTGGTTAAGGACACGGGGTATGAAATCCAGTGCCCAGGTTTGAGTTGGCTCTCGTCCTTCCTCAGTTATATGAAATTGGAAAAGCTGCTTAACCTCACTGAGCCATTGTTTTCTTCAGGTAAAAGAGAGTAAAAGCCTTGGTGATAGTAAAAGAATTAAATGAAGTAGTGTTTCTGTAGTGGACGCTGTTATTTCAGTCTCACCAGCTTCCCATCTTTCCTTCTTCTGGTGACAGATTCTGTCCCTGGTCCAGTGCCTTATCTCCCAGCTTTGGTGAGGCCATCAGCGTCTATTCACAGCATGTGTTTCAGACTGGAGCTCAGAAGAGGGTCATCTTTTTGTGCTCCTGTCATGATGTAGCCCTGCTGACAGCCATGTTCTCTTCTCTGTAACAAGGCCGGGCTGAACATATTGACCTGATGACTGACTTCTGTTTGGAGTCACATGGCAGGTTAGGTTATTTAGATCATTTCCCACACAGAAAATAAAATTATAAAATAGTGGAAAATTTTTGTTTTAGTTTTCTTAAAATCATTTAGGAGCTGACAAGGTAGTAAGGTTACAGTCTATGAATGGGAATGAAGGGACGCTGCTTAAAGTCATAGAGGGTTTGCAGAAAGGAGCTTCTATTCTGATTAAGTCAGCTCTGCAGGGGACAGAAGTATGGGTCCATCCAAGCTGGGATGTTTAATAGGAAACCCCTCCTCGTAAAGCCAAGGCCCCAGAGGGCTATGACCTCAGAGAAGTAGTAACTTGAAGTCGACCTGACTCACCATCTCACCATCACCACCACCATAAGAGGCTGCAAAGGGAAGTTTCCTTGGAATGGTGCAGGGCAGGAGGGGAAACCGTCCCTGAGAATTTACCACTACAAGCTGGCCTTCCTGCAGATTGCACTCCCAAATCAAATCCCTTGAATAACCCCAGAACCCTTAAGCCCAAACTTCGTTTTTCTGTTGTTTTATTAATTAATTTGTTTTTGGCTGCGTTGGGTCTTCGTTGCTGCGTGTGGTCAGTGTGACTGGGTTATTCTCCCAGATTTTATCAGTGCTTTTCAAAGAAGGCCTGTGACTTGGTTAGATGCCCCGGAGCCTCCCTGTGAGGCTCCAGTCTTCTCTTCTCAGAAGTGGCAACATTTAAAAGCAGGTGAAGTTTGTCTTTAACACCATCTCTCTTCCTTAAAGTCTCCATCTCCCCAGTCTGAATTGCTGTACGCAAATAATTTCTGGGGTTCCGGACCTCCTTTCATAGTCCCATTTCCAGAAGATTCTGATCTCAGCTAGCTGTTCTGATAAGACAGTTTGTGTGAAGTGTTAGTAACCAAAACGATGCAGCTGTTACCTCCTTGAGGCTGACAGTTACTCAACTTCTAGGGAAAGGAAGTTGGTCTCGACCTATCTAAAGCTTTATTTGGACCTTGGATAAAAATAGCCTTAGATGACCAATTTCATATTTTTAGACATTCATGGATACTGAATCTTTTCAGAACTATGGCTAGAAATGTTCTGTTTGCCATAATCAGGAGTGACTTTAAAAATCTAATGAAGTTTAAAGAAACCATCTCAGCACTTTTAAGAACCAAAAATGTGTAATGATTTACTTTTCTTGTTTAAAATAAGCATTTGGGGGTTAGGCCATCTCAGTCCATAAAATTCTTTGTCTGATATATAAAATTACCACGACTTTAGTCCTTACCAAGAATGCGAAAACTTTGTGAATGACAAAAACTATTGCCCTAAGAAAGATTTGAAGGTTAGCATAAGTGAATAAAATAGAAAGTCTTTGCAAGACTGCTCAAGTTAGTGATAGCAATCGGTTTACTCTCATAGAAAATCACGCTATTGCCTCCAGACTTTTGTGTTGGCAGAAGCGACCTTTGACAGTCAAAGTTAGTATGTATGCAATGACTATTCTCTCAATTCGAAAGAAAGCTTAAAAATACTAAGTGTATTTAGTTAACACGGTTAGGTATTTTATTTTTTTTAATTAATAAGAGGAATAAGAGTGCTTTAATTTCATGGATGAGGAAATGGGGCCACAGAAAGGCAAAGTGACTTTCCTCTGGTCACAAAGGATGACAGTGGCACATTTCCAATATATTTGATCTGTCCCTTGCTAGACTGTGCTTCATTTAAGCAGCTAAACCACCAAAAACTCTGGGTTTTGCTCATATCGGCTTTTTCTTTTTTAAAAAACATGTGAAAACTGTCGCTGAAGTGTTAAGGTTGGGCAGTGAAGCCCAATGTGGGCAGATGGCAGACTGCATGTGAACAGCCGCAACTCTTGCAAGGTCAGTAGAAGGCTGTGGGGTGTGCATTTGACATCTTGGAGTCTGTAATCTCTCAAGGCACAGTAGGAGGGAACAGCCTCCCTACCTTCCCAGGACAACCCAGTGTGAGTGAAAATATGTATTTCTGTAGGTTAGTGAAGGACCCGAAAATAAAAGTTAATATGAATACTTGTCTTCTCTATTTTTACTGTCTGCCATGAACTTGCCTTCCATCACAGGGGCAGGTTCACATGTGCACAAGGCAACATATACAAAGTTGTTCATTGTGACATTGTTACAACAGGGAACAGAGGAAACAATCTTGCTGTCCACCAGTAGTGTTAAGGACAGATTGTAAAACAGAGGAAACAAGCTTGCTGTCCACCAGTAGGGTTACAGACAGATTGTCGTGTATTCATTAATGGGAAACCTTGATGTGGTTAAAGTAACTGAATTAGATCTACAAGAATCATTAAATCTCAAAGGCATAATGTAGAAAGAAATCAAGCGAAACAGAAGCTCTTGGTGTCTTTTGACACCATCAGTGGTGCCCTCTGTCAACTGAAAAAAAATGCACAACCTAAAAGTTGAGAGTTATGTTTTATTAGGTGGACAAGTCTGAGAACTTAAGCCCAGGACACAGCATCTCAGATCACGCTGAGAAAACTGTTCCAAAGAGGAAAGGGGGAAGCCAGGATATATAGGAGATTTTGCAACAATGCCACGTAGTTGGAACAAAAGATCACTGTTAATAAAAGAAAACCAGATATCTCAAGTTAAGGAATTTAGCGCTTTTCTATGTATGGGAAGATGCAAGAGTCTGGATTCACTGAAATCATTCCTTTGATATGCACCTCAGCTATCTGGGGCCAGTATCCTGTGTCTTCTCATCCTGAGTTTCCTCAGGGTGCACCGCTGGGGATGGCTGCAGTCTGATGATGATTCCATGGTGGCTATTATGTTTCCATCCTAAGTTCCCTCAGGAACTTTTCCAAGAAAAGCTCCATCTTTGAAGTCTTTGATTTTATATTTTCTAGTGTATCCTTCTATCCTAATAATCTGTAACAGATATTTATTAATCTGTTTCTCTTTTCCACTATATCTGCTGGTAATAATGCCAACTCTGATCAATTCTATCTGCAGAATTCCCACAAATATGTGACTCTAAACTACATACCTTTTTATGTGTTTGAAAAAAATTAAATGTAAACCCTTTATTAAAAGGCACATTTTCCGATTAGAATTTTAAGCTTTAAAATTAATTTTTAATGAGCAATCATGTAAATAACTCAAACATCAAAGTACGAAAGCGTATACAGAAAAAGTCTGCCCTACTCCTGTCTTCTATCTACTCATTTCTCACCACTCCAACAGTTAAATACTGTTATTCTTTTCATGTTATAATAGATTTCTTTTTGCACACTCCATCACATATTTTCCCACAGAATGGTCAAACATTATCATCTGGAGTTAAGGCAAAATACTTCACTTAAACAAACAAATCATTATCTTTCAGAGAAGAAGCATTAACTGTATTCTGATTTACGGGTGTATTAATTGTCTGTCCATACACTCTCTAGGAAATATTTTCCTTTCATTTACTTATTTTTTTTTATACAGCAGGTTCTTATTAATCATCCATTTTATACACGTCAGTGTATACATGTCAATCCCAATCTCCCAATTCATCACACCACCACCACGCCCGCCCCCCACCGCGGCTTTCCCCCCTTGGTATCCATACGTTTATTCTCTACATCTGTGTCTCTGTTTCTGCCCTGCAAACGGGTTCATCTGTACCATTTTTCTAGCTTCCACATACATGCGTTAATATACGATATTTGTTTTTCTCTTTCTGACTTGCTTCACTCTGTATGACAGTCACTAGATCCATCCATGTCTCAACAAATGACCCAATTTCGTTCCTTTTTATGGCTGAGTAATATTCCATTGTATATATGTACCACATCTTCTTTATCCATTCGTCTGTCGATGGGCATTTAGGTTGCTTCCATGACCTGGCTATTGTAAATAGTGCTGCAATGACCATTGGGGTGCATGTGTCCTTTTGAATTGTGGTTTTCTCTGGGTATAAGCCCAGTAGTGGGATTGCTGGATCATATGGTAATTCTATTTTTAGTTTTTAAAGGAACCTCCATACTGTTCACCATAGTGGCTGTATCAGTTTACATTCCCACCAACAGTGCAAGAGGGTTCCCTTTTCTCCACACCGTCTCCAGCATTTGTTGTTTGTAGATTTTCTGATGATGCCCATTCTAACTGGTGTGAGGTGATACCTCATTGTACTTTTGATTTGCATTTCTCTAATAATTAGTGATGTTGAGTAGCTTTTCATGTGCTTCTTGGCCATCTGTATGTCTTCTTTGCAGAAATGTCTATTTAGGTCTACTGCCCATTTTTGGATTGGGTTGCATGTTTCTTTAATATTGAGCTGCATGAGCTGTTTATATATTTTGGAGATTAATCCTTTGTCCGTTGATTCATTTGCAAATATTTTCTCCCATTCTGAGGGCTGTCTTTTTGTCTTGTTTCTGGTTTCCTTTGCTATGCAAAAGCTTTGAAGTTCCATTAGGTCCCATTTGTTTATTTTTGTTTTTATTTCCATTACTCTAGGAGGTGGATCAAAAAAGATCTTGCTGTGATTTATGTCAAAGAGTGTTCTTCCTATGTTTTCCTCTAACAGTTTTATAGTGTCCGGTCTTACATTTAGGTCTCGAATCCATTTTCAGTTTACTTTTGTGTATGGTGTTAGGGAGTGTTCTAATTTCATTCTTTTACAGGTAGCTGTCCAGTTTTCCTAGCACCACTTATTGAAGAGACTGTCTTTTCTCCATTGTATATCCTTGTCTCCTTTGTCATAGATTAGTTCACCATAGGTGCGTGGGTTTATCTCTGGGCTTTCTATCCTGTTCCATTGATCTATGTTTCTGTTTCTGTGCCAGTACCATATTGTCTTGATTACTGTAGCTTTGTAGTATAGTCTGAAGTCATGGAGTCTGATTCCTTCCACTCCCTTTTTTTTTCCCATCCACACTGCTTTGGCTATGTGGGGTCTTTTGTGTCTCCATACAAATTTTAAGATTTTTTGTTCTAGTTCCGTAAAAAATTCCACTGGTAATTTGATAGGGATTTCATTGAATCTGTAGATTGCTTTGGGTAGTATAGTCACTTTCACAATATTGATTCTTCCAATCCAAGAACATGGTATATCTCTCCATCTGTTGGTATCATCTTTGATTTCTTTCATCAGTGTCTTATAGTTTTCTGCATACAGATCTGTTGTCTCCCTAGGTAGGTTTATTCCTAGGTATTTTATTCTTTTTGTTGCAATGTTAAATGGGAGTGTTTCCTTAATTTATCTTTCAAATTTTTCATCATTAGTGTATAGGAATTCAAGAGATTTCTGTGCATTAATTTTGTATCCTGCTACTCTACCAAATTCATTGATTAGCTCTAGTCATTTTCTGGTGGCATCTTTAGGATTCTCTATGTATAGTGTCATGTCATCTGCAAACAGTGACAGTTTTACTTCTTCTTTTCCAGTTTGTATTCCTTTTATTTCTTTTTCTTCTTTGATTGCCAAGGCTAGGACTTCCAAAACTATGTTGAATAACAGCGGTGAAAGGGGACATCCTTGTCTTGTTCCTCATCTTAGAGGAAATGCTTTGAGTTTTTCACCATTGAGAATGATGTTTGCTGTGGGTTTGTCATATATGGCCTTTATTATGTTGAGATAGGTTGCCTCTATGCCCACTTTCTGGAGAGTTTTTATCATAAATGGATGTTGAATTTTGTCCAAAGCTTTTTCTGCATCTATTGAGATGATCATATGGTTTTTATTTATTTATTTATTTTTTTTAAGAAGATGTTGGGGGTAGGAGTTTATTAATTAAGTTTTGCTGTGTTGCAGACGCTTCTATGCTAGGGCTTTCTAGACGTTTCTGTGCTAGGGCTTTCTCTAGTTGTGGCAAGTGGTGGCTACTCTTCTTTGCGGTGCGCGGGCCTCTCACTATCGTGGCCTCTCTTGTTGCGGAGCACAGGCTCCAGACGCAGAGGCTCAGTAGCTGTGGCTCATGGGCCTAGTTGCTCCGCGGCATGTGGGATCCTCCCAGAACAGGGATCGAACCCGTGTCCCCTGCATTAGCAGGCAGATTCTCAAGCACTGCGCCACCAGGGAATGTTGAGGATTTTTGCATCTATATTCATCGGTGATATTGGTCTGTAATTTTCTTTTTTTGTAGTATCTTTGTCTGGTTTTGGTATCAGGGTGATGGTGGCCTCATAGAATGAGTTTGGGAGTGTTCCTTCCTCTGCAATTTTTGGAAGAGTTTGAGAAGGATGGGTGTTAGCTCTTCTCTAAATGTTTGATAGAATTCACCTGTGAAGCCATCTGGTCCTGGACTTTTGTTTGTTGGAAGATTTTTAATCACAGTTTCAATTTCATTACTTGTGATTGGTCTGTTCATATTTTCTCTTTCTTGCTGGTTCAGTCTTGGAAGTTTATACCTTTCTAAGAATTCGTCCATTTCTTCCAGGTTGTCCATTTTATTGGCATAGAGTTGCTTGTAGTAGTCTTTTAGGATGCTTTGTATTTCTGCGGTGTCTGTTGTAACTTCTCCTTTTTCACTTCTAATTTTATTGATTTGAGTCCTCTCCCTCTTTTTCTTGATGAGTCTGGCTAATGGATTATCAATTTTGTTTATCTTCTCAAATAACCAGCTTTTAGTTTTATTTATCTTTGCTATTGTTTTCTTTGTTTCTATTTCATTTATTTCTGCTCTGATCTTTATGATTTCTTTCCTTCTGCTGACTTTGGGTTTTGTTTGTTCTTCTTTCTCTAGCTCCTTTAGTTGTAAGGTTAGATTGTTTACTTGAGATTTTTTTGCTTCCTGAGGTAGGCTTGTATAGCTATAAACTTTCCTCTTAGAACTGCTTTTGCTGCCTCCCATAGGTTTTGGATCATCGTGTTTTCATTGTCATTTGTCTCTAGGTATTTTTTGATTTCCTCTTTGATTTTTTCAGTGATCTCTAGGTTATTTAGTAACATAGTGTTTAGCCTGCATGTGTTTGTGTTTTTTACGTTTTTTCCCCTGTAATTCATTTCTAATCTCATAGCTTTGTGGTCTGAAAGATGCTTGATATGATTTCAATTTTCTTAAATGTACTGAGGCTTGATTTGTGACCCAGGATGTGATCTGTCCTGGAGAATGTTCCATGTACACTTGAGAAGCAAGTGTAATCTGCTGTTTTTGGAAGGAATGTCCTATAAATATCAATTAAATCTGTCTGGTCTGTTGTGTCATTTAAAGCTTCTGTTTGCTTATTTTCATTTTGGATGATCTGTCCGTTGGTGTAAGTGAGATGTTAAAGTGCCCCACTATTATTGTGTTACTGTTGATTTCCTCTTTTACAGCTGTTAGCAGTTGCCTTATGTATTGAGGTGCTCCTATGTTGGGTGCATATATATTTATAATTGTTATATCTTCTTCTTGGATTGATCCCTTGATCATTATGTAGTGTCCTTCCTTGTCTCTTGTAACATTATTTTAATGTCTATTTTATCTGATATGAGTATGCTACTCCAGCTTTCTTTTGATTTCCATTTGCCTGGAATATCTTTTTCCATCCCCTCACTTTCAGTCTGTATGTGTCTCTAGGTCTGAAGTGTGTTTCTTTTAGACAGCATATATATGGGTCTTGTTTTTGCATCCATTCAGCAAGCCTGTGTCTTTGGTTGGAGCCTTTAATCTATTCACGTTTAAGATAATTATCGATATATATGTTCCTATGACCATTTTCTTAATTTTTATGGGTTTGTTTTCGTAGATCCTTATCTTCTCTGTGTTTCCCACTTAGAGAAGTTCCTTTAGCATTTGTTGTAGAGCTGGTTTGGTGGTGCTGAGTTCTCTTAACTTTTGCTTGTCTGTAAAGCTTTTGATTTCACCATCGAATCTGAATGAGATCCTTGCTGGGTAGAGTAATTTTGGTTGTAGGTTCTTCCCTTTCATCACTTTAAGTATATCATGCCACTCCCTTCTGGCTTGTAGAGTTTCTGCTGAGAAATCAGCTGTTAACCTTATGGGAGTTCCCTTGTATGTTATTTTTTGTTTTTCCCTTGCTGCTTTCAATAATTTTTCTTTGTCTTTAATTTTTGCCAGTTTGATTACTATGTGTCTCGGCGTGTTTCGCCTTGGGTTTATCCTGTATGGGACTGGCCGCGCTTCCTGGACTTGGGTGGCTATTTCCTTTCCCATGTTAGGGAAATTTTTGCCTATAATCTCTTCAAATATTTTCTCAGGTCCTTTCTCTCTCTCTTCTCCTTCTGGGACCCTTATAATGTGAATGTTGTTGTGTTTATTTTTGTCCCAGAGGTCTCTTAGGCTGTTTTCATTTCTTTTCATTCTTTTTTCTTTTTTCTGTTCCACAGCTGTGAATTCCACCATTCTGTCTTCCAGGACACTTATCCGTTCTTCTGCCTCAGTTATTCTGCTATTGATTCCTTCTAGTGTAGTTTTCGTTTCAGTTATTGTATTGTTCATCTCTGTTTGTTTGTTCTTTAATTCTTCTAGGTCTTTGTTAAACATTTCTTGCATCTTCTCCATCTTTGCCTCCATTCTTTTTCCGAGCTCCTGGATCATCTTCACTATCATTATTCTGAATTCTTTTTCTGGAAGGTTGCCTATCTCCACTTCATTTGTTTTTCTGGGTTTGTTTTTTTTTTAACATCTTTATTGGGGTATAATTGCTTTACAATGGTGTGTTAGTTTCTGCTTTATAACAAAGTGAATCAATTATACATATACATATGCGGCCATATCTCTTCCCTCTTGCGTCTCCCTCCCTCCCACCCTCCCTATCCCACCCCTCTAGGTAGTCACAGAGCACCGAGCTGATATCCCTGTGATATGCAGCTGCTTCCCACTAGCTATCTTTTACCTTCATCTGGTACATAGCCCTCTGCCTTTTCGTCTTGTCTTTCTTTCTGTGAATGTGGTTTTTGTTCCACAGGCTGCAGGACTGTAGTTCTTCTTGCTTCTGCTCTCTGTCCTCTGGTGGATGAATCTATCTAAGAGGCTTGTCTGTTTTACTTATTTTTTAAAGTTTCTCTTTGTCAAGCAGAATGTAAATGGAGAAACAGAAAGCAGCAAATAGGAAACAGATAACAATAAGCTCTTTGGTGTCATTACCTTTCTATGCCTTTGGGATAATAATTTGGGTTTTAACATAGCAGAAAACAAAATCTTATAATAGATTTTTCAGCCAATTGAAGAAGTGTGATCGCTATGTGGTCCTAGTAATTTATAGGAAATTTATATAAACATATTTATGGAGAAGCTGGTACATGTAAAACAGTATGTGAGTCCAAGATAGGTAAGACCCATTTTCTCCCACTGCAGAGCCTATGCTCAAGTAAGGAAAACTAGCAAATTCAACTGTAATAGAAGCCCCAATACAATCAGTTTGGGGTCCATCCCATTGTCAGAATCCACGACAGACCGTAAGTCTGATCTTGGCTCAGAAAACATGATCGCCACAGCCTTAACCGTAAGAGATGTATGACTAGAAGAACACAAAATTATACCTTGTGAAAGAACAGAGACATTTTCTATAACCTGAAATGATTGGTAGAATGTTGACATTGAAGGGAAAGGCATTACAAACAGAGGAAGCCACATTAGCAAACATACAGAGGTTGGAATAGCACGGGCTGAATTGAATTATAGGTAGCCTATTGTTGTTTTGTTTTGAATTTATTTTATTTATTTATTTTTGGCTGTGTTGGGTCTTTGTTGCTGCACACAGGCTTTCTCTAGTTGTGGTGAGCAGGGGTTACTCTCTGTTGCGGTGCGCAGGTTTCTCATTGTGGTGGCTTCTCTCATTGCGGAGCATGGGCTCAGTAGTTGTGGTGTGTGGGCTCAGTAGTTGTGGCTTGCGGGCTCTAGAGCACAGGCTCAGTAGTTGTGGTGCATGGGTTTAGTTGCTCCACGACATGTGGAATCATCCCGGACCGACCAGGGCTTGAACCCTTGTCCCCCTGCATTGGCAGGCAGATTCTTAACCACTGCACCACCAGGGAAGTCCAGGCAGCCTATTTTGGTTGAAGGGTAGTATATTACTGACTCTTTACATTTTGGGAAATAATGAGAGACAAGCCAGGAAAGTTTAATTTGAGACTATGCTGCAGAAAACCCTAAATCCTGGGGTGAGCAGTTTGTGTTTAATTCTGTGTATATAGGAAAGCTCTTGAATGTTTTTGCACAGGCATGTGGCATGATCAGGGCTGGGCTCCAGAAAGAGTCATGTAATGACAGGGTAAACTTAAACTGGAGAATATGAAAACTGGGCTCAGGATGAGAATGCATTGGGTTGGCTGTAGTTTATACCTGTTTTCCTTATATAATTGTTAATAGCACATTATTTCAATCTCAAAAATACCCTGGTTTGGATGATATATTAACCTGCTCCCCTAGTTAGGAGACTTTTACAATGTTCCAGGTACATGAAAGTCAGAAATGGAAGTTGACAAGCATTTTCAAGACATAGGTGTTAATCTTTATGATGCTTGGTAATAAGATACAGGGGCAACAGAAGAAAAAATAGGAAGAACCAGTCATCAAAGAACCAGTTTAGGATTTTGAATCCATTAAATTAGAGGGAGATTGTTGGCATCAAGAAACAAAATACAGAAGTTAGGAGAAGCAGCAAGTTTAGAGGTAGTGTAAGGGACATTTTTGGTGGCCCACTGCAAGCTTTCCCTCACCCTACTTCTTTCTTGCTAGTAGAGACCAAAAATTGTTTAGTTATTTACCTTTTGTTGCATAACTGTATTCTCAGGGAAAAGTAATCTAGATTAGCCTAAACTAATCAAAGTAACTCTTCAATCACTGCCAGTGATTGGCTTGGCCAATTCTGACCAGTGATATGTGAGGGGAAGCCTAATGGGAGGGAACACGTGTGAAAGAGTTATTAGTTCTCATAAAGAAACACAAGGGAGAGATAGAGTCTCTGTTCCTGCCCTCAGACGTTGGTACAAAAAAACGTGGTGCCGGACACTGCTGCAGTCATCTTGGGATCAGAAGGGTGTGCCTAGTGATGTGCTGAGAAAGATGGAGGGGTAAGATAGAGGGATGCCAATGATACTATTGTGCCACTGAATCAATTACTTATTAATTAATCACTTATATGAGGTGTGAAATCCTCTTACTGTTGAGAACATTTTGAATTGTGTCTTCTATTACTTGTATCCCCAAAATTCTCTTAAGTGATTCAGAGGTAAGTGCAGGGATGGATTAGGGAGGGAGGAAATCACGAGTTTGACTTCTGATTAATGTCTGAAGCTGGAGTAAGCACTTCATCACCTAAACTTCCATAGTGTTTCTTCTCATCTGTCTCTTTTCCATTTCTCACCAGTACTATAGCTATCAAAGTAGATGTCCTTTCTCTCCCATGAGATTGTAAACCCTTCTAGGTTAAATTCAGTTTCATATTCATGCTGTATTTTGTAGCACAAAGACCAATGCTTACATAATGGAAGTCCTGAGTAAGTATGTCTTCAAGTAATTAATGAATACCTTGAACAAAATTAAGTAAGGCACTTAGAGGGTAGACTGTCCCAGGTGTCAAAAATAAATGTGTCTTTAGACAGTATTACTGGGGTAGGCTATTAGGCAGAGATATTTGAGAGAAGGCTACATGTATGTCTGCCATTTTGTAGGCCAAACTACCTGGATAATTTTGGCATAGAAATTAATTTTTTTTCAGGATAATTAATCAAAATGTGTAAAAAAGTATTTCAATAACTAGGCATATTTTTCTGGAGAAGTGCAAGAAGCACGAGACATAATCTCAATAAAATAGGTACAAAGAGCTTTAAAATCTATTTCACTAGGGATGATGAGGATAAATAATCTAATGTATGTACAATCACTGTGGGCTCTTTGGAAACTGCTGTATGAATCAAATATATTGTAAATACTAATGATCCATATTGGCAGTCTGCCAGGTTTTCAGTGGTGTTACCTTCATACCTATGTTCCAAAAACATAATTTCTTTTATCCCAGAAAGTTTTAAAAAACAGCAATACATGGGCTTCCCTGGTGGTGCAGTGGTTGAGAGTCCGCCTGCCAATGCAGGGGACGTGGGTTCGTGCCTCGGTCCGGGAAGATCCCACATGCTGCGGAGAGGCTAGGCCCTTGAGCCATGGGCGCTGAGCCTGCGCGTCCGGAGCCTGTGCTCCGCAACGGGAGAGGCCACAACAGTGAGAGGCCCGCGTACCACAAAAACAAACAAACAAACAAAAAAACACAGCAATACATAGAATCACAAATAATGGTTACTGCTTTGCATGATTGTTATTGCTAAGCAGAACTGCTAATGCATTACCATAGAACCCTAACACCATATCATTTTTGATCTTGGAGACAATTTCCTGCTACTAACACTTGATGCTACTAACACTAACACTTGAAGCAGAAGTTTGGGTTTGTCAGATTATAAACATGAAGACTGGTGGAGTTCCAAAGGAACCAGTCTATTAATAGTTTCCTGAAGTAGGGATTGATTTTTAGAGGTATACAGAGGGAGAGAGTGAACTCCACGATGACCATGGACCAAAAGTGAAAAGAACAATAGGTAAAGTGCCTAATTCATTATTGAAACCAAGAATGTGTTTTACATTAAAAGGAATCAATAAAAAAATTGAAAATATATCATCATTGTAATATTTACTGAACAAAAATTCATCTCATATAGTGGATCTCTAAAATAGTTATATTTAAAATATTTTTGAAATAAATATTTGTTTCATGTATATATAAACAAAGATGAAATATATTTTATATTTAACATTTTAATTTATGTAATTAACATTAAATTAATATTTTATTATGTATTTGTTATAATAGTTACTATATTTATTATTGAATTTGTTTCTTGTTAAATTTATTTTATAAATTAAAAATCTATTTATAAATCGTATAAAAATATTAATATGCATCACATCAGTATGCATTAAACAAAAATTTCAAAAAACTTCCTTATATCAATTACCTGTTAAAAATACAAAAGTAAATAAGTTCATTTGTATAATGTTTTTAGGTTCCACGTATAAGTGATATATGTTATTTGTCTTTCTGTTTCTGACTTTGCTTACTATGATAATCTCTAGGTCCATCCGTGTTGCTGCAAATGGCATTGTTACATTCTTTTTTATGGCTGAGTAACATTCAGCTGTGTATGTGTGTGTATATATATATCACATCTTCTTTATCCATCCATTGCTTTCACGTCTTGGCTATTGTAGATAGTGTTGCTATAAACAGTGGAGTGCATGAATCTTTTTGAATTAGCGTTTTCTCCAGACATATGCTCAGGAATAGGATTGCTGGATCATATGGTAATTCTATTTTTAGTTTTTTAAGGAACCTCCATACTGTTCTCCATAGTGGCTGCACCAATTCGCATTCCCACCAACAATGTAGGAGGGTTCCCTTTTCTCCACACCCTCTCGAGCATTTGTTATTTGTAATTTCTCTAATAATTAGCGATGTTGAGCATCTTTTCGTGTGCCTATTGGCCATCTGTATGTCTTCTTTGGAGAATATCTATTTAGGTCTTCTGCCCATTTCTTAATTGGTTGGTTTGTTTGTTTGCTATTGAGTTGTATGTTTGTGTATTTTGGAAATTAAGCCCTTTTCAGTCACATTGTTAGCAAATATTTTGTCCCAGTTTGTAGGTTGTCTTTTCATTTTGTTTATGGTTTCCTTTGCTGTGCAAAAGCTTATAAGTTTGATTAGATCCCATTTGTTTATTTTGCTTTTATTTCTATTGCCTTGGGAGAATGACCTAAGAAAACATTGGTACAATTTATGTCAAAGAATGTTTTGCCTATGCTCTCTTCTAGGACTTTTGTGGTGTCATGTTTTATATTTAAGTCTTTAAGCCATTTTGAGTTTTTTGTGTAGGATGTGAGGAAGTATTCTAACTTCACTGATTTATGTGCAGCTGTCCAGCTTTCCCAACACCATTGCTGAAGAGACTCTTTTCTCCATTGTATATTCTTGCCTCCTTTGTTGAATATTAATTGACTGTAGGTGTGTGGGTTTACTTCTGGGCTCTCTATTCTGTTCCATTGATCTATATGTTTGTTTTTATGCCAATACCATGCTGTTTAGATTACTGTAGATTTGTAGTATTTTCTGAAGTCTGGGAGGGTTATGCCTCCAGCTTTGTTCTTTTTCCTCAGGATTACTTTGACAATTCTGGGTCTTTTAAGGTTCCATATAAATTTTAGGATTATTTGTTCTAGTTCTGTGAAAAATAACATGAGTTATATGATAGGGTTCACATTAAATCTGTAGCTTGCTTTGGGTAGTATGACCATATTAATAATACTAATTCTTCCAAAAATCAAAAACATACAGTTGATTCACAAAAACCAAAAAGAAGAGAACACAAACACATACAAAAGAAAACCATCAAAGCACAAAAGGAAAAACGAAAAGAAAGGAACAAAGAAGAAATACAAAATCAGCTGGAAAACAAGGTTAAAATGGCAATAAAGACATATCTATCAGTAATTACCTTAAATGTCAAGGGACTAAGTGCTCTAATCAAAAGACATAGAGTGGCAGATTAGATAATAAAACCTATAACATGCTAACCCTAACCTTTAGGCCAAAGGACACACATAGATGGAAAGTGAAGGAATGGAAAGGGATATTTTGTGCAAATGGAAATGACAAGAAAGTGGAAGTAGCATTACTCATATCAGACAAAATAGACTTTAAAACAAAGGCCATAAAGAAAAATAAAGAAGAATGCTATATAATAATAAAAGGATCAGTACAAGAAGAGGATATTATACTTGTTAATATATATGCACCCAACATAGGAGCACCTAAATACATAAAACAAATACTAATAGACATAAAGGGAGAAATTGATGGGAATACAATACTAGTGGGGACTTTAACACCCTACTGACATCAGTGGACACATCTTCCAGACAGAAAATTAATAAGGCAACAGAGAGCCTAAATGACACAATGGAACAGTTAGACTTAATTGATATTTTCAGGACATTACAACCAAAAAAACAAACAAAAAAATAAAACAATACACATTCCACATTCTTTTCAAGGGCACTTGGAACATTCTCTAGGATAGACCACACACTGGGACACAAAACAAACTTCAACAAATTTAAGAGGATAAAAATTATTTCAAGCATCTTTTCTGACCACAGTGGAATGAAACTAGAAATCAACCACAGAAAGAGAAACAAGAAACAATGATTACATGGAGACTGAACAGCATGCTACTAAAAAAAACAATAGGTCAATGATGAAATCAAAGAGTAAATTAAAAATACCTTGAGACAAATGACAATAAAAGCACAATCATACAAAATCTATGGGATGCAGCAAAAGCAGTCCTAAGATGGACATAGTGATACAGATGTTCCTCAAAAAACAAGAAAAATCTTAAATAAACACCTAACCTACCACCTAAAAGAATTAGAAAAAGAAGAACAAACAAGACCTAAAGTCAGCAGAATGAAGGAAATAATAAGGTTCAGAGAGGAAATAAAACAGAGATTTTTAAAAACAATAGAAAAACAAATCAATAAAACAAAAAGCTGGTTCTTTGAAAGGGTAAATAAAATCAACAAACCTCAGACCGTGCTCACCAAGAAGAAAAGAGAGAGGACCCAAATAAACAAAATAAGAAATGAAAGAGGAGAAATAATAACTGATACCACAGAAATACAAAAAATCATAAGAGAATACTATGAACAATTATATGCCAACAAATTGGACAACCTAGAAGAAATGGACAAGTTTCTAGAAACATACAGCCCACCAAAATTGAATCAAGAAGAAATAGGTAATTTGAACAGACTGATCACTAGATGTTAAATAGAATCTGTAATTTTAAAACTCCCTGCAGGGGCTTCCCTGATGGCACAGTGGTTAAGAATCTGCCTGCCAATGCAGGGGTCATGGGTTCGAGCTCTGGTCCAGGAAGATCCCACATGCTGCAGAGCAACTAAGCCCGTGCTCCACAGCTACTGAGCCTGTGCTCTAGAGCCCGCAAGCCACAACTACTGAGCCCACATGCCACAACTACTGAGCGCACATGCCTAGAGCCTGTGCTCCGCAACAAGAGAAACTACTGCAGTGAGAAGCCCATGCATCACAATGAAAAGTAGCCCCGTCTTGCCGCAACAAGAGAAAGCCTGCATGCGCAGCAGCGAAGACTCAACACAGCCAAAAATAAACAACTAAATAAATAAAATATCATTAAAAAAAACTCCCTGCAAACAAAAGTCCAGGACTTTTGCCTTCGCTGGGAAATTCTACCAAACATATAAAGAAGAATGTATACCGATCCTTCTCAAACTCTTCCAAAAGATTGAAGAGGAGGGAACACTCCCAAAGTCATTCTATGAAGCCACCATCACCCCGGCACAAAAACCAGACAAAGACACTACTGAAAAAGAAAATTATAGATGCAAAAATTCTCAACAAAATATTAGCAAATTGAATCCAACAACACATAAACAAGTTCATACACCACGACCAAGTTGGATTCATCCCAGGGTCACAAGCATGGTTCAACATACACAAATCAATGTGATATACCACATCAATGAAAGAAAAGACAAAAACCACATGATCATCTCATAGATGCAGAGAAAGTGTTTGATAAAATTCAATATTCATTCATGATTTAAAAAAAAAATAGCCTCTTACCAAAGTGGATATAGAGGGAACATACCTCAACGTAATAAAAGTTGTTTATGACAAACCCATAGCCAACATAATACTCAACGGTGAAAAGCTGAAAGCCTTCCCTCTAAAATCTGGAACAAGGCATGCCCACTGTCACCACTTCTATTCAGCATAGTATTGGAAGTCCAAGCCACAGCAATCAGACAAGAAAAAGAAATTAAATGTATCCAGATTGGAAGGGAAGAGGTAAAATTGTCATTATGTGCATATGACATGTTACTATATATAAAAAACCCTAAAGACACTACACAAAACCTACTAGAATTGATAAACAAATTCAGCAAGGTAGCAGGATACAAGGTTAACATACAGAAATCTGTTGCATTTCTTTACACTAATAATGAACTATCAGAAAGGGAAAGTAAAAAAAAATCCCTCTTAAATGACATCAAATATATATATATATATATATATATATATATGGAGTAAACCTGACCAAGGAAGTGAAACACTTATATATTGAGAACTATAAAACATTGATAAAGGAAATTGAAGATGATTCAAAGAAATGGAAAGATATCCCATGCTCTTGGATTAAAAGCTTATTGCTTCTTAAATAATTTATTGCAAAAGAAAAAAAAGCGTTACAAAAAAGTAAAATATTTGTAGAACTGCTCAACTTCTATTTTCTACACATACTATTTTTTACCCATGTTTTTCAGCAACTCTGCTGCATAGAGATCCAAGAGCTTTGTGTATCTCAGAAGTATCAGTGTAAGACAAGGTACAGCCAGCTGGTATATCAAATGGCCAGTAGGGTTAACAGTATCAAATACTTCTCCCTCCACCACTAGAGAACAGAATGAGGTAGGTGTCCCCAGCTACTTGTATCTAATCATACTTCAATTTATCAACAAGAGCTGTGCTTTAAAGTAAGTTGTAATAGATTGTTATAGTAACAGCCTCCAATGAAGCCTGTCTTTCTGTGTAAATGCTCTTCTGCAATGGAATGTTGTCACTCTTCCACCGAGGGATGGAATCTCTTTTTCTACTTATGCCTTGGGTTGACCATATATCTTGCTTCGATCAACAGAATGTGGTAGAAATGATGTTGAGTATGTTCTAGAGCCTAAGTCTAAACAGGAAGTCTTGCAACCTCCACCTTGGAACCCTGAGACCATCATGCTATGAAGAAGGGTAGATCAGAGGCCACATGGAGGAGTACCAGCTGATAGCCAGCACCAAAGCCCCAGACATATGGGTAAAGTCATTTGGACATCCCAGCCTAGCCCAGTCGCCACCTAAATGCAGCCACATGGGTAAACCCAGATGAGATTAGCAGAAGAGGCACCCAGTCAACCCACAGAATTGTGAAAAATAATAAATCATTGTTATTTCAAGCTACTAAATTTCATATGTAGTTTCATATGTAGTAATAGATAGCTGATACAGAAGGTGTTAATTGCCTTCTGCTGGAAAATGGGTCAGCCAAGGAGAGATGAAATATCACTGGTCATCCTTCAGATTTAACCACATGTTAAGTGTGAACTCTGATCACTACATGTATGTTTTACATTCTACTAGATGAGACATTATCAGAAGCTGGACGTGCCAAATGGAGGTCTGTCAAACTCTGACTTACTTTAATGCAACTGTTATTAACAATAATAATGCATCATTGAAAAGATTTAAGTGCATTCTGGACTAATACTAAATCAAATGAGACACCAGTATACCAGGCACAAACCATGACTGTCCCAGGAAAATAGAACATCTGGTCCTATTAGCCATAGTCTAAAATGAATTTCCGATCATTAAAGAATCAGGGTTCTATCAATGCTATGCAAAATTCAAACAGGAAGATCTTGAAATTGCTCAAAATTCCATTGGTCCCAATCTGGGCACACAGGAAAATGTTGTTTCTCACTCTTCCTAGACAAACTCACAGTTAAAATATGGCTCTATGAGCTTTCACCTACATGGTGAGAAAGTAAAATAGCAATTCTCTTAATAGTAAATATATTTAGATTTTGTCCTCATGAGATTAATTGGTTTTAAAATCTATGATAATATCCTCTCCCAGTGAACCCCTCAGAGCACCAGAACATATGTGAGCTAAAAGTCTTCCTGCACCTACACTGAGAACCGTTTAAGGCATTTTGAGACACTTCTTACCACATTTATGAAATCTTACTTTTCTTATGCACTCTTTCCTTGTCCTAGTGTTGTACCAAATGGAAAGTTAAAGACTTACATTGATTTTTGAAGGATGGAAGGGAAAGAGTCATATCCTAAGGCTGTTTATAATCCCACTTTCTCTAAGTACGTGAGTTTTGTATCTGCAGTAGCTGACATTCAAAAAGACGGAGGGGTTTTGAAATTGCTTCTCCCTAGGAACAAGTGTTAAGAAACCAGTTTTCTCCAGAGTGCTGGCTGAGTAACTACACGAGCACAGAGTCACACACACACACACACACACACATGAACACATAGTTACACACACACACACACACACACACATTTCAAATGAGTATTTGGTTTTTTGTTTTTAATTTTTATTAGAGCGTAGTTGCTTTACAATGTTGTGTTAGCTTCTACTGCAGAGCAAAATGAATCAGCCACACATATACATATACCCGCTCCTCTCCCTTTTGGATTTCCCTCCCATTTAGGTCACCACAGTGCATTAGTAGAGTTCCCTGTGCTATACAGTATGTTCCCCTCAGTTGTCTATTTTATACATAGTATCAATAGTGTATATGTGTCAATCCCAGTCTCCCAATTCCTCCCACCTCAGCTAAGTATTTGGAGGGTAGTTAGTTCGATCTTTTTCACTTGGGGCTGCCATCAATCTCTGGAAATCCGTTGTAACTGCTAATATGATCTGCGTCCTAAGTGTAGTGTTTCTGGCAAAAGTAAGTCATCAGGAAGGCTAAGTGCAGCATCCTGCATGTAATGGGATTATGCAGGTGGAAGCCCACTCTGCCTGTGACCACGAGAGCAAAGGAAGTGGGCATCCTCAGCTTAACCAGCCATCCTCACCTATTCGAAATGCTCTATCATGGAATTCTTTTTTTCTCTGAAGCTCTACTTTTTACTGTTACTTTTCTGTTTACTGTTACTTTTCCTGTTACTTTTCTGATTCTTTTTCAGAATTGAATAATGTGACAGTTTCTTTGTAATAATTAATTTGATGAGTATCACAATGTATTCACATGTAGGGCTGTTTGGAAATTTCTATTTGGCATGACTCCTGGTATTTGCAACTTGAATTTTTTCTTACACAGTTGGAAATCTGAGTATTCTTTAAATACACACACACACACACACACACACACACACACACACACACACACAGACACACACACACACACACAGTCTCACATACACAGGGGAAAAATTCCTGAACAGTAAAAGTTACGGATATCACTGTAGGAATTGAAAATCCCTAGTGTTTCAAAATCCTTCATATGATCAACTTAAATTCTTGTACAGATGATAAAATTTAACTTAAATGAGACAAAGAAAAGGGGATGATAAACATGACAAAAGGTAAGGCCTGGAGTTAAAAAACCCATGACTAGATTCAGTAGTTAAATTGGAAGGGCATCATTGATTAGATAAAAAATCCTCAGGAAAAAAAATATGAGAATGAGTTTTTTAAATCTAGAAGAGGACCTGGTGTGATCACAGTGATAATAAACGAGAGTGGGACAGTCACTCCCAGTTACTGACAGAATCAAGGGCAGCTTAAACCTTTCTTGGGAGAATGTTAGAAAATTCTTTTTTTCTAAAGGAAACGTGTTCTTTCATCAACAGAGTAGAAATATCACAAGCCAGAATCTATTAAATAGATCGTCCATTGGCTCCCATTCCATGCTGGTACCAATTTCCTCTGTATATCTGAACAAAGATGCAGTCCGTGGTGTGTGTCTGCCCTCAGTACATGGAATCTGTGTTGTTCAGTTCACAGTGGTAGTCATCCAGGGCGTTCACCACAGAAGCAACGACCTGACAGCCTACGTGTTACCCACATACGTTTTTGTTTTTTTGTGTGTTCTTTCTTGAGATTATCTTTTTATCATTTATTTTTGGCCACACTGGACGGCATGCAGGATCTTAGTTCCTCGACCAGGAATTGAGCCCGTGTCCCCTGCAGTGGAAGCGTGGAGTCTTAACCACTGGACCGCCAGGGAAGTGTCACACACATACGTTTCTGAGATGCTAAATCAGGTTCCACTATGTGTAAGCTCCCTTTGTCGCAATGGACATAACCTTTATTAGGGCTTTGCATCCCATTTGTTTAGCCGCTATCTCATTTGCCCCCCCCCAAACTATCCTCTGAAATATTATAACTCCATTTTATATACACAGGCGTCAGGCTCAAATTGGAAATGCACGTTTTTATATTTTGTACCAACAGTATCAATAACTGCAGGCCTACTCACGTCCCCTCCTAAGGAAAACTACCCCCTCCACTGTCTCTGTTGCACTGGCGGCCACACCCTGTGCTAGGAGATCCATTCTCTACCCCCCCCACCCCACCCCCAACTCTGATCACATAAACAGCCTGGTCCTGACATACTTAACTGCCCAAGGGCCTTCCAATGAGTAGGCTTACCAGCAACCAGGGACACTCTCTGGAATGAAATGCTTTCCTCAGCCAATCAGATTGCTACTCTTAGGAATTGGAGTGAGAAAACAGAGAAGAGTCAGTCACAGGAGTAGCAGAAGCTGAAAAGTCCTGGTCAACTTCATGGCATGCGATCTGCGTAGTCACCCAGGACTCCAAGCTTAGCAAGGCCCCACCCTTGGTTTAATGCTCTTCTCTTGGTGGCTTCAAATTCTTAATCATTTTTGAACAGGGACTCTGCATATTCATTTTGCACTGGACCCCACAAGTTACAGAGCCAGTCCTGGTCGTGACATAGAAATTAGAGCAGCAGTTCTCAGCTGGAGCTCTAAGAGAAATACCAGAATCTCTGGGAGGTGGGAAATGAGTTAGGAAAAGGCAAGTGAAAAATTTGAGAATACCTAATCAATCTTATAATTTATTTTTATTTTATAAAAATATAACCAAACTATTATTTTTATAATGCCCACTTTAGAAAACAGAACACAACACCCTTTTTGCTGCTAGGTTACAAAGTAAATACAGAGAATTCCCAGCTAGAGTTTTCCCTCCCCTAATCCTAAGGGCTGTGTTAGGATTTCTGGGGAAAGTGTGAATGAGATGTTTATATTTATGAAAAGTTGGCATCTGTTTAAAGGGTTGAGAGATACTGGAGTAGGGAAAACTGGGCAGCGATGATGAGTCCAGTGAGAATCTGAGGATCGAAGTTACAGGAGGTGGACCTGAGGAACAGAGAAATCTCCAGTGACAGAGCTAAGCAGTGGATTCAGGCCTTGGCTAATGCCCTGTCTAGTCTGAGCACACCGCGTGTCCGCAGGTATCTGAAATCTCCCCTTGCCCATCTGCTGTTCTTTATAGAGAAGAACGAAACAAGTGTGCTTGGTGTTTTAAAAAAAAAGGGGGGGGGGTCCTCATTTCTTTCTCAAACACAGACAATGAGCAGGGGCTTACTCATTTCTAAAATCAAATTTTTTTTTGTTAGCACCCAATTGATGTAATTATAACAGTGATATCTCAGTTCTCTCTTTTTACCTAGAAGTCCAGGCACCCTTTCACATCTAAAACACTCTCTGTCTCCTCTCCCCAGCTGCAGGAATGGTTTTAAAAGAACACTGCATGATTTGAGAAGAAAACTTTCTTTTGCAAAAGGGTCTTGAACCACCTTCCACCTCCTCTTAGTGGCACCTTTAACATTAATTGAATGAAATTCTTAGGGCATTGGGAAAACAGCTCTTCACCTCTAAGTACAAAAATAGTCTCAAAGAGAAACAATCTTTAGGGCTTTTAGTCATTCCAGACAATCTGCTAATGAGATAATTGAGAACTGCCTGAAAATGTGATTTTTTTTTCATTTCAAATACATGGGTCATTTTATGTTTGATTTATTTTTTAAAATTTATTTTTATTTATTTTTGGCTGCATTGGGTCTTCATTGCTGCACGTGAGCTTTCTCTAGTTGCAGTGAATGGGGCCTATTCTTCCTTGTGGTGCACGGGTTTCTCAGTGCAGTGGCTTCTCTTGTTGTGGAGCACGGGCTCTAGGCAAGGGGGCTTCAGTAGTGTGGCATGAGGGCTCAGTAGTTGTGGCTCATGGGCTCTAGAGCACAGGCTCAGTAGTTGTGGCACATGGGCTTAGTTGCTCCACCAAATGTGGGATCTTCCCGGACTGGGGCTCGAACCCGTGTCCCCTGCATTGGCAGGCAGATTCTTAACCACTACGCCACCAGGGAAGTCCCTTATGTTTGATTTAGATGCCAAGCCTCTGTGGGCACAGAATGCAACGGAGGGGGATGGGGGAAGAATAGACTGGGAATTTGGTGTTAACAGATGCAAGCTATTATATATAGGATGGATAAACAACAAGGTCCCGCTATATAGCACAGGGAACTATATTCAATATCCTGAGATAAACCATAATGGAAAAGAATATGAAAAAGAATGTATATATATGTATAACTCAGTCATTTTGCTGTACAGCAGAAATTAACACAAAATTGTAAATAAACTACGCTTCAATAAAAAAAAAAAGTATGCAACCAGTTTGCAATTCATTTGGGAACCAGTACAGAATGGAAGTTTAAATACCATACCAGTGATTTCCAGTTTTTTTATTTCAGTTCTAAACATCCTTCTTTGTCCCTTTCACCAATCTGGGAAATTTCTATGTGGAAAATATGTAGTTTTTCAATTGAAGTGACTTAAAATGTTATTTTGAGAAACTTTTCAGAATTTCATGACACCTTTTAAAATAGCTAAAGACTCCCGGGGTGCTGCAAATCCAAACAATGAAAAATATTAAAAATAGCAGGAAAAAGTCACCTGAAGCAACTAGGGATAAATTTTACTTTTCTATGGAATATATGTACACACACACACACACACACACACACACACACACACACACACACACACACCATCTTCAAATACTCCCACGCTCACCCTTAGCCAAAAAGTTTATCTTTCTAGAATTTTGGAACACTTTAACAATATACTCATAGTACTGATAATGATTTCTTTTATAGCATAAAAGAAACTGAATTTTTTCAAAATTTAAGATCCTGGGAGATAACAATAATAAAAGTGTCTGAAATTGTATGGTGATGGAGAACTGAGGCAAAGGAAGAAAAGTTTACTTTTTCCTCTGTCCATTCAGAAACTACAGCGTTTTAACTCTACTTTAAAAGGAAAACTAGCATTTTCAGAAGAAGTGAGGGAAAGGTGGATTATTTTGCTGTTTTAAGGCCTTGCTCTGGGGGAGTGGGGATCTCTTTGTTTCTCATGAAGAAAAGTTAAGATAATTATTGAAACTGATGGTCTTAGCATAGATATGAAAGTTGGTAATAATCTAGGCCAGTGGTTCTCAAAGTGTGGTTCCTGAACCAGCAGTATCAGTATTACCTGAGAATCTGATAAAAATGCAGGTTCCGAGCATCTTCTCCACCTAAAGAATGAAGAACTCATTTTAAAATGTGCATTAAGACTAGGAACCAAGATGGCAGAGGAGAAGGACCTGCTCTCACTCCCTCTTGCAGGAGCACTGGAATCACAAATAACTGCTGAACAATCATCGACAGAAAGACACTGGAACTCACCAAAAAAGACACCCCGCATCCAAAGACAAAGGAGAAGCCACAGTGAGATGGTAGGAGGGGTGCAATCATAGTAAAATCAAATCCCATAATTGCTGGATGGGTGACACACAGACTGGAAAACACTTATACCACAGAAGTCTACCCACTGGGATGAAGGTTCTGAGCCCCATGTCAGGCTTCCCAACCTGGGGGTCTGCCAGGGGGAGGAGGAATTCCTAGAGAATCAGACTTTGAAGACTAGTGGGATTTGATTGCAGGACTTCGACAGGACTGGGGGAAACAGAGACTCCGCTCTTGGAGGGCACACACAAAGTAGTGTGCACATGAGGACCCAGGGGAAAGAGCAGTGACCCCATAGGAGACTGAACCAGACTGACCTGCTAGTGTTGGAGGGTAACCTGCAGAGGCGGGGGGTGGCTGTGGCTCACCATGGGGACAAGGACACTGGCAGCAGAAGTTCTGGGAAGTACTCCTTGGAGTGAGCCCTCCCAGAGTCTGTCATTAACCCCACAGAAGAGCCTAGGTGGGCTCCAGTGTTGGGTCGCCTCAGGCCAAACAAACAACAGGGAGGGAACCCAGCCCACCAATCAGCAGTCAAGCAGATTAAACTTTTACTGAGCTCTGCCCACCAGAGCAACAGTCAGCTCTACCCACCACCAGTCCCTCCCATCAGGAAACTTACACAAGCCTCTTAGATAGCCTCATCCACCAGAGGGCAGACAGCAGAAGCAAGAAGAACTACAATCCTGCAGCCTGTGGAACAAAAACCACATTCACAGAAAGATAGACAAGATTTAAAGGCAGAGGGCTATGTACCAGACGAAGGAAAAAGATAAAACCCCAGAAAAGCAACTAAATGAAGTGGAGATAGGCAACCTTCCAGAAAAACAATGGAGGCAAAGATGGAGAAGATGCAAGAAATGTTTAACAAAGACCTAGAAGAATTAAAGAACAAACAAGCAGAGATGAACAATACAATAACTGAAATGAAAACTATACTAGAAGGAATCAATAGTAAAATAACTGAGGCAGAAGAACAGATAAGTGACCTGGAAGACAGAATGGTGGAATTCACAGCTGCGGAACAGAATAAAGAAAAAAGAATGAAAAGAAATGAAGACAGCCTAAGAGACCTCTGGGACAACATTAAACACAACAACATTTGCATTTTAGGGGTCCCAGAAGGAGAAGAGAGAGAGAAAGGACCCGAGAAAATATTTGAAGAGATTATAGGCGAAAACTTCCCTAACATGGGAAAGGAAATAGCCACCCAAGTCCAGGAAGCACGGCGAGTCCCATACAGGATAAACCCAAGGAGAAACACACTGAGACACATAGTAATCAAACTGGCAAAATTAAAGACAAAGAAAAATTATTGAAAGCAGCAAGGGAAAAATGACAAATAACATACAAGGGAACTCCCATAAGGTTAACAGCTGATTTCTCAGCAGAAACTCTACAAGCTAGAAGGGAGTGGCATGATATACTTAAAGTGATGAAAGGGAAGAAACTACAACCAAAATTACTCTACCCAGCAAGGATCTCATTCAGATTTGATGGAGAAATCAAAAGTTTTACAGACAAGCAAAAGCTAAGAGAACTCAGCACCACCAAACCAGCTCTACAACAAAAGCTAAAGGAATTTCTCTAAGTGGGAAACACAAGAGAAGAAAAGAACCTACAAAAACAAACCCAAAACAATTAAGAAAATGGTCATAGGAGCATACATATCGATAATTACCTTAAACGTGAAAGGATTAAATGCTCCAACCAAAAGACACAGGCTCGCTGAATGGATACAAAAACAAGACCCATCCATATGCTGTCTACAAGAGACCCACTTCAGACCTAGGGACACATACAGACTGAAAGTGAGGGGTTGGAAAAAGATATTCCATGCAAATGGAAATCAAAAGAAAGCTGGAGTAGCAATACTCATATCAGATAAAATAGACTTTAAAATAAAGAATGTTACAAGAGACAAGGAAGGACACCACATAATGATCAAGGGATCAATCCAAGAAGAAGATATAACAATTATAAATATGTACGCACCCAACATAGGAGCACCTCAATACGTAAGGCAATTGCTAACAGCTATAAAAGAGAAAATCGACAGTAACACATTAATGGTGGAGGAGTTTAACACCTCACTTACGCCAATGGACAGATCATCCAAAGTGAAAATAAATAAGGAAACAGAAGCTTTAAATGACACAATCGATCAGATAGATTTAATTGATATTTATAGGACATTCCTTCCAAAAACAGCAGATTACACTTCTCAAGTGCACACGGAATAGATCACATCTTGGGTCACAAATCAAGCCTCAGTACATTTAAGAAAATTGAAATCATATCAAGCATCTTTCAGACCACAACGCTATGAGATTAGAAATGAATTACAGGGAAAAAAAACTGTAAAACACACAAACACATGGAGGCTAAACACTATGTTACTAAATAACCTAGAGATCACTGAAAAAATCAAAGAGGAAATCAAAAAATACCTAGAAATAAATGACAGTGGAGACACGACGATCCAAAACCTATGGGATGCAGCAAAAGCAGTTCTAAGAGGGAAGTTTATAGCTATACAAGCCTACCTCAAGAAACAAGAAAAATCTCAAGTAAACAATCTAACCTTACAACTAAAGGAACTAGAGAAAGAAGAACACGCAAAACCCAAAGTTAGCAGAAGGAAAGAAATCATAAAGATCAGAGCAGAAATAAATGAAATAGAAACAAAGAAAACAATAGCAAAGATCAATAAAACTAAAAGCTGGTTATTTGAGAAGATAAACAAAATTGATAAAACATTAGCCAGACTCATCAAGAAAAAGAGGGAGAAGACTCAAATCAATAAAATTAGAAATGAAAAAGAAGTTACAACAGACACCACAGAAATACAAAGCATCCTAAGAGACTACTACACACAACTCTATGCCAATAAAATGGACAACCTGGAAGAAATGGACAAATTCTTAGAAAGGTATAACCTTCCAAGACTGAACCAAGAAAAAAAAGAAAATATGAACAGACCAATCACAAGTAATGAAATTGAAACTGATTAAAAATCTTCCAATAAACAAAAGTCCAGGACCAGATGGCTTCACAGGTGAATTCTATCAAACACTTACAGAAGAGCTAACACCCATCCTACTCAAACTCTTGCAAAAAATTGCAGAGGAAGGAACACTCCCAAACTCATTCTATGAGGCCACCATCAGCCTGATATCAAAACCAGACAAAGATACTACTAAAAAAGAAAATTACAGACCAATATCACTGATGAATACAGATGCAAAAATCCTCAACAAAATACTAGCAAACAGAATCCAACAACGCATTAAAGGATCATACACCATGATCAAGTAGGATTTATCCCAAGGATGCAAGGATTCTTCAGTATATGCAAATCAATCAATGTGATACACAATATTAACAAATTGAAGAATAAAAACCATATGATCATCTCAATAGATGCAGAAAAAGCTTTGGACAAAATTCAACACCGATTTATGATAAAACTCTGCAGAAAGTGGGCATAGAGGGAACCTACCTCAACATAATAAAGGCCATATACGACAAACCCACAGCAAACATCATTCTCAATGGTGAAAAACTGAAAGCACTTCCTCTAAGATCAGGAACAAGATAAGGATGTCCACTCTCACCACTATTAATCAATGTAGTTTTGGAAGTCCTAGCCATGGCAATCAGAAAAGAAAAAGAAATAAAAGGAATACAAATTGGAAAAGAAGAAATAAAACTGTCACTGTTGGCAGATGACATGATACTATTCATAGAGAATCCTAAAAATGCCAACAGAAAACTACTAGAGCTAATCAATGAATTTGGTAAAGTTGCAGGATACAAAATTAATGCACAGAAATCTCTTGCATTCCTATACACTAATGATGAAATATCTGAAAGAGAAATTAAGGAAACACTCCCATTTACCATTGCAACAAAAAGAATAAAATACCTAGGAATAAACCTACCTAGGGAGACAGAAGACCTGTGTGCAGAAAACTATAGACAGTGATGGAATAAATTAAAGATGATACCAACAGATGGAGAGATATACCATGTTCTTGGATTGGAAGAATCAATATTGTGAAAATGACTGTGCTACCAAAGCAATCTACAAATTCAATGCAATCCCTATCAAATTACCAATGGCATTTTTTACAGAAATAGAACAAAAAATCTTAAAATTTGTATGGAGACACAAAAGACCCCGAATAGCCAAAGCAGTTTTGAGGGAAAAAAAAGGGAGTGGGAGGAATCAGACTCCCTGACTTCAGAGTATACTACAAAGCTACAGTAATCAAGACAGTATGGTACTGGCACAGAAACAGAAATACAGATCAATGGAACAGGATAGAAAGCCCAGAGATAAACCCAGGCACCTATGATCAACTAATCTGTGACAAAGGAGGCAAGGATATACAATGGAGAAAAGACAGTCTCTTCAATAAGTGGCGCTCGGAGAAACTGGGAAAAAAATTTCAAAAAATGAAATTAGAACACTCCCTAACACCATACACAAAAATAAACTCAAAAATGGATTCAAGACCTAAATGTAAGACCGGACACTATAAAACTCTTAGAAGAAAACATAGGAAGAACACTCTTTGACATAAATCACAGCAAGATCTTTTTTGATCCACCTCCTACAGTAATGGAAATAAAAACAAAAATAAACAAATGGGTCCTAGTGAAACTTCAAAGCTTTTTCATAGCAAAGGCAACTTTAACCAAGACATAAAGACAACCCTCAGAATGGGAGAAAATATTTCCAAACGAATCAACAGACAAAGAATTAATCTCCAAAATATGTAAACACCTCATGCAGCTCAATATTAAAGAAACAACCCAATCCAAAAATGGGCAGAAGACCTAAATAGACATTTCTCCAAAGAAGACATATAGATGGCCAAGAAGCACATGAAAAGCTGCTCAACATCACTAATCATTAGAGAAATGCAAATCAAAACTACCATGAGGTATCACCTCACACCAGCTAGAATGGGCATCATCAGAACATCTACAAACAACAAATGCTGGAGAGGGTGTGGAGAAAAGGGAACCCTCTTGCACTGTTGGTGGGAATGTAAATTGATACAGCCACTATGGAGAACAGTATGTAGGTTCCTTAAAAAACTAAAATTAGAACTACCATATGGTCCAGCAATCCCACTACTGGACATATACCCTGAGAAAACCATAACTCAAAAATAGTCATGTACCACATGTTCATTGCAGCACTATTTACAATAGCCAGGACATGGAAGCAACCTAAGTGTCCATAGACAGATGAATGGTTAAGGAAGATGTGGCACATATATACAATGGAATATTACTCCACCATAAAAAGAAATGAAATTGAGTTATTTGTAGTGAGGTGGATGTACCTAGAGTCTGTCATACAGAGTGAAGTAAGTCAGAAGGAGAAAAACAAATACTGTATGCTAACACATATATATGGAATCTAGAAGCAAAAAAAATGGTTCTGAGGAAACTAGGGGCAGGACAGAAATAAAGATGCAGACGTAGAGAATGGACTTGAGGACACGCTGGGGGGAAGGGTAAGCTAAGACGAAGTGAGAGAGTGGCATGGACATATATATACTACCAAGTGTAAGATAGATAGCTAGTGGGAAGCAGCCGCAGAGCACAGGGAGATCAGCACAGGGGTGGGATAGGGAGGGTGGGAGGGAGACACAAGAGGGAGGGGATATGGGGATATATGTATACATATAGCTGATTTAGTTTTTTATACAGCAGAAACTAACACAACAACATAAAACAATTATACTCCAGTAAAGATGTTAAAAAAAGAAAAAAAGATATTGAATATAGTTTCCTGTGCTATACAGTAGGTCCTTGCTGTTTATCTGTTTTATATGTTGTAGTACTTATCTTTTAATCCCAAATTCCCAATTCATCCCTCCCCCTTCGTTCCCCTTTGGTAACCATAAGTTTGTTTTCTATGTCATGAGTCTGTTTCTGTTTTATAAATAAGTTCATTTGTATCATATTCTAGATTCCACATATAAGTGATATCATATTTGTCTTTCTCTTTCTGACTTACTTCACTTAGTATGATAATTCCTAGATCAATCTGTGTTGCTGCAAATGTCATTATTTCATTCTTTTATGGCTGAGTAATATTCCATTGTATATATGCGCCACATCTTACTTATCCATTCCTCTGCTGATGCACATTTAGGTTGCTCCCATGTCTTGGCTACTGTAAATAGTGCTGCTATGAACATTGGGTTGCATGTATCTTTTCAAATTACAGTTTTCAACTTTTCTAGGTACATGCCCAGGAGTGGGATTGCCGGATCATATCATATTTTTTTTTTTTGCGATACGTGGGCCTCTCACTGTTGTGGCTTCTCCCGTTGCGGAGCACAGGCTCCGGACGCGCAGGCTCAGCGGTCATGGCTCACGGGCCCAGCCGCTCTGCGGCATGTGGGATCTTCCCGGACCGGTGCACGAACCCACGTCCCCTGCATCGGCAGGCGGACTCTCAACCACTGCGCCACTAGGGAAGCCCTTCCCTGCTTTCTGAACATGCTCCTTTTGGTCCATATCTCTCTTAACCTGCAGAATCCAGATCTCACTCAAAACTCAAATTGTGGCTTGACTGTTACAGAGTGCATTGGAAATGTTTCTTGCCATGATTGGAACTTTTTCTTCTTTTAATGTTTCTGAAAGATTGTATTTTTTTTCCAGCTTATTGAGACATAACTGACAAATTAAAAATTGTGTATACACGGTGTGTACAAAATGACGATGAGAAGGCCAAGACCCAACTCACCTCACAGATGTCCTTCACATTCACTATGACTCGTCTTTCAGGTGTCACATTATTACCAGTGTAATCATGCATCTCCTTTTCCACCATCAGATCAAGTATATTATGAAAGTCTCTGTCCATGGTTTCTGCTGAAATTAAGATATGCTATATTTTTTAGCATCTCTTGATAAACCCTTCAGTAAATTTATCTAAGATGTTAATGGAGTGAGTTCAGGACAACTTACTTTTCTAAAATTTGTTTTATTGGAGTACAGTTGATTTACAATGTGTTAATTTCTGCTGTACAGCAAAGTGACTCAGTTATACACATACAGACATTCTTTTTTTTATTTCTTTTTATATTCTTTTCTTTTTACATTCTTTTCCATTTTGGTTTATCACAGCATGTTGAATATAGTTCCCTGTGCTATACAGTAGGACCTTATTGTTTATCCATCCTATGTAGAACAGTTCGCATCTGCTAACCCCAAATTCCCACTCCAACCCTCTCCTACCCCCCTCCTCCTTAGTAACCACAAGTCTGCAGAAGAACTTACTTTTTTTAGTGGACCCACCTTGACTTTAGTTTTTCATTTTATCCTTTAGTCACAAACCTGTTCTGTAGGTTTCTTGAGGGTTGATGTCAAGCTCCCAAAATTACTAGTTGTAATTTCTGAGATTTTTTCCATTTTTTAGCCTTTTGAAAACTGGGGATATTTGCCCATCTCTAGTCTCCTGGACACATTTTTCCATACTCTGTAACTTCTCAGCTATGACTGAAAGTAGCTCTGAGGTGGTAACCTAAGCCATTTAATCTGGCTGCAATATCATTTTTCTGGGTTTGAGGAATTGACTTTACTCAAAGAATTTAGGGGGTCTTTTACTATCACCTCTCTTACATTGATTTCCAGTTTTCTCTTAATCATGTTTTGCCATTTCTAGTTTAGAAAAATATTCCATTTTCTGGGAAGTTTAGTCACAAAATGACAGTTCTCTTTGCCATCTGTAAGCCTTATCCCGTCTTAGACAAAACATAAGAAAAATGGCATTGCTACATGGTTAGGGGCTCAGGCTTGAGATCATCAAAACAGGGCTTTGTTGAAAAGCCTATATTCTGAATGAACTGAGAATAGGACCCCCCAAAATGAGGCCTATGGGAAATAAAACTCATCTGTATGATTGATATTGGAGTTGATATTGGATAATTTGGCATATCTGGCAGCTAGGGAGCTGGCGTTGTACCCCAGGATTTGAGAGACCCTCCGTGTTAGTCACAGGCAGCTCAGGACCACTGCAGACCTTCTCCGAGGGGGCAAGGCCTTGACCTCTACGTTACCTCGAGGCTCAGAGCATCTGAGGGAGTCGCTTGGAGAGGCAGCTCTCCCAAGAGAGAAGGAAGGGCTAGTTAGCATAGTTTCTCCTTCTAAGCTCACTAATCAGCTACTTGGTCCTTTTCCACCACAGTGGAGTGGTGAGAGAGATGGGGAAAAACCAGGATTAAAGGGTGTCCCTCCACATGCAGGACACACTAGGAAGGAGTAAGTGTCCTTCACTGGTTTGAAATCTCTGCTCCACGGTTTAACCGATATATGATATCGCAGAAGCGACTTTACATCTTTGCCCCCGTTTTCTCCTCTTTAGAATGAAGGAGATGGCAACACAAATACAAACTTCATAGTTTGCACTACCTGATGTATATCAGGTGTTTTGAACAACCTTATCTGATCCTCACGTCTCTGCTCACTGTGGTCTTTGACTTCCCTGAGTTATTCCTGACAGTTGGTGCTATGGTTTACACTTGCTTTTTTTTTTTTTTTTCTTGCTTTCCCCTGTATTTGACTTCTGTCCTTTAAAAGCCTGAGCTTGTCAGAGAGCATCCTGTACAACCATGCTAGTTTCTCCTGATGTCCATCACTTCCACCGGCATCTCTTTTTGAGTCATTTGAATGTATAGTCAGAGTTCATGAGTCATGTTTTAGTTTGTATCTCTGCCTGTTGGCCTATACTTATTCTTCCTGGAACTTTTTGAAGTCAACTGTTAAGTCAGTCTGGAATGTATGTCCAGCACTTCATTCCTTTCTTCTATGAGCTCCAAGGTGACATGGTCTCTTTTCCCTGTTTCTGTCACTCCCACGTTGCCACCAAATTATCCTTCGTTGGTCAGAGTTAAGTCCTAGGAGGCACATCATGGTTTCTCTTACTTTATGACATTTTGCTTGAAGGCCTAGAATTTAAATTAATAATTCTGGTTGGAAGTAATTTATACAGCCTTGGGCTGTTGAAATGTCAAATATTCATTCATTCTTTAGACTTTTATCATGCTTCTTTTCTTTATCCTGCCAGCCACCTAAGTTCCTTTAAAAAATTCTATAAGTATCTCATAATTTATCTCCATATACTCATCTGTTATTTTTAATGGCCTATTTTTCAAATAAACACTTGAGATATAAGATCTGAATTTTCTGGCAAAATAGGCTAAGTATTCCCCAAACAGTATGATGATTGATAAAATTTTAAAAAGTTAAATACCTCTTTCACTTCATATTTGTGAAAATTTATATTTTTCCTAAAATGAATAACCTTAGAAGGAAACACTATTAGGAATAGAAAAGTGTTTATCGTTAAGAAAAATGGCCAAGGTTTTTTTCAAGCAAAAGATTAAAATGCTCAAGGACATTGTAAATGAACTAATTTAACATTTGCACATCTTTGTTTTCATTGCTTTAAATAGTCATTAAGATTATGGCAAGGACCACGTTATTTATTTGGGAAAAGTGTGAAATGGCATAATGGAAGGACTGTTGCTTTACTATGTGTTTAATAGTTAACACAGATTAAAAGAAACGCCGATGAAACAACCCTAGTCTGGTTGTTGCTAACCTTTTGGGGGATAATAGTCCATTGAAAAGATGATGGACTCTCTGCCCTGAAAAAGTGTGTATGTAATCACACATAAATTTTTTCATAAAATTCCAACTCCCTCAGAAACCACTTGAGGAGTTACTGTGTGCCAGCTACTTAGCTTACATGTGTTGATTTATCATTATTTGAGAAGTCGATCTATTAATCTGAGCGATTCAAACTGTGTACCAAAAAAGTAGCTGGTTAGTGTCGTACTTTATATTTGCTAATCATTGAATATACACAGGACACAGCTCTTTGGGAGTACACATGGGGATAATTCAAACGTCTACATCATTCAGAGTTCTCAATTTTGCCATTGGTTTTATTGTTCCTTTTGCCAAACTACAAAACCTTCACAGGTAGCCAGAATATTGGATGATTTAAAGATCTCAGCTCTTCTGTCAGTTGGGTGCTCACTAAGTAATAAAGAGCTAATCAGAATTGAAATGAAACACAGGCTGAAATGGCCACCAGGGGATTTAGAAGACATTCTATCACACCAGTCTGTAAACTTTCCTCCCTTTCTTCTTCCCCGCCTCTTTTCTACACTGTTTTATTTATTAAAAAGTCTCTGGGAAGCTTTTCACTTGCTAGTTGAGGGAGTCCATTCTGGGATTGTCTGATTACAGAAGTAACAGGGTGCTGTTTCGGTCCCTCGGCCATCTTTTGAGAGTGGGGAATGCTATATCAGGGCACAGGGGTTAAATACGTCAGCTCCCACACGGTTGTGAGGATCTGTAGCTGCCCAAGTAGGATGAGGGAAAGCCATCGGAAGGTGCCGCTTCTGACGGGGACCAAAGAGCCTGCCCTGCTTCTTCAGTGAAGAGAGTACACCTGAGTCCCTAGAGTCTTGAGGTGGAGTGAGGGACAGCTCAGTGTTTGCACCAGTGGGTAAATTTCTACAGTAGAGGCATCCAGTGTGCTGAGAGCAGGTATTAGCAGTGGCTATGACACCCAGTTCGTCAGAAGTTCTGTCATTTCCTCTGGCATCAGCAGTGATTTCATAATTAGACCCTCCATTCTCCAGACTGCTTGGGAGTTGTCCATTAAGCTCCTCGGAAGATAATACTGAACTTAGAGGCACCCCCAGTCTGGGACATTCTCTGGCATGTGATGATGGAAAAATATTCCTAGAGGTGGTGTCTTTTCGTTCAGTGGAATCATCAGTAAATTGAAACTTTGAAAAGCTATCAACTTAGTGTTGGTTGCAGTTTCTCTCTCCTGGTGGACAGAGGTGTCTTTCTTCCAGAGAAGGTCAGGAGATTGTCCTTCTTATTTCTGTCAATGAAAGATGCATCATTTCCCTGGCACAAGTTATATCAGGAGGTCGTGGGATTACAAAATCTTCCACTTTACATACTTCTTGGTTTATGAACTAGTAGGCGAGTAAGGGTTAGGCAATTTTGCAAGGATATCAACTCCTTGGAAGAAATGGGATGGAGACCGTAAGCACTTCCCTTTTGAGGTTCACTGTGATAAGATCCTCTCTGTTGGGCTGGAGTATTCCTGCCAGAGGTTCTCACTAGCAGGAGAGGACAGAAAGGGCCTCTGAGGGGATGCTTCAGGCAGTGAGGGGAGTCCGGCATAACACACTTACACCGTGTTCTGGGGTGGAAGCGGCCATCCAGTTCTCCATCTGCTGAGGGCATAATATCACAGCAAGGTGTTACAATTTCTCACCTGTCAGGCTGGCCACCTTAGTGGCCAGTACATTTGGGCTTGTAAAAATACCACAGACTCACGACTTCTCTGGCCCCTTTCTCTCGGACCAGTGAACCTCGCCCGGGAGCGCTCCCTAATAAAGCTCACTTGAAGCTTTAAAAAAAAAAAAAAATACCACAGACTACATGGCTTATAAACAACATAAATTTATTTCTCACAGTTCTGGAGGCTAGAAAGTCCCAGATCGTGGTGCTGGCAGATTTGGTGTATGGTAAATGCCAGCTTCCTCATTGATGGCCAACTTCCTCCTGTAACTTCACATGGCAGAAGGGGCAAGGGAGTTTTCTCAGGCCTCTTTGATGAGAGCACTAATCCCACCCATGAAGGCTCTGCCCTCATGACCTAATCACCTCCCAAAGACCTCACCACATAGAGTATTAGGATTCTAATACGTGAATGTTAGGGTGGGGAGGATACAAACATTCAGACCATAGCACTGGAAAACATGAAAGAGCGTATGACAGCATATCCTGTTGGCAAGGCTGTGGGAAAACAGGTCCTGTCCCCCATTGCTGGTGGGAATGCAAACTGGTACAGCCATTTAGAAGGGAGTCTGGTGATATCTAGCAAAATCACATACTCATCTTTTGAGCCACAAATCTCACTCCTGTGAATCTCACCTGAGGAGACACCTTCAATACTATAAATCTACACTCCTTTAAGGAAACTCTGTGGCTGACACACGCTCTGGACCGGCAGCAGCAGTGTCACTGCAGCAGGGCACAAAGACACTGGATCTGAATAGAAGGAGACGTGGAAATAACAAAACTACACATAAATGCACCTTTTGACCCAGGAATCCCATTTCTGGGAACTAACCCTTGGGACTTACGTACCTCCTTCAATATGAAAAACGCATTGCAACATTGTTTATAATGACAAAATATTTGAAACAATCAAAAGGCTCAGACACAGGAGAATGGTTAAATAAACTGGATACACCCCCAAAATGGAGGTCTGTGCAACTCTGCAGCTATATCAGAAAGAAAAAGGGAGAACTATATGAACAGATGTGGAGTGATTTCTAGAAAATATTGCTAAGTGAAAGAATCAAAGTACAGAATAGTATAGTATGTTACTTTTGTGTAATAAAAATATACTACATTTTGCATAAGAAAGATACAGGGGGATAAAGGAGTAAGAATAAAGTAGAAGAAATGGGGGAAAGGATAATTGTTTGAGAAGACCTTTTGATATACACCCAACATTTAAAACCATATTACTATTTCACATAGTCAAAAAAAACAGGTTTGAGGGTGGCCCAAGATAGAAAAAAACACAAGCAAGTGATCTTATGTTATTTTAATGAATAACATAACCACACTGATGTGTAGGCAAGAAGTAGTTAGAAACTAATCCAAGTAACTTTTGAAAACTTACTGTAAAACAACCTACCGTAAAAGATACGAGAAGAAATAAAAAACCTGAATGGTACCTTGTCAAATAATGGAATTGCATCTGTAATTTAGACTTTCTGTAAAGAAATATCCAGACTCAAGTGACATCATCAGGGAGTTTCTCTAATTATTTAAGGTAGAAATAATATCAGTCTTACCAAACGCTTCCAGCAAATTGAAAAAGAATAAACACTTCCTAACTTTCCGATTAGGTCAGCATCACCTTGATAATGAAACCCGACAAGAATATTACGAGAAAAGAAAAACATAGGCCAATGCTAGGCTGTTTCAAAGAAGGCAAAAATCATTTAATATGCGAAATTCAATTGATGTAATTCACCATAATTGCAGAATTTAAAAGAAAAATAAAATGATTTTTGTAACAGGTGCAGAAAAATCACTTGATGAAATCTAATACCCAGTAACAGGTTTTGGTTTTTTTGTTTAAAAGGAAAATTAGTCACAGTTTAAGAAAGGAAAAACCTCTTCTAGTACCCTAGGAACAGAGGAAACTCCCTTAATTTTATGAAGAGTACCTCCAAAAACCTTTATAGCAAATATATTCAACGGTAAGATATTTAAAGCTTTCATCCTACATTTGGGAACATTTATTAAATCTTAATATGCGCCTGATATTGTTCTAAGCACTAAGGATACAGCAGTGAACAGAACAGACAAAAATCCTTGCCCTCAAGTAGCTGGCATTCTAAAGGCCTTATTTTATTTGGTATGATTGGTTTTTGTGTAATAAATCTAAAACTACCATTTTTATTAAATGACTCCTATGTGCTTAGCCTTTGTCCCAAACCCTTACATATTATTTATCTTTTTTAAAGTACACGCTGAGGGAGCCCTGCCATTTCTTATTTGTTGATGAGAAAAAGGAGCACACGGCACTTAAGTAATTAGCCCAAAGGCATACAACTCCTGTTGCATGTTCATGTTCATTGTTCCTTCCCCTATGCAATATCCATAGCATCTATTGTTATAGACAATTCTTTGTCATATTTAATAAGAAAATTTGTTCTAGTTTATTTTTGGTTTTTTGATTTTTGTTAATTTTTAAATTCCCAGGCAGAATTTTTTAATTTTTATATAATTAAATCTGGGAGGTTTTATCCCTAAATAATTTCTAGTATTTTAAATTTATGAAGTATCCTCTCAGAGTTTTGTTAAACATTTATTTCTTTTTTCTAGTTTAAAAAAATGTAACTGCTAAAACTATCTGAACTCTATTTTAGTGTGGTGTGTGCAATGAAGAATTTGTTACCTGTTACTCAAACTACCAGTATCATTTGTTAGTAAATTCTTTTTCTTCTCATTGATCATTGGTGAAAATACAGCATCTTTAGACTGAAATCCTTGAAAAAGTCACCCAATAAAGCCCAATCAAGCCACTTTGGGTAAAAAATATCTGGATTATCTTCTTACATCAAGAGAGTTCAGGCTATTTGCTTAAATTAGAACTGTTTTGCCTCTCTGTGTTACACACACACACACACACACACACACACACACACACAATCTTAAATTCCAGAAGTGGAAATATTCATGTTGTATCTGAATGCATATTTAATTACTTAGTTTTATTCCTGATTGTATCTTCTTTAGCCTGTTTAAATGATCAGTCAGAAATATTTACTTAGCACTAAGCATGATATATAGAAATATACACATAGTGGAATAAAACAAAACAACAAAAAAACTGGTCCTTTGAGGAATCTGTAGTCTAACTGAGGAAAATAAGACATACACAAAAAGTTATCTTGTAACCAAGCAGTGTTTGAGAAGCCCTAGTTTGCGGACAGCAGTCACTACAAGCATTAGAGGAAGGAGTCATGCCTGTGGTTGACCAGGGAGCTTCACAAAGGCGATGGGGGTTACCTGGGCTCGGATGAAGTGATAGGAGCTTGGTAACTGGAGAAGCGGGGGGTGGAAGTTGTAGACTAGAAAGACAGAATGAGCCCAGATACCCAGGCAGAAGTGTGCCAGCCATGTGGGTGTGGAGTGAAGGAAGTACAAAGTGTTCAAAAAAAATTCAATCAAATAAATTTTAAAGAGCCAGTTGGCTTTATGAAATGATTCATGAATCTGGCAGCATCCCATCTAGCGGGGAGCTCCAAGGAGTTGTACCAAATGGAAGGTTTTTACAGGCAGAAAGGGGGAAAGAGTGGATTTTCAGGTTTAGGTAATGCACTTCTGGGGGCCGAAGGGGACTATGTGGCAGATTACCTCACTGGTCCTGACTGACGAGTTAAGACAACATTCCTGGGGGAGGTTGTCACTGCCATTAGGTTAGGTATTAAGTCTTGGTTTGCTGACATAGGGCTTAGCACAAGAGACTCCATATGGGGCCTGTCATTTCTTTTCTAACAATCCCCCCCTTTTGATCAGATTCTCAGCTTAACTGAGAGATGTGATCAAAATTTAAGGCATTAGCGTCACCCTCAGCTATGGCTCTGCAGTTCTCACAGCTTTGCTGGTCCTTGTGTGGTGTCCATGGGTCATGGTGTTTTGGGGTCACAGGGTCATGATCCCTGTGATATTCACAGGACATGGCTTTAGGTTCATAATCTTTAATCATTCTCTTCATTCTTACTCTTATGTCCCAGCCTTAAGATCATTTGCCTGGTAGTTAACACCTGTGAACACACATTTAAAGCCTATGAGAGAGCGCAGTGCACCAGGGAGATTGCTATGACTCTTATAAGCAGGGTAATTCCCAATGTCTGGAGTGCCCTTCAGAGCCATGGCGCCCAAGACGCAAACCAGCCAAAATCAAAGGAGCCAAAGAAGGACCCTCTTGAAGGAGTCACCCTTTTAAGCCAAGTGGCTTGCTCAGTGATCTCATGTCGCCGAGTTTCAACTTCCACAGAAGTGTTAACCCAGGTGCAGCAGTGGTGCTGGCCACAGCACAGATGCCTCCTTGCTCAACTGAAAGATTATACAGAGCTATCCTATCATCAAGAACAACTTTAGCCAGAGAGTCCAAGAAGTTTTCTCGGGAAGCTATTCCTTTAGCAACGAATTCTGCAATATTTTTGAGTTAAGGAGAGGGTCCTGACTATAGCCTCATTTGTATTTACTCCTAACCAGGGAAGTAGGGACCTGCCAAAGGGAATGAATCCTGAATCATGCAGACCTCCTCGTAAGTCCTTTCTAACTCAGCGATGCAGATCCAGGGAAGTTGATCAATGAGACATCCCAGTTTGTGAACAGTTAGGGGTGAAGTTAGATGACCTAAGAGGCACTGCCTGATTATGTACTCGCCTTCTTAGGCAGCCACAGGCCCAAAAGGAAGAATAACCACCACAGACTAAGATAAATCCTGTCGGGCACAAACCACTCCCACTAAGGTGGCATTGTTGATGGATTCACTCGCAGGGATTGTTGCCTTTGCAAACCAAGGGCCCATTAGTTTTTCTCCTAGCCTGAAATTAAAAGTTGTTCTGACTTCCAGAGGTAACCCCCCCTTAGCAATGGCCTGGGAGATACAAGTGTTGTGTTATCTTTCCAGGCCAATACCAAAGTAGAGTACAGAAAGGGAAGAATAAGAGGATTCGTATTTAGTTAAGATACGAAGTCTTGATCTGGCGTCTTAAGAAGAAGCATTCTGGGGCTTCCCTGGTGGCGCAGTGGTTGGGAGTCCGCCTGCCGATGCAGGGGACACGGGTTCGTGCCCCGGTCCAGGAGGATCCCACATGCCGCGGAGCGGCTGGGCCCGTGAGCCATGGCCGCTGGGCCTGCGTGTCCGGAGCCTGTGCTCCGCAATGGGAGAGGCCACATCAGTGAGAGGCCCGCGTACCGCAAAAAAAAAAAGAAGAATTCTGCCTCAATGTCAGCTCCTTCTCTTCCTTGTAAATTGAATTTGGAGATCTCCAGCTTTTGTACAGGACCAGATGTCAGGCCGAGCCTTCTTTCGCTGTGAGATGTGCAGTCCCTTAAGTTTGGCTACCACCTGGATACTGAGGAGGACCTGGTCTCGTCCCTGCCAAAGAGATTCGAGAGCAGACTTTGTTCTTACTGATTCCGACTCAGAAGGGTGGGAGAAAATTGGAAACATTAGTTTGGAGAGTCAAAGCCATATATTTGAGGAAACTAGAATTCAAGATCCAGTCCAATTTACATGTATATAACACAACCTCAAAAACAACAGGATTAGAATCTAATATGGACAAAGGTGAAAACATAATTTTTCTCTCTGCAGTTATCCCTGTTTCTTTTTTTCCAAGGATGATCACAGCAAAACTAATTTTTGGGGGCATTAAATTTGGTTTGTTTTGCCACGCATGTGTGGCAAGAATAGCGATTGATCTTATCAGCTCTTCTTAACTCTGCTTTTCTAGGACTTTTTATAAGGAATCTCAGATCAAACTCAAAAACTTCTTGAGGTCAGGAAGCCAAGGTAAAGTTCAAGTAGTCTCGTAAAGCTATCCGGTCATATCTGAGTCTTTGCATATTTCTCTCAAATAAGATATTCCAGCCAAAGCCTCAGTTATATAGCCAATGTTTCTAATCGTGTCCTGTTATAAAAAGACCAGATTTTTATTTAACTTAGGTACATAGGTAACTATATTGCCATGAAAAGAATATTCAAGAGTTTCCAAATTTTGGAGGGGTCAAGTAGGGAAAAAAAGTAAATGTTTCACCTTTGTTCACAAAGGTATATCTTACTAGATTGCTGATAGCTTTAAGAGAAAAGAGAAGAAGGTTTCCTTACATCTGGACAAACAAAACATTAAGCAACCAGCAATGTTACCCCTCCTCAGTTCACTCTGCTCCGTGTACTTGTTCTGCTTAAATCCAGTTTTTCCATTAGTTCTGGAAATTCTTACCCTGTTCAGTTTTATGATCTTAAAGTTATCAGAAACCCATACTTGTCAAACATTCTTTCCATGAAGTTGAAGCACTTTTGTAGGAACACTTTTGCCAAAGCATCAGAATAAAACGATAACTCTCTGTCAGTGACGAAAGACTTAAAAATGCCCATTATTAAAGATTTGATGAGAGTTTATTGTAATGGAATTGACAAGGAAATTTGGTTATTTCTGTAACATACAACATTTAAGGATAATAACTGGATTATGTCTGACAACATTATACAAGGACATATCAGATTTCCAGGAATTTTACATAATTTGGGGGACACACTTAAAACATATACCTATACAGATAAAACATAGAGAAAGTTTAGGATTATTATTTCTTATTTGACAATGCTTCCCATGTAATTTAACATATCAACTAAGCCTAATTATTTAACATCTCCCTTTTAATAAGGACAGAGAACAAATCTCTTGAGATGCTCCAGAGGCCCTTTGGACTATTCCACAGTTAGCTTGAAGTCAAAAAGACTTCATTTAGAATTTGATTTCTGGGAAGTTTGTCAAAAATATCAAAAGGTTTTAAAATACTGGGTCGGGGCTTCCCTGGTGGCGCAGTGGATAAGAATCTGCCTGCCAATGCAGGGGGACACGGGTTCGATCACTGGCCCAAGACAATCCCACATGCCGCAGAGCTACTAAGGCTGTGTGCCACAACTAATGAGCCTGCGCTCTAGAGCCCACGAGCCACAACTACTGAGCCCGCATGCCACAACTACTGAAGCCCGCACACCTAGAGCCCATGCTCCACAACAAGAGAAGCCACTGCAATGTGAAGCCTGCACACCGCAATGAAGCATAACCCCCCCCGCTCGCTGCAACTAGAGAAAGCATGCGTGCAGCACTAAAGACCCAACACAGCCAAAAATAAATAAATAAAATAAAAATTAAAAAATAAAATACTGGGTCAAATAGGTCACTGTGAAACAATACTTAGTTACTTATTTAACCAAAGTGACAAAGACTTCACAGGCAGGTATAGAATGGTCCATAGTTCTGAGGTTAACTTAATTCTTTCAGTAATTGGAAAGACTAGGTTTACTTAAGTAGTCAAAAGCCTGATAAAGACCACATGGAACATAGTGATTATTTTGACAAGACACAAGATCTTCATTTTTATTTCAGCAGATTATTTAAAAGGTAAACAAAAACCTTTTGCAATCTGTCATTTTAAAGAACAGACCAATTAGTACAAAATAACTTTGTTCTTTTAACAGAGAGAAAAACCAAATTGTAATTTTACACCAGCTTACTTTGGATATTAAAACTCATTTACTTAGGTAAATTTATTCTAATCTGAGCCAGTTCTGACCACACATAAAATTCCTTTCCTTTATTTCTAGTAATTTTAATTGCATAGATTAGCATTTTTAACCCTTAAAAACCTCAAATTTCTAGCATAAGCTAATTGCAGGCAATTATGAACTGTCTCTTACAGTAGCATTCTATGGATTGGCAGACATAAATATTTTCATAATTTCTAGAAATGTATGCTTTCTTACAGAAAATTTCTCTGAGTGGCATAAAACATGTTTATTAACAATCTAAAATATCTTTTTTGACACAATAACCTTTTTACTTTTTATTTATTTATTTTGGCTGTGCTGGGTCTTTGTTGCCGCGCGCGGGTTTTTTTCTAGTTGCGGAGATCGGGGGGCTACTCTTTGTTGCGGTGAGTGAGCTTCTCATTGGCGGTGGCTTCTCTTGTTGCAGAGCACGGGCTGTAGGCGCACCGGCTTCAGTAGTTGTGGCACGTGAGCTCTAGAGCGCAGGCCCAGTAGTTGTGGCACACGGGCTTAGTTGCTCCGCGGCATATGGGATCTTCCCGGACCAGGGCTTGAACCGTGTCCCCTTCATTGGCAGGTGGATTCTTAACCACTGCGCCACCAGGTTAGTCATCTTTAATTCCTCTGTAAAAGGAAGCAAAAAAGTGGGTAAACCTATGGTTAGTAATTCATGTTTCAATGTTTTACCTTATTTGGAAATGACCTGGATATTCAATAAATTTAACTTCACTTATCATTTAACTTAACCTAGCAAAACTTTAAGGTTTCAGGTTACCAAAAATATTGGGGGAAATTATTTTAAAATTTCACCTATAAATTTTGTACCTCACATCTATTTAATTTACTTGTCTTCAAAAATTAGTTTTAGATTCCTTACAAAAACATCATCATAACAAGTTATTTTTCTTATTGACAAATTTTGTAACATTAACTTATTTAACTAATAAACCCAGGTAGAATAAAAGTTGTATGTTTACTTTATATTCAGTGATGATAACTCGGACGTGTCTATTTTATTTTTATTTTTTAAATTTTTTAAAATTGAAGTATAGTTGATTTACATTGTTGTGTCAATCTCTGCTGTACAGCAAAGTGACTCAGTTATACACATATATACATTCTTTTTTTTATATTCTTTTCCATTATGGTTTATCACAGCATGTTGAATATAGTTCCCTGTGCTATATAATAGGACCTTGTTGTTTATCCATTCTATATATAATAATTTATATCTTCTAATTCCAAACTCCCAGTCCTTCCCTCCCCCAACCCCCTCCCCCTTGGCAACCACAAGTCTGTTCTCTATGTCTGTGAGTCTCTTACTGTTTCATAGCTAAGTTTATTTGTGCCATATTTTAGATTCCACATATAAGTGATATCATATGATATTTGTCTTTATCTTTCTGACTTACTTCGCTTAGTGTGATAATCTCTAGTTGCATCCATGTTGCTGCAAATGGCATTATTTCATTCTTTTTTATGGCTGAATAGTATTCCATTGTATATATGTACCACATCTTCTTTATCCACTCACCTGTCATTGGACATTTAGGTTGTTTCCATGTTTTGGCTATTGTGAATAGTGCTGCTATGAACATAGGGGTGCATGTATCTTTTTGAATTATAGTTTAAGACATGCCTATTTTAATCAAACCAATAAACTTAAACTAGCTTTAATACCAAATATTTTCCCAGATCATGTGAACCTGAAAGCCATTTTAGGTTTTTTCTATTATAATTTTGAGAATTTTTACGAATGCTAAATTTATATAAGTATTTGTTTAAGTCAATTAAGTAGAGCTGTTTCACAAATTAATTTTAGCTTAGTAACACTCTGGAGGCAGGAAACACCACACATCTACACATACATGTATAGACACACATAAACATACAGACAGACGTAAGCAGAGAGAGACCTTATAGTTTTGCTTTAAGATTTTAGCCATGAGACAGGTTAATAATATAAAACTCACTAGTTATAAAAGAACTGTCAGAATAATTTAAGTTTACCTGCTCAGATGGCTAAAATTTTTTAGGTTAACATTTGTGGAGAAGACACTTAAGATTTGTTTTTGTCCTTGACAAGTAATCCTAAGGAAGGTATGGAGCAGTCTGAATTTTTAAAAAGCCTCTTTCCCTTTTACCTCTAGTTTTCGGAATTCAGGATGGTCTAGATAAAAGTTCCCAGAGGACACCAGATGAAAAATTTGTATCTCAAAGGCACAGGAAAGAATGTAAGTCCTCCAGTAAGTACTTTGAATTTTTCTGGAGTCACATTCCTGGTTTTGTAAAGATTTGTAAGATAAGGAGGTTGATCTTTCCATCCAACTACATTATCTTCCATTTGCTTAGGGGAGAGGGCTTATAAAAAAAAGTCTGCAGAGCTTCAGGTGTAAGGTGCTGGACCCCACTTTGTGTCCACTCCCAAACACCAGGGAACGTCTGGCAGAGGGCTTGAAGGCAGGACTAGAAATATCCGGTTATTGTAAGAGCAGTGAATTTGATAGGGAAAAAGGAGAGGCATTGGGGTCTGATTGGGGTCCATTTCTTTCTGTGTCCTCAAGTACTGAAATTCTGTCTTCTCCCTATCAAGGTAGTGACAATAATGTCAAAATTGACAGAAGATCGATATCTCTACACTTGGCAGGTTATTAAAGTGTTCCGAAATTGTCCTTCAATTCTAGTGTTCCAAGTTCGTCATCACATTTTCATGTTTTATAGTGTTTATGGTAACTTCTGGTTGTCTGACTTCAACATTTTTGAATCCATCTCAGGATGGTGATACTGTCTTCACATTTATTCCCAAGGATCTTCAATTTATGTCAACAAGTTTCAACAGTCACTAGAGGATACGTTTCCCCTTCTTTCTCCCTTTTGCTTGTGTTCCTCCTCAGTTTAGCTGCTCTATAAACACTTACTGCAAACAAATTATGTAATTTAAATCGATCCCTTGAGGAATCTATTTTAGAATTTGAGAATTTTGTTACCCTTATCCCCTGGTACCTTCTGGTTTCTGCTTTTTCTATTTAAGACATTATTTAACTGTGATTTTCAAAAGTATCAAACTTGATTATCATTTGTTTGACTTTGGGAGTTAAAGCTACAGGGCAGAACCCATATCCATTTATCATCTCTCCCTCAGGTAGTGCACAGAGATTAGAATAATGAATAAATACTATAAAGTCCTTGACTGTGAAATATTTCTAGTCCAGTGAGGAGACATAAAACACACACACACACAATTATAATACAGCTTGACGAGTGTCATCATAAGGATAAGCATAAGAGTGCTTTGGTAATACGTAAGAGAATAAAAATAATAGCAAGCCCTGAATTATGAAGATCTTTGAATAGTCTTAGTAAATGTTTTTGTCTTGGCTATTTGTAAACACAGTGAGATAATTATCTTGTGAAATCTGCATAGTCTCCTATAAAATATCAAATCATAATTGCACGTGTCTTTTCCAAAGAAGAAGAGCTGTACTTCACAGAAAAAGATAAAATAAGCTTTAGTATATTACTTACAAATGAGACAGAAAAGTATACATGGCCATGCTGATTTTTAATTTTTTTTCAATATAATGAAATGATATTCATGATTTATTATAAAAGAGCAAGGAGCAATGCTTCTTTGGTAGTCTGAAGACTGAACATTTTTGAAGGGCATATCACCTGAGAGCAGTTTTTATCAGAATGCTTTTACGCTTTGAATATCTTCTCATATGTTGAGAAACTTTTTGTCCCTAAGCAAGTCAAGCTTTATTTTTTAAGTGCGGCTGCTTTAGAACATTGATGTACATTTCTCCTTTTGCTTAACAGATAAGGGTGTCCCCATTTTTTTTACAGGTAGTGAGATTGTTTTTGCATGCAAAGCATTTTCAAAAAGTGTTTGCAACAAATATACATTTGGTGCACCTGGCTGTGGTGTTGTAGGCTGTGTGTCTCTGTCTGTCTGGATCCATGTGGTCAGACAAGTGAATTGCAGGCGGTGACTCAGGACTCTGTTTACTATTTAGAAGCTTTACCCTATAGCTAAATTGACGGACACTAGAAGCATCAGCTATAGCTATCAAGGAAAGAAAAAGTTGTGAACCGTTTATTTGAGGGCTGTTAGACCATAATTTTCAGTGACATGATGTTCAACTTAAACACACTAATGGCTGCACAATTTTTGGATGTGCACATATTCATGGTGTAAAATGTGACTAACTTTTTAAATATTGAACTTTAAAAATTTGTTAAATTCTCTGAAGGGGTGTTGATAAGATAAAATAGGTGAAAAATCACTCTGCCTCTGGAGGTGTTCAGAGATGCTTAGCTGTCCAGAGGCAATGAGAGCTGAATATTTCCCAGCAAATAAGGCTGTGAGATGTGGTAATGTGACTTTTCTTCAGGAAATGATAGCACCCAACAAGATCATAAGCTCCTTGAAGCAGAGACTTGACCCTGTGTCACTGCTGACACTTAAGAGGAAGCTTCGAAGTCTACTGCTCCCACGACTCGTAGGAGTCCTGACTTAGTCTGTGGGATCATGGAGTTGTCAATTTCAGGACATGTGTAAGAAAGTCCCAGGACCTGCAGATGCACAGCACTGGCCTGTGTCAACATAACTAGTTAAGTGTGGAAAAGAAACAAGGGCTTTGGGTTCTGGCTTCCCACTGTCATGAATTAAGATGTTATTTCTCCTTTCCAGAAACTAGAGACTTTTTTTTCCTCTTAAGAGAAGCTGAAATTGAGCTAAAGTGAGAAACCAATCCAAGGATTTACTTTAAGAAGAGGCTTTCTGTTAAAGTTTCATATGAAAAATAAAGTACTTAAACACTCTAGGATGCTTCAGATTTCCCCAGTCACCTAATAATTGGACATCACCATCCTGCAAACTCTTACATAGCTTTAGTTTCCCAGAGTTTAAACTGTGACGGTATGAGTTGTTAAAAAGAAAATTAATCCTGGGGTTCAGGCAGTAAAAAAGAGGGAAGGGAAAGGAATAAAAAATATATGTGAGCTTTAGGTTTACTTTTCCTGTCAACACAGCGCTGCGAAAGTCAAGGACCCTTTAAAAGAAGAGAGAAGGGGAGGGGAAAGAGAGAGGAGTGGGGGAGGGGAGGGAGAGAGAGAAGTATATCCAAATTAAGTAGCCCATCAGTGTGAGAGATCCTTAAGAAGCTTTTATCAAAAAATATATTTTAGGAATAGCATCATACATAAATAAAGAAGAAGAATTTGATTATCAGTATCTGGTTAGGAATTCCCTGCTCTTCCAAACTAAAAAGGTATTGCTTTTGAGGACATGGAGGTAGGAAGCTTTGAAATCCTGCATCCTTTGTGATGTTAATCCATGTGTCAAGGACAAGGTTATTTTCATGTGTATAAATAACATACGACTAGTTATAACATTGACTTTGGGTATATTTTCCTGATTAGTATATCTTTCTATGCCAATTGTTCTGTCTGTTTTACAGTTTTGTAAAGTAACCCTCCCATAAACTAGCTCAGATATATAAAAATTTTAGGAAAAACGAGTCAAATATTGTTACTGAACAATGTAGCTGTAACATACGTGAGATAACACACAACATGGCTTGGCTGCGCCGTTACAATTAATTTTTTAAAAACCTTTCTACACACTAATCATAATGTAATTTTGATACTAAAATATTTAAATACAGTATTGCGTCATATTTTAAATTTACTTTCTTTACATGATACATTTGATATGAAAATTGTCTTTCAGAGATTACATTTGGGCCATTGAAGCTTCCCTCCATCACCACCCCCCACTTTGGAATCTAGCTGGTAAGGCCATTTATTTCACATAAATTTGTTTTGTTTTTTGTTTTTGTTTTTTTTTTTTTTTTTGCGGTACGTGGGCCTCTCACTGTTGTGGCCTCTCTCGTTGCGGAGTACAGGCTCCGGACGCGCAGGCTCAGCAGCCATGGCTCACGGGCCCAGCCGCTCCACGGCATGTGGGATCTTCCCGGACCGGGGCACGAACCCGTGTCCCCCGCGTCGGCAGGCGGACTCTCAACCACTGCGCCACCAGGGAAGCCCTATTTCACATAAATTTGTAAAGGTGGTTTAGAAAGGAAAATGTATATGAGAGAACTCACTTGTAAGAGTCCATTAAAAATGGTCAGATATATTAATATAAGTTCAAATTGTGTAATCACAGAGGAGCAGTTGTTGGAAAAGTAACAGTAAGTCATCCTTTTTACAGAAACACTTTAGGCACAGGTCAGCCTCAGTCAAGAACAGAACTGACATTACTTAGAACACCTAACGTTAGTAGAAAGCAGACTCTTAAAATAAGGACTTCGGTTTCTTGTAAAGAGGTTAACAATAGACTAGAGATAAAGTCGTTGAGGGAATAGATTCACACACACACACACAAAGCACGAAATAAGAATCCAAAGCCACCTTTTACTATTATGGCTGTTTAATGCAAATACATGTAAAAAATATAAATAGGAAGGTTGATATGACTCAACTAATGCGTGCCACTAATGGAAAATAGGACATAGAGTACAGCTCATAATAAAGTTGTTTTCACTTTTTAAGGAGCTAAGTGTTATGCTAAGTTCAAGTCATTTTATTATTGAATGCATACCTTTTTCAAGTTACTTGCTGAATGGGGTTCAAAGACCCCAATATACCTACTTGCAGGCTTCCTGTATGATCCTAAAGCTGTGAAGATGGGTCTGTAAATGCCTTTCGTTCATGCATCCATTCATTCAGTATTTATAGACTCCTAAGTAATAGAAGGATGCAAAGTTGGATCAAATACATATTACTTAAGGAGCATGCGTTCTGTTAAGGGATAAAAGTCTCCTACCCAAATAACTTGATTAAGAGGTAACAGGAGATGATATTAGAAAGGTACACATGCAGTGAAAATGAGAACAAAGAGGTGCTTTCACCTTGAGGCATTGGAGTTGAGCTGTATCATCGGGATGCGTGGGATTTGATCATGGAGAAGCAGAAAGAAATTCCAGCAGAAGAAAACAGTAAGAGCAAAGAAAGTGAGAAATTAGAAGTGTTCCATCAAGTAGCTCCGTCTGTGTACAAAAAATACTGGGGAATGAGGGGAGAAGTAGTAACAGAAATTTGAATCCATTGCTGTCTTTTACTAAAAAGATAAATTAGTACTTAAACAGATATAAAAAAAAGTATGGGGTCTCTGAAATGCAGTGTGGATGTTACTAATCCAGTGATGAGAGGTGGTGTAAGGGAAAGCACACAGTCTTTGAAGTCTAACAGACCTGGGTTTGTAACTTAACACTGCTTGTCGATAGCATGCGAAGTGGGCATATCATTAAAAAACCCTCTGAGATTCAGCACTTTCATCTGTAAAGGCATACATATTCCACTCCAGAGTCACTGTGAGCCTACTGATAATGATGTAATATGCCCGGAACATAATTGGTATTCAGAAAATGGTCGCTATCAATGTAATTTTGTATTCATTAGGATCCTTTTAATTGCAAGTAAAGAAACAGGCTCAAACTGATTTAAGCCAAAAGGACCTTCTGAGCTCATGTCACTGAAAAGTCCAAGTGTAGAGCTGATCTTCTGGCAGGGTTAGGGTCCATGTTGTTATGAACTGAATGTGTGTGTCCCCCAAAATTCATAGGTTGAAATCTTAACCGCCAATGTGATGGTATAAGAAGAAAGGGGCTTTGAGAGGTGATTAGGTCATGAGGGTGGAGCCCTCATCCGTAGCATTAGTGCCCTTATAAAAGAGGCCCCAGAGAGCTCTCTTGCCCCTGTGGCACATCTGTGAACCAGGAATAGGTCCTCATCAGACACCACATCTGCCAGGTTTTAATCTTGGATTTCCCAGCCTCCAGAGCTGTGAGAAATTGTTTAAGCCACCCAGTCTGTGGTATTTTGTGATAGCAGCCCACATGGATAAGACACATGTTATTATGGAACATGTACTCGCTCTGTTACCTTCCCCTGTGTTGGCTCCATTCTCATTGAGGCTCTTTCCACGTGATGGCAAAAGTGGCCATTGGCAGCTCTAAGATTATAACCTAACAGTTTACCAACTCTAATAGAAAAAGATCCCCCTTTCCTAACAGTTAAAGTAAGATTCCTGTTGCTGCTGCTCATTGGCTTAGTTTTAGTCATAAGTCCATCCTGGAACCAGTCAGTGCAGCCAGGTTGCTGGGGTAAACTCAGTGGCCAGATCATGGGTCAGAGACCCTTGTGGAGGTGGAAGGAGGGTCAGCCCCTGAAATTACATGGAATAAGAATCGGGAAGGAAAGCAGATCAAAGAAGGTTTAGGCAGCAAAAGACATGTCCACTACAGATAGTGACTCAGCTGTTGATTGCAGTTTGGTCACTGGCTTGCCATTTCTACAATGGAATTTAAGCCTAGTGTAGCAGTTTGTATTGCCTTCAGATGGAACCAACAAAACCTGGCTTAATAATGAAATCTATTACTTAATATTAACGGCAAGTCTCCACATAGAGGAGACCTCAAGGTTCTTTGATCCATTGGCTTAAAGATGTCATTAAGGGCCCTGAGTTCTTTCATTTCTCTGCCATCTTGATGAGGTTTTCACCCTCAAGTAGCAAGATGGCTGCAGCAGTTTCAGTCTTACATCCAGACCAGTGTCCAGAGGTAGAAGAGAGACCATCTCTTCCTGTGACTCTCACAAGAGGAAGGACATAGTTCCTAGAATATGCACCCTCACCCACACCGGCAAGTTTCTCTCACATCTCATGGACCAGAATTGTGTTACACATCCATACCTAAGCCAATCCCTGACCAGGATTAGAATACTCATCAAAAATGGAATGACAATTGGGAAAGCAACCCCAGTGTTTACCACTTAACTTAGTTAAGTGAATATAACGAATACAATGGAAAAATGGTTCTCAGAGACTAAGCTTGGAATCTTGTTCTAGAAGTTGAAGCTCTTTGGAGTGTGAAAAATAAAAAATAGACTTTGCCCGCCCAAGTCCCATAGTGACATGCATTATAGAATGTGTAATTATGCCATTTAATGTGTTGATAAGACTGTCTGCCCAGCACCGCCTGAGCTACGTGCCACCCAGCAGACAATCTGTGCTGCTTATCTGAAGAATAATCTAACATTAAATAGTGATTATTCACACTAGAGAGAACGAATATCCCTATATAACAGAGAATCTCTTAGCTAATTCTTTATTTAGCAAAATTAAAACATGTCCCAAATGTATAGCAGACATCTCAAAATGGCATTGTAGCAGCTAATGTGTACTTGGCGGGGTGGCGGGGGTGACGGGGTAAATGGAACCAGTGCCCCCATCCTCTTCGGAGAAGCAGACCTCATGTAAGAGCAAATTGCATGGGAAGCACACAGCTCCATTGATCCTGCCTGAATATTGGGATTAGTGGACTTTCCATTAACTCTCCCGACGACAGCTTCTAATTTCCCCCGTGAATCTGCCTGCCTCCGATGGCTCATGTGCTATTTATCTTCATCTGCATTTGTACCACTTTTCTGAATTCCTGAATTACAATTACTTTATTTGAATGGAAAGGTATTCTAGAAAGAGTTAAATTTACAAAACTAACCCAGTACCTCCTTTTTTCCTCAAAGAAGTATACTTTTTATATTCAAAAAACTTTTCCATATCTTACCAGGGCTGGGGACAACCAAATAGAAGTTGATATATGCAGTTATTCAATTATTTTGGCTCCCTGATTTCTTCCTGTAGCATATTTTGATGTATAGGGTGAAATTCAACAATGTGAGTTTAGTTTGTTCCACGCTTGCATGTCTTAAATTCTTGAGATGTAAATATCTTCACACAAGAGCATTGTAGATTTAATACATATGGAAATAATCTTCATCTCATTTTAATACACACTTATTCCCAACAAACTGCTAGCCACTGGCAATATAAAATAAGGACAGTTTCTGGTACTTCTTTACAATCCAGAGACAGAAAAGCACACAATTATAGACCAGTTTCATCTCTACTGTGATGGCAAGATGATAGCGATGGCAGCAAGAAGCACAGGATGGGGATGGTAGTACAGAGAGAGGACACCAACACAGTCTTTGAATGTTGCCTTAGTCCATTCAGGCTGCTAAAACAAAAAACTGTATACTAGGTGGCTTATGAAGAACAGAAATTTATTTCTCACCATCCCGGAGGCTGGCAAGTCCAAGATCAGGATGCTGGCAACTTTAATGTCTGGTGAGAATTTGATTCCTAGTTCAAAGATGGTTGTCTCCTCCCTGTGTCTCAAATGGTGGAAGGGGCAAGTGATCTCTCTGGGGCCACTCTTTTATGGGCACTAATCCCATTCATGAGGGCTGCACCCTCATGACCTATCACCTCCCAAAGGCCCCACCTCCTAAACCATAACATTGGGGGTTAGGATTTTAACATATGAACTTTGGGGGGACACAGACATTCAGTCTATAGCAAATGTCTATAGCACTGGCATTAGTTTCTTGTGGCTTCCATAAAGAAGTAACACAAACTGGGTGGCTTAAAATAACAGAAACTTATTCTCTCACAGTTCTGGAGGTTAGAAGTCTAAAAGCAAGGTGTTGCAGGGCCCTTCTAACACTGAAGGCTCTAGAAAGAAATCCTTCCTTGCTCTTTTCACCTCTGGTGGCATCCTTGGTGCTCCTCAGCTTGTACCTACATCACTATATCAGTCTCTCACTACATCATCATAGCCTCATTCCCTGCATGTGTGTTTGTCTCCAAATCTCCTTCTTCTTGTAAAGACACCATTCGTCGGGTTTAGGGTCCACCCTAATCCCTGACCTCATCTTAACTTGATTACATCTGCAATACCCTATTTCCAAACAACACGGTCGCAGGTACCACGGATCAGTGTATCTTTGGGGGAAATATAATTCAATCCACGGCAGTCCTGTAGAGAGGGTAGGAGTTAGCCGGGTGAAGAAGAGGAAGAATGTGTCCATGAGCAAAGGCATAGAGGTGGGAGGGAGTTGGGATCCATAATGGGCTGAACCAGGTCAGGCTTGTGGGCACCCAGTAACCTCCATGCATCACAGCCTCCAGGTAACTCCATGACTGTAACCATTTTATCTTTCTCCTTAATGGAAAGCACACTTTATTTGTCCTTGACCCTTTCCCTTCAGGGAATTTGTAGGCTATTGGTTATTGGCTGGATAGGTAATTAACTGGTTAACCTGATTCTTTAGTGATAGGATCTTAAAACAGGTGCTAGTGAATTAATGTATATACCCCTGTGAGGGGATGCATGTATTTTAACAGTACTTTCTGATCTGTTTCAAAGAACTAAAACAGTGATTATAATTAAGTAACAAAGAGAGGAGAAGAAATTTTGCTAAAGAATTGCCGTTGTGTTTTATAAATCATTTCCTCTGCCAATTATTTCTCCCACCCCAAAACCGCTTCTCAGAGAATCTTCCTCCATCACCCGGGCTGAGTGGGCAACCAGCCCAATGGATGCCTGATCCAAGCTGAGCCAATTAGAGTCTATCCCATAAGAATTTGGATTTGGGACTCAGAGGCTCTGGTGATTCTATGGCAGGTGTAGAACAGGAAATTATGCAAAGGTGAGGCCTGTAGCCATTTTCTTTGGCCTGTCCATCTAAAAACACAAAAAGTCAGTCTATAAGAGAGTAAAATGAAGTGGAAACCTTGAGAAGAACAAAGGTGAGAGCCCATGTAATGTTGGAAAGACCAAGATCTTTTCCAGAAGTGGTTCCATTCTTTTCTGAGACCACACTGTGCTTCTTGCCCTGGAGTCTTTAAACACACACACACACACACACACACACACACACACACACCTTTTTCTTAAGCTCACTGGAGTAAGTTTCTGTCCCTTTGAACCAAACAATCCTTAACCTCCTGTACTACCTATGTCTAGAATTGGCTCTGAAGAGGCCCTCAAATCCTGATGTCTAGCCATCTTCCACTTACCTTCTTCCTCTTCTGGAATGTAGACCCTCCTCAGCCGCTGCCCCTCAAGCCTTCTCTTCCATGCCACATCCCCTCTCACCATCTTGTGGAAATATTAATTCACTTGGAAGAGCAGGATACCTGACTTAGAAGCAAGAACTTTGCCGATGGATAAAGGTCTCCATAGGAAGTCAAACATGTTATATTCGTATTACAAGTATCATGTGTATACTTTTATTTCTTCCCAGAAAAATAATCCTCCTTATTGCTAAAATGAGAAATGACTTTGAAGGCCTAAACCAATGACTTTAGAGTGAATTATTGTCTTACTTTATACCTTCCTTAAATGAAGTTTGCAAGATTAATTGCAACGTTGAACGTGACTGTGTTGAAGCATATTCACTTAGCTTTGGCCTTCTAGAAATGTGACATGAGTCATGTCCTACAAACTTAAACCTAAATGGAAACATGGTGAAGTGGTAAATACACACCATCTAAAAGATAAGTAATTTATAAAGAAACTTGTGCATGGATTTCAGGGCTTCTTACCTGAGACAAGAACATTTGGACGACGTAAAGGACAAATTGAAATCACTCTGACAGAGTTGGCTGTCTCAGAACCACAGTAGGATGGTTAAAGTAAGTTATGGTTAAAATCTATCTGACAAAAACTACATTTTATGCTGAGGAATCAGCATTATTAAACTGTCATCATGGGGAGAAGGGTTCAGATCCAAAATATCTCTTAATTTGTAGCATACCGTCCAGTTTCAGATTCCATTTTCTCTTCTTGAACATTCTTCTCTCAATTTGCAAGTCCAAAGTCCAATTTGATTCATTAGGAACTGGTTCCTTGAAGGAGTCCAGCCTGGGTTAGACTGTATCCAACTGAGTAGCTCTTTTACATGCTCTCGCTACCACCCCGATTCCTCAGTTCTGTCCTCAAATAGTTGGATCTGTTCCCAATCCCTGTGGAGTTGGAATAAGAAGCAGGAAGTCAAGACATATTGGCTGGCCTCATAGGGGATCTCTTTCCCTCCTGATCTATCAGCCACTGGAGGAATTAAGCCACGTAAACTTGGAGATCTATAGCTGCTTTAGGAAGCATCTGACTGGCTCCAAGATCTGTGATGGGACTGGAACCTGAATTCTATGTCTATTCCACTGATACTCTTTACTTTGACTCAGTCTACCCCATCCCATCCCAAGATGTAAACAAAAGTAGATGAGCCTCAAGAGAGTAAGTGACGGTAAACTTAATGTTCATTTCCTTCTTTATTCCCAAGAATTAGCACATAGTGGCATTCGGTGGTGTTAATTAGATTGACGAATGATTTTTCTAGAGACTCTTATGACTGTGCTCACCTTCTGTTTCTTTGACCGTTCCCGAATACGGCTGCCTTTCAGATCCTCTCTCAGCATTCTGAACTTGACCAGCCCTGCACGTCTTCTAGCTCTACTCAGTCCCTAGCCCTCAACTGCTCCCAGCTTGGGGCCTCACTGAATCCCATCCAAGCTAAGGGAGATTCCCACAACTGATTTCTCAAGAGCTTTGGGATTATAAGCAGTTTAGTTCAGGGATAATTTATGACTCTGGTTTAAGATAAAATTAGATCAGCCTCAGGCTCAGGGATGGAGAATATGAACAGATGGTTATTCTATTCTATCCTGTTTCATGCTGTTCTTCCATTCTGAGCAGATTAATGTAGTAATCAAGAACAGAAACCAACCACATGATGGAAGAGCATACAAAAGAACTTAATCTTTCTAAGTTCTTCTATTGAAAAGCATACAGTTTTAGAAAAATTATAATAGGAGTTAACATGTATTGAGGTCTTACTATACTGAGGCACTACACCAAAAACTTTACTACAATATTCTCCCCTATAATTGGCACAACAGTAACGAGGTATTATTATCACTCCCCAGTTTTACACATTTGGAAGCTGAGACTCAGAGATTAAGTAACTTACCCAAAGCCTGAGCAGCCACCTTGTACAGCTCCGTGAGTGCATTGCCACTGAGGTCTAGGTAAGTGGCTCTGCATTGCACTCCCCCAGGAGGCGCCATTCATCTAGGCTCTCATCTGAATGTGTTCCAGGAGTAGAACAAGGCAGCTGCCCTGCCCACAGAAGAAAGGAGCAAAATCAGAGCTTGAATCCAAGTCAGGTTGATTTCAAAACCCAGGCTCATCACCACTAAGCTACACTGAGATAAACATCTGGGTTTTAGAAATATGATCTGTCTTTTTATCAAGCAATTAGAAGGCCAAATGGGGACGTATTCTATTACAGTTGCAGGTGTTAGCCATTTTTGTGTGCAACACAACACAAAGGATCCCAGGTCTTTTGGAGCAGAGCCATTTTAGGCTTATTGACGCAGTGGTGGAAACATGTATTTAACCACATCAGAGGCCAGCAGACATCAGTGGATGCATCCAAAAAATGGTTCATAAGTGATTGGGGCTTATATTGGCTTAGGATAGACTAGGGTGACACCTTTCCCCCTGCTGGGAAAACAATGACAATCATATTCTCTATCCATTAGACATTTTTAAAAGCCAAAGTTTATAATGGAAATCCAGAAGGAATCCCAAAGCAAAACAAGAGAATGGTTTAGTAAGCTATGATGTATCTACTCAATGGCATTGTGTATTATCACCATGTAAAATACATACATGTGAAAAAACACAGGAAGGGAATACATACACACAAAAATGATAATAATTGTTGTTCTGGGGTAGTAGCATTACTGTATGTGATTTATTCTGTCGTTTCTACTTTCCATTGGTTCTATCATATTTACAATTTTTAGAAAGAAAAGCAAAAATGATTTTAAACTGTGCTTTGCATATGAGAGAAATATAATTTAACTTTAAACATTTATTTAGCAGCCCAATTTTTCTCCAAAAACAAGAAAAAATCCAATCAGAGTTGTTCATTACACAGACTCATCCCACACTGCTGCAATTTTAAACAATCTAGGTGTACATAATGGCCAGTTCTTCTAAAGATCACCGCCTTTATAAGCACATCATAAACCACAGATTATCATAATTTATGAAATGTAGTAGAACAATGAGACTATCGTTGCCTTCCTAAGCATCCATAAGGTAAAATATTGGTAATTAGCTTGTACACAATTTGTAAGTTGATTTTTGAAACTGGTGCTTCCTTCAGCATTTGCTTTTTATTCTGTTTTGTTTAACTCCCACTTTGCAAATATGGAATTGTAGAGTCAAAGCCCGTCATGTTCTAAAACGAACTGAATTGCCAAGAAGTCCATCTCATAACGAAGGTGACCATTTAAAGACTCACATTGAAAGACAAAAGAAAATTCCTTCTCTTCTTCTGTGATGATTGGCTTTGGTACTGAACACTTGTGGTTTTCAATTAGGAATTTTTTAAAAAAATCTGAGTCATAAAAGTAGTGAGCTCAAGTCAAAATGAATCAGTCCCTCAGCCCTGTCAGTAATATATCAAGCTCTCCTTTCTAGTCCTTTTTGGTGGCTTTTCATGCAAATAAGTGTTATCGGGAAATGGCAGAGCCTACTGAAGAAAAATGTTTGTCTTCTCTTGACCTCAAGGTCACAGGTAGAGGTAGGAGGGAGCAGAAAAAGAGAACTTTACAACAGAAGGTACAGCTGCAGATAGAATATCAATGTCATTTTAGAAGTTACAGATGTTGCAACCTTCATTTGGATGGCCCTAAACTTGACTGGACTTCAGGTGCACGTGTGACTAGGGACATGATGTCAGTGGCCCAGGTTCGACACCAGGTTTTCTCGCTTTCCAACTCTGTGACATGGGGTGTGTTACTCATATCCTCATCTCTATAGGAGTTGTTGCTCAAAAGAAATAAAAGTGTAAAAGTATCTTGTAAAGCACTGACTGTCCTTTCTGTACCTGCACCCTCTTCTAGTACGTAATGGCTTGTCTCATCCTCTTTTCTTTTGTAAGTAGTTTTCTCAGATTTCCTCTCTTGCTCTGTCATTCTCACTGGCACTTGGCCTCCTGTTTTTGGGTCCCCTTGGTTCTGGCCTCCAGTCAAACTCTCTCTGAGAGAGAGAGTCTAGCCATAGCTGTGCACACAACCCTAATTTAGGTGTCCACCTTCACCTTGATACACTTCTCTTCCATGTTTATGCCTGGCCCTGTGGGACCCTTCTGCCCTCTTTCAACAATTCTCATCCCACTAAGGGACGTGTGGATGGTACCAGTCACCAGGATGGGAGATTCAAGATGAACAGGTTTATAAGGAAAGAAGGCTGAAAAATACCCAAGCCTGGTTAGACCATGCTGAGTTGGAGATCCTCTGGGACCCCCAAGTAGAGATATTTAGGAGGCTGTTGGAACTAGAGATACAGATTAAGAAATCATAAGCCTGTTGGGGAGAGTATATCAAATGAGAAGAGTGTAAGGGAGATGCCAAAGTAGGCACCAAAATATGTTCATTGGATTGACTCTGCAAGGTCATGAGTAACCTTAGCAAGAACAATTTCCAAGGAGAAGTAACAGTAGTTGCAGTCAGATTTCAGGGGGATCAATAAATTGTGGGAGGAATGCGTCTTTATAGTCAGTTGCCTACAGCTACCTGGTTTTATGTGCCAGCCAGTCATGGTGGCAGAAGTGGGAAAACTTCCTCATGCTCTTTACAGAAAATGGAAAAGTGATGGTGAGAGGACTTAGGCTATTTGGAAAACCTCACCTCAAGATTTGAAGGAAATTTATAATACCTGCCTTATTTGTATTAAACTCTAAAGCATAGCAAACTTATTGCAGACACAGTGATTTTTCTTTCCTTATTTGCAAAACTCAAATAATTCGGATGAAGAAAAACTTTATGGAACCATTTACTGTGAATTTACCAGGAAATAGGAAGATACTAAAGTTTTCATTGTTTTTTTTTTGAAAAGTGATGGTTGTATGTGTATATGTGTGGGTATGTGTACATATATATATGTATATATATGTGTGTGTATATATACATATATTGATGGAGGTGAGCCATGGAGGTGTGGAGAGGATAAGTATAAATAGTTGCTATCCCTGTTGAGTCCAATTATATGGTATTTCTAAAGGAGCGAGCAATGTGCTATATTCCCAAAGGAGATGAGAACATGGGACAGAATCTGACATATTTTCTGAAAATATCTCTGCCTGAATTAGAGGGTTGGTGGGTATAACTCTGTCTCTGGGTCACCCACTAGTGAAGAGGGGGCCCATCTGTCTTTCCACCAGGAACTGGTAGAAGAGGAAACTGTCAGCGTGGTGAGGGGCTGTCTCTGAAATAAACCCAGGCAGCCAGGAGTTCTCTTCTCCTGTATCTTGATGTGTTTTCACTTCGTCATCTCTTTTGGAAATCATTAAAATAGCGATACTGATTTATAACCTTTAACAGTCCAGGAGACTCACCTCCCACAGTCAGGATTTCTTGCTAATTGAACAGAAAGAACTTAGCAGAAGCTGTGTTTCCTATTTAAAAAAAAAAACAAATTTTGAGTCCCTCCCATCAAGCCTCTTAGATAACCTCATCCACCAGAGGACAGAGAGCAGAAGCAAGAACTACAATCCTGCAACCTGTGGAACAAAAACCACATTCACAGAAAGATAGACAAGATGAAAAGGCAGAGGGCTACGTACCAGATGAAGGAACAAGATAAAACCCCAGAAAAACAACTCAATGAAGTGGAGATAGGCAACCTTGCAGAAAAAGAATTCAGAATAATGATAGTGAAGATGATCCAGGACCTCGGAAAAAGAATGGAGGCAAAGATCGAGAAGATGCAAGAAATGTTTAACAAAGACCTGGAAGAATTAAAGAACAAACAGAGATGAACAATACAATAACTGAAACGAAAACTACACTAGAAGGAATCAGTAGCAGAATAACTGAGGCAGAAGAATGGTTAAGTGACCTGGAAGACAGAATGGTGGAATTCATAGCTGCAGAACAGAATAAAGAGAAAAAAATGAAAAGAAATGAAGACAGCCTAAGAGACCTCTGGGACGACATTAAGCACAACAACATTCGCATTACAGGGATCCCAGAAGGAGAAGAGAGACAGAAAGGACCCGAGAAAATATTTGAAGAGATTTTGGTTGAAAACTTCCCTAACATGGGAAAGGAAACAGCCACCCAAGTCCAGGAAGTGCAGTGAGTCCCGTACAGGATAAACACAAGGAGAAACACACCAAGACAAATAGTAATCAAATTGGCAAAAATTAAAGACAAAAATTACTAAAAGCAGCAAGGAAGAAATGACAAATAACATACAAGGGAACTCCCATAAGGTTAACAGCTGATTTCTCAGCAGAAACTCTACAAGCTAGAAAGGAGTGGCATGATATACTTAAAGTGATGAAAGGGAAGAACCTACAACCAAGATTACTCTACCCAGCAAGGATCTCATTCAGATTCGATGGAGAAATCAAAAGTTTTACAGACAAGCAGAAGCTAAGAGAATTCAGCACCACCTAACCAGCTCTACAAAAAATGCTAAAGGAATTTCTCTAAGTAGGAAACACAAGAGAAGAAAAGGATGTACGAAAATAAACCGAAAACAATTAAGAAAATGGTCATAGGAACATACATATCGATAATTACCTTAAACGTGAATGGATTAAATGCTCCAACCAGAAGACACAGGCTTGCTGAATGGTTACAAAAACAAGACCCATCCATATGCTGTCTACAAGAGACCCACTTCACCTAGGGACACATACAGATTGAAAGTGAAGGGATGGAAAAGGGTATTCCATGCAAAGGGAAATCAAAAGAAAGTTGGAGTAGCAATACTCATATCAGATAAAATAGACTTTAAAATAAAGAATGTTACAAGAGACAAGGTAGGACACTACATAATGATCAAGGGATCAATCCAAGAAGAAGATACAACAATTATAAATATATATGCACCAAACATAGGAGCACCTCAATACATAAGGCAACTACTAACAGCTATAAAAGAGGAAATCGACAGTAACACAATAATAGTGAGGGAGTTTAACACCTCACTTATGCCAATGGACAGATCATCCAAAATGAAAATAAATAAGGAATCAGAAGATTTAAATGACGCAATCGATCAGATAGATTTAATTGATATTTATAGGACACTCCATCCAAAACCAGCAGGTTATACTTTCTTCTCAAGTGTCCACTGAACATTCTCCAGGATACATCACATCTTGTGTCACAAATGAAGCCTCAGTAAGTTTAAGAAAATTGAAATCATATTAAGCATCTTTTCTGACCACAACGCTATGAGATTAGAAATGAATTACAGGGGAAAAAAAGTAAAAAACACAAACACATGGAGGCTAAACAATACGTTACTAAATAGCCAAGAGATCACTGAAGAAATCAAAGAGGAAATCAAAAAATACCTAGAGACAAATGACAATGAAAACACGACGATCCAAAACCTATGGGATGCAGCAAAAGCAGTTCTAAGAGGGAAGTTTATAGCTATACAAGCCTACCTCAAGAAACAAGAAAAATCTCAAGTAAACAATCTAACCGTACATCTAAAGGAACTAGAGAAAGAAGAACGAACAAAACCCAAAGTTAGCAGAAGGAAAAAAATCATAAAGATCAGAGCAGTAATAAATGAAATAGAAACCAAGAAAACAGTAGCAAAGATCAATAAAACTAAAAGCTGGTTATTTGAGAAGATAAACAAAATTGATAAACCATTATCCAGACTCATCAAGAAAAAGAGGGAGAGGACTCAAATCAATAAAATTAGAAGTGAAAAAGGAGAAGTTACAACAGACACCGCAGAAATACAAAGCATCCTAAGAGACTACTACAAGCAACTCTGTGCCACTAAAATGGACAACCTGGAAGAAATGGACACATTCTTAGAAAGGTATAACCTTCCAAGACTGAACCAGGACGAAACAGAAAATATGAACAGACCAATCACAAGTAATGAAATTGAAAGTGTGATTAAAAATCTTCCAACAAACAAAAGTCCAGGACCAGATGGCTTCACAGGTGAATTCTATCAAACATTTAGAGAAGAGCTAACACCCATCCTTCTCAAACTCTTCCAAAAAATTGCAGAGGAAGGAGCACTCCAAAGTCATTCTACAAGGCCACCATCACCCTGATACCAAAACCAGACAAAGCTACTACAAAAAAAATTACAGACCAATATCACTGATGAACATGGATGCAAAATTCCTCAACAAAATACTAGCAAATAGAATCCAACAACACATTAAAAGGATCATACACCATGATCAAGTGGGATTTATCCCAGGGATGCAAGGATTCTTCAATATATGCAAATCAAATGATGTGGTACACCATATTGACAAATTGAAGAATAAAAACCATATGATCATCTCAATAGATGCAGAAAAAGCTTTTGACAAAATTCAACACCAATTTTTGATAAAAACTCTCCAGAAAGTGGGCATAAAGGGAACCTACCTCAACATAATAAAGGCCATATACGACAAACCCACAGCAAACATCATTCTCAATGGTGAAAAACTGAAAGCATTTCCTCTAAGATCAGGAACAAGATAAGGATGTCCACTCTTACTGCTATTATTCAACATAGTTTTGGAAGTCCTAGCCTTGGTAATCAGAGAAGAAAAAGAAAAGGAATACAAATTGGAAAAGAAGAAGTAAAACTGTCACTGTTGGCAGATGACGTGATACTATACATAGAGAATCCTAAAAATGCCGCCAGAAAACTACTAGAGCTAATCAGTAAATTTGGTAAAGTTGCAGGATACAAGATTAATGCAGAGAAATCTCTTGCATTCCTATACACTAATGATGAAAAATCTGAAAGAGAAATTAAGGAAACACTCCCATTTACCATTGGAACAAAAAGAATAAAATACCTAGGAATAAACCTACCTAGGGAGACAGAAGAACTGTGTGCAGAAAACTATAAGACAGTGATGGAATAAATTAAAGATGATACCAACAGATGGAGAGATATACCATGTTCTTGGATTGGAAGAATCAATTGTGAAAATGACTATGCTACCAAAGCAATCTACGGATTCAATGCAATCCCTATCAAATTACCAATGGCATTTTTTACAGAACTAGAACAAATCATCTTAAAATTTGTATGGAGACACAGAAGACCCCAAATATCCAAAGCAATCTTGAGGGAAAAAAATGGAGCTGGAGGAATCAGACTCCCTGACTTCAGATTATACGACAAAGCTACAGTAATCAAGACAATATGGTACTGGCACAAAAAGAGAAACATAGATCAATGGAACAAGATAGAAAGCCCAGAGACAAACCCACGCACCTATGGTTAACTAATCTATGATAAAGGAGGCAAAGATATACAATGGAGAAAAGACAGTCTCTTCAATAAGTGGTGCTAGGAAAACTGGACAGCTACATGTGAATGAATGTAATTAGAACACTCCCTAACACCATACACAAAAATAAACTCAAAATGAATTAGATACCTAAATGTAAGACCGGACACTATAAAACTCTTAGAGGAAAACACAGGAAGAACACTCTTTGACATAAATCACAGCAAGATCTTTTTTGATCCACCTCCTAGCGTAATGGAAATAAAAACAAAAGTAAACAATGGGACCTCATGGAACTTCAAAGCTTTTGCACAGCAAAGGTAACCATAAACAAGACAAAAAGACAACCCTCTGAATGGGAGAAAATATTAGCAAATGAATCAATGGACAAAGGGTTAATCTCCAGAATATATAAATAGCTCATGCAGGTCAATATTAAAGAAACAAGCAACCCAATCCAAAGATGGGCAGGAGACCTAAATAGACATTTCTCCAAAGAAGACATACAGATGGCCAAGAAGCACATGAAAAGCTTCTCAACATCACTAATTATTAGAGAAATGCAAATGAAAACTACAATGAGGTATCACCTCACACCAGTTAGAATGGGCATCATCAGAAAATCTACAAACAACAAATGCTGGAGAGGGTGTGGAGAAAAGGGAACCCTCTTGTACTGTTGGTGGGAATGTAAATTGATACAGCCACTATTGCAACAGTATGGAGGTTCCTTAGAAAACTAAAAATAGAATTACCATATGGTCCAGCAATCCCACTACTGGGCATATACCCAGAGAAAATCATAATTCAAAAAGACACATGCACCCCAATGTTCATTGCAGCACTATTTTCAATAGCCAGGTCATGGATCAACCTAAATGCCCATCGACGGACGAATGGATAAAGAAGATGTGGTACATATATACGATGGAATATTACTCAACCATAAAAAAGAACGAAATTGAGTCATTTGTTGAGACGTGGATGTATCTAGAGACTGTTATACAGAGAGAAGTAAGTCAGAAAGAGAAAAACAAATATCGTATATTAACACATGTATGTGGAACCTAGAAAAATGGTACAGATGAACCGATTTGTGGGTAGAAGTTGAGACACAGATGTAGAGAACCAATGTATGGATACCAAGGGGGGAAAACCGCAGTGGGGTGGGGATGGTGGTGTGCTGAATTGGGCTATTGGGATTGACATGTATACACTGATGTGTATAAAATTGATGACTAATAAGAACCTTCAGTATAAAAAAAAAACAATTTTTTAAAAAAATTTTATTTATATTGGAGTATAGTTGATTAACAATGTTATATTAGTTTCAAGTATACAGCAAAATGATTCAGTTGTATTAATACATATACATGTATCCTCTTTCAAATTCTTTTCCCATTTAGGTTATTACAGAATACTAAGCAGAGTTCCCTGTGCTATACAGTAGGTCCTTGTTGGTTATCTACTTTAAGTATAGTAGTGTGCATCTTTTAATCCCAACCTCCTGGTTTATCCCTGCCCCACACTTCCCCCCATGGTAACCATAAATTCGTTCTCTAAGTCTATGAATCTATTTCTGTTTTGTAAATATGTTCATTTGTATCATAAAAAATACCAATTTTGGATGCAAATTAAGTGCTTTGTTCTTTTCAGGACTCTGGATATCACATATTGCAATGTTCTGTGTAAGGGTTCAGTGAGAATAATTATTAAAACCCTTCCTGTGAGGGAAGTATAGCAAAGAAGTTTCCAGTTTTTGCAGAGTGCTGCCCAATAAGGTTGATTACACAATTTATGCTTATTTACATGAGAGGAAAAGAAGTTTCTAGATAAGTTACATAGAAGGGAGGCATCGTTAACCTGCTTCATCGGGTCTGGAGTTGCTCCATCCAAACTCTCTTGTTTTTGTGTGGGTGCCCAGAGATGTTGAGAGGGACACTCCCCCCTTAGAGTATGGCCTCATAAAATCTAGGGACACAGACAGGAATCAAGACTGGTAGGTGACCTCTGTAGAGGTCCTTTGTGACAACATACACACTAAGGGAACAACAGACAAGGTCCCTGGGCACAGGTTATCCATGCTTGCAAGAATGCTTGTCATGGTTGCAAGAATGAAGTGGTGCTAAGGATGATGACTCCCTCTCTCCCCTTCGTGAGTGTTTGAACAGTACCCCTCCTGGTGTCCTTTGTGGCTTCCTGCCATCCTTGGGATGCAGGAGACTCAGCAATATTGCCCATGAGGTATTACACCTAGTAGTTGCCCACCTAGAAGTCCTTTCTTCTCTAGGGTGGCCCAGGTCTCCTCTTCACTTTCTGCTCCACCCCAGCCCGAGGGAATATTTTCTACCCTGGAAGGAACATTCCACTTTCCTGTCTCCCTTTAAAAACTTTTTGTCTGGGACTTCCCTGGTGGTGCAGTGGTTGAGAATCCACCTGCCAATGCAGGGGACACGGGTTCGAGCCCTGGTCCAGGAAGATCCCACATGCTGTGGAACAACTAAGCCCGTGCGCCACAACTACTGAGCCTGTGCTCTAGAGCCAACAAGCCACAACTACTAAAGCCCACACACCTAGAGCCCGTGCTCCACCGCAACGAGAAGACTGCACACCGCAACGAAGAGCAGCTCCCACTCGCCGCAACTAGAAAAAGCCCGCACACAGCAACGAAAACCCAATGCAGCCAAAATTAAATAAATTAATTAAATTAAAAACAAAAAATAAATTTTGCCTACAGATACAAATCCTTTTTCTTTTAAGCCTTCTGTGTAGAAAAAATAAAAATAATCCTTCTCATCAAACCCAGAGCTTTAGTCAGTCAAAGCTAGTTCCCCTTTTTGCAGAGGACAAAGACAGCTTAAACTTGAAACCCTTCAAAAACAGTCAAGAAAGGCAGGAAAAACAAACCAGCTAATTGCCATATGAAAGTGGCTTGTTTATATCCTGCCAAAGTCGCAAAAATCTCATGTTTATGTTTTGTCGGAGTTTTAGTCAATGGTAGACCCAGCCAACAGCTTATTTAGGAAAAAATGGGCACATTACTGAAAAACCTACCTAAACTGATTGGTTTTGTGCAGGCCACTGTGCAGGTTATGGATGCCTCACTTCCCTTTACAACTCGCAGGCATTGTGCTGGCTTTCTTGATTTTGTGGATTTGAGTTAAAGGTCTCTGTTTGACTCACCCCTGCTGTCTTTTCACATCAAGATGTTAAAATGCCAGATTTGGAGCTCCTTAGCCTTGGTACACCTGTTTCATTCACTAAGGAGTTCAAAGGTTTGTGCAGGAAGGATCAAATCCTGTTTAGACTAGACCATGAAATATGCGTGCTGGATGGAAGAGACTTCCTGCGGGGTATCCACCTGCTTTAATATTGATTCAATAGCAAAATTAATCTTTAATGTTTCAAAAGTCAACATTTGATTTTGATAGTAGGAGCAGCCTGGAGCCCAGCGAGCTCTCTCTCCTATGTGTGCTCTGTTTGCAACGGATGCACCTTCCTTTCATAGGTCAGTGCACGTGGTTCATTGGAGGCAGCCGTCAAGGAAGAAAGAACTCATTTCACTTCGATTGTTTCACAAATTTATCAAGACTGTATTTGCGTTGTTGAGTAGAATAAAAGGGTTACCATTTTTCAAACCTCAGGGAACTGGATTTCCATCCTCAACACTCTTGCCTTTGAGGGGTTTCTTTTGTCCTCTCTGCCCCTTCCACCAAAATTTTTCCCAGGTATATCTATGCTTCACTCAAATATCAATTTACCAGTCAGGCGTTCCCTGACTACCTCCAGGGTTAAATGAGAAAATAATTTAGGAGGCTATTGAACTAGCCCAGACAAGATACACCAGTGTAACCCAACTAGGGTGGTGACACTAGAGGTGGAGAAGTGGAAAGAATCAGGGTACATAAATGTTTGTTGGAATGAATGGGTAACACTTTCCATCTGTTGAACATTTGCTATGTGTCGGACATGTTGCCAGATGTTTTATACATACTGCCTTATTTACCTTATTTACCCTTAAAGTGACTTTAAGGAAGAGGTGTGATATCTCCATTGCATAAATGAGGAAGTTGACCCTTTTGGAGATACAATAACATACCACAAGTCACACGTAATTGTTGGGGTCGCTATTTGGATTCAGGCCTGTTTGATGAGAGCAAGAGAGAGAGAGAGAGCAAAAGACATATCTGTGTATCTATACAGAGAGACACAGATGTATAGGTCTACCTAAATCTGTGATGGTTAATTTTATGTGCCAACTTAAGAATGTGCTTTTGGATACGATTAACATTTAAATTGGTGAACTTTGAGAAGCAGATTGCCCTCCATCATGTAGGTGGGTCTCATCTAATCAGTTGAAGCCCTGAATAGAATAAAAAGATTGGCCTCCTGGAGCAAGAGGGAATGCTCCAGCAGATCACCTTCAGACTTCATCTGCACCATAGGCTGTCCTGAGTCTCAAGCCTGTTGGGCCATACTGTGGATTTGCACTTCCCAGCCTCCATAATCATGTGAGCTAATTCCTTGAAATAAACCTCTTTCCTAAGGTTGGCTAGGAGTTGATATTAAGGACTCTGGATGATTGGAACATGGATGTTCACTATGCTATCCTTTTTACCTTTGTATATGTTTGAAATTTCCCAAAGTAAAAAGATTTTTTTTGTTGTTGTTTTTATTTAGTCATCATTTTGCGTGATTGTGATTTTCCACTTATTCTTTTTTGTCTTTGCCAAATTTTTCATCATGGTAGTGATCTACTTTAAATAATGGGGAGAATACTTTTAGGCAAGGAATAAAAGAAAAAATTTAGTCTCTTTATCAGAGACTAAAAAATCTCTTTCCATATATATGTATGCATACACACACACATACACACACACACACACACACACATATCTTATTCATTCTTTTTCTCCTGATAACCCTGACTAATGCAATATCTATCTACCTATCTATCTATCTATCTATCTACTTATCTACCTACCTATCACAAGAGAGGGAAATGTACAATTGAGAGAGCTAGGACAAAGGGATGATTGTGACATTGAAATTAGAGGTCACCAGCCATGGGAATAACTACTGTCATGATGTATGGAAGAAAACAACCATTTAAAATGTTTATCTTTTGTTTGATGGTTTTCTTTCCTGGACACAGATGATTTTCAGTTTCGAACGTAGTCTCTATATGATAAACTAGTTAGATTACCTTATATATTGTATACGTATTTTTATACAAATTTGCCAGACACTCATTTGCGTACACACGTGCACACACACACACACACACACACACACACAGTCTTGGCTAAGAATACCCATCTGGTTCTGTAGACTTGAGGGGCGTTGCTGCCCTCTATTACTTCTAGGGTAACCCAGAATGAGCATGGCAGCTCAACCTAATAAGGTAGACATTCCTTTATTGAAGAGAGAGCCATGGCAGAAGGAACATTTTCTTGTTTCGCAAGCAACGTCCTTGTTCTAGTGGTAAGGACACTAAGATGCCTCCCTCTAAGAACTTGGGAGGTTACACTGTGATGGCCCAGCTGGTAAGGCAAAACAGAGCCTGGCAAACAACGAAAAATGCACTTCTAGCTCAAGTGGCTGCAGCTCTAGGATGATACAAAAGGGACTCAGTAGAAGGATAGTGAAAGACTGAAAATGTCATGGTGACATTATCTTTTGGAAATACCAGACTATCAGTTAAAGTGCTGCTTCCCAGTGATACAGTTTGCAGGATTTGTGGCTGAAATGTGTGGGTTGTCTATTACAGTTCACAGAAGACGCTTTGCTGAGAGTTTTGTGGGGAAAACTCACCCCACCCCTGACTCAGCAGGAATTGTGTCTAGTTGTGCGTTCTGTGTACATCCTAGCTCCATTTATAGTGTTGGTAAATGGCAATAAATTGAGGATATGTGACAACTAATTGCCTTTAGTTATAGAAAGAAGTTTTAGAGTGAAAACACATGTGCCTAAAGCTTCATGTTTTCTGTGAAGAGTATCACGGATTTTTATAGGACTACAGAGCATGCTTGAAGTAGCAAGATGTGAATTTCTTTTTCTGAGATTTATAAGAACTTCACCAATTGTGTAGATCCCCTAGCCATGTACAGAATGTGGAAATACAGGTATATTTTTGCTAAAGGATATAGATGCCTCCCAGCAAATTCAGCTTTAAAGCTAATACGATTTCCCGTGAATGTCCTTTAAAAGTTAGGGATGATTTCCCAAACGGGCAAAATCTTCTAACAATCTTAACTGCAAACTTTTTTTTTTTTTTAATTTTTTGGTGGGGGGCTGTGTTGGGTCTTCGTTTCTGTGCGAGGGCTTTCTCTAGTTGCGGCAAGCGGGGGCCACTCTTCATCGCGGTGCGCAGGCCTCTCACTGTCGTGCCCTCTCTTGTTTCGAAGCACAGGCTCCAGACGCGCAGGCTCAGTAGTTGTGGCTCACGGGCCTAGTTGCTCCGCGGCATGTGGGATCTTCCCAGACCAGGGCTTGAACCCGTGTCCCCTGCATTGGCAGGCAGACTCCCAACCACTGCACCACCAGGGAAGCCCCTTAACTGCAAACTTCTAATGAAACAGTGGATAGCCCAGTGGCACAATGGAATTTGGAGTACACTAAATATTTTGATGTTAGGTTATTAGCTCCAATTCAAGAACTCAGTTTTTCCTTGTATTTTCCTAACTTTTACCCAATATCATCATTTCTTCCCTCAACTCGTCATCTCCAGTACCACAGATATTTTTCCTAATTATCATAACCACCCTTATTGTCCTTATTTTCATGTCATTATTTATTAATAAAGAGTTACTGGTAGACAAACACAGTGGAGGAATGTAGATAAAGAAACAGTGCCCTACCCTCCAGGGGCTTACACTCTATAGAGGAGCGTATAATTGCTAATAATAATACTGTGGCACTTCACAGTATTACAAAATATGTCATTATAAATTATTTCTTTTAAGCTTTCGACAAATTCTTAAACAGATAGGTGTGTTTTTTTGAAGTATAGTTGATTTACAAATATTATATGTTATAGGTGTATACTATAGTGATTCACAATTTTAAAGGTTATATTTCATTTATAGTTATTATAAAATATTGCCTATATTCCCTGTTTTGTACAATAGATCCTTGTAACTTATTTTATACATAATAGTTTGTACCTCTTAATCCCTTACCCCTATCTTGCCCCTCCCCACTTCCTTCTCCCACTGGTAAGCACTGGTTTGTTCTCCATATCTGTGAATCTGCCTCTTTTTTGTTATATTCACTAGTTTATTGTATTTTTTTAGATTCCACATATAAGTGATATCATACAGTATTTGTCTTTCCCTGTCTAACTTATTTCACTTAGCATAATGCCCTCCAAGTCCATCCTTGCTGTTGCAAATGGCAAGCTTTCATTCTTTTTTATGTGTATATATATATGTGTGTATATATATATATATATTTATGTGCGTGTGTGTGTGTGTATATATATATATATGTGTGTGTGTGTGTGTATATATATATATATATATATATATATATATATATACATACACATACTATATGTATACATACCACATCTTTCTCCGTTCATCTGTTGATGGACATTTAGGTTGCTTCCATATCTTGGCAATTATAAATAATGCTGCTATGAACATTGGGGTGTGTGTATGTTTTGTGGGTTTTTTATATATGCCCAGGAGTAGAATTGCTGGATCATATAGTAGTTCTATTTTTAGTTATGTGAGGAACCTCCATAGTGTCTTCCACAGAGGCTGCACCCATTTACATTCCCGCCAACAGTGCATGAGGGTTCCCCTTTCTCCACATCCTTAACGTTTGTTGTTTGTGTTCTTTTTGATGATGGCCTTTCTGACAGTTGTGAGGTGATATCTCATTGTGGTTTTGATTTGCATTTGCCGGATGACTAGCGATGTTGAGCATCTCGGGCATCTGAATGTCCTTTGTGGAAAAATGTCTATTCAGATCTTCTGCCCATTCTTAATCAGGTTGTTTGTTTCTCATTGTTGGTAGGTTAGGTATTTTTATGCCCCTTAAAACTCAGAGAAGTGAAGTGACCTGCCCAGTCCTTGCCCAGCCCCTTGATGGAGCATGCACTGTGCTCTTTTCATGATGGTATGTTACACCTAGCTGTGACGGTCACTTGTGTCGACTTGAATCGTCCAAAGGATGTCCAGATATGTGGTTAAACATTATTTCTGAATTGGTGGACTGACTACAGCAGAAGATTCCCCCAAAGAGGTGGACATCCTCCAGTCTATTGAGGATCAGAATAGAGGGAAAGGGCAGATGAAGGTTGAAATCACTCTGCCCTGCTGACTGAGCTGCGACATTGATCTTCTGCTCTCACCACTCTTGGATTCTCAGGCCTTCAGACCCAGACTGCATCTACAACATTGGCTGTCCTGGTCTCCAGCTTAGAGGTAGCAGATCTCAGCCTCCAGAAGTGTATGAGGCAGCACTTATTTTATACATTGGTTCTCTTTTTCTTGAGAACTCTGATACACTAACAAAGCTTTTTCTTTAACACAGAACTCTATATTTCTCTTTTAGTATAGTCCATATCTAATAGAGCAATTATTCATACCACATGTAGCTGGTAGATGCTACTCCATCTAAAATCTAGAGGCTCTCAACCACATATCATGTCACTGTTGTATTCTAGTCAGTTGAATTGGACCCCACGGTAATACAATGAAACAGACCTAGTTTTTCTCTCATTATGTCAACCTTCTCTCTGTAGTGAAAAAAAAAAAAAAAAGAGTTGAAGCCAATAGAAAGAGAATTTCATATAAACCTACCTAGGCATGTGGGATGATGCATGATAATATCTTTTCTCAATGTAGTGAAGCAGAATAAGCATTGTGAACCATCATGGTTCTATCCTTACAGCTCTCAGATTTTAGAATGCACATTATATACAATTAATTCCCTACTTGCTCAATGTAGAGAAAAGTGAGGTTGTCTCAACAACATCCATACTACATTTTCACCCATTTTGTGGCTGAGTTTAGATGTAATTTATCTCTCCACCCACCCCTGTAAAGATGGACTCTGGTGACCTTATCCAATCAGAGAAGGCATGCCCTCCGTCAGTGTGATTGATAAAGAATGGTCCAATTAAACCAGAGGTCAGGACTCTTATTTGATTGTCAAGAGAAAATTCTTACTTCTCCAGTTTTCCTGTCCCCTGACCCCACAACCCACAGTTAATATGAAGCATGAAAGACATCGTTGTTAAAAGCCATATGAAAACCATGGAAGAGACCACCAACACGGAGCAGGGCAGATCTGAGCAAACTGCCGAAAATGGGCCCAGAGTCATAGCTAGGCTCTGCCTGAAATCCACCCTACCTCTGGACTTTTCTGTTTCTACATCAATAAATTGCTCTAATTATTTAAGTTTCTATCTTTGGGTTTTGTTATTTGCAACCAATAGTATCCTCACTGAAACAATCCTTTGAGAATACGTTATTAGGAAGGAAGAATTCCGGAGCTGAATATTATTTATAAATTTTAACTCATCTAGGACAAGATAAAATGTTCCTGTATATTCATTTTAAAAAACAACAACAAATAAAAAGGATACATAAATGTTTTACGGACCTTCAAAAGTGAAAATTTCAAGAAGATTTTAATTAGGTTCTGCTTCCTTAAAAACCAAAAAGAAGATTATCTCTAAGATAACAAGATTCTACGCAGCAGGAGACTTTATTGCTCAGTATTTGTACATCAATCCCACTGAAAAATGAACAGTTAGGTCCATCCTGGTAGCCTAATCACTGTACAAATTGGTGTACTTATGAAATGATTGATTTTCTGCCACCTCGGGGGATAATATTCTGCAATAGCTATTCACAAGCGAATGCCCTTGCACACCATGTTTAGCTTTCTTATGAAGAGAGTCACTCATTAGGTTAAGTAAGAATTACTATTTTCCTGAAAACTATGATTATATAAAAATTCTGATCATGGATAGGCCCTTGATTAAAAATTCAAGAAAGGTACAAATCACACAAGAAGATGATGTTCAAGCTCGCGCTACTGCTAATGTCGAAATGATTCTAATCAACTAGGGAACCGAAGTCCAATCCAAAACCGTCTTTTAGCTCATATTTGAACTGCAAACAATGGCTGTATTGGCGAATGTATTACAAATTGTGCTTTGATGTCATATGATAGATGGGTAGGAGTCGCTAGGCCATTGTCTATCCAAAATATCTCTTTGGCTGTGAATGACGCAACTATGAGTAAGACTTAATTCACATCACACCTCCTCCCCTCTTCCCAATCTGGAAGTGGACTTGCTCTGTGTACTGTTGCTGCCTCTGTATCTTGAAGCACAAAGACAGAAGAGCAGAGACATCCTCTGAAGGAAAGTTGTTTGGCTAGAACTCTTTATTCTTGATATTCTGTCTACCTGAAAAATGCATCTTCAGCTGCAAACCTACACAAGAATTTCTGTATGCAAGTAATTCCCATCAGACTGTATAAACCAGCTGAAAACAGATATTTCAACTGTGGTCTAAACTAATGTATTAAGTTTAGGGTACATGAATCATTTATATTCAAAGATAATATTCCCCAATACAGTTAAGTTTTATCTGTTTATAAGAAGTCAGGATTTCTGAGTTTGGTGAGATTTTTGTTGGTTCCCATTATTATATGGATTTGAAATTGGCTTTGGCTAAATCTTAAGCTCTTTGGAAATCAGATTGTTTATCTGTTAAATGAAATGTTTAGCATGGTGATCACTGAGATTACTTTCAGTTTTAAATAACAAAGGGAATAACAATAGCATAAACAACAAAGTCCCCATCCCAATGATTCTACTAAACACAGTGATAAAATGTATAATGACTGGTCTTCAGTCTTGCTATAACCACATTCACCAGCTCTGTGATTACTAATAGTCTGAAGTAGATTGATCATCCAAGATTTTACATCTTATGGGTAGTTTAGGAATTAACTTAGAACCAGCAGAATCCTCCATCCCTCTTCAGAGACAGGGACAACAAAGGGATACCACTGCGCCTAATCACTCCTGGAACAGAAGGGAGTGTCCAGAACAATCCAGTAAGTAAATTAAACAGGCAGGTGACATTCCTAATAGGTCATTTTTGCTAAGGCTGTAGCTCTTTAGTGGGTGATGGCAGCCGTATCCAAGTAGTGGGGTTAAGGAAGAAGGCATTCCAAAAGGAGAAATTGAAACCCATTTGTTGGGTCTATTTATAGCCTCAGGCATTGCCACCAAATTGAAACCATCCAGAGACTGTTTTTCTTTTTTCTTTTCTTTTTTTTTTTTTTGACTGAGGAATTATTTAGATTTCAGAGGAATTAAGTAGAAGCTTGACTTTGAAACAATAACAAAATCAAAACCAATACCAATTTCTGAATGAACTGTTGCATTTCCTCTAGCTATAAAGCTTCAATGCTCCATTCTAGGGGGTGGAGAAGGAGGGAAAAGGGGGGTTAATTGTTTTAACTGGATTTGATTTTCATACAGTGTACTGATTTGTTATCCAATATTTGTGTTCCTCTAAGTTTGTGCATCTTAGTTATATAATGTTTGTTCCAATATCTTTCTAAATAGTACCTTAAGAAAAGTCACCTGCATCCTTACTGAAGGAACTTCAGGCACGGAATGCATTTTACGTTTTTTAAAAATCATCTAATACAGCAAGCTTTCTAAAAGTGGAATGGTATTACTCATTCATTCAATGTGTATTTATTGAGGACCAACTCCGTACCAAGCCTAGTGCTAGCCACTGGAGATATATATATATCTCCAATATATATATAACAATACAGACCGGATCCCAATTCTCATGGAGTTTACAGACTAATAGGGAAGACAGACATTCAACAAGCAAATCCACCACAGTGTGACAGGTGTTATAACAGGTAGTTAACAGACTGCTGCAAGAACAAAGAAGGCCCCTCTATCCCAACCTGAAATCAGGGAGGCTTCCCTTAAAAAGTGACACCTGATGGAGACCTTCAAGATGGTGGAGGAATAAGACGTGGAGATCACTATCCTCCCCACAGATACATCACAAATGTATATGGAACAACTACATATGGAACAACTCCTACAGAGCACCTACTGAATGCTGACAGAAGACCTCAGACTTCCCAAAAGGTAAGAAACTCCCCACGTACCTGGCCGTGTGGCTGACAGAGTATTGGTGCTCCGGCCAGATGTCAGGCCTGTGCCTCTGAGGTGGGACAACCGAGTTCAAGACATTGGTCCACCAGAGACCTCCTGGATCCACGTAATATATCAAACGGCGAAAGCTCTCCCAGAGATCTCCATATCAACACTAAGACCCAGCTCCACTCAATGACCAGCAAGCTACAGTGCTGGACACCCTACTCCAAACAACTCGCAAGACAGGAACACAACCCCACCCATTATCAGAGAGGCTGCCTAAAATCATAATAAGGTCATAGACACCCCAAAACACACCACCAGACATGGTCCTGCCCACCAGAAAGACAAGTCCAGCCTCATCCACCATAACACAGGCACTACTCCCCTCCACCAGGAAGCCTACACAACCAACTGAACCAACCTTAGCCACTGGGGGCAGACACCAAAAACAACGGGAACTATGAACCTGCAGCCTGCAGGTTAAATGTTTCTTGTATTTTCTCCATTCTATTTCCTAGATTTTGGATCATTTTGACTATCATTACTCTGAATTCTTTTTCAGGTACACTGCCTATTTCCTCTTCATTTGTTTGGTCTGGTGGGGTTTTACCTTGTTGCTTCATCTGCTGTGTGTTTCTCTGTCGTCTCAGACTTCAGACTATACTACAAAGCTACAGTAATCAAGACAGTATGGTACTGGCACAAAAACAGAAATATAGATCAATGGAACAGGATAGAAAACCCAGAGGTAAACCCACGCACATATGGTCACCTTATTTTTGATAAAGGAGGCAAGAATATACAGTGGAGAAAAGACAGCCTCTTCAATAAGTGGTGCTGGGAAAACTGGACAGCTACATGTGAAAGAATGAAATTAGAACACTCCCTAACACCATACACAAAAATAAACTCAAAATGGATTAAAGACCTAAATGTAAGGCCAGACACTATTAAACTCTTAGAGGAAAACATAGGCAGAACACTCTATGACATAAATCACAGCAAGATCCTTTTTGACCCACCCCCTAGAGAAATGGAAATAAAAATAAACAAATGGGACCTAATGAAACTTCAAAGCTTTTGTACAGCAAAGGAAACCATAAACAAAAGGAAAAGGCAGCCCTCAGAATGGGAGAAAATATTTGCAAATGAGGCAACTGACAAAGGATTAATCTCCAAAATTTACAAGCAGCTCATGCAGCTCAATATCAAAAAAAACAACCCAATCCAAAAATGGACAGGAGACCTAAATAGACATTTCTCCAAAGAAGATATACAGACTGCCAGCAAACACATGAAAGGATGCTCAACATCACTAATCATTAGAGAAATGCAAATCAAAACTACAGTGAGATACCATCTCACACCCATCAGAATGGCCATCATCAAAAAATCTACAAACAATAAATGCTGGAGAGGGTGTGGAGAAAAGGGAAACCTCTTGCACTGTTGGTGGGAATGTAAATTGATACAGCCACTATGGAGAACAGTGTGGAGGTTCCTTAAAAAAACTAAGGATAGAACTACCATGTGACCCAGCAATCCCACTACTGGGCATATACCTGGAGAAAACTATAATTCAAAAAGAGTCATGTGGCCACTGGGCCTGCACGTCCGGAGCCTGTGCTCCGCAACGAGAGAGGCCACGGCAGTGAGAGCCCCGCGTATCGCAAAAAAAAAAAAAAGAGTCATGTACCACAGTGTTCATTGCAGCTCTATTTATAGTAGCCAGGACATGGAAGCAACCTAAGTGTCCATAGACAGATTAATGGATAAAGAAGATGTTGCGCACATATACAGTGGAATATTACTCAGCCATAAAAAGAAAGAAAATTGAGTTTTTTGTAGTGAGGTGGATGGACCTAGAGTCTGTCATACAGAGTGAAGTCAGTCAGTCAGAGAAAAACAAGTATCATATGCTAACACATATATATGGAATCTAAAAAAAAGGTTCTGAAGAACCTAGGGACAGGACGGGAATAAAGACGCAGACGTAGAGAATGGACTTGAGGACATGGGGAGGGGGAGGGGTAAGCTGGGATGAAGTGAGAGAGTGGCATGGACATATATACACTACCAAATGTAAAATAGATAGCTAGTGGGAAGCAGCCGCATAGCACAGGGAGATCAGCTTGGTGCTTTGTGACCACCTAGAGGGGTGGGATAGGGAGGGTGGGAGGGAGACACAAGAGGGAGGAGATATAGGGATATATGAATATATAGAGCTGATTCACTTTGTTATAAAGCAGAAACTAACACACCATTTTAAAGCAATTATACTCCAATAAAGATGTTTAAAAAAAAAGTGACACCTGAGGCAAGGAGTCTGATGATTTGGGTTTTGAGTTCAAGTGATTTGTTCAGAGTAGCAGACAACTCACCAATAAACCTAACAAAGACAGTGAGCTCCTCCTATGTGCCAGGCACTGTTCTTTGTGCTTCCTATTTCATCTAGCTCTCACAAAAAGTCTTCACAATAAATACTGTTATTCTTATTGTGAGGCTGAAGCTTTAAGATTAAGTGAATTTTCCAATGTTCTATGACTAATAAGTAGCAAAACCAGGGTTCCAATACTGGCCTGTTTGCCTTTAAAGCCCATGATATTTCTAATGTCTAGCCATATAAAAAAAAACTTTCAGCTAAAATATAGGGGAAGTGTTTCAAATAGACTAACTCTTTAAAATAGTATGATAGTTATCATTGGAAAATATTAGACTGATTGACCATTAAAGATGATAGGCTGACCACACACAATTGTGTCCTCTGTCTCCAGAGACTACATTGTAATGTCAGTAAAGGGAAAAAAATCTGTAGAAACCTACAGGTATAAAAAGAATGGTGGAGTCATCATCATTCATGAACCAACGATTTCTGGGGAACAAAAGGAGAACGAGTAATGGTTGCTGATGAAACAGGACAGAGGAGGCTGAAACCTTAATGAATGTAGAAGAAAATGACTAGGAAGGAGCAGATTTGCCTCCTAGAACTTGGGAGAGGCTCAAGAGTGGAGTGGGAATGGAAGTGGAACAGTGGGAGTGAGGGCTCAGATGGAAAGAAGAGGATCAATTGAAAGTATGTACTTGGAACAATTGGACAAATCTTTCTAAAATGGAGATCATCTGTGCCTGGGAATTGAACTCCCAAGCAGAAGACTGAACGTCCGTTATTGGAGGAGCTGAATGGCTCCAAAGACAAAACGTTCTAGCATCTGCTAATGAAAGGGGTGGCTGGCTCTCTTTCTGATCCACCTAAAGCAATGCCGGGCTGTCAACAAGCCAGATTGGAGGAATCAACAAAAATGCAGACATTTGAGAAGAGCCTCCCATGTGAACAGTAGGGAAAACAAGGGGGAAAAGAAATAAAAAGACCTAGGAGAAAATAGAGTTCACGTAACAGAAAGAAGTTTAAAAAAAGACGAGAAATAAACCTCCAACGAGCATCCTTTGAGATACAAGAGAAGATATTGCATCCATAAAACAAAATCAGGATACATAAAAAAAGGAGCAATTGGAAACAAGAAAGAGTTCTTGGGAATTAAAAATGAGATTGACAAAATATTAAATTCAATAGACAGCTGGAGAGATAATGACAAGGAAATCTCCCACAATGCAGAACAAAACAAAAAAGAGACAATAAGAAAGAAAAACTGAAAGATCAAAGATCAGGCTAGGAGGTCCAGAGAGGAAGGAATAATCAAAAAGAAAATAGACAAAACGTTCCCAGAGTCAAGGACAACATGAATGTCCAGATTTAAATGGCCCATTGATTTTTCATCTCTTTGAATGGGCAAACGTCTATACCAAGGAACATAACTGTAAATTTCAGAAATTCTGGAATGAAGAGATGGTCCAACTACCTCTAGAGAGAAAGCACAGATTACTTTCAAAAAAGTGAAAGTCCAGAATGGCGGTGGGCTTCCCAACAGCATTACTAGATGCCCAAGTTTTTGAGAGAAAATTATTTTATGTCTTCAAATTCTATACTCAGCCACTCATGTAGATTTTTTTTTTAATGGCAGTCATACAAAGACTCAAAACTTAACCTCCCACAAACTTTCTTTTTTTTTTTTTTTTTTTTGGTGGTACGTGGGCCTCTCACTGTTGTGGCCTCTCCCGTTGCAGAGCACAGGCTCCGGACGCGCGGGCTCAGCGGCCATGGCTCACGGGCCCAGCCGCTCCACGGCATGTGGGATCCTCCCGGACCGGGGCACGAACCCATGTCCCCTGCATCGGCAGGCGGACTCTCAACCACTGCGCCACCAGGGAAGCCCCCCACAAACTCTTTCTTAAGAAGTTATTTGGGGATGTGTCCGAAAACAAGGATATAAACTAAGAGAAGGATGGAATAGAGGGAAAAAGCAAATCCAAAAAGTTCCAAGAAGACAGGTGTGCAGCAGGTTAAGAGCATAACCAGTCCAATCTGAAGTAGGAGGAAAGGGGGCTCTGGTCCCCCAAAATAGGGGCTTAACACAATCTGATACGCCTCTGTTGAAAATCTGAACACAGGAAAATGAGCACATATGCAAAAGAGAAGAAAACAATAGAAAGTCAAAGAAAACAGCTGCATGAGAAAGTAAATGTAATCAAAGTATACTTCTTAGCCTTCCAGTAAATAATACATACATTACCAATTTAATTTTAAAGCTATGATATGGGGACTTCGCTGGTGGCGCAGTGGTTAAGAATCCGCCTGCCAATGCAGGGGACACGAGTTCAAGCCCTGGTCTGGAATATCCCACATGCCGCGGAGCAACTAAGCCTGTGCGCCACAACTACTGAGCCTGCGCTCTAGAGCCCGTGAGCCACAACTACTGAAGCCCGCGGCGCCTAGAGCCCATGCTCCGCAACAATAAGATTTGAATGGCCGCAATGTAAACCTGCACGCCGCAACGAAGAGTAACCTCAGCTCGCCGCAACTAGAAAAAGCCCGCGTGCCGCAACGAAGACCCAACGCAGCCGAAAAATTAATTAAAAAAAAAAGGTATGATACGATTAATTTGGGATGATAGTGTAGGAGAGGTATGCGTGTGTGTGTAAGAGAACACAGGCTCATCTGACATAATGAGGAAGTTAATAGATGATTAAAATCGATAGATCAAAGAACAGCCAAATAGCCTATTCCTTGGAGATTTGGGAGGAACTACCAGAAGAAGCAAAAAAGTTACAAGTAGTTGTTCCTAGGAAGCTGGGCTGGGAAGTAAGGAGAACGCGGGACCAAAGGTTATTACTTTGCCATCATAAGGATTTTGAAGCTATTAGATTTTTTTTAAAACTATGTGCAGGTTACTAAGACAAATTGAAGAGTTTATAAAAGGAAAAATATATATATGTTGAATCACCAGTTAAGAAGTCAACATAGGTTTCTGTTTAAATCTATTAAATGTCTGTGGTCCTAACACTCAGAATGAGAATCAATGACAAGTACACAACATCAATAAACAATTTCAATACCTTGTCTAACATTCCGTTTTTATGGGTTCACGTATCTCTTTTGTTTACTTTCTCACTCAGATATTGATAAATAGGAATTCTGTGTTGAATAATTTTATTTATATATATGTCACACAGTGAAAAATAAAATACACCTAATTGTATGCAAATGTGTTGAGAACTATTTACCAAACTGGTGATTTCAGTTCACACTGCAAATTACATACATAAATGTTCTGAGGAGTGAGTCTAAAGAAAATTGCGAATTCTTTGCCCTATTTATTCTGTGTTGATCTTCTGAGATTTGTTAGGCTATGTTTCATGTGACATTTTTTTCCTCAGACCTGTCTTTTGTTTAAGCAAAGGGGAAAAAAGCATAGAATAACTTTTCCTAGATAGGTATATTCCTATGACCTACCTTTGAGGGTCATATTGCATTCTGGTTTTGATGAAAATAGAATAAAGCACACGATAATTATTTGATATGAATTAAAATCATACTCATTGCCATCTGTATTTGTTCTACTAATATTGGTATTATTCAGCTTAGCTCTGAAATATAAAGAATGCCTGGCACACAGCCTCTGCCTGCTGGTTCTATTCGTTTCTTGAAGCGTATTTCCAATGATGATAAAAATGGTATTTCCCTCTTACTAGACATGTGGCCATTTCTGTCCATCTTCCTAGAGCTGCCTGCCCTGACATGGCACAGTTCAGTGGCCTCTGGGACCTAACTTGGTTTGAATCTTGGCCCAGGTACTTAGCAGGTACGTGACTTTGGACGAGTTGCTTACTCTCTCGAAGTATAATTTTCCTCCCTTCAAAATGAAGTTAATTATTGTTGTAGAAAGATTAGCTGTAGAAAGATTAAAGAGATAATTCAAATAAAGTCCTTAGTGAAGAGCCTAGAGCATAGTAAGTGCTCAATAAATTATTATCATTGTTACAAATTTTCTAAAGCATGACATGGTTGAAAAATTAGTGGACTAGAGATTGGAAATACTAGGTTATTTCCAAATTCCCTTCCAGCTGTGGCATTCCATAGGGTATGATTAGGTCCTTAATATCCATCATTTGCAAGACTATTGGTGTATTTTAGTAATACAGAATATAAGCTAGTTACTAAGGAGTTATCATGACTATGTATGAAGAAACACACTAGATTAAGGAGAAAGACATGACTAGGAAGATGACTGTAAGAAGCAAGACGATTGCATATTCTTGAGGGAATAAGCAATGTGATACAGGACTTAAAGCAAAGAAGGAAAACAAGTCATTGAATCTTTACTATTGACCCCATATTCACTAAGAAAAATCCAAGCATTTCACAAACATGCATCCTTTGTAATTTTAAAAACTTAGATTAAAATATTGCAAGTTTAATTCGGTTCAACAGTATTGATTATGTTCAACCATTTAATTCCCAGATAAGTATGATGCTGTCATTAATTTTCTGCTGTAGTTTGGTTAGGATCTGAAGACTTCCTTTATTAGCTTCTTTATTAGTACATTTAAATACTCCCCTGGTTTCATTAAGCTTCAGCTGGCTTTATTCTCCATTCAGCAGCATTTGTGTTCAACAGACTTGCCAAGCTTCCTTACAAATCTTCCTACAGCAGATGTTGAAATGCATTTGGTGTAAGTGACTCAGGTTTGGGGTAATGGGCCATGCTTCTTGAGTCTGGGAAAGCTATGACTTTTATAGCTACCACACCTCTATGGCCCCATGTATATACCTCTTTGCCTCAGCTGCTAAGGGACTAGAAAAAAGTCCCAGGTGGACTAGTCAGATGTTCTCCTCTGGTGCCCACCACTGCACATCAGGTACTACATTTTGGAGGTAATATTGGTAGCAAAATATTATGAGTTAAGGAGACTCTTTCGGACTTACTCAACCCTTTTCTTCTACTGGCACTGCACATCTCCCAAAGACTGCCCCAGAAGTGTCTTGGCACTAACCTTGTCTGATACCATCAAACTGACCTTAATATATGCAATTGAAGTAAATGATTTCAGTCTCTCTATCTTACAAAGGGCAAATGAGAGGGAGATCTAACTCCCTAGAACAGCGCTATCAAATAGAACTTTCTGATTTGATATAAATATATGTAGATGATGGAACTGAGGAATTAAATTTTTAAAAATTTATTTTATTGAAATATAGTTGATTTACAATGTTGTGTTAGTTTCTGGTGTACGGCAAAGTGATTCAGATATATACATATATATATTCTTTTTCATATTCTTTTCCATTATGGTTTGTTCCAGAATACTGAATATCGTTCCCTGTGCTATGCAGTAGGACCTTGTTGTTTATCCCTCCTATATATAATAGTTTGCATCTGCTAGTCCCAAGATCCCAATCCATCCCTTCCCCATCCCTTCCCCCTTGGCAACCACAAGTCTGTTCTCTATATCTTTGAGTCTGTTTCTGTTTCATAAATAAGTTCATTTGTGTTGTATCTTAGATTCCACATATAAGTGATATCATATGGTATTTGTCTTTCTCTGTCTGACTTACTTCACTTAGGATGATAATCTCTAGGTCCATCCATGTTGCTGCAAATGGCATTATTTCATTCTTTTTTATGGCTGAGTAGTATTCCGTTGTATATATCTTCTTTATTCATTCATCTGTTGATGGAAGTTTGGTTGTTTTCATGTCTTGGCTATTGTAAGTAGTGCTGCAATGAACACTAGGGTGCACATATCCTTTTGAATTAAAGTTTTCTCTGGATATATGCCCAGGAGTGGGATTGCAGGATCCTATGGTAACTCTGAGCAAGAAGGAATGAGCCTCCAGTTTTCTATTTTTTGGTTGGTTTACTTAATGGGTTTGAGGAAATCCAACAGGTACTCATGGTGAAGGCCTGGGGAAACCTACAGGTGACTATATACCTTAGATCTGCACCTATATTCATCTACTTGCATGTGTTTAGAAGTCACCTCTATTTTCTTCTGAGTACGATATTTATTACAATAATAATAACATAGTTTAACAATCCTGAGATTTCTTTAATTTTACTTAAAATTTGGGAAAAAAGCTCTATTTTAGAGCTTGAGAAAAATATTTTCTTATCATATTCCTTCTCCCTTTAAAACATATTTAGGGCTTCCCTGGTGGCGCAGTGGTTGAGAGTCCATCTGCGGATGTAAGGGAAACGTGTTCATGCCCCAGTCCGGGAAGATCCCACATGCCGCGGAGCGGCTGGGCCCGTGAGCCATGGCCGCTGAGCCTGTATGTCCGGAGCCTGTGCTCCGCAACGGGAGAGGCCACAACAATGAGAGGCCCCCGTACCGCAAAAAAAAAAAAAAAAAAAAAAAAAAATTTAAACTACTATGTATTATTTCATCCATTTCATCATCAGTACCATAATTTTCACATTATGAATCATAAATCATTTCATAGAGTATGAGAAGAGGGCTTCCTTTTTTGGTCTCTTGCTTATTGTTGTACCCCCAGAGCCTAAAACAATATCTGGCCAATGGTAGGCATCCCATAAATATTTGTTGAATAAATGAGCAAATTAAAGACAGCATCTTCTTTTGAAGCAGTGCTCGTTTCTGGTATCTTGTTGTTACTTTGATGTTTCTGTTTGGGCAGAGTATGAGAAAACTAGACAAACATGTGCTCAACTAGATAACTAAAAACTGATTCCTTTTCCGTGACCCAGTTCAGCCCATGCTATTTCTCAGGCATCCGGTCTGGTTGTAGTTGGCTCATTGTATGCAGAGGGATTTTATCTCAACTGGCATCTTTTCTTTTTGTTGTATGACTAGGAGCCAAGTCATGTTAAAGACTGGAAGAAATTAGCAACTGTTTAACATCTACAGGCAAAAGAGTTCATAACTGGGAGAAATTAAAAAGTTAGTCCTGGGGTCACTTTGTGTACTTTCCCTTCCCTGTTCATTACTGGGGGTTCTCTGGCTGATTAACAAGGGGAATTTATCAAGGTGGACCTGACACATTACATAATTTCCACTGTCTATAACTCAGCAACGGTGGTGGGGGGGGGAGATGATTGATCACTTTTCCATTTAGCTTAGGAGAATGTTCCATCTGTCACTTGTAATACTTTCAGTGGCTTCCCTCTGGAAGCTTATTCCGCAGATGGGCAATAAGATTTATGACAGACTTGAGGAGAGTGTTACCAGCAAGAAATACCCAAACTAGGCTTCCCTGGTGGCGCAGTGGTTAAGAATCCGCCTGCCAATGCAGGGGACACGGGTTCAAGCCCTGGCCCGGGAAGATCCCACATGCCATGGAGCAACTAAGCCTGTGCTCCACAACTACTGAAGCCCGCGTGCCCAGAGCTTCTCCGCAACAAGAGAAGCCACCGCAATGAGAAGCCCACGTACCACCCCTGCTCACCACAACTAGAGAAAGCCCGTGCGCAGCAACCAAGACCCAACGCAGCCAAAAATAAATAAATTAATTAAAAAAAGAAATACCCAAACTATATCCTCTGGTGACTAAATAGAAGCTCATGCCTGCAAGGAATAAAGTCCTGGAGTCCCTGGGCCTCCTGAAGAGTTCCATGAACCACATGGCAGGGTTGAGCAAAGAAACAGTGGGAAAATACTTCCATTCTACTGCGGTTAAGTTTGAACCAATAGATTCTTTCACTTACATAGTGAGTAAGAGCTGTTTCTATTGCACAGCAGGCCTCAACATGGTAAGTGGACAAGAGAGAAAAGGTCATCTTAAAAAGGTCATCTTTCCTAGGCACCGTAACTCTGTGATTCTAAGAATTATACCTCAGTTATTGTTTCTTCAGCCACACAAAGACAAAACCTTTAAGATGTGACAAAGCTGGATGCTTTGCGGAGATTTAGAGTTTCTGAATTACCACAGAAAGCACCAGCTGAGATTTTGCTTGCTCTAAAAATAGGTGTGGGTAGCATTCAATATGGTGAGAAGCAAAGTTACAATTTGTCTACCTTTTCCGGTTCCTCATGTCTGATGTTTGGTTGACAAGTTCATTCCAGCCAACCGTGGGCCCAGGCTTATTACAATGGATCCAGTCCTTAAAGCATTTTTTTTCCCTGAAGCATGAACTAAGAATCTTCATTTTTAAATTGTACTATATTTTTGGCTTTAAACATGATAACTGCAGAATTAGACACATTTGGTACATGTACAGTTCCTAAGTGTAGTGTTTAGTACATTTTACACATGTACTGCATTTTACGTACCCCAGAAAGTTCCCCCGTGCCCCCTGTTGGCATTACCCCTGCAAAGATAACCACTCTTCTGACTTGCTTCATGTAGATGAATCTTGCTTGTTCCTGAATCTGCATTTTTCTAAAAACCCAAGAGATTCTTATGTACTCTGAAGTTTGAGAAACATTGCTGGAGGTTTTGAACAGAAAGCAAAATAGAAATCTCTGACGCAGGTCCTTTAAATAAAACAAAGCACAACACCCGTGTGTTGAGATTGCTCTAGTGTGGTGATCACAAATCAGTGTTTTCAATTTCATCAGGAAAGCTCTGCAAGGAAATAAAACACAGCGTTGTGCCTGGACTAATATTGATGCCAAATATCAGAGAAGCCAGACACCTACAGATTCCTATTAGCATAAATAGACCATAACGATTCCTGGACTCGGACTGCACCTTTATTTGCATGGGCAGGAAATTCAGATTCAGGTCGTATTTTTTTTCCCTGTCAGCTGTGGTATATTTTCCTGGCCCATTCTAAATCTGTCATATTCAGTCTCACGGGTAAACTTTATGGTTTTCGGTACTGTAATTTTAATATTGAATGCAATTTTACCAGTATACCTTTCAGTGAATCCAAATAAAATCGTCAATATTAAGATAGGAACTCCCCATATCCACTTTCTATGGTTTACAAAATTTTGTATTGGGTTGAATAGAGAAAATCATATTTTGCTATTCCTTGGCCAACTCTCCCCATCTGTTTAGCAATATCTTCTAATACCATATAATCATATGAACACTGTCAACCTTTTTGACTTTCTGGACCAACTTTTAATGACTCATTTGCCTGAAAATCTATTCATCTCTTCTCAGCAAGCAGTGACTCCTCAATGCATTTAAATCTTCCCTGGAACTTTCAAGAGCTTCACTCCAAATCAATACTTTTTAATTAAATGGATATTTGAGTAAGGCTGCATTAAGTTGCTTTCATCTCCCACTGTGGGTTGCAGTGGACCCAGCCAGACTCCCAGGAACATCTGTGGGGTCATGATGTTTGTCAATGTCTATAATGATCATCCAAATTTTCATTATCTGTAGCCCCCATCACCACAGTCTACAAAGAAGGTAGACTTCTTTGGCTACCGTGGCTACCAGTAGCCAGAGTTAATAATTATCAAGTCAACTCTAAGAGAAGTTCATTCTCACCCTGACTCCAACACAATCCTTGTGATACATGCCAACCCTGTGAGTCAGACTGTGGAACCCGTGCCGTCATGATGACAGGGACTAAAAGTATTGCACCAATAATTTACATTTTATTCTTACCAATTAAATCCTGTAAAGCAAAACTATGACTTATGAGAGAGGAAATGGTTAACGTTAAAACCCATATTACATATTAGTATGGGTACTTATATATCTATATATAGAGAGAAAATAGATACATTTTATTCACTTCTGAAAGTGTAATTTACATTATGATGCACAAAGGGAACTTGATTTGCTGTTAATTACACCATCTCTTTGTTCAGTAGCACTAGGCTAAAATGAGGCAAGTTAGTATCAACAACTTTCCCAGAAACTGAAGTTGACTTTGTATTTTCTTTATTTGTTTGAGTTTTTTTTTTTTTTTTTTTTTTTTTTGCGGTACGCGGGCCTCTCACTGTTGTGGCCTCTCCCGTTCCGGAGCACAGGCTCCAGACGCGCAGGCTCAGCGGCCATGGCTCACGGGCCCAGCCGCTCCGCGGCATGTGGGATCTTCCCGGACCGGGGCACAACTGCCCGTGTCCCCTGCATCGGCAGGCGGACTCTCAACCACTGCGCCACCAGGGAAGCCCTTGTTTGAGTTTTTGTTTGTTTTTGACTTTGTATTTTCAAATAAAAAATAATACAGTTTCATTACACATATAGAGACAATACAGAAAAGTAGAAAGAAGAAAAAAAGCACTTGTATTCACCTACCTATGGATGACAACTACTGCCACCGTGATGCATTACCGCCTAGGCTTTTCCTGCCTGCAATTTTGACATGGCTGTGCTCACTTTGTAATCTACCTATTTCATTTGCTCTTTTATCATGATACTCTCCATATTATTGAAACACATCATAAGCACAAGTTTTAATAATTACGTATTTTATTGTGTGGCTCTAACCTAGTTTAATTTACCATGTGTCTAATGTTGAGCAGTTAGCCTGTTTCAGATTTTTCACTGCTGTGAATAAAACTATGATGGATGGGCATCCTTGCTCATAAGACTTCTATTTTTCTGATTATTTCTTTGGATGTTTACCCAGAAGAGTTAATGCAGGTCAAAAGGAATTTTCACCTTGAGGGTACATACTACAAATTTTTTTCCCAGAGTTGCACCAAAGAACACATCCACGAGCAATGCATCCTTTCTGTTTCTATTATTGATTCAATCCTTCAAACCCTACCTTAGCAAACTCCTGTCTAGAACCCTTTTATATGAAATTGGTTTCACCCTCCTCAATGTCTAGGCTTATCTAACAAAGAAACTAGATGGAGGAAAAGGAAGAAAAATGAGGGAAGGAAGGAAGGAAGAAAAGAGGGAAGAAAAATAGATGGAAAGGGAGGAAGACAGGCATGCAGTAAGGCAGGACTTTATAAAGGAAACTGAATATGTAAAGCCTCCCCAACCCAAAGGATAGCCTTTTACACAAGCTAGTTCTCACTCCTTCAGATTCATGACTAGGGACTGACATACATAAAACGGGTTCCAAGTCTTCTCCTTCCTAAACAGCATTCTTCAAAACCCTAAGCTTATGAAAATAGAAATAGAGTTAAAATTAGCCCTCTTTCTCTCTTTGCCAGGCTTCATGAGTTTTCACACACGTTATCGCCTTTGATTCTCCAATGAATCGTTATGAAGTAGATATTATTACCCTAAATTGACAAATGAAAAACAAACGCGGAGAGGTTAAGCGGCTTCTCCTGTGTCAGCTAGTAAGTGGCAAGGCCAGGTCTCAGCGTCAAGGTTGGTGACTCCAATTTTACTCTGCTCCAAGGTTTCTACGGCTTCTCGATATCTCTTCACTTATCTGATTCCTCGCACCGGCATTGCCCTGGGATTCTTGGACTTTTGCCTGAGCTTTGCTTCTTTGGTCTGGGCTTCTTGCCTAATTCCTTCAAACTGCTACTGCCCACATCTCTACCTGTCAACTTGCCAACTTTGTATTACTGAAGAGTGTGTTCACTTAAGAAAACTTCCTTTTGGTGTGTTCTAGACAATGAAGAGACTCTATTAGAATGTGTAGTGAAGATATCCCCCTTAAGTGTAATCCTGGCTTTCTATTCATGTAAAGTCCTGACCTATTCCTCGGCCAGTGGTCCCTTGTGTCCCCCCATCACCAGGCTGGGAACAGGAGGGCAGTTTTTGTTCCTGTAAATTCACCACATCAGTCCAGTTGCTACACCATGGTGGAAAATACTGATAATTGTTCACTAACCTCATGTCTCATCTTCCTGAACACACAGGTTAAATTTCCCATATGACTGCATTCTAGCGATTGAATGTGAATGAAAGTCCTGTGTGCCACTTCCAGCCCTGGAAAAGCCTTCCCTGTGCAATCAGTCTTTCACTCTTGTTTCCTTTCACTGGCTTGAAGCTGATCTTTGAAGACACATATTAAAGAGGGTAGAGGCACAGACAGAAAGAACCTGGGTTCCTCTTGCTTGAAAGACAGCCATCTATCAACAAGGAAAACCCATTTGGGGCTTCATATGAACAAGTAATAAACTTCTTTCTTATTTGTCCCATGAGATATTGGGGAGTTTATGTTGCACCAGTTAGCCTACCCCAACTAGCATAGCCAGGAACATCTCTGAATTATAAGAGTGCTCAATAAGGACTACCTCCTTGGTTTGTGGTTTGAGTATATAGCAGATTAAAGACACTCATTTTTAAATGGGTATTTTCAAAAAGAGTTTGTGTATATGAATGCACATGTTTAGGATCTAGGACTTGTACGCTTCCTATAAGCTTTGAATCTGTAAAACAAAGTCCTACATTGCTGCTTTGCCTTTTTTTTTTTTTTTCGGTACGTGGGCCTCTCACTGCTGTGGCCTCTCCCGTTGCGGAGCACAGGCTCCGGACGCGCAGGCTCAGCGGCCATGGCTCACGGGCCCAGCCGCTCCGCGGCATGTGGGATCTTCCTGGACCGGGGCACGAACCCGTGTTCCCTGCATCGGCAGGCGGACTCCCAAGCACTGCGCCACCAGGGAAGCCCCTATGTTCATTTTTTAAATGTTTTCTGTTGCCTCTAAACAAACAAAATTCCACAACGAAAGTTGCCTGATGGCTCTGAACTCTGATCTGCATCTCTGGGGGTTGGAACTCTGCCACTTCTATTTCCCAGACACTCTGGCCAGGTGACTGCAAGTTATTCCTATCAGTGGGAGTTGCTGGAAGGAGCTGTGAGGTGGCAGAAAGGGATCAGCCACTTTTCTTTGCCTTTTCTGCTCCTGGCAGTGTCCCAGGCAGTAGCAGCAGCAGTAGTGTGTGTGGGGTCCGTGCTCCCTGCTCTAAAAGCGTGGTTTCAGAGGTAGCAGTAGCAGTATGAACTCCAACAGCCTTGGATCTGGTTCCAGAGGAAGCTGTGGTGGGAGATGACTGCCAGCTCCTGGGTTCCTGGCTTTCTGCAGGGTAGTGACTGTTGTGGTCCCAGTGATCCCACAGCATCAGCGGGTGCTCTGGCAAACCTACTTACAGAGAGTGTGGGTTCGGGTGACAGCATTTCCTCTTTACTCCCAGATTCAACCTTGAAGTGTTGTCACATACCTGTGGATAACCACATCACCTTCTTTTTGCATCTCTAGCCTTTCCAACACCTTATGTAACCAGTTCACTATATTAAGACCCCTCTGTTTAAAATACCTGGAGGGGTTTCTGTTTCCGTGACTGACAGAAGAACCAAAGGATGTGAATTTTTGTTTTTGAATTCTTGGCAACTTTATTATTTGTGATTATACTTACTCAAGGGAAAACAGTTTTTAAGTAGTCCTTGAATGATCATTCATTGAATCAGAGTGCTAATCCTATACCATGTATATAACTCGTATATAATTCATATGATATAATTTATAAAGCCTTTGATTTCGTCAGCTAATGAGGGTGGAAGACACACTGCCTGGGTTCACAACTTGGCTTTGGCACTTGCCTGCTGTGCGAACTTGAGCAAGTCACTTACTTGCTCTCTGCCTGTTTCCTCATCTATGAACTGGAGGTGACTTCCGTGCTCAGTTGCATGATTGCTCTGACGGCTACCATGTCAGTACCTGTGAAGTGCTCAGAACAGTGCCTGGCCCGTTGCGATCACTCAGTAGATGGTAGGTGGGTTGTTATTGTTATAGCTACTGTTATTATGTTAATTATTTTCCCTAAGCAAAGAGAAACAAGTCAAAATCTTAAAATAATCCAAACACTGAATGAACCATTGTTAAATCTAAAGTAAAAATAGTATTTAAAAATCTTTGAAAATTTCTTCGAACCAAAAAATTTCTATTTGCCTTGTATACTTGTTAATGTCACTTCCTAACATATATCTCTTAGAGTGGTCTAAGTACTTTGAAAACTCAATAACTTTGAAAAGTCAATAATCCAGACTGCTAGGAATAAAAAATCTATCTAGATTAAATGCATTCAGTAACCTCACAAAAATCCATGTTGCCACAAGAAGGGATGAGAAAGTAGAGCAAAAGCATATCCCATCTTAGTCTGGGTTAGAATGGATACATGTCTATGTATGGTTGAGTCACTTAGCTGTGCACCTGAAACTATCACAACATTGTTAATTGGATATACTCCAATATAAAATAAAATTTTAAAAATGAGAAATAAAAAAATAGCATACCCTATCTTTTATTTTTAGGTGTGAAGACAAATTGTTTTCTTTAGTCCAATTAAAGAGCTTCAGTGACAACAAATATCCTTATTGTGCACCTACTGTGTGCCTGGACTTGTTCAGGACACTTGGGTGAGCACATCAAACAAGAGAGACAGCCTCTGCTCTAATGTAGCTTAAAGTCTAATGTGGTTTTTTTCAAAAAGAGATCTTGGGCTTCCCTGGTGGCACAGTGGTTAAGAATCCGCCTGCCAATGCAGGGGACACAGGTTTGAGCCCTGATCTGGGAAGATCACACATGCTGCAGAGCAACTAAGCCTATGCACCACAACTACTAAGACTGCGCTCTAGAGCCTGTGAGCCACAACTACTGAGCCCACACGCTGCAACTACTGAAGTCTGCATACCTAGAGCCGGTGCTCTGCAACAAGAGAAGCCACCACAATGAGAAACCCGCACACCACAGCAGAGAGTAACCCTGGGCTTCCCTGGTAGCGCAGTGGTTGAGAGTCCGCCTGCCGATGCAGGGGACACGGGTTCGTGCCCCAGTCCGGGAAGATCCCACATGCCGCGGAGCGGCTGGGCCCGTGAGCCATGGCCACTGAGCCTGCGCGCCCTGGAGCCTGTGCTCCGCAACGGGAGAGGCCACAACAGTGAGAGGCCCGCGTACCGCAAAAGAAAAAAAAAAAAATAGTAGCCCTTGCTCGCCGTAACTAGAGAAAGCCCGTGCACAGCAACAAAGACCCAATGCAGCCAAAAATAAATAAAATAAATTTTTTAAAAAAGAGAGATCTAACTCTATTTTATAAATTGTTGGTATTGTCTGTTTTCATCTCATAAAGTTGTATATTAAATTAAAATTTGCATTTTAAAGTTTAAATTTAAGTAACAAATATTAAATTCTGGAATCAGGGATCAAATTAGATCTTTGTATATGTTTTCATTTATTTTTAAAAATGTATCAAATACCTACCCTAAATACCTACTTGTGCTAGAAAATGTGAAATTTTAGTCCAGAGAGTAATTATCTTTTTCAGAGATGTTTCTCTATATAAAATTAGAAAACAGAATGCTATTATCATTATAGATTTTATTGAGTAGTTTTAATAAGTGGCTTTTGGGGGGGGTTGCTGGAATTTAAATGTATTACTCTCAAATTTTGGACGAGTGGAGCATAAAATATTTCTAAACAATTTATACGAGAAATTCTTCAAGGTAAAACATGTCCACATAGTTTTCTTCAAGGAGAAAGTATATTTCACATATATCAATATACATAACTGTGGGGTTGTTTTTACTGAACTGGAATAATAAATATTGACAAATTCATCTCTGAGAACCAGTTACAAATCCAACTAATGAAAGTCCCCTACTTCCAATATGTCTGCCGTAGTATTACATCTAACACCTGATGAACAAATACATCATCAATAATAACAATTATGAAATATCACAGTCACCCAGGTGGGAATCTACTCTATTAAACTAAGATATATTTATCTAATCCTCATAGGGGTCTGATTGGAAAAACTATATATTCTTTTATTCGATACAATTGGCAAAACTGGAGGCTTACACCCGGTAGTCTGGGCTGGGTCAAGGTCTTATTCTTGGTCCCCACACCCTACTCTCATAGTCTAGCCTCCTTTCCAAAAGAATTTGCTGCCATCAGCAAAAACACAAGAGTGTTTTCTTCTGTTGTTTTTTTAATCCTAAGAAAAATGTTGCCAACTATGACCTGCTTCTCTCTCCTATCAGGTAACAATGGTTCTGGTGTTCTGAACATTGATTTAGATGCCTCTTTTCATCTCTAGGTTCTTTGGAAGCACCTATCACTATAATGCCTATGCCCTCAGACAAATAATATGAGTCATGCTTAAAAAGAGATAAATTTTCTCCAGGTCTTTATTACATTTTAATAGTGCAAAGAATAAGGCAGGGGACAGATAATGGAAAAGGCAAGGAATAGTGGAAGGAAACTTCTTTGATGGTTCTTTGGCTGAATCACCAGACCATAACTCAGATATCGGCTATCCTCGCTTAGATTTCTGAATCATGGACCAAAAAGACAGAGAAGTAATGGTGACATTGAGATGCAGTAGCATAAACCTTGCAGTATACATCTAATCTGTGCATTGTCACAAATTCATAGTGGAGGACCACGCTAAATGTTAAAGTGTTTTCATTAGGTTTTCTTATACTTCCAGTAATTACTTACAGTCCTTGCACAAAATACCCAAGTCTGCCTTATAATGAATTCTACAGTGTAGAACAATTAGAGCACTGTTAAAATAAGAATCTAAATTGGTTTTCTAAAATTTTTATTTTATATTGGAGTATAGTTTTACATTGGATTTACAATGTTGTGTTAGTTTCAGGTATACAGCAAACTGATAACAGTAATACATATACATATATCTATTCCTTTTCAGATTCTTTTCCCATATAGGTCATTACAGAATATTGAGTTCCCTGTGTTATACAGTAGGTCCTTGTTGATTATCTATTTTATACAGTAGTGTGTATATGCTAATCCCAACCTCCTAATTTATCCCTCCTCCCACATTACCCCTTTGGTAACCATAAGCTTGTTTTCTAAGTCTGTGAGTCTATTTCTGTTTTGTAAATAAGTTCATTTATATAATTTTCTTAGATTCCACATATAAGTGATCTCATTACATATTAGATACAACTTCATAAATTATTAGTGAAACAAAAATGCCATGTGTAAAGATACTAGAAACATGTCAAGATAACGTTTAACTCTGTGTTCTCACGTTTTCATGTTGTTTGGGGCATGAGTGCCTTGCTTTCCTAGTTTATTTACTTGTAAATAATTTAATTAATTTAACAATTTTAGTTTGATTTGGTTCTGTTTCTGTTTCATTGGAAGCATGTTCAGCTCCACAGTCAGGCATCGTCCTTGTGGGACACGTCTGGGAGGGCAGGTAATGGTCATTTGTCCCTCTTACTTGTTTTTCAAGCTTCAAGTCAGCAGGCAGAGGGATGAGGCAAGCAATAAGGCCCAGTCTTTCAAACCCCTTCTGAGACCACTCATGCTGGCGGCACCGCCAGGAAGAGCTGCTGGTGCCCTGGAGAAGGGCAGGGAGCTTCCCATTTAGAAACAACTCTGTGAATCCCCCCAAAGGCCATTCTTCTCCCAGCAACCACCAGAAAGGGCAGGGACAGAAAACAAGGAAATCTCTGTTTAAATTCAGTGCTTGTTCCAAATGTCACTTCTGGTGATATAATTTTGAAAGAAGAAAATCAATTATGATGGAAGTTTAATAACTTACAGAAGACAGGTGATTAAAAAGAAGTACAATAGTTTATCATGCCAAAACACCTTTCAACATTCAGAATTCAAAGCACTTTTCAGTCCTGAACTGAGTATAAATCTGATACCCACCAGGGTTCTTGGCCTTCCCCAATCAATAGAAATTGACTAGAGGCCAGACAAGAAATTCAGGCAAGGCTTTTTATTGGGGCCCCTGCTGCAGCAGGGGGAGTGAGAACAAACAGCAGGTTCCCTTGCTCGCTGGCTAAGGCGGGTGGGGCGAGCTTGTTCCTTATATGAGGTCAGGGTAGGGGTGTGTCCAAGGGTCAGGCCGGAGGGGTGTCTTAGGTGCTTTGCCCATCCCTTAGGTGGTGTTGAGCGCAGTGGGCATGTGCAGCACTCTGCTTTTGCTCCCGACACCCTGTATTTGCTCCGGGCTCTTCAGAAGTGGCAGTTGATTATTTTGGTCTTTTGTATCTTTTTGTCCATAATTTGCCCCAGCTGAGCATGCATGCAGTTATTTTTAGTCCCATACAATTTCTTTGTATTTTGTTGCTCAAGGAGAGGTGTGTCCATGTGCAAGCACTGCAGCACTGCCGCAAAGGGTCCAAGGTCCCAGGCCTGTCTTAGTTCCTATCGCACAAAGAGATGTGGAACTTCGTGCTTGTAAACTTCTTGATCTTATCCATGCTGTGAGAAATACACAAACCTGTTTTTTTTTTAATACAATGCATTAAAACTTTTATTTGTGAATACCATAATATTTGCACAGAAATTTCTCACAAACCTTACATGGCTTCAAAAAAAATAGTTAATTGGAATGAATATTGTGCTTACAATGAGACTTCTTGAAAGGTAGATCTTTCACTTCTAAATATATTTTCATTATTCTTGCAAGGTACTTTAATCATAATTAGAATCTTTTAATGTTATTTTTAAATCTTTATTTTCTTACAGCCTTTGTACTAAGGCTTTTGGAGCATTTTTAATATTATGTGATGATATCACGTTACATTAATCTTCAAAGCAATTGCAAAGAATCTATCAGTGACAAGGGATGTCAGCTTGTTTTATGTTGATTTCTTTTTGTTGATGTCCAATTAAAAGCAACATACAATAAAAAAATTAAGTTATTGATCTTGAATAATGATTCACTTTAGACCTTGTTTTATTGAATATCTGTCTCATCTCCATACTCCATATTTGAGTACTCATAATCCTGAGTACTCAAAAAGTAATTGTTTATAGTTTCGGTTGTGTTACACTCTCCACTCATCATTACATCATACTGTTTGATATTATAACTACTGTGCTAGGATATATTTCTCTCTATTCTTTCTTAGCCTTATTTTTACCCAAGCTTTTTAGTTACTAAAATTTTAAAACCAGTATCTTTTAATTCTGAAACCAAATCAATGCAGACAGTATTAATTTTCCACTGTTTCTATATTGTGATTTTTGAAATCTATAGCCACAGTCACCACTAAAAAGTAGTATTTTAAAAGGCAAATGATGCATTGCTGTATCTCACAGTGCCTGATCTGATAGCCAGTGGTATTCTTCCGTAGTTTATGTGGGCAAGAGATAGGGGGCATAAAAAAAAGTGAGACTCCTAAGTCAGAGAAACTGGGCTCTAATTCTGATTTTGTCACTTAATAGCATTATGACATTAGGAAAATTCTGTTTTTGCATCTGTAAAACCAGAATAATACATCTTGCCTCACTGAGTTGTTTTGAGGGTTATAGGAGTTATGATTGATTATTGTGTCCAACACTGTGTGGTCAATAAATGTTAACTTTTTTTCCCTCTCTTCAGCCCCAGTGTCCTCATCTATAAATCAGCAATAATAATATCTTTATTGCCCAGTGGTATGCTGGAGCTGGCTCATACCAGCTCACGAGAGCTGCTTGTTAAATTTTTAAGACCTTCGTAAGCCTGTTTTTTTTTTTTTAACACAGTCGATAATAAATATTAAATTACATAAATTTACAATTAAATAAACTATATTAAAAACAAAGGCAATAAATATTCAAACTCATCACTTCTTAAGTATTTTACTATTATCATGCTCCTAAGGTTATGTAGGTGTGTTGGTAATCAGTGTGGGGGAAATATTATATAAACAACACCGCATTCAGTGAAGTCATTATATTGGAAGCTTGGAATTACAAATGCTTTAAATCAGGGCTTTTTTCCCACTAGAGAGCTGATTGCTAAACATTTATCAGTACTGTGCATATCTACCTGGTTTTTAAATGGAAAAGCACCCCACACATATAATTTTAGAAGTTTATTCTAAGTTTGGAGTTCTAATATTTCTCCAATGTCATGTTGAAAACATTGAGGAACAGATGCTGCTAGTGATCATGGCAACATCAGTAGTTAATAGCACGCTGAGTATGTACCTTGGGGGAAGGTGGCCCTGAAGTCTGGGTGTGCAAAATGATTGGATCCTTGTATTCAAATAGATATTAACCTAAATGTCCGTCAACAGATGAATGGATAAAGAAGATGTGGCACATATATACAATGGAATATTGCTCAGCCATAAAAAGGAACGAAATTGAGTTATTTGTAGTGAGGTGGATGGACCTAGAGTCTGTCATACAGAGTGAAGTAAGTCAGAAAGAGAAAAACAAATACCGTATGCTGACGCATATATGTGGAATCTAAAAATAAAAAGGTAAGAATAAAGACGTAGACATAGAGAATGGACTTGAGGACACGGGGAGGGGGAAGGGGAAGCTGGGACGAAGTGAGAGAGTGGCATGGGCATATATACACTACCAAATGTAAAATAGATAGCTAGTGGGAAGCAGCCACATAGCACAGGGAGATCAGCTCCGTGCTTTGCCATGACCTAGAGGGGTGGGATAGGGAGGGTGAGAGGGAGATGCAAGAGGGAGGGGATATGGGGATATATGTGTGCATATGGCTGATTCACTTTGTTGTACAGCAGAAACTAGCACAGCATTGTGAAGCAATTATACGCCAATAAAAATGTATTTTTAAAAAACAGATACTAAACATATAACAGTAATCATTTGCCAGGCATGGATTTCAAGAAGTAAGCCCTGCAAATGGCACTAAATATCATGTAGTCTCTCATTCTAATTATAATCTGTAATTCAGTGCCTCCATTTTTAGAATAGACTTGACAGTACTTGCATGTTTATTCTCTACAGTGTCATGATGTGCATTTATAAGGTGTCTTTTGATATAGAGGTCAGTGAATTGTGTAAATGATTATTTCTGAGCAGTTACAGCCTTAAACCTAATTCCATGAGACATAGAAGCTCCAATGAAGTCAAAGGTTTTTACCCCTGAAAAATATACTTTAATTATTTAAGACTATGATATCCGCAAAAAATGGATTTACTCAAAAGTTCCAAGAAAAAAAAAATAAATTTAGACTTTAAAATACGTACTAGTGATGGAGTATTCCCATATATTTTTCAATTATTATTTAGAGTATTTTTCTTGTCAGTGCTGTTTTTAAAAGCTCTTAAATCTCATAAACCTGTACTTTGAAGAAGCTGTTTGCACCTAAACCCTTTTTCATTTTGAAGTAGCGAGTTGAATCTGTTAAAAAGGAATCTCAGCATGCCAACTTTGAAAGAATAAGAAATGACAAAGTGTAATGTTTGGGGAAAATACTATAAATTAGCCATTTTGAAAATAAAATCTGGAAAATATAAAGAATAAAGAACAAGTTAATATTTGAATAATATTTCCAGCAATGATTTATCTCTCTTACACTAAAACTCATTTTTTTAATCCAAGAGATTAGCTTCTATTACAAATTACTTTATTACAAAGAAAGTTATTCTAATCTGATTATGTAATTTGAGAGATAATTATGAGAAAATCACATTTTATTGTTAAATTTCCTAAATTTTATATTTTGCTTTTAAATTAGTAAATCGTTTTTCTATCCACATATTTTTCCTGTGTTAGTACACAGTGTTCTTTTTAACTTTACAATTATGAGATTCAGTTTCGTCTCTATTGCTTACTGATCATGAATAAATTAATAAATTAATTAATATAATACAATTAATAAATGTATATATAAATAATAAATATAAATAAATTAATATAATTCTCCTGATTAGTTTCTTGCACTCATAAAAACTAGGAATAACAGAACCTAAGAAGCAGTTCTAAAAATGTTCATGTCAAGCAAAAGTTGATTTCCACAAATGTTCCTTTTGGAGATGATGTTAGCATTTCTCCTGACACTAATGCATGGTAGGGTAAACACACTGTACTGATACAAGGGTTCAAAATGTCAAAATACCAGTCCTTGTTGAGGTCATTTTAACTTGCCACTGAAACAGAGAACATAGAAAGAAATGAACATTCACAACACTAAAAACTGAGATTGGATGTATTACCTACATGAGACTGTGGAAAGAATCTATCCAAATTGTAAGGCATGGAGTAGACTATGAAAAATTTGGCTGCCCTCAACTCTCACTTGAAATAAAGAACATTTGGAAAATGGTACAAGATACTTTGAACCCCTCAACTCCACCCCATTTGTCACTGGCTTCAAAGAATGAGGGTATTTACCCATTAGAAAATAAGATAGTCAATTTTCCACTTCCATCACAGCGCGCACGCGCACGCACACACACCGTATTCCAGTAAGGACTGGAGCCAATGGAGAGATGCCCTTGCCCTAGCACTTGCCCTTGAGAGAGGCAATTCTTCAGTACAGTTTACGTGTTCCTTCAAAAGTCCTCACTGGAATAAAGTCCCAGTGGTCCACAGTTGTAATGAACTCAAAACACCACCTTTATTGACTTTCTCTGCCTCACTCGAGCTTCTTGAGATCATACTTCAACGGAACTATCTAGTCATGAGTCCTTATGGCAGACTCTCTTTTCAGGGACACCCAAACTAACAGGAATGTCCTACTTCCCCCTTCTTCGGCTTCTTTCTGCTTTTATTCACCCTTTGAGACTTAGCTCAAATATCACCTCCTCAGGACAGCCTTACCTGACTCCGCCACTCTGATTAGATTCTCTTTTATTATAACATTATAATTGCTCTGAAGTGATGGTGGTTTTATTAATCTGATTGTGGTAATCATTTTACAAAGTTTATGTGTAGCAATCATCGTAATGTGTGCTTTATACAATCTTATTTGTCAGTTATACCTCAATAAAGCTGTGGGGGGAGAACAAATTTTTTGAAATGTCAAGCAGTATTTTTCCTGCTGGGAATGTCGGTTTACTCCTATTTTTCAATCTTACTCAAAACCCCTTATTGCATAATTTATGAGCTACAGCAGCTTTTGACCATTGTTTTTTAAAATTACAAACTGCGAAACCCGTGGTGGCATTTTGCTAAATGGCCTTGTACATGTTGGCTTTTGAACATGTATAGAATAAAAGCACACAATAAAAAAAATCAAAATGCTCCCTTTTTTAAAAAAAAATTTATTTGGCTGTGCCAGGTCTTAGTTGCGGCTTGCAGCCTCCTTAGTTGTGGCATGTGAACTCTCAGTTGCAGCATGCATGTGGGATCTAGTTCCCTGACCAGGGATCGAACGCGGGTCCCCTGTATTGGGAGCATGGAGGCTTAACCACTGAGCCACCAGGGAAGTCCCCAAAATGCTCACATTTCTGTTGGAATATGTATGTGAGTGCTGGGTCACAATGTAAAATGTTTTGTTAAGTGAATTGTGGTTTAAAGTGTTTGAAAGTCCCTGCTCTAGGCTGGTGCTTCTCCCAAATGTTCGGGACCCTCAAATCATAATAGTTCAGCTAAAAATGCAGCTTTCTTGCCTCATCCCAGAAATTCTGATTGAATAGGTCTAGGGTGGGGCTCAGAAATTTGCATTTTAGAGGAACTACAAGTGATTCTCACTAAATCACTAATTACAGACACAGATGATAACACTTCTGGGGTTGCAGTGAAGGGATGTAAAGAATTGCTTGTCAGTTCACTTTTCTAGCATTGCAGAGGGCTTCCCCATGATCAGAATTGTGGAGAAGACCTTAATTCGTGATATGAAGCAGCGTAGGGCAGTGGTTAAGAGGGTTTGTAAAATGAGACAGACTCGAGTTCCAATCCTAGTTTGTCATTTACTAGTTATGAGATATTGGGACTCTCTTTTACTTTGTTTGTGTAAATGGGGTTAATAACTGTTCCTACTGCATAGAGTTGAAAGGATTCAATGAGATAAAGCAGCTTCTGCATGATAATAAAGGAAATATTAGCCATTGTCATCTTTAGGAATCACCAACATTTTGAGAAAAATTCTACTTGCTCACTTAATTTGACAGACATTAGTTGAGTGTGCAAAGAACCGTGCTAAGTGCTTTTAGAAATGCAAAGATGAAAAACAGCCCCTACTTTCATGGAGCTTACAATCTGACATGGTCATAGACTTTTACAGCAGAAAATAATCAGGTTACCCAATCGGGCTCTCATTTAACAGGTGAAGAAACTGAGACTCAAGAGCCTAAGCAAGTCGTCCATATAGTTAGTGGAGAAGTCTGAAGTAGAGCCCAGACACCTGACCCAGGCCAACGTCCTTCCACCAGCCCAGACTTCACTTCATGGCTGGGAGCCCAGTCCTGACAGTGGTGTGCTGGTAAATGTAAACAGCCAGCTCTCTGGGCACAAAAATGTTTGTGCATACATTTATATGTAATTGTATTCAACCCTTTACTCATGTAAAGGATAAGTAACACATGGTCTACAAATGATAATGACATATGCAATACTCTATAAGGTAAATGCCGTATGACCAACTGATTCTCAGTGGATGTTTTGATTTTCCTCAATTCTTCTATCCATAGCCAACCCACGGTTGCAATTCAACGATGATTTGACTAATGGCATTGTATCTCAATCCACTAAATCTTTTTTTAATTGTGGTAGCACACATATAACACAAAAGTTACCATCTTAACCGTTTTTAAGTGTACAGTTCAATAGTGTTAAGCATATTCACATTGTCGGACAACTAATCTCCACAACTTTTTCGTCTTGCAAAACTGAATCTCTGTACCCATTAAACAGCACCTCCTCATTCTTCCCTCTCCCTAAATCCTGGCAACCACTCTTCTACTTTTTGTTTCTTTGAATCTGACTATTCTCGATACTTCACTTAAGTGGAATCATACAGTATTTGTCATTTTGTGACTGGCTTATTTCACTTAATATAATGTCATCAAGATCATCCATGATATAACGTGTGAAAAGATTTCTTTCCTTTTTTAAGGGCTAATGTTCCATTGTGTGCACATACCACATTTGTTTGTCCATTCATCCATTGATGGACATTTGGGTTGCTTCCACCTCTTGGCTCTTGTGAACAGTGCTGCTATGAACATGGGTGGGCAAATATCTCTTTACAATCCTGCTTTTAATTCTTCTGTATATATACCCAGAAGTGAAACTGCTGGATCATATGGTAGTTCTATTTAAAAATTTTTGAGGAACTGTCCTTCTTTTTTCCATAGTGGCTGCACCATTTTACATTCCCACCAACAGTGCAAAAGTGTTCTCCCGCTTCTCCACATTCTCACCAACACTTATTTTTTGGTTTTTTGATAGTAGCCATTCTCATGGGTGTAAGGTGATCCACTAACTCCTTTCCCAATAAAATTTGTCATTAAATCTGACATCATCTACTGTTAAACTGTGTGAAAATTAATAAAGTAAAACCTCACTAAAATGGAGTCAGGAGGCCAGAGGGAGAAGTTCTCACGTCAGTACAGATCCCAACAGGAAGAGAGATACTTTGCCTCTCTGGCAGGGAGTGATACTACTTCACTACCACCAGAAGGAGGAAGAAAGATTTTTCTCCGGCCTGACAACAGCCCAGCCAATGAGAGACTGTCACAACTCAGCCAATGAAAAGCCACTATACTTTGAGCTTTCACTTTCCTCCAATGGACTTTTTGTTTATGACAGCCCCACCCAACTTCCCCTTCTCTATAAGAGTTTCCCCTCCTGCGCTTCACCAGATTTGCATGTGGTTTGCCGTAGTTGCGTGTCCCAAGTTACATTTTGTGCTGCTCCTAAATAAACGCGTTTTGTTGGTAAATAATTTGCTGTTCTGTTGTTTTAAGTTAACGCTAGATGGAGGTCCCACAGAGATCCAGAGAAGAACGCTGACAACTCCGAGGCTGGTGAGCAAACAGGTGTCGCTACCTTGGAGCCCACGGAACTCCTGCTTTCTTGCTGACCCTGAAATTTGAGGGTAAGTGTTTTTGCTGGATCCAAGCTCCACTCTTTTTGCATTTTGAAGCTCTTCAGCCTTTATTGAGGATCTGTTTAAAGCCTTTGTCCTTTATTTGTTAAGGCGTTGTTTGGGCTGTGAGTACTCACACTTCCGTTTCTTTTGAAATCAGGCAGTTCCTACTGTAACTGTGCTGGTATTTGACCTGCCGGCTATTAAAAATTATTCTTTGCTCTAGGGAAAAACCTCTGAAAAATTGGATCCCAGTTATCTAAATGTTTTGAGGTCACACCCCCCCCTCCCAGGCCCCAGCCAATTTTAGTTTAAAAACCGTGGTGCCTCCTCGTGTTTATTTGATTTATGACTTAACCAAAAGTAACATCGATGGCCATTATGGGGCACTTCTGGACTCTCCAAACTTACCTTTCTTAAAATCTGTTACACAGTCACGGCTCTGAAATAGCCAAACTCAATTGGATGTTTATTTTGATTGGTATTTTGAGGCTTCCAACCATTATCAGGAGTCTAAAAAATTGCCTCTGTGCAGAATACGATAATTAAATTAATTGAGGTGAGCTGTTAAAGAAAGACAAAATGCCTTCCAAAGGCTCACGTTTGTCCCCCGCTTTCCTCCGTCTCAGGCTCCACCTCTAGTGCCATTTTCCTCCTTCTCTGAACCTAGCAGAAACTGCCCCTTTAGTGTTAAATCTTCTGAGGAGCCATATAAACCCCCAAGTACTTAGGTCCCCTGAACTAAGGCCAAACTGTGAGCTGCAGTTAAAGAGTTCCCTGAAGTAACCGAGGACCTCCCCACCATATGTCTGCTGAAGAATTTCACATAGTTATTCAAACCTACCAACACGGTTTCTCAGGTTTATATGAGTTAGTCCACATGCTTGCTGGTGAGGGTCAAGCCGAACACTGGATGAAACTAGCCCAATGGGAACATACTGGAAGGGATTAGAAAGGCAAACCCCTAACTTGTCAAGAGGCTGCAGCACTCACTGAAAACCCCCAGTGAGCAATTACAGCAGCCTTTCCTAAGCCTGTTGATGGGAACAAAATTCAGGCTTGCGCACAAAAATCCGATGACGCTGTCCGTGACTATTGTAGTTGACTTCAGATTATTTTTAAAGAAAATCCTGTCTGTCTTCAGATGTTTAAGTCCACTGGGTTAGGCTTTAACTCCATGTTTATTAATGGGCTTAATCAGGACCTTTCTCTTTTAGTTGAAAGGACCAGGATGGAATGGGAAAGTATGTTCACTCCAGATTTAGTTAATTTGGCAAATCAGCATACTCAAACCCTGGAAGAGTCGCCCAAAAGACTGCTAAAATTCTTTGTCTTCACCTCTGGCAAATGAAGTTCCCTAAACAGAAGCAAAACCTTCCAGTTTCTGCTATCATTGCAAAGAGCCAGGACATTGGAAAAATGGTTGTTACAAATGTAAATGTTTCAGGTATCTTTAGCTTTCTCACCGGCCTTCCCAAGGTCCTCCCATTTCTCGGTGACAGGCTTCTGAGCACCTCCAGTCGCGTTTCCCATGCTCCTCCTTAGCTCAGAGGAAACAGCTCTCCAGATGTGGAATGAGTCTCTCTCTGTCCTAACGGACACTGGAGCCACACCACTTGGTGCTCAACCCCTCTGCTGTGAAGCAGCCCCTGCCTCGTAGTACTAAGACAGCTCACATAGGGGCTGTCTGCAGTGAACCTCAAGAGGTTCCTCTCTCTGAACCGATTCCCTTTTGTTTAGGCCCCTGGAGAGATGCACACCCTTTCTCCTTTGCTCCTCTGCCCCTATCCATTTATTAGGTTTAGACTTCTTGGAGAAGTATCATGCCAGGATTTCTTTCTTCCCAAAGGGGGAAATAATTCTAGAATTTGACAGAAACCATCAAATTAGCCAACCAAGAGAAGTAACCAAGAGATGTTAATTAATTAACATCTTTTTCTTGCCTTTGACAGTACAGGAGCTGGTTCTGGAAACACTGATCATTTTTCCCTGTTGAATCAGCTACCATCACCACCCTTACGGGCAAAATCTCTAATAATGGAAAAATTCACCGTGCACAAAAGATTCAAATAGATCTCAGAATCTCTCCCCAGAATTAGACAATACCCTATGAGTAAAGAAGCCCTTCAAAGAGTAAAGCCCATAACAGAAGATTTCAAGGCTCAGGGCATCATCATCCTTTGCAGTAATCCCTGTAATACTCCTGTTTTACCTGTGAGAAAACCCAAGGGCCAAGAATGGAGGTCTGTCCAGGACCCCTGAGCAATACACAACGCCATTATCCCTCGACGCCCTGTTGCTCCTACTGACATCCATTCCCACTGGGAGCACATTTTCACTGTAATTGATTGATGTAGTGCATTCTTTAGTATTCTAGCTGGTAAGGCAAGTCAATATCTTTTTGCCTTGGGAAAGATGACCTTACACCTGGAGAAAAATGCCCCAGGATTTCACAGAAAGTCCGTTTTACTTTTCACAAAACTTGAAAGCTGGTATAAAGTTTTCTGCGGGTTCTACTTAGTTACAGTATATAGATGATTCACAACATATAGATGCTCTCCTTCTTGAATCTGCTCACAGGAAGACAGCATCCACTTACTAAAACTTTTGACTTAAGGTCAAAAGGGACGTAAAGTCTCCAAAGAAAAGCTGCAATCTGCTCAAACTCAGGTTCGATATTTAGAGCACCTGATCTCAGAACGGTGGCTACGTCTGGATCCTGAGAGCCTTCATGGCACCCTGAACTTCTACAAACCTAAAACTAAGAACCAATTACAAGGTTTTCTCAGGCTAGCTGGTTACTGTTGAAATTGGAGTCCAAATTTCTCTCTTATGGCTCAGCCCCTCTATGCTTTATTGAAACCCAGCAAACCTGACCCCATTAATTGGGGAGGTCAAGATGACACAGCTTCTGAAGGCTTAAAGAAAAGCTTATTGAGACCACCTGCCCTTGGACATTCTAACTATCAGCTTCCCTTTTCCCTTTTATATGTGAGAAGGAAGGGAATGCCCTTGGAGTACTCACCTGCAAACATGGGGACCATCATTGACCCATAAGGGTATTATAGTCTGACACCTGGTAATAATCTACAGGAGATTCCTCTAACCAATGCAGATTTTTCGTGGTTTACAGATGATTCTTATTTAAAGGGAGAAAATGGTAAATAGAGTGCTGGATAAGCTGTTGCAACTCCTTTTGATATCACTGAGGCAGCACCTTTACCAATGGCTACTTTGGCCCAACTCGCTTCATTATACAATCTTTTTTTTTTTTTTTAACATTCTTATTGAAGCATAACCTCTCCACAATGGTGTGTTAGCCTCTGCTCTACAACAAAGCGAATCAGTTATACATAGACACACATCCCCATATCTCCTCCCTCCAGCGTCTCCCTCCCGCCCTCCCTATCCCACCCCTCTAGGTGGTCACAAAGCACCGAGCTGATCTCCCTGTGCTATGCGGCTGCTTCCACTAGCCACCTATTTTACATTTGGTAGTGTATATATGTCCGTGCCACTCTCTCACCTCGTCCCAGACCACCCCTCCCCCTCCCCGCGTCCGCAAGTCCATCCTCTATGTCTGCGTCTCTATACCTGTCCTGCCCCTAGGTTCCTCAGAACCATTTTTTTTTTTTTAGATTCCATATACATGTGTTAGCGTACAGTATCTGTTTTTCTGTCTCTGACTTACTTCACTCTGCATTATACACTCTTACTTGGGCTTAAAATTTAGCCAAGGGCAAAATGACAAACATTTATAGCAATAGTCAGTAAGCCTTTGGAGCAGCCCACGACTTTGGGAGGCTATGGAAACAACGAGGTTTCCTACCTCTAATGGGGAAGAAATTTTAAATGGCTCTTATATCCAAAATCCATTAGATGCCATACTCTACCCAGAAGCCTTGGCTATTATTGAGATCCCTGGGCATGGCAGGCTTGACTCCCTAGAGGCTAAAAGAAACCACCTTGCGGATACTTGTGCCCAAAATGCTGCTCTCAAAGGAATTAACGGCCAAATTTCTGTTATGGTCCAAAGGACTGCTCCCCAAAATAACAATCTAGAAAAATTGATGAGAAATGCCCAACATTTGATCCCAGAAAAGGAAAAACAATATTGGAGATCTAATAATCGTTGGTTTGATAAAAAGAACTCCAGTTCAGGTTAAATAACAAACTGGTCCCACGAGGAATTCTAAGATTCCTGCTTCTTGCGATAGTCCACTGACAAAATGATAGTATTCATGAACCACTCTGGTTGGGAAATACTAATAAAGACACAAAGAGTGCCTCCCTTGCTTGTCCCCCTGTCCAGAATACAATCCGGGGAAACCTGGCTGCACTGCTCCTGGGTATTTTGAAATGCTGAATGGGCCATTCAAGGTTGGCAAATGGATTTCATACAGGTGCCCCCATCTCATGGATATAAATATAAATATGTTTTACTCATGGTATGTATGTTTTCTCCCTGGATCAAAGCTTTCCCTTATAGACAGGCTACTGCTTCTTCTGTGGCTAAACTTATGTTAGAAAATATTATTCCTACCTGGGGAACTCCTCTTGAACTTCAAAATGATTAAGGAACCCATTGTACTGGCCAGGTATTATGACAAATCTGTGCTTTGGGCCAGTTTTACAACACTTTCACTGTGCTACATCCTTAATCCTTAGGGTTAGTCAAATGAACTAAGGCCAGTATTAAGGCCCAATTGATTTACATTTCTCTAATATTAGCTCATGGAACTATACTCAAATTTTTTTTTTTTGGCTGCATTGGTTCTTCATTGCTGTGGGTGGCTTTCTCTAGTTGTGGCGAGTGGGGGCTACTCTTTGTTGTGGTGCACGGGCTTCTCATTGCAGTGGCTTCTCGTTGTGGAGCACGGGCTCTAGGCACACGGGTTTCAGTAGTTGTGGCTTGCGGGCACTAGAGCACAGGCTCGGTAGTCGTGGCACATGGGCTTAGTTGCTCTGTAGCATGTGGGATCTTCCCAGACCAGGGCTCGAACCTGCATCCCCTGCATTTGCAGGCGGATTCTTAACCATTGTGCCACCAGGGGAGTCCCATACTCAATATTTTGTAATAACCTATAAGGAAAAATAATCTGAAAAAGATATATATATATATATATATGAACTGAATAAATTTGGTATACACCTAAAACTAACACTACTTTGTGAATCAACTATACTTAAATAAATTTAAAAAAAAGACCCACTTGGCAAAATTCCAAATACCCTGGCGAAAAGCATTGACATTGGTCCTTCTAACTCTCAGACCCACTCCTTTTGGAGCTTATAAACTCTCACCCTTTGAGATAATCATAAGACATCCAATGCAATTGGCTTCTGCTTCTTTTGACCCACCGTTGACAAAAGAAGATATACTTCGATATTGCACAGGTCTAATTGCTTCTGCTAAAAATAACAATGGTTAGAGTAATCTTTTCACATTGTGCTCTCAGGAAATGAAGACCTTAAGCATCACATCTTACAACCTGAATATTCCATCTATTGGAAAAGACACCTCCAGAAGGGCTCTCTTCAACCTCGCTGGAAAGGCCCCTATCAGGTACTGCTAACCAACCTTCTGGATTCTTATCTGAACTCATAGTCTCTGACTTTGCAACCTATAGGCTATATAATACTGAGAAAACATTTACTTCCAAACAGTTTCTTTTGAGGTAACAATACTGTTTAATTACTTCATGTTTATTCCTACAATGCATCTTCCCAAAGCATTTCTTTAATTCCTTCAGTTTTTAGTGTGTCCTCGCTATATTCACTATTCTAAGATACAGACTTTATTTTTAAATTGTATCTTATTGAAGTATAGTTGATTTACAATGTTGTTATTTTCTGCTGTACAGCAAAGTGACTCAGGTACATATATACATTCTTTTTTTATGTTCTTTTCATTGTGGTTTATCACAGGATATTGAATATAGTTCCCTGTGCTATACAGTAGGATTTTGTTATTAATCCATTCCATATATAGTAGTTTGCATTTGCTAACCCCAAGCTCCCAATCAGTCCCTACCCCATTCTCCCCCCAACCCTTGATAACCACAAGTCTGTTCTCTATATCCGTGATTCTGTTTCTGTTTCATAGTTATGTTCATTTGTGTCATATTTTAGATTCTACATACAAGTGATATCATATGGTATTTATCTTTCTCTTTCACTGAATACGATAATCTCTAGGTCCATCCATGTTGGTGCAAATGGCATTATTTTATTCTTTTTATGGCTGAGTAATATTCCGTTGTATAAATATACCACATCTTCTTTATCCATTCATCTGTCGATGGACATTTAGGTTGCTTCCTTGCCTTGGCTATTGTAAATAGTGCTGCAGTGAACATTGGGGTGTGGGTATCATTTCAAATTAAAGTTTTCTGTGGATATATGCCCAGGAGTGAAATTGCAGGATCATGTGGTAACTCTGTTTTTAGTTTTTTGAGGAACCGCCATACTGTTTTCCATAGTGGCTCCACCAATTTGCATTCCCACCAGCAGTGTAGGAGGGTTCCCTGTTCTCCACACCCTCTCTAGCATTTGTTGTTTGTAGACTTTTTGATGATGACCATTCCGACTGGTATGAGGTGGTACCTCATTGTGGTTTTGATTTGGATTTCTCTAATAATTAGCGATGTTGAGCATCTTTTCATGTGCCTGTTGGCCATCTGTATGTCTTCTTTGGAGAAATGTCTATTTAGGTCTTCTGCCAATTTTTCGATTGGGTTGTTTGTTTTTTTTGTTGTTGAGTTGTATGAGCTGTTTGTGTATTTTGGAAATTAAGCCCTTGTTGGTCACATCATTTGCGAATATTTTCTCCCAATCCATAGGTTGTCTTTCGTTTTGTTTATGGTTTCCTTTGCTGTACAAAAGCTTGTAAGTTTGATTAGGTCCCATTTGTTTATTTTTGCTTTATGTCTTTTGCCTTGGGAGACTGACCAAAGAAAACATTAGTACAATTTATGTCAGATAATGTTTTGCCTATGTTCTCTTCTAAGAGTTATATGGTGTCATGTCTTACGTTTAAGTCTTTAAGCCATTTTGAGTTTATATTTGTGTAGGATGTGAGGAATTAACTTCATTGATTTACATGTGGCTGTCTAGCTTTCCCAACACCACTTGCTGAAGAGACTCTTTTCTCCATTGTATATTCTTGCCTTCTTTGTTGAAGATAAATTGACAGTAGGTGTGTGGGTTTTTCCCCAGGCTCTCTATTCTGTTCCATTGATCCATGTCTCTTTTTGTGCTATGCTGTTTTGATTACTGTAGCTTTGTAGTATAGTCTGAAGTCTGGGAGGCTTATATCTCCTGCTTTATTCTTTTTTCTCAGGATTGCTTTGGCAATTCTGGGTCTTTTATGGTTCCATATAAATTTTAGGATTATTTGTTCTAGTTCTGTGAAAAATGGCATGGGTAATTTGATAGGAATCACATTAAACCTGTAGATTGCTTTGGGTAGTATGGCCATTTTAACAGTACTCTTCAAGAGCATGGGATATCTTTCCATTTCTTTGAATCATCTTCAGTTTCCTTTATTAATGTTTTATAGTTCTCAGCATATAAGTCTTTCACCTCCTTGGTCAGGTTTATTCCTAAGTATTTTTTTTTTGATGTGATTTTAAGAGGGATTTTTTTTTTTACATTCCCTTTCTGATATTTCATTGTTAGTGTAAAGAAATGCCATCAATTTCTGTATATTAATCTTGTTTCCTGCTACCTCGCTGAATTCATTTATCAGTTTGACTAATTTTTGTGTGGAGCTTTTAAGGTTTTCTATATATAGTATCGTATCATCTGCATATAATGACAATTTTACATCTTCCCTTCCAATTTGGATACCTTTTATTTCTTGTCTGATTGCTGTGGCCAGGACTTCCAATACTATGTTGAATAAAAGTGGTGAGAATGGGCATTCCTCTCTTGTTCCAGATTTTAGTGGGAAGGCTTTCAGTATTTTGCCATTGAGAATTATGATGGTTGTGGGTTTGTCATAAATAGCTTTTATTATGTTGATATATGTTCCCTCTCTACCCATTTTGGTAAGAGGTTTTATCATGAATGGATGTGGAATTTTATAAAATGCTTTTTCTGCATCTATTAAGATGATCATGTGGTTTTTGTCTTTTGTTGATGTGGTGTATTACACTGATTGATTTACATTATGTTGAACCATCCTTGGGACCCTTAGATGAATAAGATACAGACTTTAGAAAGATGTCTGAGACAAATCCCTCCTACCCTTCCTTATTACTCAAATGGGACAACAATAGGTTTCCTGTCTGTGTACTTTCCCTGTGATGGGGGACATGACACCCAGGAAAGGTCCTTCCTGGCATTGAGAGATAAAAAGCCACTGAGTGCTAGTTAAAACAAACAAACAGACTCTTGATCAGCAGTGCTTTCAGAGAAAGGTCTTGATCAAAAGGGAGAAATGTGAAAATTAATAAAGGAAAATCTCACTAACATGGAGATGGGAGGCCAGAAGGGGGAGCTGTCATGAATATACCACTCAACACCACTACAGATCTCAACAGAAAGAGACGTACTTTGCATCTCTGGCAGGAAGTGACACTACTTTACTACCACCAGAAGGAGGAAGAAAGATTTTTTTTCTCCTTGCCTGTCAACAGCTCAGCCAATGAAAAACCACTGTACTTCAAACTTCCAGTTTCCTTCAGTGGACTTTTTGTTTATTAACAACCCCTCCCAACTTCCCCTTCTCTTCTATAGAAGAGTTTCCTCTCCTTTGTTTTGCTGGACTTGCATGTGGATTGCCATATTTGTACATCCCAAATTGCAATTGTTTGCTGCTCCCGAGTAAACCTATTTTGCTGGTAAAATAACTTGCTGTTTTATTTATTGTTTTAGGTTAACTGTTTCTCAATCCCATACAGATTATATTCATTACACTAAAATTTGTCTTAGTTTAGCATATTTATGTTGGAATTTCACTCACTTACCAAGAACGTGAGTGGTTATTTTGCTGAATCAGATAATAGCTTTCCAATACTGGAAGATTCTTCCCTCAGTTTTTTGTGCTATTCACAATGTAACAATTGCAAACAACAACATGCTTTTAGTTTAATTTGCATTATTAACATTTTCCTCATCACTTTTTTAAGTCTAGATGGGGGCTAGGCCAACTTATATCATGGACCCGATACTAAATATTTTACACTTTGTAAGCCACACTGTCACTTTCAAAATAATTCAGCTCTTCCACTGTAGTGTGAAAGTAGCCATAGACAATACATAAGTGAATGGGCAATGCTGTATTCCAATAAAACTTTATTTATAAAGATACGTGATGGGCAGGCCCTAGTTTTCTGAACCCTGGTCTAGACAATCAACAAAACAACAGATCATTAGCCCTGCTGCTTGCCGGTTTCCCTTGTGTCGATACTCTCACCATTGGCTACTTCAGGTTACCAACATGAAGTTATTGAAAGTGAAATCAGAAAGAGATGCATAGAAGCATGCTATTTATAGCATTCCTAGCATACAGATGCGATAGATATAAATAACCTCAACAGTACAGATACTAGTAAAATATAATAAAATAATTAGGAAGTGATGAATTCTGGGTATGTATTACCTATCTTTTTACTATCACTTATTTAATTGAAAGCTTATTTAATGTAATTTTTATTAATAGCTCTAATTAAAAACTGGCTTACAAAATTCCTGAAAATTGAACAACTGGCTCTCACAACCCCCTGTTGGCCAGCTGATTCCAGACACCAGTCTCCTGCCAGTTCCCTCAGAGAAGTAAGAACCAATCAATGTCCTGCTCCTTGTACCCTTTCAAACTTTAAGAAAATGTTCTCTCCTGAAAGAGGTCAGAAAACTAAGTTCTATAAAAACACCTCCTCTTCCAGTTATTATTTAGACTGTCTGCCCTTAAGGTAATTACATTTCTGACCAAACCTGCACTGTCTTGGAACTTACAGAACCAAACAATTGCTCATGTGTTTGTATTGTGAGTCACATTTGGTCTAAAAGAATTCCTGTACTCTTTAGAAGTTTCTAAAATTACAGCTTTGCCCAGTCTGGGAACCAATAACTTTGGTAGAAAGTAAGAAGGATATAAGATAGCATGTGTGAACAGAATGAGTTGATCTGTATTTTCACTCAGCCCCAGCCTTCACAATGTAATCTTGAACAACAACTGATTTCACTTATTTATTTGAGTCTGTTTTCTCCTTTCGACAAACCAATGCTTGGTACTCTTAAAGTTTGTGAGGGCAAATATTGCTAAAATGATTTGAGAACATTGGCTAAGGGGGTGTTGGAAATGTAGGTCATCATTTATCATCTGGACATGAATGTGAGGCATTAAAGATTGTAATTCCATGAACCTGACATAAACACTTTAAGCGCTGAAAAATGTGCTTAGATCATTAGGGCAAATTGAAACCACCAGCTGAAATTAGCTTTTTAAATTTTAATCTTCATTTCCTTCACCATGTTCTCCCTTTCTCCCTATGTCCTAAGTAATTGAGAGGTGATGGCTTAATTTATTCAGACATTTTCCTTTGTGTATCTTTTGGACCTGGAATAGACAGTCTGTGGCACCAAAAATCACCATTTCCGTGCCTCTCCTTTCTCTGCTCTTCCTTTCCTACTTGGTACTTCCCATCCTTTATTTCCCCCCCCATTCTTCTTTCTTTCACTTTACCTTTTTTCTTGCTTGCCAGAGTACATGTATACCCAAACAGTCCAACCTGCTGTGACCTTTAAATCTGTTTGCGGTATTAAGTTACATAACAATATATATGCTGCTTCTTTAAATAAGAGGCAACCTAGATGTGAATGATCATTGAATCCATGTTTATTAAGCCATTAACTTACATCATCCTTTTTCTGTTTCCAAGTTACTTCCAGGTTCTACCTCTCGCTTTGCTATTGGTACATATACCAAAACAAAGCCCTCTAGCATTAATATGTCTCTTTAGTCATAAAATATGGGGAAAACACAGGATGTGGGTACTGGAGTTCACTTTGGTAAAGCACAGCCTTTGCATGGTAACTCTAGTTCTCTGTAGTCTGTCGATCCCAATTGGGTTCATGCTCTAGTCTCACGAGAATGCCAGCTGACCCATGGGTCCTTCCAGAGCCTGACCTATCTCCCTGTTATGAAGACCCAGTGTGAAATCTGTATGCTTAATATCCCAGGTCTAATCATTCTTTTCTGGCATTGCATGTAATGGTAAATGTTCAAAACCACATCAAGTTGGGAAATATATTTCTCATTTTTAGTGGAACACTGTATTTATTTATACGGAAAAGCTTTTGTTGATGAGCATTTTGTTGAGGAAGGTAGCTGTGAAAGGGTTCTGCAACCCTGGGTTTTATTTGCCCTTTGTATGTGTATGGATTGGAAAGAGAAAACACTTGCTTTTGTATCTGCTAAGATTAGCTACAAGTAATTGTGGTGAGCTTTGCTGAAATTCCTCCTCCTAATGATGCAAACAGAAATCACAGAGCACGGAGCTTCAGGTTTCGGAGGTGACTCACAGAGTCTAGCAGTCCATCTTGGAAGTCTTAGCAGGCCTATATATAAATAAGCTATATAAGTAATATAAATAAGCTACCCACTGACTTCGTGTACTCACCTAGTACACACTTTAAACAAATATTTCAATTTTGGCATTTTTCCAAAACAATTATTTTAAAAGAAAATATAAATTAGATTAACTTTTAGAAAAGAGAAACAAATATACTCTAAATATTGGGGGAAATGATATACAATGGTTATTTTTTAATACTGATTTCTTGAAGATGTACATTTGTTTATTGAACATAATTAGAAAATAATTTTAAAACGTGTATGTAGTATAAATTGCTATGGCTTTCAACTAGGAAACAACAATTTTTTCCAAAAATATATTATTAAATGTTTGAGCCTCCTAGAACAGGCTAGCTCAGTTTTCACTTCTTTGAAATACGTGTATTTTAAACAGTAAGTGTCACAGTGAGTTCAGCTCACTTTTGGAAGTGTTAGGAGGATCCAATGAAGAGCTACTTAAACACCAGGGAAGAAACCAATTATTCAGAAACAACTACCCTATGTAAAAGCTTCATCCAAATAAGGAGTTTTGTGCAATGTAAATGAACCCCTTTTACTAAATGTAGACATTTACCATTGTTATTAACACTTTATCCCCAGGAGGTACAATTTTCCCAATGCTAAGCAGTAACAGAAAAATGCACAATTATTCTTCCTAGAAAAAAAACAAACTGCATTCAATTTGTATTATTTTACTATTTTGCAAAAACACTGGAACATAAAGAAGAATACACCATATAAGATTTCACTCTACGTAAAACTAGTCTTCAGAAATATTATCCAGCCTGCCAAATGTTTTCCTCCCAGGTGTTTTCCTCCTTTATTATAAATTAACAGTAGTGATATAGAGGAGTTTGCAACTGTATTAAGTCTCCTGTTCCTCATGTGTTGGCATCTTATTTATTTGCAATAAATAAATGTATGTGTATATCTATAAACACACTAAAATTTGTACTTGATATCTTCTAACTGCAAAGCTGCTCTAAAAGATACATTGTTTTTCCATTAAGCTAATTTCTATTACTCCATTCCACCTCATCTTGTAACTGACAGCCAAAGAAAATGAAAAGATTTGCTCTTGTTTGCTTTCATGAGAAAATGCCACTTTGTTAATGTTAAAATAATCCTATAATTTTCCAGTTCTTTTTAAATGACTCCGGAGAAGTAATCCAAGATAAAGAAAAGTGTTGATAAAGTCTGGAAGCACAAGAGGGAACTATACAGGCAGGAAATGTCACTGCACCAGCGCTGCCTGGTGGTTCAGAGCAGGAGAGTTACGGGTGGAAACACACTCACGTGCACAGATGTCCTTGCACACACGTACACAGAATGCACCGTCAAGCAGATTCTCCTAGTGTTATTTGGAACTCCTTTAACAGATAGCATTCTACACCAAAATGTGGCTAAATCAGACCTGCTCAGAAAAGCAGAAAGAAACGTCTTTCCTGGAGGAGCTCCAGTGTCTGAAGCCTGTTGCAGTTCTGGTATCAGATCAGTGAAGGTTCTCTTGCCCACTGCTGCCAAGAGAGCATGATTCTTTTTTTTTTTTTTTAATTTATTTATTTATTTTTGGCTGTGTTGGGTCTTCGTTTCTGTACGAGGGCTTTCTCTAGTTGGCGGCAAGCGGGGACCACTCTTCATCACGGTGCGCGGGCCTCTCACTATCGCGGCGTCTCTTGTTGCGGGGCACAGGCTCCAGACGCGCAGGCTCAGTAGTTGTGGCTCACGGGCCTAGTTGCTTCGCGGCATGTGGGATCTTCCCAGACCAGGGCTCGAACCTGTGTCCCCTGCATTGGCAGGCAGATTCTCAACCACTGCGCCACCAGGGAAGCCCGAGAGCATGATTCTTAAACCTTTGGAGTCAGTTACTCCTTCTCAAAATAAGGCTAATAATAGTCCCAAGCCGTCACTTTGGTTTTACACAGCATCTCTTGGATTGCACCTCTAAATGCTTTAGGGTTGCCCAGGTAGGAACCATAATATGGGCTCTTATTGGTGGTATTAAAAGCTCAGAAACCCAGTGGACAGAGAATAGGTCGGTATCATCCTCAATACAATCTTGATCTTTTGGCCAACACAGTAAACACTGAATAAATTGATGTAAAATTAAATCTAGGGCAAACCCCCATATCTTCTTAATAAAAGAAGTGAAAACTTGTGACGAAACATAGTCACAATTTCAATACCGTCACTAATTGCCTTTTGTTTACTCTGGCTTCCTCTAGGAGGTTTTGATGCTATCTTAATTATCACTGTTGTTTTATGCCTAATAGTTAATGGTTTAAGTTTTGTACTTTTATCCTGAGGCAATTTTATAAAGGGAAGTATTTTTAACAAATCAAAATGTTACCCCCCAGTTCTTCATCTTAGCCGGCTGCACAGGTGTAATGGAGCGCCTGGCTAGGTTCCATTCCCCCTCTGGCAGTCTGAGAATACTTGTTATGAAGCCTAGTCGGGACCAAGAGAGCATCTTAATGGATGTCGGTGATGAGGTTCTCTGGCTGGCACCATCTGTTCATGTCCGTACAGCACTGGTTACCAAAAGCTTGCTTGGGACTTCCCATGATACAAAGCCATAGACTAGGAAGGGGACGGGGAGGTGCAGGGCTCTGTTCCAGAGCAGACGCCACAGTGGAGGGTTAGCGTGGGTGAGATGCTGTTTTGGATAATGCCTGCTACAGAGTAGATACTCATTGAATGCTCAACTTAGGTTAAATCGCTTTGATGTGGGGAGGAAGAAGGGTGGTAGCTGGGGTTAAAAATGCTGTGCACTAGAAAACAAACTTATGCTTACCAAAGGACACTACTATAAACAAAATAAACAACAAGGTCCTACTGCAGAGCACAGGGAACTATACTCAGTACCTTGTAATAACCTATAATGGAAAAGGATCTGAAAAAGAATAGATAGACAAATAGATGACTGAATCACTTTGCTGTATTCCAGAAACTAACACAACATTGTAAATCAACTATAACAGGAACAAGTTCCATTCCAAGAGTATGTTCGTAAGTCCAATTTGCTTGTAAGCTGGTACTAACTTTGCAGTACCAGCTACGTCACCACTGCTTTGACGCTTGCTTTTGGACATCCTGGGCTTGAAATAAAGATACTGTACTGCCGTACCCTATACAGTACTGTACAGTAAAGTACGCAAAAGCACAGCCACTTTAGAGGATGCACACACGTGACAATGCACGCCAGACACGGGAGCGAACTTACGTGATTGGACATGCAAATGCACATTCGCATCTTTGAAAGCCTGAAACTTGAAGGTTTGTATTAGGGGACTTACCGTATTTCAATAAAAAAAAGAAAAGCAAGTGATACCCATGAGTCCGTCAATCAAAGATCATCAGTGACAGCATTTTAGATATTTTTCTATGCACTTTTGTTTATAGTGATCATATCAATTACACAAAATTTTTACGGTTCTGTATCCTGTTTTTCCCCCCACTTTAGATTAATGTAAAATTTGTTTTTAAATGCTGTACACTAAAGTATGACTAAATGTCTGGCATTTAACGAGCAGGCAATTGTGTATCAGATACCATACATCTTCCGTCATAACATCTCTTGGCTTATTGTATAATGGCATTTCCGTTCTTTCTTTCTTGGATATTTATTTCTTATTACTTCTCATTTGTAATGAGGGAATTTTTCCTACTATAGAAACTGAGATCTACATGCTAGTGAGGAAACAATAACAATTTGAGAATTTCAAGTGAAATGAAAATATCTTTAGGCCAGTAACTGACTTACCAGAGTCTGGCATTCTTGTAGCTTATAATTTAGGTATCACTTCCAGTTAAGATTTGTGGTGCTCATCGCTGACCTCAGACTTGATCTTTAAAAAAGACGAAACATGACAAATGAACTTTGACAGAAATATATTTAATGACTAGTTTGCTGACATCCACAGGTAAGGCAGAGAAAACTGCCAGTTTTCAAAAAAAAAACTAATTTGCATCTTTCCTCAGGAGCTGCCTGGAGGGGTTAGTTCTGTGCAGGGGAAGGAGTCCTACACAGCGTGCCCTGCACCCATGCCTGGCTGTGCCTAACCAGTGAGGTAAATATTTACTTCCCTTCACCTTTACTTGTGCAAGATGATTTTAGTCAAGGGGTGGGGGAAAAATCAGCTTTGCAGAAATAGCTTTCTGCTAAATGCCCAGAGTTCAGTATTTTTTTTTTAAAAAAAAACACAACCTCTATATAATTATATCTCATCTGTTATTAGCTACGGAATTAGTTCTGCCTAAATTCCTTCCTTTCCCACTTCATGAGTGTTTATGAAAGACCAGTAACTAGCCTGAATGTCTGCAAAATGATATCGAACACAAATCCAGCATTTGCAAGACAGGAGCTCACGTGTAGCTCCAAACAGAGCATTAATTACTTGCTAAGAGTATTTAATGAAAATGACTGCACTTAAATATGTTCATAGACTTGGAAAAGACGGATTCCAAGTTTCCTTCCACACACAGATCCAAAATACGAGCTTGTATTTGATGTTTGGAGTCTGCAGCCTAGACTAGTTTAAACCCATTGGGGAAGAACATCAGGGCTATAGAGTGATGAAGGGCACAAAAGAAAAACATTTTAGAAAATGTAACTAAGTTAAAATTTCATGCATTTTTGCAGTTGCAAATCGCTGAGTACTGAATGATGGCCTTTCCTGATCACAGCATTTCATGACCAGTTTACATGTGATTAAATTGATCTATCAGATAGTTTGCAGAATACATTTTTCTGGTTTGGTACCAGGAGCTTGGTAACAGGAGGAATTCTTTTTTCTGTTCCTCTAAAACCAAGTTATTAAAAATGTAGTCAGTGAACCAGAAGCATCAGCATTGAGGTTGTTAGTGATACAGAATTTCAGGCTCCATCCCAGACAGCTGCCCTCTAGAAGATTCACGTGCACACTACAGTTTGAGAAGCATTGATCTGAAACACAGCTACGCATCTTTCTTATAAAGAGATGGGTTTTTTAATTTTCAAAACTAATTATTAAAGTTAAGTCAAAAATGTTTTTTTAATTCTAAATTTTAAACATTTAAAATATTTTTAAATCAACTCACGCTAGTGTAACAGACTTCTAGCATGACTTTGATTTTTTTTCTAGAAATTCTCCCATACAGTTGGAGGTTCGTTACAATGGTCCCAAACAATGTGTAACAAACAAATTATGTTACAAAATAAGAGAATAATTCTTGATGACAAACCAAACAGCAACAGCTAGTTTTGTCTGATATAATATTTTTTAGTGGGCCAAGTTTATTATTTTGCCCTCATTTATCAAATACTTCGTGCCTTACATGCGGTATTTTCAGAATTTATGAAAACAGAATTATGCTTTAAATCGTCTGGCAAAATTCTAAAAAGTTTTGTTCAGAACAAGAGTAACGTCTACTGGATTGCTATTGTCTTTCTAGAAGTCCAAAGCCAAGTTGAGGTTTGCTCAGTTTTTACTAAGGAAGAGTAATTGCTCTGTTTACTCTGACATAATCTGCCTTCACTTTCTGAAATAAACTGAAACTCCTAATGAATAATATGCTTGTTTCCTGAAGAACATATTATCTAAATAATAATTTAGAGCTATGATATAAGATTTTACTGCCAAATCATGAAGTCAGATTTATTTGGTTCACTTACATAAGCCAATTACATATTTTGTACTTGTTTAAATATTATAATGCATCATCTTCAGTCCTTTAAAAAAAAATTCATTTCAGGAAAAAACCTAAAGGGTAAGTAGTGGTATGAGGGTAAAGGAACTGATGTTGATTAAATTGCTTCAACTCCTGGTAAAACTACAAAATAATTGCACATTAAAATAGAATGAGCATCTCTGATAAGAGTTCTTCTCATCTGCAAATGTCCATAAAAATCACATCTTTTCATTTTAAAGATGCCTAAATGAGAGTTAATTAAAGGGAAACTACCTTATGCAATTGTAATTGTTAAGGAGTTATGCAAAGTTAACCAGCAGTGGTATAAAAGGCATAAAAATCTGTCCCTCTTTTTGTCTTTGTAAGTGACATGTTCTTGATGACAGGATGGAGAAAATTCAAAAGGAAAAAAGTGTAACCATGAGAAAGTATGTGTGTGCGTGTGTGTTGTGTGATATTCTTCCAAAAAAGCATAGTTTTGATTACAGTTCTCCCTACGCAAAAACCTTCAACTGCTCACTGTTTCTTTTGAATAAGTTCTAAACTCTTAAATATGCCTACAAAGCCTTCCATGCTTTTGTCCTAAACTATCTTACCAGTTACCTCCCATTACTCGCCACCCTCTCTTCTCTTGGCTCCAAACAAACCACTTGCTATTTCCCTAATATAACCTGGGTTTTTCCTTTCCACACTTTTTTTTTTTAATTTATTTATTTTTATATTTAGTTTTGGCTGCGTTGGGTCTTCGTTTCTGTGCGAGGGCTTTCTCTAGTTGCGGCAAGCGGGGGCCACTCTTCATCGCGGTGCGCGGGCCTCTTCACTATCACGGCCTCTCTTGTTGCGGAGCATAGGCTCCAGACGCGCAGGCTCAGCAGTTGTGGCTCAGGGGCCCAGTTGCTCCGCGGCATGTGGGATCTTCCCAGACCAGGGCTCGAACCCGTGTCCCCTGCAGTAGCAGGCAGATTCTCAACCACTGCACCACCAGGGAAGCCCATCCTTTCCACACTTTTGTTCACACTGTTTCTGTTGACTGGAATATTCTCTCTCCAGCACCACTTCGCCCTACCCCACCACCTACCATAACCCCAAACTGACTGGGAAAAATCCCACTCTCTCAGTTAAGATGCTTATAGCTTCCGGTAGCAGAATACTCAACTAACTGCTTTAAACAATACAGACATTTATTATCTTACATAGCAAGAAGTTCTGAGAAAGAGCCATGTGCTTTCTTTCATTCTACTTTGCTGTCTTTAGCATGTTGGTCATTGTCTTGAGGCTTGTTTCCTTATAGTCACAAGATAGTTGCCACTGCTCCAGGCATTCCTTCCTATGTCAACAGAGAGGAAGAAAGGAGTTCCTTAAAGGAGTTTTTTAAGGGAAGGAAAAGCTTTTCCAGCATGCACTTAGCAAACCTCTGCTAAGGTGCTAATTAAAAGGAATCATCCATGCTCATTCTCTAGCTTCAAAGAAGGCAAGAAATACAAGCATCTAGTACTTTCAGCCTCTAAAACGGGAGATGGGCTGTACTATCCAGGAGGAGGATAGGAATGGTGACCAACTGTTGCCTCTAGTCCTCCAAAGCCCTGATCTAATGACTTTGACTCCATGAAGCCCTCTCTGAGTCATCCAGTAAAAGTTACCTCTCCTTTGGTTTTGCACAACACTGTGTAGCTTTTATATTTACATTTTGCTTTGTATTCGAGTTATCTGTATGCTTGCCTCATTTCCACTATGAGAATGCATCAATCCTGTCTTGTTCATGTTTTATTCCCATATCCTCTAGCATAGTCCTTGACCCTTAGAAAGTGTTGAATAAATATTTCCTGAACTGAAAACCTCACTAATTTGAACGACAGTTAGATGATTCACTTTAGCTACGGGGGGAAAAAGAAACATCATATCCGCCTCCCCAAAAAAAACCTTAGAACTTTCACCACATTTGCAATTAATACAAATGCTGCTTTTCAATAAGCAAAGTACAGAGGTAACAGTCAGAAACAAAATTAAAAATAGAGAGAGGCTGACCTTATCCTCTCTGCTGACAAAACAAAAACAAGCACAAAATCATCCTGGCAAATGTGCTGTTTTCTCAAGACTGGTCCACTAGCTACTGGATGAAGGAAGACTCCCAAGGGCTCATCCTAAAGTATCCCAGACTCAAGCCAACTTAGACCAAAAGGATCAGGGCTGCCTACCAGGGACAGAGCAATGAGCTAGGAGCATCCTGAGTTCCTGAGGATTTCATGGAGCAGGGCTGCCATATCACCTCTGGACTTCAAATCTACGAACTTGTAAGAGAAAGAAGTAAATTTACTTCTACTGAGTTTTCCGCCATTCACAACTAAGCCTAATCCAAATTAACGCACTCGATCTACCCTGCGGACTATGGTACTGCCAGAACCTTTGGAGCCGGTCAGGGCCTCCAAGAAGCCATTGCCATTAGGCAAGTCCTCTTGAGTTAAGCCTCAACCCAGCTTGGAACTCGATTCAGTTTGAAGATGGGCCCAAACTAATTCCATCCAGTCACGTACCATCAACTCTCTGCACTCATTGCTCTTGGCAAAATGTTGGCTGCATATTGAGTTTCTCAAGCAAAACAAAGGATAGTAACAAATCGTCAAACATCCTAAGCGTCAACATTGCTGACTGTGTTTAGTTAAATGCCATTTTTTCCTAACACAAAGTCATAGGATTGAGTGAGGCCTTCCCAAGGAAAAAGCAACTTACCTCCCTCCAGGGGGTAGGTGAGACATACGGAAAAATCTGATTTAATGGTTCTTTGCTTTTTATTTATGTTGCTATATCTTTTATTAAAGATCATCTGGCTAACACTGTGGCAACCTGCGCAAGCAAAACAGTCAAGTGTAGGGGAAGAAGAGGCAACGTAAAAATGCATTTTGTATTTATTCTAAATGTCAACTTAATTGAAAAAGTTGTTTCTTTGCACGGAGAGGTTATTTTGCTGATGCGACCAACAGAGTCAGTTAAAGTAAGCTGGTTTGTACACGAAGATGCAGATGGCTTGAAAAATATCCTTATCACAGCGCACGTCAGGGAGGGTTTACATAGACAGCAGAGGAATCCGTGAAGCTGGGCCTTGCTGAGAACAGTGGGATTAACACCCTGGAAGATACACAAGAAGGCCAGGAGCACTTGTTCTCAGTTTCTCCACCCAGAGGGCAACTGTCCAGCCAAGATTAAGCTGAAAAGACAGGATAAATTATTCTTAGCTCTAACAGGGAGAATTTTACAACCACTCTGATTCAAGTGATAAACACAGACCTCACATCAGATAATTAAGGTCCAAACATTGAAGAGAAGGCTTGAACTGTCTGATTTCTCTCCATTGGTCTTATTATACTGATTTTCAAAACTAAGTTTCACTTTGTGGAAAACATTTCCCCAGAATGGATGCAGCCAATCGCATAAAACTGATTTAAAGCCACAAAGGAAGTCTATGAACCCATCTAGATATTGAAAGTAAAATAGTGATACTATTTGTCTTAAAGAAAGTGCTGTTTTTTTAAGCTATTGTGATTTTTTTTTTCCATTTCAGATTTGCAGATGGAATTCTCACATTGCTCTCTTCCATATACAATATCTTATTCGGGGCCTTATATTTACCATTTCTTCACATACATTAAATACCATTGAAATGTAGTGATTTTGTGTTTATACTTTAACATCAAAAAATGAAAACCTAAGGACTTTGAAACTGAAATTAAATTATTTGGTGACTTATCCATAACCCCAAATACCATACTTGTTAAAGAGAAACCTGTTATATATAGTCTTAACTTCCCTAAGAATATAGCATTGTGGTTATCGTGGTATGTGTGAGAAGAGAAGCAATATAGCACAGTGGTTAAGAAGTGGACTTTAGAGCCAGATTCAAATTCTAGGATCCCGGCTTCCAAATCTTAGCTCTACCGCTTACCAGCTCTGTGAACAATGGGCAGATTATTTAACTTCCAAAGTGCCTCGGTTTCCTCATCTATGAAATAATCCCTACTACACCCTCCCATTAAGAGGACAAAATAATTTAATGTTAATATAGCACTTGGTGCCAAAGCACTTTCTTAAGTAACACAAAACGTCTCTGCAGTTAACAGTAAAAAGCTAATTTAAAACTCCCTACCTATATGTGACCAACTTACTCTCAGGACTATTAGAACATAATACCACCCAACACTTAACTTGATTAGCCAGTATTAAATTATTAAGATTGCAGATTTGCTCAAGCAGTCTCTCTGGTGAATTCATTTCTCATTAGAACACAAATCGAAGGATAGAAAAGATGAAGAAAGGACAGAGTATGAAGTACCCTGGCTGTTAGAGCCAGTCTCCTCCATTCATTCATTCATTCAAAGGTCAAAACCAGCTGGCCCTAAGAACTGACACACTAAATAGTGGCACCATCTTTCGACTTGATCAGGGAAACTTTTTCTTTTTGATTTGTGAGATAAAAACCAATATAAAGTACCATCTTACCTTAACTATTGAAACAGCCATATATCTCCTATCTCTCACTACATCACTGCCAGACAGGTCTTCCTGGAGCAAAACAATAAGAGTCTGACTCCATTTTTGATGTTTGTTCTCTGATACTTTCAAGCCCCACTCCTCCCTATTCATTTGTTGCCTCACATCTGGGCAAACCAATAAGAAGTGTGTCATGTATATAAATGTCAAACCACTATGTTGTATACCTGAAACCAATACAATATTGCATGTCAACTATACTTAAAAAAAAAATTTTTAAGGGGCCAAGGATGCCATTACTCTGTTGGATAACTGCAAAATGGACCAACAAAGACTATGGGTTCTATTGCGTGCAGAGATTTATCAACATGCCAAAGAGTTATTTGAAAACTGACTTAAGACCAGTGTCTCTCAACCCATTAAAGCAGTAATCACCATGGAGGGGCCTCTAACCCTGACAGTACTGAGTTGGGACTCTCTGTAGGAAGAAACTTATAAATATGAGCAGAGTAAAGCAGAACCCTCCAGAGTATATCCAGTAACCACCAAGTAGAGGTATGGGGGACTTTGCTGTAGGGCAAGGAATCAGAAATGAAACAGAGTTCAGCAATTTGACCCAATTGTGAATCCAGAATATACTAAAATAATTTATCCAACAGAGCACTGATTGGCTTTTGTGCCTCTACAACACTGGTTCTAAATTAATTTTAACATCAGCTAAGATGCACCCATTGGCCTTAATCAATACTGGTGCCCAAGTTACAATTACAGCTGGGGATCCCAGTACATTTAAACAATTATAGCTGGGGATCCCAATACATTTGCCTCCTTAGGTAGGAATAAACCTACCCAAGGAGGCAGAAAACCTGTACTATGAAAATTATAAGACACTGATGAAAGACACTGATAACGACACAAGCAGATGGAAAGATGTACTGTGATCTTGGATTGGAAGAATCAATATTGTTAAAATGACCATACTACCTAAGGCAATCTACAGATTCAATGCAATCCCTATCAAATTATCAGTGGTATTTTTCACAGAACTGGAACAAAAATTTTTTAGTTTGTATGGAAACACAAAAGACCCTGAGTAGCCAAACCATCTTGAGAAAGAAGAACGGAGATGGAGGAATCATGCTCCCTGACTGCAGACAATACTACAGAACTATAGTCATCAAAACAGTATGGTACTGGTACAAAAATAAACACCTAGATCAATGGAACAGGATAGAAATCCCAGAAATAAACCCATGCACTTATGGTCAATCTATGACAAAGGAAGCAAAAATATACAACGGATAAAAGATAGTCTCTTCAATAAGTGGTGCTGGGAAAACTGGACAGCTACATGTAACAGAATGAAATTAGAACATTCTCTAACAGCATATTCAGAATAAACCCAAAATGGATTATAGACCTAAATGTAAGACCGGATTCTATAAAACTTCTAGAGGAAAAAATAGGCAAGACATTCTTAGACATAAATTGCAGCAACATATTTTTGGATCTATCTCATAAAGTAATGGAAACAAAAACAAAAACAAATGGGACCTAATTAAGCTTAAAAGTTTTTGCACAGCAAAGGAAACCATAAACAAAACAACCCACAGAATGGGAGAAAATATTTGCAAACAATGCGACCGACAAGGGATTAATTTCCAAAATATGCAAACAGCTCATACAGCTCAATATCAAAACAACAAACAACCCAACTGAAAAATGGGCAGAAGACCAAATATATATCTCTCCAAAGAAGACATACAGTTGGCCAAGAGGCACATGAAAAGACGCTCAGTATCGCTAATTATTAGGGAAATGTAAGTCAAAACCAAAATGAGGTATCACCTCACACCGGTTAGAACGGCCGTCATCAAAAAGTCTACGAATAGGGCTTCTCTGGTGGCGCAGTGGTTGAGAGTCCGCCTGCCGATGCAGGGGACACGGGTTAGTGCCCCGGTCTGGGAAGATCCCACATGCCGCGGAGCGGCTGGGCCCGTGAGCCATGGCCGCTGAGCCTGCATGTCCGGAGCCTGTGCTCCGCGACGGGAGAGGCCACAACAGTGAGAGGCCCGCGTACCGCAGAGAAAAAAAAAAAAAAAAAAAAGTCTACAAATAATAAATGCTGGAGAGGGTGTGGAGAACAGGGAACCCTCCTACACTGTTGGTGGGAATGTAAATTGGTGCAGCCACTATGGAGAACAGTATGGAGGTTCCTTAAAAAACTAAAAGTAGAGTTACCATATGATCCTGCAATCCTGCTCCTGGGCATATATCCAGAGAAAACTTTAATTCGAAAGGATACCTGCACCCAGATGTTCATAGCAGCTCTATTTACAATAGCCAAGATATGGAAGCAACCTAAATGTCCATCGACAGATGAATGGATAATGAAGATGTGGTACATATATACAATGGAATATCACTGAGCCATTAAAAAGAATGAAATAATGCTATTTGCAGCAACATGGATGGACCTGGAGATTATCATACTAAGTGAAGTATGTCAGAGAAAGACAAACACCATATGATATCACTTATATGTGGAATCTTAAAAAAAATGATGCAAATTAACTTATTTACAAAACAGAAACAGACTCACAGACATAGAAAACAAATTTATGGTTTCCAAAGGGGAAAGAGGGGGGAGATCTGCTGGCCACCTGGAGAGTGTGTGTGTGTGCGTGTGTTTGTGATTACTCAGGATGAACTTTACTTTATCTGTGATAAGGTCACCATAACATGTGATGGAGCCTTCTAGCAAGCTGCTGCTATCCACCACCTAACCAAGTCAGCCTAGATCAAGGACGAGATTCAAGGGTCAGCACAACTGGCCAAACTTCATGCAGTCATCTTAGTGATGGAAAATGCTTGATCAAAAATTGGTCCAAAAAAAAGAAAAAAAAATTGGTCCAAAGTGTATGTTTTTGCTGCGGAGCAGCTAGGCCCGTAAGCCATGGCTGCTGAGCCTGCGCATCCGGAGCCTGTGCTCCGCAATGGGAGAGGCCACAACAGTGAGAGGCCCGCAGACGGCAAAAAAAAAAAAAAAAAAAAGGCCAAAGTGCATGTTTTTACAGAATCTGTAAAAAAAAAAAATGTCCAATTAGTCTCACCAATGGCAACAACTCCTTATCCAAGGAGTTGATTGCCCTTTAGATACCTAAGATAAAAATCAAGGTCCACATAAAGTTTGCCCATACTAGAGCCAAAATAAAAGGCCTCCTCAAGACATTTCTTATCCCTTTCAGAGTTCCAGACATTACTGATGGTGACCAAGGCATGCATTTCACTTCTCAAAACAAATACCATAGACTCTAGAACAAGACATTCAATGGAACTTCCGCCTTACTAATGGCCACATGCTGTAAGCCTCAGAGAGCCATAATAGCTTACTTAAATAAGTTCAACATCAATGAAATGAGACATAGCACATCAGCAATCAAACATCAGTGGTGAATTATAATTGAGTCTGATTTCATCTGTGATGTCTGAGTACTGACAGCTTTCAAGCCCATACCCCCCCCCCCGCCCACTTTCTGTCCCACACTGGGGCAAGCTCCTAAGAAGGCCCATGAGCTTCATCCCTTGGCCCCTGCTGGGTAGTTAAAACCACAAATACCCCAACTCTCACTCTGGTCCCACCCCTTAATCACAATGAAAAACAAAGCCAAGCTCTACCCTCCCAGAAAATCCCGTATGGGAGTCATAAACCTTTTGCTACCCTCTTTATGCATGTGTGGTGTCATCAGGCTTGATATCCAAACTTATTTGGGGAGGGGATGTGGATCTTACCCACGAGGGGATGACCACATCTATGCGTATCACTCCCCTGCTCATAGACCTCCAATAACACCCCCACTGTCCACTGAATTAAATAGAAACTATTGATCGTAACTACAGATTTATCTTTCTAGTCTCACTCTCCACTATTCTCCTTGATAAACATCATGCTTCAAATGCTGCTGTTCCCAGAACGCACCTGGTCTTTAATTGCCTCCATTCTCTGTGCTTATGCTCTGTCCTGAGTTTTCTTTTCTACCCACTGTATCTATCGGCCCTTCTTCAAAATCATCTTAAAAGCCAATCCTCCATGAACGATTTTCTGAATCTTCCAATTAGACAAGCTCTCTCCCTGCTTTGAACCCCATATCACACAGTTTGAATCTCTAGCAGTGCTTTATCACATTCTACCCTATAACAAAGTCATTCACATCTTATTGCTCCTGAAGCTCAGGGGTTGACAGCACAGGTCCTGGAAACAGACCAAAAAAAAAAAAAAAATCCCACATCTGATTCTTGCTACCTGGTTGTGCTTGGGCAAGTCACCTAGCATCTCTAAACCTCAATTTTCTCTTCCAATGAGAATAAGATCTTACACATGAAGGGTTTTGCCTAGAATCTGATGCATACTAAGAACTCAATAAAATGTTAGCTATTATCATTGTTTATCCTCTCAACTGGATCAGAAGCAATTTTATGTCATAAACTCATTTTTTAATCCAATGCAACAACAGTGTCTGGTATATAGAAAGCATTGAATAGATATCTATTGAATGAACTGAATAAATGGCTCATAGGACTTCACTGAAATTTTAAAGCAGATTAACAGTAAGATCAGCACAGTTAAATCACGTGCATGAATGTAAATTAATTCTAAGAACACACACACACAAATCATCTAAAAAGAGAGTAGAATTCAGGAAAACATAGGTTTGTCTTAAAAACTGCTTGCTAACTTGTAACTAGTTTCCCAGAGGTTCCTCCACACCCCATATCACCTCTCCCAACCCTGCAACACACACATACACACTCTTATAACTGGGTTATGGACTCAGCTATCTTCTAATTTTGGTATTTTAACAGAGAGTAGACATTTGTGGATCAAAAACAGTGACAAGTTAATTAGCCACTTAGAGTTTCTTTCTGTTCAAAATCCTGTCCACAGAGCATTCAGTACTTTGTTTAAGAAAATCATATAGTGAACGATGTTGTTCCACATTTAATATTCTTAAATAGACATCAAAAATATTTTTAGAGTTTAGAAGAAAAAGATTACCCTCTGCTGCAGTAATTCTCATTCACGGATCTGCTTTAAGGGAAAAATATGGGAGACGTAGAAACACAGGTAGGTATAACGATGCTTATGAGAACATTAGCAAGAAACATCCTATGTGTGTAAAATATGTGATTGTCTGCAGTACTTTAAACTATTAAAATAGCTTTTTTTTTTTTTTTTTTTGCAGTATGCGGGCCTCTCACTGTTGTGGCCTCTCCCGTTGCGGAGCACAGGCTCTGGACGTGCAGGCTCAGCGGCCATGGCTCACAGGCCCAGCCGCTCTGTGGCATGTGGGATCTTCCCGGACTGGGGCACGAACCCGTGTCCCCTGCATCGGCAGGCGGACTCTCAACCACTGCGCCACCAGGGAAGCCCTGAAATAGTTTTTAATGGTAGTAGGGGAAGGTCACAACATTGTGAGTGGAAAGGCAGGTACAGCGTGATGCCAACAGGAAGCAGTTTATCTCAACATTAAGGCACTTTTCCTTAGTGATAGGATTATTCATGGTGTTTGTCACCACTGTATTTTTAAATAATCTACGAGAAACATGAGTTAATTTAAAAATATGTCCTTTAGGGCTTCCCTGGTAGCGCAGTGGTTGAGAGTCCGCCTGCCGATGCAGGGGACACGGGTTCGTGCCCCGGTCTGGGAAGATCCCACATGCCGCGGAGCGGCTGGGCCTGTGAGCCATGGCCACTGAGCCTGCGCATCCGGAGCCTGCGCTCCGCAACGGGAGAGGCCACGACAGTGAGAGGCCTGCGTACCGCAAAAAAACAAAAAACAAGTGTCCTTTAAATGTTTGATACCCATGTGTTTGCCATGATCTATAAAAATAACTACAGAATGTGTCTAATTGAAAGATTAAAGCCTTTCTTGGAGGCATTTAACTAGCTGTATTGTCAAACTCAGAGAATCTGCATTGCACATAGAAAGGAACGTTTGTAAATTGACTGACCTGATGTTTCAGTCAGTCCAGCTCTCCTGTGTGCAAGTCGTCACCTTGAAATGTTATGTATCATGGTTCTCTTTAGGGGAAGAAAACACAAAGTTGTACAAATAGGACTGTGGGGGGGGCGAAAGGGAGGTCAGGAGAACTGTAAACTTCCACTTTAAAAAAGCCTATCTTGATAACATCTTCAGGTACTTGAAAACATATTCCCAAATATTTACTTTTCACAAAAATATTATAGTTGGTAATATTTTAAGCTTTGGCTTCCTTAAAAGCAAATGTATCCTTACATTCACCAAGTCCAAATGGGAACCACCAATAAATCCTATTAGCAGAACATGTCAGCTAAACTGCATTTCTGTTTTTAGAAACACTTACATACAGGTTTGTGACGTGGTAACCATGATCCTGAATCTTATACCACATTTTCATGTTCAGTAGCCAAGCAAACCTCATGAATTTCCCACGTGACACATTAAAAGGCACCGATGATAGATTTTTCTCAAAATTCACGTAAGATGAGAAACCTTTTGCGATCTGTGGCATGCATGCTACAGGACATTGGGACTGTCCTGCGTTCGGTCCTGTATGTGTAGAGACAGTGAACTGGTACAGCAGCAGCAGAGCTGCTGGGGTTTGGCCCGTCAGTCCACTGGTTTTCCAGGGTGATGATGGATTTCCGTCGATTTGGATTCCCTGTTTGGTCTCGGTCCTCAGAGGATGGGTGGTAGCCTGCACCCGGAGTGGGTTCCAGCCGGGAGAGGCGAGCAGAGCATGCAAAGCTGACTGCTCACCTGGTGACTGACCGACTTCACGGCCTGTGAACTTGGTCTCATTTGTTTGGTGTTCTCACCAGCTGAGCTAACTCATCTTTTAAGATAGAACTACACGGGCTCGCACAGCTTTCCAGAGTTGTTTTCTCTTCCAAAGAAATATCACCATTAAATTTCCGAAATATTTCCTATCATACTATGGACTCAGAGGAACTTTATGGAAGCATGTTCTGGGGTCTGACACTAATTTTTTGCATGCACTGAAAGTGAAATTTAAACAAATGTAGTGAATGTTTGAGCACAAAGCAAAAACAATAAAACAAATTCACGTCAATTGCCTTTTTTTAAATTAGACAAGAGAATTTCAAAGGTCTCAAGGTAGGCAATTAGCAATACCACCATGTGGCAAAAAAAGAACTAGAAAGGGAGTCTGGAACCCTGAGATCTAGTCCTAGTTGTTGCTATTTAACATGTCACAATTATCAGGTTTTCATTTGTAGAATGGGAAACTGGGCTTGACACATTTAAGAGCCCATCCAATTTTGAAATACTAAGAATTCTTTTTCTTGTCAAAAATACATAAATCATATATTAAATGTTTTTAAATCTAGATTTTTTAAACCCATGACAAAATTAGAGCTGCTAAAATGTTTTAAGATAAAACATAAAACCAGCCTGCATTTTCATTTTATTTTTTTTTTGCGCGGTACGCGGGCCTCTCACTGTTGTGGCCTCCCGTTGCGGAGCACAGGCTCCGGACACGCAGGCTCAGCGGCCATGGCTCACGGGCCCAGCCGCTCCACGGCATGTGGGATCTTCCCGGACCGGGGCACGAACCCATGTCCCCAGCATCGGCAGGTGGACTCTCAACCACCGTGCCACCAGGGAAGCCCCAGCCTGAATTTTTAATCAAACATTACTAGGGATGGAAAAATACCTGTACAAAACATCCTCAAGGAGCTGTTTTTCTCCTCCTAAAAGACAGGATCACCTAGACAATACAGAATGTATTTTCTTAAACTAATTATTTTCTAGTGCAGTGCTGCAGTATTACTGAAAGATTTTAAAAATACATCATCAAGGTATTTTTCATATATGATCTAGAAATATAATTTCCTCCTTCCCTCTCCTTTACTGTGAAAGATCCTTGCACAAGTGTAAAAGTGAAACTTGAATCTCATCTGAAAAATGTCTGTCTTCACTGCAGGGTGCTGCTCTCTGAAGGCTGGATTTTGGAGCAGAAAGAAAGCACGGGCCAAACTGGTTTTAACTTGCAAACCAGCAGAAATGATAGGAAAGATTCCCAAGCTAGAGCTGCAAAGCCTCTGATGTCCTAAAGAAGGTAAGCCTCCTATTTGGAACATTAGTCCAAAAGGGACAGAGTCAAACGAAATCCCTAAGGAAACAATCATAGTTCATTTGGGACCTTCTTTTTTTCCACCCACTTTAATTAAAAAGTCAGATAACAAAGCTGTAACTTATTTCCGATTAAATATTGAGATGAGCATAATCCACATTTGCTGCCAATCAAGGTATTTTAAAGGAATGTACCTTTTATTTCAACCAATCCTTCCTCCGCCTCTGAAAAAAAAAAATCTTGTCTATTATCGATAGTATCAATTTAAGTAGCTCTTTTTTCTTTAAAAAATGTTATCAAATGTGCTTCAAAGAATCCTTATAAGAAAGATCTATCAGTTATAAGGTATAAATGTGCCTCATGGGTCACCATTGAGTCACATGGGGCAGCAAAATTGATGATACATATATTAATGTTGCAAACTGAACTGTTACATTGAAAAGGGCGAGTTACAATTCAGGGTCAAATAGCTGTATTAGCCTAAACTCTTGCCACTTTAAATTGAAATTTATTGGACATTTTAATAGCTTTTTAAATTGAGGGATTTATCAAGTACTTAAATTTTTAAGTATTTTTCTAACTTTCTTCACATGAAACTTGTAAAGGAAAAATGAAGGGTGTTTTCTGCTGAAACCTTTGCTGAGTAATAAAATGTATCACCAACCAAAATAATTTTGAAAAATGGACTATTTGTAGGTTTCTAGGATCAATAATGCATAATGGTACTAAAGAACAGTGTTCAAAACAAGTACCCTTAAAGCGGTACTTTCATTTTCTTTTTGCCTATAATCATTATTGGATTTATATAGCACCTATCTGCCAAGGAACTCAGAATGCCTTATAAGCTTATAGACTTCGAGTATTATGACTACACAATAACAAATGTTTTCAAGCAGTAATATTTTTTACCTTAAGAATGTCTATTTCCGTGTACTGGGGAAGAGCAAGCAGTGATATGATATAAAATTGGGAAGTTTATACAAAGGAAGAAGCAAGGGGGTGAAAAAGAAGCAGAAAATCATAAACTTCAAAAACGCCATCACCTAATGGGCAAAAACTCGGCTTCACTGTATCACAGATTCTGCTTCAGTGAGTTGATGAGAAGAGCTAGACTGACAAATCGAGCGCTTTCCTGGATGTTAGATAGAGCTCAGTTTTTAACTGTTAGATTATCACATGATGAAGGAGAAATCATTCTTCTGAACGGAGACTCTATAAATTTTACAATTTGTTGTTTTCTACAATATCAGCAGACTTAGCAATGAAAGCCCATCGGCAGTGTATTCCTAAGATTGGTGTGCTTTTATTTATTAGATGTTTTCACTATTTTTTGGCATCACCCTTAGGAAATAATGGCAGCCAGCCAGTTTATGAATTCCTGGTGAACACTTAAAATGTTTAATGGAATAATATTAAGTACCATATATTTAACCTTTTCTTAGGAATTGTAGGATCTGACGTATAACCCCAAAATAATGCATACTATTTCATAAAATGAGCCTTAAGGAACTTAATATAGTTAAAATTAAAACATCATATTCTGTCTGTCTAATCTAAACAAGGAACAGATTCAGATATTTTTAGCTCTATTTTGAAAACTTCTGAATTTAACTCAAAGAGGAAAAAGCTTTCTATGCTTCTATTGTAAAAAAGATTTCTAGAACTAAAGTACTGTCTAATCCTATTTCATTTATAAAAGTATGGAAAACTAAATTTTATTTCAAATATAAAACACCCCCGAACATGATCTTTTTTTTTTTTTTTTTTCTGTACGTGGGCCTCTCACTGTTGTGGCCTCTCCCGTTGCGGAGCACAGGCTCCGGATGCGCAGGCTCAGTGGCCATGGCTCACGGGCCCAGCCGCTCCGCGGCATATGGTATTTTCCCAGACCGGGGCACGAACCCGTGTCCCCTGCATCGGCAGGCGGACTCTCAACCACTGCGCCACCAGGGAAGCCCACCAGAACATTTTAAAGGGAAAGAAGGGCCCTAAGACTTACTGGCACGAGTTTACCTACACTTTAAATTAAGCAATAATGGCTAAATTAAAAGTCACTTTATGTAAGAGTTTAGAGATTAATGGAATTTACTTTTAAACTTACTTGGCAAATAATAAACTCTGAAAAAAAATCCTGTCTATTATTGACAATATCACTTGATTAATCAATTGCTTTTATTTACACCGAAGTGTGATTTATTCTTCACAAAGGTGTATATACTAACATAGAGTTTAGCTAAAGTCAAAATGTCCCCAAATTCTTAAGTGCTGAACTGAACATAAGAACCTACGATTAGTTGAGACACTCATTTGTAAACATAGACATCTCTGGTTATTTCCTCAAATTCATATCCTACCATAACAATTACTTTTTAAACACATTAGCAGTCTCTGATAATCAAACTGTCAACCCTATAGGTTGCATTTTAAGCATTTAAAAAAATATATTCTCAGGAAAATCTAAGTTCCAATTTACATTATGACCTTATAACTCTTTAAAGTTACTCTTTTAAATCTTTTATTTTAGAATATTCTATGTCTTAAGACACTTCATTTTCATACATTTATTTGCATTATATTTGTTTCATACTCTGCTCTAAAAATCCACAGAACAATTTCACATGGAGAGTTTTATTATGTAAATAATTTTGTTCTGTCCTAACAACTTAGTCTAGAAAAAGCCCCACACTGTGAACTGCTTATCATACCGAACTCTTCCCTCTTACGAACTTTATAATGCTTTTACAAAATAGTTTAATGAATAGCATTAACTTTCACATGAATATTCAAATTCTCTATGTAAACCCTGAAAGGATCCACCATCTCAAAACTATCTCCAAAGTCTGTCTGTATAAGACACTGCTCCCCTTTCATTCTCAGCTATAATAACGAATACCTTAATTATCATCAGAACCAAGACCATTTAATATCACTGCCCCTAATCTTTTTTTCAAATAGTAAACTTGAACACAACTGTAATTCTTTTAAGAATCTTTATTTAATTTTTTTGGAACAATTTAGTTTGCTGGATCTCGATGCAGTTTATAAAAAAACGTCAGCACAGTTTCATATAAACTGCAATCAGAAAAGTAACTTGTCAAAGAAGTTATCTGAAGTTGCAAGTTATTTTCTGTAATATGCAGAACAGGAAAATGTAAGCATGCTCTCAGATGCAGGCACTCCTGTGTGCTATGGAGTTACTTTGAAGAGCTTGCTAAGGTCTGCGGGCAGTTTATGGAATGCAATCATTCTCTCCACAATTTTGGTACATGAGAATAAAACTGATATTTATGAAATACGTCTTTTTCTCAAAAAATTTGAGGCAGCTTTTGTTGAATGCTATCTGTGGGAGTACACTTGATAACCTTGAGCTGTACTAAGAGAAACAGCCAGCCAGGAGGCCATGTTCATGCTGAAACTTGAAAACATCCCTCCAGACGTGTTGATTTCCCAGAAAAGGAAGAGGATAAAACACTAAGCACAGTTGTCCATTGTCTTACAGTAGCAGAACACACCAAGAAACTTTACATAAGGGAGCAAACTCCCTTCACTGCTTTCAGTCAAGGTCAGTGGCAGCTACAGTGGAGGGTGGTGGTGCAGCAAGCCTAGGACAGGACAAAAGCTGAAGTCTACATCTCATGCATAGCTGTCCTTGTTCTGTCCTCGCGCGGTTCTCAGACATCCGAATTAGAACTGAGGTTTGTTAACCTGGGGTCCGCATTGATTTCATATCTGTAATGATACCCTTCCATGTGATCCCTGCAGGCATCTCTGATGTTATGCATCCACTTTTTTATCCCTTTGCGGTTCAAATACAAAACCAGTAGGAAAATGGCGCCTATCAGGGCTAAAACAATACCCAGGAAGACATAAGACGTCTGCAGGGATGGAGGAAGGATAGGGTCACAGTCCAGGTCGGAGCTGTTGAGTTCCAAGAGGACCCGATTCCTCATTTTTTCCGGGAATGCACAGGTGAGCCTGGCTTTGCCCTGCACTACCTCTGTCTCCTTGAGCCAGGCCACCATGTCCGCCATGTGGCAGTCACAGACCCAGGGATTGTCGTCCAGGAAGACCCTGACGTGAGGCAGGCTTTGCAGCTCTGCCAGGGTGCCGTTGTGCAGGACCTTGAGGGCGTTGTTCTCCAGGTGGAGGCTTTCGAGGTGTGTCAGGTTGCGGAAGGACACATAGGTCAGGCTCACCAGCGAGTTGTTGCGCAGGTCCAGGTGCCTGAGGCCGGGCAGCTGGGCCAGGACGTCGCGGGGCAGGTAGAGGAGGCGGTTGCTGACCAGCTCCAGGCGGCGGAGCCCGCGCAGCGCGTGGCCTGCTCGCAGGGCCGCTGCCACCGCACCCTCAAAGCTCCGGTTCTGCCGCTCGGCCGCAGGGGGCACGATGCGGTTCAGGATCAGTTCCACCAGGGGGCTGGGGGCCGCGACGCTGGCGTTGCCGCCCGAGAAGGCGAAGGGGCTGAGGTCGGCCAGCGGGTTGTGGCTGAGGTCGAGCTGGCGCAGGCTGGGCAGATGCGCGAAGGCGCCGGCGCGCACCTCCTCCAGGTGGCTGCCGCTGAGGTTGAGCGCGGCCAGCTCGGCCAGCGGCGGCCGGCGGGCGAAGGCCCCGCCGGGGAGCACTGCCAGCTGATTGCCGGTGAGGAAGAGGTTGCGCACGTAGTGGGGCAGGTCCGCGGGCACCTCGGTCAGGTTGCGGTTAACGCACTTGACGGTGCGCGCCGCCTCGGAGCACTCGCAGGCCGGGGGGCATCGGCCCGACAGCTGGGGCTGGGCGGACGCCGCGGAGACCGGGAACGCCGAGGAGGTGGACGAGGACGCAGAGGAGGGGAGGGAGGACGACGAGACCCAGCCCAGGAGGACCAGCGCCAGCCGTGCCAGCCGCAGCCTCCCGTCCCGGGCGGCGGGGCCCCGGGAGCACCCCCCAGGCATCGCGGCTCGGGTCTCCCCGGAGCTGGGCTGGGACGCTGCCCGCTCCGAAGGTTCGGGAGGTTGGGCCCGGAGGGCGCGGGCCGGACGAAAGCGTCTGGAGAAAACTTTCGTCTTGTGGAAGCTGAGGAGGGCCGCTGCCGCCGCCGCTGCCGCAGGAACTTGGCTAACCCCCTCGCCGCCGGGCGTCCCCCTCCCGGGGCCAAGTCCCCCGCCCCTTCCCTCCAGAAAGTACGCACGGCGGGTCGGGACGCTCAGCGCCGCGCTCTTCCTCCGCGCCTCTTCCAGCAGCCGCCCCCGGGTGGCACCTCCTCGCCTCTTTTGTTGGCGCCTCGCGCAGGATCCGCGGCGCGACCTGGGACAAGCGGGAGAGAAGCGTGAGGGGCAGCGGCGCCCGCAGCTCCCCGAGTGCAGGAACCGGCCTCTGCCAGCCAAGTCGTCCCCACTCGGTACCCGAGACCTCCCTCCTTTAAGCCCGTCCGAGCCGAGCCTCCCCCAGCGCGCCACGCAGATCCGTACCCCAGGAGAGGGGCGCGCGACCCGAGATGCCGGAGCGCAAAGTCTGTCGTCTGCTGCGGCCCCTACTATATATACCCTTGCAGCTCCCGCCCTCCTCCTTTCCCGATCCCACTCGTCCTGTCCCCCACCCCCCACCCCCGCTCCCCCGCTCCCCCGCATCGAACTTCTCGCTTAATCCCCAGCGCCTCCCGGCCAAACTTCTCACTCTCCCAGGTCCTTCCCCCCACCGTCTCCGCAGACTACCTGCCTTCCGGGGTCTCCGCCCCCCGCCCGGACTTCTCCTCCCGGCCCAGGTGAGGATGAGAGGGAAGTTTCATGCTACAGGAGTATTTTCATCTCTCAGAACCCTCTCGGATTAAGTGGAGGAGCGTATAGCTGGCGCCCCCAAGCCCGCGCCCCCTCCAGCCCCTCGGATCCGAGGGCATTCCAGTCATCTCCGAAAGGGAGGGGAGAGGCCTCGAACAAAGCGACGGCGGAACCCGGACCTGCGCTCCTCTCCTGCCAGAGGGCGGGGAGGGGCCCTGGAGCTGCCTTCTCCGCCACCTCCCAACCGCTCACCTCCGCGCGCCCGCCCGCCCGCCACCTCCCGAGACAACTCCCAGTCCCACCGGAGTCGCGGGGACTTCTCGGGTCCGAGCTGCGCGCCGACTCTCCTCGCACCCCAGCCCCAGGCCCAACCTCCGCAGCTGGGAAAAACCAATCCGGGGGGCGGGGGAGGGCAGGCCTGCCGGAGTGGCTGCTCCGGCCGTGCGGCCAGCCTCGGCGGACCTCGGTGGGGGGATTGAATAAAGGAGGCGAGGGGGGAGTCTGCGCCGCGCACCTCCCCCTGGTGGAAACTGACGAGGAATGCGCCAGAAAAGGTGAGGGAATCCCTTCTTCTCCCCCTTCCCCGACATTCCATGGTGGTTCCTCGTTTTGCATACTGGACTTACCTTGGACAGGAACAAAACCGCTGGTGAATCTCGTGGAATTCGTCCTGATTCGGGCACTTATGGCAGTAACCGGGTAGATTTAGGCGTCACAGAGCAACGCGAAGCAGCAGCGTAAAGAAGGGAGCTGAAAATGCACAGCGGCAGCGGTAAAACGCCCAGCAGCCTGCAAGGGAGTTTCGCGAGTCTTCCCACCAAAGTGATAACGTTAGACTGCCAACTTCAGATTTAGGTGTAATTAACGTCCCTACCTGTCCCGCCCCCGCACTTCTCCGGATAAGTTACGGAACTTGTGAAGGGAGAGAGCTAACTTTAAGAAGGGGGGAAAAGATTGGTGGAGAAGAGATTCACTTTTGATTCATGAGCCTTTCCCTTCCCCAAATTAAAAGCAGAAGGAAGAAAACGGCCGCCAAAGCGTCCTAGAAACAAAAGGCATACAGAGAGGACGTGAGTCACCCGGAAAGCGGACCCGCCCCGCTCACCAGATGTGGCAGCGATGTGTCAGTGCAAGTCACTTAAGATGGGAGAGCTCACGGGGTGGGAGTGGGAGGAAGGCCGCCTGGGGAGAGCAGAAGTTTGGTACCAATATCTAACACCCCAGGAGGCGCCAGGTAGGCAGGGAACCGAGAGGCTGAAGTCGGGAAAGGAGACTCTGAATGACTGAGTATAGGGGGGATTTGTTACATCGGAGAGGTTTGGGGTCCTGCAGGCTCAATCCTTGTTCTCTCAATGACTCTGTATCTCCTTTCTCCCCATCAAATAATTTCCCTGAAAGGATGAGAAGGTGGCTGGTTATTCAAGGCTTGTTCATTTTAGAAAGAAAATGGCAATTAGAGAAAACAGTTGGGGAAATTAAGATCTGGTAATATGAAAAGGATCGAATAAAGAATGCCGAAGTTTGTGCCTGTGACGTGTGCCTTTACTGTGAAAAAAGGCCCCAACTCTCAAGTTGATTCCTTATTACTTTTGTGGGAAGAGATAGCCTGCAGAGCCAATAGCCAAAATGACCCAGACAAGACCTGGAGGGGTTGGAGAATGCAACAATTTGTGCAAAAAGCCAGTTTTGTTCACTTGTATCTTCAGCACGTTTATCTAAATCTCTTTTTCTTGTTTTTAAAAGTGTTTTTTAACACGAATGTGAAACACTTTGACAAAAGAATCTGAAAAGCTGTAGCGATGTACTGTATCCCGATGGTGGTTACATAAATCTATACATGTGTCAAAATTCATAGAACTTTGTACACCGAAAAGAATCAGTTTTACTGTAGGATAATTTTTAAACAAAATTAATTACTCATGGGGAAAAAACTGTCGTAATGCTCTGGCATGATATTAATTCTGGTTCTGTTCTGTTAAGGAGAGTGAGAAGCACTTTAGGATTTAGAAAGATAACTTTCTCATCCGATCTTAGAGTCAGCTCGGCAATATAGATACCATTAGTACTATTGTCTTGTTATTCGTGTTGTTATTCTGTTTCACAAATGAAACAACTGCGGCTCTGAACTGAGGATAGCTAGCATTGACAGTGTCTTTTACTTGCCAAGCCCTGTGCTTATCACTTTACAGAAGTTATCTCTTTTGTTCTCCCCATCAGTACTCAGGTAGGTTCTCTGGCTGCAGTTTTAAAGAGGAGAAAAACTGAGGCAGGAATCAGTTATATAACTTGTTCTAATGTGTGGTGGAGGTAGGGACCAGGCCCGGATTTGTCTGCTTTTCTTAAATAGCTCACATTCTGCCTCTGGGTAAAATAGAGGAGTTTGTGCAAAGTCCTAGTCTGTATCACTTAGGCAGACCCGAAGCCTCTCCCCTGGTTCTCTTCCTCCTGATCTTCCTCTACTTGCCTGCAGCTAGCAGTTGCTTATGGCTGCTGAATCAGGACTCAGAAATTTGGGGTCATTTTTAGCTCCGCCACTTACTCTTTGTGTGGCTTCTGTTTACCTCCGTTTCTTAATCTGTAAAGTAGGGCCACTAATAAAACGTTATGGCATTTCCATGAGAACTGAGATGACAGGCAAAATTGCCTGTTATTATTGTGCTCTTAATTACTCGCCCTCTCGCCATTTATTGTGCACCCACCATATCCCTGTAACTGTGTTAGGGATAGGAATCCAAGGATGAATAGTGTAAGGTCTCCTTCAAGTAGAATTGCCAGATTTAGCAAATAAAAATACAGGACACGCAGCTAAACTTGAATTTCAGATACACGATGAATGATTTTTTAGTATGACTATGTGCCACGCAGTATTTGGGATGTACTTACACTAAAAAATTTTGTTCTTTACCTGAAATTCTAACTTAACCTGGCATCCTGTATTTGGTCTGGTGACAAAGGAGTTCATAACCTGGTGGAAGAAACACAGAACCAAGAGCTTTCAATGCAGAACACTGAATGCAGTTTAGTATGTGTATCTTTCCAGTCTCTCTCTTTGTATATATTTTACTTCTGTTTTTGCTTTTTTTTATATGAATGGGATCATAGTATATGTATTATTCATGATTGTTTTAGTTTTGAAATAACCGTATATCGTTCTGTGTCCATACATATAGGTACGCTTTCTTCTTTATAGACTGTAAAATGTTCTGTTCTGTGGATTGTTTTACCACATTTTTTAACTGCCCTATTGAAAGACATTAAGATCAGTAACTACTTTTTAAAGAAGTTTCCTTCAAGTGAGAAAAGCTTACTAGGATCAGTTCTATTTTGATTGTCTTCAGAATCTAATTATGCGGAATTATCATACTTGCTTTACTCCTGACAGCTTGAACATTTTTTTGTGCATGATGCTATTTACATGCTCTAAAGCAGAACAGAGAATTTCAGAGCACATTTTCCCCCATTTATTCTTCCATTCCAAAATAAAATAAAAGAAGGATCTGAATGTCCTAATGGAGAAGAACCAATCTAGTGTATTTCATAGGTCATTTTGTAGCCTCCAGGAAAATGTCTCTGCACTATTATTTATTTAGCGCATTGTTTCTGCAGGAACCGTTTTTCTTCTAATGACCCAAAGGAAAGTCATTAGTAAATTTTTGAGTTATTGCTGCTAAATCCTGGGAAGGCAAGGAATAATGTAGTTTCTTAAATGATGGGCGATTATGGCTACCCTCATAGTAACTGGAAGAGAGAAACCATGTGGTGCAGCATGGACAAACATCAAGATTATTTAAGACTAGTTAATTTTGGTCTCTGCCTTAAATGAGCAAAGGAGTTGATAAAGGTGAACACTCTCAAGTCTAAAAAATTTCTAAAACAAAATCAAACATTGGTGAATGTCAAACCCACATGTCGTAAAACCATGAGCCAACACTTAAAACCAGAACAATCAACTTGACAGTCAATTTTGGGGGGTGTATATATATATATATATATATATATTTTTTTTTTTTTTTTTTTTTTTTTGAGGTACGCAGGCCTCTCACTGCTGTGGCCTCTCCCGTTGCGGAGCACAGGCTCCGGGCGCGCAGGCTCAGCGGCCATGGCTCACGGGCCCAGCCGCTCCGCGGCATGTGGGATCCTCCCGGACCGGGGCACGAACCCGCGTCCCCTGCATCGGCAGGCGGACTCTCAACCACTGCGCCACCAGGGAGGCCCTGGGGGAAAAATATATATTTTAATTGTTAATGATTAGAAAGAAAACTCTTCTCATGTGCTGATTTCAAATCATTTGTGAAAGAAACAAGCTTCTTGTCTGAGATATATAAACTAAGTAAAATATTAACTAGGGAATGGGTTGGAAAGGACATATTTGTTTCATGAGTCAGTACCATGGGGGTTGGAGCTAGTAAAAGAAAAAGTATAGCAAAGACATTTCAGGATTTATCAGAAATTAAGTAAATACTAAAGAAAGAACAAGCTAAAAGGCTGTAAAATTGGAAAGATTAAACTGGATGTAAATTTGTGATTCTTCAAGGATGAGAAACCCTTGAAACGTAAATAGAACAATTATATAGCAATCTGCAGAACTTTCCAAATAGTGAACATTACAGGATTATTCAACTTTAAGTGTATTTAACTTTTTAAGTCGTTACTGTATGCCCTCCACCTATTTGATGTTCTTGGGGTACAGAGGTAAATAGGATAAAAATCCCTGCCTTCAGATAACTCACAGTCTAGTGGTGAAGGCAGATTACCTAACAGTTACAAAACATATGGTGACTGCAAGGGTCGTGGTGGAGTGGGGAGACTGGAGAAGACTTCATGGGGGAAGTAATGCCTGAATTGCATTTTGAAGTATTAGTAGGAACTTGCTAGACAAAAGGTTGACAAGTTGGTGAAAAGACTTAGAGAACTTGTTCAGTTCTAGAGACTACGTGGGGAAGAGCACAGCACGCATTGGAGAGAGTGGTACAAGGCCAAATTTGAAACACGGTGGGATCAGATTACTGCCCTCTATTGGAAAAAGTTTGATTTCATCCTATAGAGCTGGGGAACCTGCGAAGATACTTAGCAGGGGAACGACGTGATCAGATGTGCATTTTACAAAGATCACCTCTGCAATCTGTTTGAAGAGTAAGTTATAGGCAGAGAGACTGAGGGTAGGGAGAGAAATTGGGAGATCCAAGTGATGCATGTTGAAGAACTAAACTAAAGCAGTGTTAAAAGATTGACAAGGCAGGAACAGATTATATAGACCAGTGGTTCTCAACAGGGTGACACTGCCCCTAGTGGGCATTTTGGATATTTGTGGAGGCATTTTCTGGTTGCCACAATCAAGTGGGGAGAGCTACTGCCCTTTAGTGTGTAGAGGACAGGAATGTTAGCTATCCTGCAATTAGAGAGACAGTATCGTACAATGAAAAATTATGCTTCTTCCCACATGACTTTCAAGTATCCATCTCGGCATTCTTGTAGGTGAAAAACCTGATTATAATCATCTCAGCCTAGAAACAACTCCATTCTACACTTAAATTGCAAATAGTTATAAAATGGTTTTAATATACACTGAATTTTCCAGGAATGCAGCTACCATGTTCATTGAAGAAAAAATATTGTTTTGTTTGGGACTCTACCAAAATTTTATCTCTGACAGCTATGCCACTCATGCTATGTGAGACACTAATACAACCCAACTGTATCAGCGTGCATTTGTATTTATTGCATTTACAGTAACTCTTATTTCAAAATGTCGAATGTAAAGACAAACTATTATCTTTTCACTATTCATTTGAATCTTAGTCTAATTTCTCTTAAATCCTAGCCTGTTTATAGGTAGATGGAAGTAAATTACCACTTCATTAGATCTTCTAGTATAGTTATTTATATGTTATACTACATGTTAACATTTAATTATGCTCCTCTTATTTCTCTCTTATAGTTAGTATAATATTTTAAAATTTGTGTGAAGGTATGCTTTATATAAAGGGGCTTTATAAAATACTTGTTTTAAAAAGTTTGAAAGTAACCTGTATAGATACTTGAAAGGTAGAATCTATAAATCTTGGTGATTTATTCAATATGGAGGCGAGAATACAGGCATTTATAATTCTAAAACATGTAACATAATAGTTTCTCTATTTTAAATGATGCCCAAGAGAAATCCTAATAACCCTAGATTGAAGAGTCAAATTTGACTGTAAGGAAGCTGAAAAATACCTAGAGTAAAGGATGGAACAGTGAATTTATTTGCTTGAAAAAGACCTGGCTTATTTGGTTGAAATTGTTGTCTTTTCAAAAGAAATTGTGATAAATATTTAAATCAGCAGTGTTACCTAATACTCTTTTTCTAATGTAAATTAATTCAACTTTGAAGTTGACATTGAAGATTTTCCATTTCTCTAGTCCTTGCCCAAACTGGGTTCTAAACCAGAACTGGAATTCAGCCAAGCAATGGGAACAGTTGCAATTGTAGCTACCATCCAAATTTAATTAATTTCAATTAAATTTAATACAGTTCAATAAATGTTCACTAATGTGGCTTTTTTGTATGGAATTCACTTTGTCTTCCAAACAGAGCCACCGCCAAAACCAGAAATTTTCCTTAAAAATTTTCTAATCCTGGCACACTGACAGGCAATCTATTGCATGTCCGTGGCAGAGGTTCAGCAGATAGACTTGGGCCAAAGCTCAGATATATGACCCAGGTGTCTCTAATCTATCTTACAAGTCTCATCCAGTGAGCTAAAGCACATAGGTCAATAAGTTGCCTGCTAGCACTGCTTGAAATATTCAAAGCCAATAAGTGAATATTTATCAGATTTGGTTTAGCTCCCCATATAAAAGTCCAGGAAAAGAAGGCTGAAAATATTGTGTATTTTGGAATAGAACTTTATCACATTACCTTGACAGTGAAAAAAAGAATGAAGTTAAAGAGTTTAACTAGAGAGACAAAATCAAGCCAGCATCAAATCATATGGCCTGAACAGTGGGTGGGTGTTGAGTATGTGTTTTCTATATTTAATAACAAAATATTTTAATTCATCTAAAATGGTAGAATAAAGGAGTTGGGTGCAAAGGGCATGTCAGAGGATACCTACTATTGAACTTGAACAGAAGCCTGCTGGAGGAATGTGTGACGTCAGGAGGTACTTGAACCCACACAATATTGGTGTGATGACATTTGCAAAGACATGATATTCAAAATAGTTTACAACTAGTATGGCATAGCCACTGACCAGTAAGTGTTCAATAATCAGGGTGCCACCCGTCAACAAGTAGTAGGGCTTTGGTGTTGCAAGCTGCCTGAATACAAGCAATTATATATATACTGAAGGTTTCTTATTCTCTTGGCACTCCCCACAGTACAGGCAATCATTAAAATTGTTTCATAACTTCGAAACTTTAAGGAATTGGAAGTCTTCCTTAAAATAAGAAAATAATCAATAGTTATGAATAAATTGAGTTTATTCATTATTTGTTAGATTAAATAACTTTGGAGGGCATAAGTGCTTCTAGGCACTGTCCTGAGAACTGAGGATGCAATGGTGAATTAAACAGACAAAAGCCTTGTTTTCATGGAAACTTATTGTTTCCATCAGTTTATTAAATCAATTAACTCAAGTGTGGGAAATCTAGTTTTCTTTTTTAATTGAATTAAAATATTCTGTTATTAAATATAGAAAACACATAACAACAGAGGATTATATAACAAAAGCTTGTGTCTACTACTCAGCTTTACAAATCCTAATATTTGGTTTCTTTTTCAGTTTTCTTTTGTATATAATTAAAGTGAACAAACTGATAACTTTTGACACATACATACTTTGTTGAAACCATCATTCAAAAAAATTGACATATAACCCTCAAAAGTTTTCTCATGACCTTTTATAATCTCTCTATCCACATGTCACCCTCACCCCAACCCATGCCCAGGCAACCATTAATTTGATTTCTGTCACTATAGATTAGTTTGAATTTTCTCGAATTATATATAAATGGAGTCATACAGTATGTGCTCTTTTTTATCTGGCTTCTTTTCACTCAGCATAGTTAATTTGGGATTTATACATGTTGTTATGAGTATCAATAATTGATTTTCATTTCTTTACTAAGTAGTATGCTATGATACAGACATAGGACAATTTGTTTATCCCTTTACCTATTGATGGACATTTGGACTTTTCCCAGTTTGGGGCTATCACATATGAAGCTCTGATAAACATTCACATTCAAGTCTTTGGGCATATGCTTTCATTACTCTTCGGTAAATATCAGGAGGTGGAATGGATAGGTCATATGGTAGATTCATTTTTAACTTTTTGAGGAATGCCAAACTAGTTTCCAAAGTAGTTATACCATTTTACAATCCTCCCCTCAGTGAAGAAGAGTTCCAGTTGCTTCACATCCTTCCAACACTTGATATCGTTAGATTTTTTTAACTTTAGATATTCTAAAACGTGTAGTGGTATCTAATTTTGCTTTTAGTTGTTGCAATGATATTGAGCACCTTTTAATGTGTATATTTGCTACCTGTGTATCTTCTTTCATGAAGTGTCTGATCAATTCATTTGTCCATTTTTATTGAGCCATTTATCTTCTTACAATTGAGTTTTAAGAGTTCTTTACATATATATTCTAGCTATGAAGAAATAATAAGAGAGTTCTACACCTAGGCCAACATCATTGAAACTCCTGATTTAAGGAAATAGTAAAGAATCCTACAATTATCGAAGCAAAATTGGCACTGGGCAAGGGAAGAAAAATTTAACTAATTTTCGAATTTTTTCTGCTTTATTAGATGCTAGAAGAATTTGGTGCTCTATGAGTAGCCTCAGTTTTTAAAATTAATTTCTTTTTTGAAATATATAATGCATTTAAACGGTTGAAAATTCAAAAGTGGCAGGAAGGTAATACAAGGGGAAATCTCCTTCCAATCCTATCCCTCAGCTATCCAGTTAACCTCTCCACAGACAACCGACTTTTTTCAGGTTTCTGTGTGTATCTTTCCAGTTAGATCTTATGCACGTGTATGCAAATTCCTTTTCACAAATAATTGAACACTGCACATTGTTCTGCACTATGTTTAATTGAACAATGAGACTCAGATATTCTTAGGGTAATAATGGGCAGATGGCGTTCACTAGACTTGTTTATTAGCTACCTATTGCTGTGTAATTAACCATCTCCAAGCTCAGTGGCTTAAAACAATTCTTTATAAGCATAGCTTATGCATCTGTAGGTTGGCTGAGGATTGGGTCATTTGGGTTGGGCTTGGTTGGCAACCTCTGCTAATCCGGGCTGGCTCACGCTTCTGCAAATTGATTTGATTGGTGGGCTCTATTCTAGGTTGGGCTTGACTGAAACACCTTATCCAAAGACAGTTCTGCTCCAAATGGCTATTACCTTCCTCCCAAGACCAGTGGAATAGCCAAGGCAGTAGAAGCATGAGAGCAAACAAGCTTAATCCATATAAGTCCCTTTTAAGATACAGCTGGCATCACATCTGTCACCACTCTGTCAGCCAAAGCAAATCAAATGCTAAAGCCAAGGAATAAGGAATTAGACCCCTCAGGTGCACAGTGAGCGAGTGCCGCAAAGTAAAATGCCAGGGGCTTGTATAGAGGATGGGCTGAAGAAATGGAGCTGCTGGTGCAATCTACCACAAACTGATATACCACGATTTATTTCAACAACCCCTATTAAGAGATTTTCAGCTTTTTGCTATTACAAGCAATGCAGCAATGACTGAGTACACATGTCATCTTTCACATATGCCAGTATAGCTCTAGGATAAATCCTTAGAAGTGAACTTCATGGTTATAAAAATGGGCTTTTATCATTTTGATAGGTATTGTGAAGCACTGTTTGGAGATTATTGTAACAATGTATATTCCCATCAGCAATGTAGGGACTATGTTATCATTTGTTTTTAATCTTTGCCAATCTTTCACGTGAAAATATAGTTTTTGCATAGCTCTGATTTGTATTTTTAATTATAAATGAGGTTGACAATCTTTTCACATGTTTAAAAACCATTCGTATTTCCTTTTTAAATCCATCTGTTCATATCTTTTGCCCATTTAGTTCTCATGGGTTTTTAAAATTTTTTCTCAATTGATTTATATATCTTAAAGAAACCAACACTTATTAAATTAAGGGCACATGCAAAAAAAAAAAGCTTCTATAATTAAAAACAACAAGCAGAACCATAGTCCAGCCAGTTCACCAGGGAGTCATTGAAAGAGAGAGCTAAGAAGAGCCCTCCTGAGGTCAGAACAAATCTTAGAGATGGCTTCAGAAACTACTCCTACTTGAATTTAATTGTTAACTTAATGGCTTACCTCAGGCTGACATAGCAAAATGCCATAAACTGGGTGACTTAAACAATATAAATGTTCTTTCTCACAGTTCTGGAGTCTGGGAAGTCCACAATCTAGATGTTGGCAGGGCAGGTTACATTCTGAGGCCTCTTGTCCTGGCTTACAGGCAGCCACCATCTCTGCTATATACTCACTAGACCACTTCTTTGTGTGCGGCAGAGAGAGGAATCTCTGGTGTTTCTTCCTCTTCTTATAAGAACTCTAACCTCATGGGAGCCTCACCCTAATGACTTCCTCTAAACCTAATCACCTCCCAAAGGCCTCACCTTCTAATACTATCACATTGGGCTTTAGGGCTTCAGCGTATGAATTAGGAATTGGGGGTGGGTGGGGGAGCCACACAGTCATTCAGTCTATAACATTTAATTTATTTGAAACTTACTTTATTCAATTAATAAAATAATTCATTTTAGCTATAAAAGATAGTATAAGTGAATGTTCTTATTTCTTTTCTTAACTGATTTAAAACACAATTGTATAAAATACTATATATATATATAATTGTACTGTTGGGCCAGAACATATAGAAATGTAATATATCTGTCAATAACAGCAGCAAAAAGGTAGATGGGAGCAAAGCTGTGTTGAGCTAAGGAAATGACCCCGATGGTAACTGGAATCCTTGGAACATACCTAGAGAACCAAAAACAGTAAACAGTAAGGTTACTATAACAAACTCTGTAAATATAAACTTGTTCTCATTCTTTTCTCAGCCTGTTTAATACACTTACAAATATACAAGCTAGTACTATTGGTGGTTTAGTAACATATATACGTGTATCATGTATAACAATGATAGTGGGAAAGGGGAATGAGAGAATATCATTGCATAGAAGTTAATGTTTCTATATCATATTGTAATTAAGTTTGTATAAATCTGAAGTATCAATAGATTTTGATGATATGTATATAGTAAGCCCTAGAGCAATCACTAACAAAATAAGTTTAAAAATAGTGAAAAAGTAATTAAAATATTACTCTAGAAAATATTCCCTTAATTCAAAATAGAGCAGTAGGGGGAACAGAAACAGAAAAGACATTAGACAATAGAAAACAAAAATTTAAATGGCAGACATAACTCCAGTTATATCAATAATAATACTAAATGCAAATGGGTTAAATAATCCATTCACAAGGCAGAAATTGTCAAACTGGGTAACAAACATGATCCAACTATATACTGTCTACAGGAGAAACACTTTAGATTCAAAGATACAAATTAGACTGAAGGTAAAAGAGTGGAAAAAGTTATACAAACAGCAACCAAGGAAAGCTGGAATAACTATAATAATATCAAATACAATAGACTTTAAAATGAAAAGAAAATGGTACTAGAGATAAAGAGGGCATTTTATAATAAAAGTGTCAAACCATCAGAATGTTATAATAATTATAAACATATGTGCCCGTAGCATCAAAACTCTGAAATACATGAAGCAAAGCAAACAGCATTGAAAGGAAAAATAGACAATTTGACAAAAATAGTTGAAGAGTTCAATACCCCCCCATAATGGATAGAACATCTAAGTAGAGTATCAAAAAAGGAAATGGAAAACTTGAACATTATATGCGAAATAGATCTAACAGACATATTTAGAATATTCCACCCAACAACAGCAGAATACACATTTGTCTGAGTATATGCTCAGGACAGACTATATGCTAGGCTATAAAACAATCCTCAATAAATTTAAAGGGATTGTAATTTTAGAAGTATTTCTCTGATCACAGTGGAGAGAGGTTAAAAATTAATAGCAAAAAGAAATTTGGGATATTCACAAATAATGAAAAAATTAAACAGTACACTACTAAATAACCAGTGGGTCAAAGAAGAAATCAAAAGAAAAATTAGAAAATTTTAGGATGAATGAAAATACAACCTATTAAAACTTATGAGATGCAACTAAAGCAGTTCTTAGGGGGGAATTTATAGCTATAAATGCGTACATGGAAAAAAAAAGAAAAGAAACAATCTCAAACAATGATTTAACATTCCATTTAAGACTCTGGAAAAAGAAGAGCAAATTAAACCCAAAGCAAGGATAAGGGAGAAATAATAATGATTAGAACTGAAATAAATGGAATAGATAAAAGAAAAATAATAAAGAAAATCAACAAAATCTAAAGTTGGTTCTTCAAGAAGATCAACAAAATTGACAAAACTTTAGTTAAAGTAAAAAGACTCACTGTCATACAGAGTGAAGTAAGTCAGAAAGAGAAAAACAAATACCGGGGCTTCCCTGGTGGCACAGTAGTTGAGAGTCTGCCTGCCGATGCAGGGGACACAGGATCATGCCCTGGTCCGGTAAGATCCCACATGCCGCGGAGCGGCTGGGCCCATGAGCCATGGCTGCTGAACCTGCATGTCTGGAGCCTATGCTCCACAACGGGAGAGGCCACAACAGTGAGAGGCCCGCGTACTGCAAAAAAAACCAAACCAAAACAAAAAAAAACAAATACTGTATGCTAATGCATATATATGGAATCTAAAGAAAAAAAAATGGTACTGATGAACCTAGTTGCAGGGCAGGAATAAAGAGGTAGACATACAAAATGGACTTGAGGACATGGAGTGGGAGGGCGAAGCTGGGGTGAAGTGAGAGTAGCATCGATATATATGCACTACTGAATGTAAAGTAGCTGGCTGGTGGGAAGCAGCAGCATAGCACAGGGAGATCTGCTCGGTGCTTTGCAATGATCTAGGAGGGTGGGAGAGGGAGGATGGGAGGAGGCTCAAGAGGGAGGGGATATGGGGACATATATATGCATATGGCTGATTCGCTTTGTTGTGCAACAGAAACTAACACAGTATTGTGAAGCAATTATACTACAATAAAGATCTATTAAAAAAAAGACTCAAATTACTAAAATCAGAAATGGAAGAGGATACATTATCAAACTTACAAAAATAAAAAGAATTATGAAATAATGCTATGAACACGCGTGTACCAGCAAATTAGATAATTTAGATGAATAGAACATTTTCTAAAAAGACACACGCTTCTAAAACTGACTCAGAAAGAAATAGAAAGTCTGAATAGACTTCTAACAAGTAAAGAGACTTAGTAATCAGAAAAACTTCCTATAAAGGAAAGCCAATGACTAGACAACATCACAGGTAATTTCTACCAAACACTTAAATAAGAGATATAATATTTTACAAATTTTTCCAAAAATAGAAAAGAAGGTAACATTTCTTTTTTTATTGAAGTATAGTTGATTTTTTTAAAACATCTTTATTGGGGTATAATTGCTTTACAATGGTGTGTTAGTTTCTGCTTTACAACAAAGTGAATCAGCTGTACATATACATACGTTCCCATATCTCTTCCCTCTTGCGTCTCCCTCCCTCCCACCCCTCCAGACGGTCACAAAGCACCGAGCCGATATCCCTGTGCTATGCGGCTGCTTCCCACTAGCTATCCACCTTATGTTTGGTAGTGTATATATGTCCATGACTCTCTCTCGCTTCGTCACAGCTCACCCCTCCCCCTCCCCATATCCCCAAGTCCTCTCTCCAGTAGGTCTGTGTATTTATTCCTGTCCTACCCCTAGGTTCTTCATGACATTTTTTCCCCTTAAAATCCATATATATATGTTAGCATATGGTATTTGTCTTCCTCTTTCTGACTTACTTCACTCTGTATGACAGACTCTAGGTCTATCCACCTCATTACAAATAGCTCAATTTCATTTCTTTTTATGGCTGAGTAATATTCCATTGTATATATGTGCCACATCTTCTTTATCCATTCGTCCGATGATGGGCACTTAGGTTGTCTCCATCTCCGGGCTATCGTAAATAGAGCTGCAATGAATATTTTGGTACATGACTCTTTTTGAATTATGGTTTTCTCAGGGTATATGCCCAGTAGTGGGATTGCTGGGTCATATGGTAGTTCTATTTGTACTTTTTTAAGGAACCTCCATACTGTTCTCCATAGTGGCTGTACCAATTCATATTCCCACCAGCAGTGCAGGAGTGTTCCCTTTTCTCCACACCCTCTGTAGCATTTATTGTTTCTAGATTTTTTGATGATGGCCATTCTGACTGGTGTGAGATGATATCTCATTGTAGTTTTGATTTGCATTTCTCTAATGATTAATGATGTTGAGCATTCTTTCATGTGTTTGTTGGCAGTCTGTATGTCTTCTTTGGAGAAATATCTGTTTAGATCTTCTGCCCATTTCTGGATTGGGTTGTTTGTTTTTTTCTTATTGAGCTACATGAGCTGCTTATAAATTTTGGAGATTAAACCTTTGTCAGTTGCTTCATTTGCAAATATTTTCTCCCATTCTGAGGGTTGCCTTCTCGTCTTGTTTATGGTTTCCTTTGCTGCGCAAAAGCTTTGAAGTTTCATTAGGTCCCATTTGTTTATTTTTGCTTTTATTTCCATTTCTCTAGGAGGTGGGTCAAAAAGGATCTTGCTGTGATTTATGTCATAGAGCGTTCTGCCTATGTTTTCCTCTAAGAGTTTGATAGTTTCTGGCCTTACATTTAGGTCTTTAATCCATTTTGAGCTTATTTTTGTGTATGGTGTTAGGGAGTGATCTAATCTCATACTTTTACATGTACCTGTCCAGTTTTCCCAGCACCACTTAGTGAAGAGGCTGTTCTTTCTCCACTGTACATTCCTGCCTCCTTTATCAAAGATAAGGTGACCATATGTGCGTGGGTTTATCTCTGGGTTTTCTATCCTGTTCCATTGATCTACCTTTCTGTTTTTGTGGCAGTACCATACTGTCTTGATTACTGTAGCTTTGTAGTATAGTCTGAAGTCAGGGAGCCTGATTCCTCCAGCTCCATTTTTCGTTCTCAAGATTGCTTTGGCTATTCGGGGTCTTTTGTGTTTCCATACAAATTGTGAAATTTTTTGTTCTAGTTCTGTGAAAAATGCCAGTGGTAGTTTGATAGGGATTGCATTGAATCTGTAGATTGCTTTGGGTAGTAGAGTCATTTTCACAATGTTGATTCTTCCAATCCAAGAACATGGTATATCTCTCCATCTATTTGTATCATCTTTAATTTCTTTCATCAGTGTCTTATAATTTTCTGCATACAGGTCTTTTGTCTCCTTAGGTAGGTTTTTTCCTAGATATTTTATTCTTTTTGTTGCAATGATAAATGGGAGTGTTTTCTTGATTTCACTTTCAGATTTTTCATCATTAGTGTATAGGAATGCAAGAGATTTCTGTGCATTAATTTTGTATCCTGCAACTTTACCAAATTCATTGATTAGCTCTAGTAGTTTTCTGGTAGCATCTTTAGGATTCTCTATGTATAGTATCATGTCATCTGCAAACAGTGACAGCTTTACTTCTTCTTTTCCGATTTGGATTCCTTTTATTTCCTTTTCTTCTCTGATTCCTGTGGCTAAAACTTCCAAAACTATATTGAATAAGAGTGGTGAGAGTGGGCAACCTTGTCTTGTTCCTGATCTTAGTGGAAATGCTTTCAGTTTTTCACCATTGAGGATGATGTTGGCTGTGGGTTTGTCATATATGGCCTTTATTATGTTGAGGAAAGTTCCCTCTATGCCTACTTTCTGGAGGGTTTTTATCATAAATGGGTGTTGAATTTTGTCAAAAGCTTTCTCTGCATCTGTTGAGATGATCATATGGTTTTTCTCCTTCAATTTGTCAATATGGTTTATCACATTGATTGATTTCCGTATATTGAAGAATCCTTGCATTCCTGGAATAAACCCCACTTGATCATGGTGTATGATCCTTTTAATGTGCTGTTGGATTCTGTTTGCTAGTATTTTGTTGGGGAATTTTGCATCTGTGTTCATCAGTGATATTGGCCTGTAGTTTTCTTTCTTTTTGACATCCTTGTCTGGTTTCGGTATCAAGGTGATGGTGGCCTCGTAGAATGAATTTGGGAGTGTTCCTCCCTCTGCTATATTTTGGAAGAGTTTGAGAAGGATAGGTGTTAGCTCTTCTCTAAATGTATGATAGAATTCGCCTGTGAAGCCATCTGGTCCTGGGCTTTTGTTTGTTGGAAGATTTTTAATCACAGTTTCAATTTCAGTGCTTGTGATTGGTCTGTTCATATTTTCTATCTCTTCCTGATTCAGTCTTGGCAGGTTGTGCATTTCTAAGAATTTGTCCATTTCTTCTAGGTTTTCCATTTTATTGGCATAGAGTTGCTTGTAGTAATCTCTTATGATCTTTTGTATTTCTGCAGTGTCAGTTGTTACTTCTCCTTTTTCATTTCTAATTCTATTGATTTGAGTCTTCTCCCTTTTTTTTTTTGATGAGTCTGGCTAATGGTTTATCTATTTTGTTTATCTTCTCAAAGAACCAGCTTTTAGTTTTATTGATCTTTGCTATTGTTTCCTTCATTTCTTTTTCATTTATTTCTGATCTGATTTTTATGATTTCTTTCCTTCTGCTAACTTTGGGGTTTTTTTTTTGTTCTTCTTTCTCTAATTGCTTTAGGTGCAAGGTTAGGTTGTTTATTTGAGATGTTTCCTGTTTCTTAAGGTGAGCTTGTATTGCTATAAACTTCCCTCTTAGAACTGCTTTTGCTGCATCCCATAGGTTTTGGATTGTCGTGTCTCCATTGTCATTTGTTTCTAGGTATTTTTTGATTTCCCCTTAGATTTCTTCAGTGATCACTTCGTTATTAAGTAATGTATTGTTTAGCCTCCATGTGTTTGTATTTTTTACAGATCTTTTCCTGTAATTGATATCTAGTCTCATGGCATTGTGGTCGGAAAAGATACTTGATACAATTTCAATTTTCTTAAATTTACCAAGGCTTGATTTGTGACCCAAGATATGATCTATCCTGGAGAATTTTCCATGAGCACTTGAGAAAAATGTGTGTTCAGTTGTTTTTGGATGGAGTGTCCTATAAATATCAATTAAGTCCATCTTATTTAATGTATCATTTAAAGCTTCTGTTTCGTTATTTATTTTCATTTTGGATGATCTGTCCATTGGTGAAAGTGGGGTGTTAACATCCCCCACTATGAATGTGTTACTGTCAATTTCCCCTTTTATGGCTGTTAGTATTTGTCTTATGTACTGAGGTGCTCCTATGTTGGGTGCATAAATATTTACAATTGTTACATCTTCTTCTTGGATCGATCCCTTGATCATTATGTAGTGTCCTTCTTTGTCTCTTCTAGTAGTCTTTATTTTAAAGTCTATTTTGTCTGATAGAGAATTGCTACTCCAGCTTTCTTTTGGTTTCCATTTGCATGGAATATCTTTTTCCATCCCCTTACTTTCAACCTGTATGTGTCTCTAGGTCTGAAGTGGGTCTCTTGTAGACAGCATATATATGGGTCTTGTTTTTGTACCCATTCAGCCAATCTGTGTCTTTTGGTGGCAGCATTTAGTCCATTTACATTTAAGGTAATTATCGATATGTATGTTCCTATTCCCATTTTCTAAATTGTTTTGGGTTCGTTATTGTAGGTCTTTTCCTTCTCTTGTGTTTCTTGCCTAGAGAAGTTCCTTTAGCGTTTGTTGTAAAGCTGGTTTGGTGGTGCTGAACTCTCTCAGCTTTTGCTTGTCTGTAAAGGTTTCAATTTCTCCATCAAATCTGAATGAGATCCTTGCTGGGTAGAGTAATCCTGGTTGCAGGTTTTTCTCCTTCATCACTTTAAGTATATCATGCCACTCCTTTCTGGCTTGCAGAGTTTCTGCTGAGAGATCAGCAGTTAACCTTATGGGGATTCCCTTGTGTGTTATTTTTCCCTTGCTGCTTTTAATATGCTTTCTTTGTATTTAATTTTTGACAGTTTGATTAATATGTATCTTGGCGTATTTCTCCTTGGATTTATCCTGTATCGGTCTCTCTGTGCCTCCTGGACTTTATTAACTATTTCCTTTCCCATATTAGGGAAGTTTTCAACTATAATCTCTTTAAATATTTTCTCAGTCCCTTTCTTGTTCTCTTCTTCTTCTGGAACCCCTATAATTCGATTGTTGGTGCGTTTAATGTTGTCCCAGAGGTCTCTGAGACTGTCCTCAGTTCTTTTCATTCTTTTCTCTTTATTCTGCTCTGCGGTAGTTATTTCCACTATTTTATCTTCCAGGTCACTTATCCGTTCTTCTGCCTCAGTTATTCTGCTATTGATCCCATCTAGAGTATTTTTCATTTCATTTATTCTGTTGTTCATCATTGTTTCTTTCATCTTTAGTTCTTTTAGGTCCTTGTTAAATGTTTCTTGCATTTTGTCTATTCTATTTCCAAGATTTTGGATCATCTTTACTATCATTATTCTGAATTCTTTTTCAGGTAGACTGCCTATTTCCTATCATTAGGTCTGGTGGGTTTTTACCTTGCTCCTTCATCTGCTGTGTGTTTTTCTGTCTTCTCATTTTGCTTATCTTACTGTGTTTGGGGTCTCCTTTTTGCAGGCTGCAGGTTCATAGTTCCCGTTGTTTTTAATGTCTGTCCCCAGTGGCGAAGATTGGTTCACTGGGTTGTGTAGGCTTCCTTATGGGGGGGACTAGTGCCTGTGTTCTGGTGGATGAGGCTGGATCTTGTGTTTCTGGTGGGCAGGTCCATGCCTGTTGGTGTGTTTTGGGGTGTCTGTGGACTTATTATGATTTTAGGCAGCCTCTCTGCTAATGGGTGGGGTTGTGTTCCTGTTTTGCTAGTTGTTTGGCATAGGGTGTCCAGCACTGTAGCTTGCTGGTCGTTGAGTGAAGCTGGGTGCTGGTGTTGAGATGGAGATCTCTGGGAGATTTTCGCCATTTGATATTATGTGTAGCTGGGAGGTCTCTTGTGGACCAGTGTCCTGAAGTTGGCTCTCCCACCTCAGAGGCACAGCACTGACTCCTGGCTGCAGCACCAAGAGCCTTTCATCCACATGGCTCAGAATAAAAGGGAGAAAAAGTAGAGAGAAAGAATTAGTAGAAGAAATAAAGAAAGAAAGGGAGGGAGGAAGGAAGGAAGAAAGAAGGGAAGGAAGGAAGAAAGAAAAGAAAAGAAGGAAAGAAGGAAAGAAAGAAAGAAAGGAGGGACGGAGGGAGGGACGGTGGGAGGGAGGAAGGAGGGAAGGAAGGAAGGAAGGAGGGAAGGAAGGATAAAAGAAAGAAAGAAAGAAGATAAAGTAAAATAAAATATAAAGTTATTAAATTAAAAATAATTATTAAGAAAAAAATTTAAAAAACAAAAAAACGGACAGATAGAACCTTAGGACAAATGGTGGAAGCAAAGCTATACAGACAAAATCTCACACAGAGGCATACACATACACACTCACAAAAAGAGGAAAAGGGGAAAAAATCATAAATCTTGCTCTCAAAGTCCACCTCCTCAATTTTGGGATGATTCGTTGTCTAAACGAGGGAGGGAGGGAGGGAGGGAGGGAGGGAAGGGAGGGAGGGAGGGAGGGAGGGAGGGAGGGAGGGAGGGAGGAAGAAAAGATAAAGTAATATAAAATAAAGTTATTAAAATTAATTATTAAGAAAAAAAATTTTTTTAATAAAATGGACGGATAGAACCCTAGGACAAATGGTGGAAGGAAAGCTATAGAGACAAAATCTCACACAGAAGCATTCACATACACAGTCACAAAAAGAGGAAAAGGGGGAAAAATCATAAATCTTGCTCTCAAAGTCCACCTCCTCAATTTTGGGGATGATTTGTTGTCTAAAGGAGGGAAGGAAGGAAGGGAAGGAAGGAAGGAAGGAAAGATAAAGTAATATAAAATAAAGTTATTAAAATTAATTATTAAGGAAAAAAACAGACGGGTAGAACCCTAGGACAAATGGTGGAAGCAAAGCTATACAGACAAAATCTCACACAGAATCATACACATACACACTCACAAAAAGAGGAAATGGGGAAAAATTCATAAATCTTGCTCTCAAAGCCCACTTCCTCAATTTGGGATGATTCGTTGTCTATTCATATATTCCACAGGTGCAGGTACATCAAGTTGATTGTGGAGCTTTAATCCGCTGCTTCTGAGGCTGCTGGGAGAGATTTCCCTTCCTCTTGTTTGTTCTCACAGCTCCCAGGGGCTCAGCTTTGGATTTGGCCCCGCCTCTGCGTGTAGGTCGCCTGAGGGCGTCTGTTCTTCACTCAGACAGGATAGGGTTAAAGGAGCCGCTGATTCGGGGGCTGCGGCTTACTCAGGCCGGGGGGCACGGCGTGAGGGGCGGGCCTGCGGCGGCAGAGGCCAGCGTGACGTTGCACCAGCCTGAGGCGCGCCGTGCATTCTTCGGGGGAAGTTGTCCCTGGATCCCGGGACCCTGGCAGTGGCGGGCTGCACAGGCTCCCTGGAAGAGGAGTGTGGAGAGTGAGCTGTGCTCGCACACAGGCTTCTTTGTGGCGGCGGCAGCAGCCTTAGCGTCTCTTGCCCGTCTCTGGGGTTCGCGCTTTTAGCTTCGGCTCGCGCCCGTCTCTGGAGCTCCTTTAAGCAGCGCTCTTAATCTCCTCTCCTCGTGCACCAGGAAACAAAGAGGAAAGAAAAAGTCTCTTGCCTCTTCGGCAGGTCCAGACTTTTACCCGGACTCCCTACCGGCTAGCTGTGGCGCACTAGCCCCCTGCAGGCTGTGTTCACGCCGCCAACCCCAGTCCTCTCCCTGCGCTCCGACCGAAGCCCGAGCCTCAGCTCCCAGCCCCGCCCGCCCCGGCGGGTGAGCAGACAAGCCTCTCGGGCTGGTGAGTGCAGGTCAGCACCGATCTTTTGTGCGGGAATCTGCCCGCTTTGCCCTCCGCACCCGTGTTGCTGTGGTCTCCTCCGCGGTTCCGTAGCTCCCCCCTCCGCCACCCGCAGTCTCCGCCCGCGAAGGGGCTTCCTAGTGTGTGGAAACCTTTCCTCCTTCACAGCTCCCTCCCACTGGTGCAGGTCCCGTCCCTATTCTTTTGTCTCTGTTTTTTCTTTTGCCCTACCCAGGTACGTGGGGAGTTTCTTGCCTTTTGGGAGGTCTGAGGTCTTCCGCCAGCATTCAATAGGTGTTCTGTAGGAGTTGTTCCACGTGTAGATGTATTTCTGGTGTATCTGTGGGGAGGAAGGTGATCTCCGTGTCTTAGTCTTCCGCCATCTTCCCCTCCGCCCCAGTTGATTTATAATGTTGCGTTTGTTTCAGGTATTCAGTAAAGTAATTTATATATATACATATGTATATGTTATTACAAGATATTGAATATAGTTCCCGGTGCTGTACAGTAGGTCCTTGTTGTTTATCTATTTTACATATAGTAGTGTGTATCTGTTAACCCCAAACTCCTAATTTATTCCCTCCCCTTTCCCCTTTAGTAAGAGTAAGTTTGTTTTCTATGTCTGTGAGTCTGTTACTGTTTTGTAAGTAAGTTCATTTTTATCTTTTCTTTTTTTTTAGATTCCACATATAAGTGATATTATATGATATTTGTTTTTCTCTGTGTGATTTATTTCACTTGGTATAATCTCTAGGTCCATCCATGTTGCTGCAAATGGCATTATTTCATTCTTTTTTATGGGAGATTAATACTCCATTGAATATATGTACCACATCTTCGTTATCCATTCATTTGTCGATGGACATTTAGGTTGTTTCCATGTCTTGGCTATTGTAAATAGTGCTGCAGTGAACACTGGGGTGCATGTATCTTTTCGAATTAGAGTTTTCTCCAGATATATGCCCAGGAGTGGGATTGCAGGATCATATGATAACTCTATTTTTAGATTTTTAAGGAACCTCCTTACTATTCTCCACAGTGACTACACCAATTCACATTCCCACCAACAGTGTAGGAGAGTCCCCTTTTCTCCACACCCTCTCCATCATTTATTATTTGTAGACTTTTTGATGATGGCCATTCTGACTGGTGTGAGGTAGTTTTGATTTGCATATCTCTAAGAATTAGTGATATTGAGCATCTTTTCATGTTAATAGGCACATCTTTTCATGTGCCTGTTAACCATCTGTATGTCTTCTTTGGAGAAGTGTCTATTTAGGTCTTGGGAACACTTCTTAATTCATTCAATGATGCCAATATTGCCTTGATATGAAAACCAGACAAAGACATCACACAAAAAAAATACAGACCAATAGCTCATATAAACATAAATTCAAAATTCTTTTAAAAATACTACCAAATCAAATTCAGCAACATAGAAAAAGTATCATACACCATGACCAAGTGGGATTTACACACAAGAATGCAGGTTGGTTTAACATCTGAAAATCAAGAAGATAGCAATGCAAGACTTCAAGGAGAGACTTCCCTGATGGTGCAGTGCTTAAGAATCTGCCTGCCAATGCAGGGGACAGGGGTTCGAGCCCTGATCCAGGAATATGCCACATGCCGCGGAGCAACTAAGCCCGTGAGCCACAGCTACTGAGCCTGTGAGCCACAGCTACTGAGCCCGTGTGCCACAGCTACTGAAACCCATGCACCTAGAGCCCATGCTCCACAACAAGAGAAGCCACCGCAATGAGAAGCCCGCGCACCGCAACAAAGAGGAACCCCCGCTCACCACAACTAGAGAAAGCGCACGCACAGCAACAAAGACCCAACATGGCCAAAAATGAATAAATAAAGAAAGAAGACTTCAAGGAACATGAAAAATCAAGGAAACATTACAGCACCAAAGGAACTCAATAATCCTTCAATAACTGACCGCGTGGAAATGGAGACCTACATATTCCCTGACAAAAAAAAAAAATCGAGAAAAAAATGTTTTAAGGAAGCTCAGGGAGCAGAAAGACAACTCCGTGAAATCAGGAAAGCAATACATGAACAAAGTGAGAGAGTAAGCAGAAAGATAGAAATCATTATAAAGAACCAAACATAAATTCTGGAGCTGAAGAATACAATGAACAAAATGAAAAATGGAATACAGAGAATCACAGCAGACTTGATCAAGCAGAAGAAAGAACCTATGAATTGAAAGAAAATTTATTTAAAATTATTCAGTCAGATGAGAAAAAAAGGGTGGAGAAAGCCTACGTGAGTTATGGGGCACCATCAAAGAAACAATATTTGCAGTCTGGGAGTCCCAGAAGGAGAAGAGAGAGAGAAGGGATCAGAAGGCTTTTTAAATAAATAATGCCTGAAAATTTCCCAAATCTGGGCAGAGATATGGGCATCCACCTACCTAAGACACATAAATCCCCATAGAGATTCAACAAAAAGAAGAATCACACTGTCATAAAACTGTCAAAGGTCAAAGACAAATAGAGGATTTGAAAGCATCAAGAGGGAAGAAACTCCTCTCATACCTCCATCAAACTATGAGTGGATTTCGCAGCAGAAACGTTGTAGAAACCTTGCAGCAGAAACCTTGCAGGCCAGGGGAGAGTGAGATGATATATTCAAAGTGCTGAAAGAAAAAAAAAAAACAATAGGAACACTTTGCACAGTAAAGCTGTCCTTCAGAAATGAAGGAAAATTAAAGACTTTCTCAGACAAACTAAAGCTGAGAGAGTTCATTACCACTACCCCTGCCTTACAAGAAATGCTAAAGGGATTTCTTCACACTGAAGTGAAAGGACACTAATTAGTAACATGACAACATATGAAAATGCAAAGCACACTGGTAAAAGTAAGTATATGGTCAAGTTCAGAATACTCTGACATTTTGCTGATGATATGTAAATCCCTTAACTCTAGTATAAAAGTTAAAAGACAAAAATATTAAAAATAACTAGTTACAGTAATTTTAATGGATACACAACATTGAAATAGTAAATTTTGACATCAAAAATATAAAATGGGAGGAGGAAGTAAAAGGGTAGAGTCTTGTAACTGAAGTTAAGCAACTGAAGTTAACTTATCATCTTAAATCACTTAATCACTGTAAGAGGTTTTATGTAAGCCTCATGGTAACCACAAAGCAAAAACCCATAGTAGATAGAGAAAAGAGAAAGAGAAAGGAATCAAAGTATACCAGTACATAAAATAATCAAATCACAAAGAAAGACAGCAAGAAAGAAAGGAACAAAGGAACTACAGAACATTCCAAAAAAGCATTAACAAGATGGCAGTAGTAAGTCCTTAGCTATCAACAATTACTTTAAATGTAAATAAATTAAATTTTCCAATCAAAAGACATAAAGTCACTGAATGGATAAAATAAGAACAAGATCCAACTATATGATGCCTACAGAAGACTCATTTCAGGTTTAAGGACTCATTTCAGGCTGACAGTGAAGGGACGAAAAAAGACATTCCATGTAAATGGAAATCAAAAGAGAGCAGAGGCAGCTACACGTATATCAGAAAAAATAGACTTTAAGTCAAAAACTCTAACAAGAGACAAAGGAGTTCATTATATTATGATAAAGGGGTCAATTCATCCATAGAATATAACATTTGTAAATATATATGCACCCTCATTGGGGCACCTAATCATATTAAGCAAATTTTAACAGATATGAAGGGAGAAATAGATGGCAATGCAATAATAGTCAGGGACTTCAATACCCCACTTTCGACAATGGAGAAATCATCCAGGCAGAAAAGTAATAGGGAAACATTGGACTTGTACTACACTTTTGACCTAATGGACATAAAAGATAAATACAGAATATTCCATCCAAAAGCAACAGAATACAGTTTCTTTTCAAGCCCACATGGAACATCTCTGGGAGAGATCATATATTAGACCAAATAAGACATAACAAACTTAAGAAGACTGAAATCATGCCAAGTATTTTTTTCCAAGCACAATGGTATGAAACCAGAAATCAATAACAGGAAGAAAGCTAGAAATTTTACAAATATGTGCAAATTATGCACTCCTGAACGATCAGTGGGTCAAAGAAAAGATCAAAAGGGGAAAGCAAAAATATGTTCTTAAAATGAAAATGGAAACACATCAAACAGTAACAATAGCAATTTTGATTAAATACTTGGCAAAGGACCTAAGTAGACATTTTTGCAAAGAGGACATACAAATGACCCACAGGTACATGAACAGTGCTCAGCATCACTAATCATCAGGAAAATGCGAATCAAAACCACAGTGAGATATCAATTCACATTAGTTAGCTTTTATCAAAAAGATAAGAGATAACAAGTCCTAGTAAGGATGTGGAGAAAAGAGAGCCCTTGTACACTGTTGGTGGGAATGTAAATTGGTGCAGCCATTATGCAAAACAATATGCAGGTTCCTCAAATAATTAAAAATGAAAATATATGATCCCAGTATCCCACTTCTTGGTATATAGTTGAAGAAAATGAAATCAGTATCTCGAAGAGATAGCTACACTCCCATGATCATTGCACCTTTATTCACAGTAACCAAGATGTAAACAGCCTAACTGTTTATCAGTGTATAAGTAAATAAAATATGGTATATATACACAAGGGAATATTATTTAGGCATAAAATAAAAGGAAATCCTGCTATTTGTGGCAGCATAGATAAACCTGGAGGGCATTATGCTAAGTGAAATAAGCCATACAGAAAAAGACAAATACTATATGGTATCACTTATATATGGAATCAAAAAAAATTAAATTTATAGACACAGAATAGAATGGTGTTTTCCAGGGGCTGAGGGTAGGGGAAATAGGGTTGGTCAAAGGGTACAGACTTACTGTTATAAGATGAATAAGTTATGAGGTTCAAACGTATAGCATGGTGACTATGTGAGGAGATTTTACAGAACATAAAAAAAGACGTAATTATGGGAGGTGATGGATGTGTTGATTGTGGTAATGATTTCACAATATATACATATATCAAATCATCACATTGTATACTTTAAATATATATAATGTTATACCTCAATTATATCCCAGTAAATCTAGTGGGGAAATCTACCAAATATTGCTGAAAGAACTTAAGGAGACCTAAATAAACGAATAGAAATCCCTTGTTCAAGTATTACAAGACTTAATATTAAGATGGCAATATTCCACAAATTGATCTACTGATTCAAAACAATCCTATTAAATTGTCATTTGAGATTTTTTTAATAGAAATTGACAAGTTGATCCTAAAAGTATTAGAGAAATGTGAGGGACCCAGAATAGCCAAAATAATCTTGAAAAAGAACAAAGTTGGAGGACTTACACACCTGACAACTTCAGATCATATTATACAGCTGCTTTACTCAAGAGAATATGGTGATGCAGACATAGAGAATAGACCTGTGGTTGCCAACGGGGAAGGGGAGTGTGGGAGGGACAGAGTGGGAGTTTGGGGTTAGCAAATGAAAACTATTATGTATAGAATGGATAAACAGCAGGGTCCTACTGTATAGCACAGGGAACTATATTCAGTATCCTGTGATAAACCATAATGGAAAAGAATATTAAAAAATGTATATATATGTATAACTGAATCACTTTGCTGTACAGGAGAAATTAACACAACATTGTAAGTCAACTATACTCCAATTTAAAAAAAAAAAGTGTGGTGCTGGCATGAGGATAGACTTACAGATCAGTGAAATAGAACTGAGAGTCCATATATAAACCCTCACCTTTAAGTTTGGTTGGTTATTGACAAGGATACCAAGACCATTCAACAGGGAAAGAATTATCTTTCAACAAGTGGTGCTGGGACAACTAGATATCCACATGCAAATAACATGAAGTTGGTATCCTTCCTTACATATGTACAAAAAGTTAACTCCAGGTGGATCATAGAAGTAAATGTAAGAGCTAAAACTAAAAAACTCTTAGAAAAAACATAGGAGTATATCTTCATGACGTTGGGTTAGGGAAAGTCTTTTATTGTTATTTTTTTATTTTTTTATACACCAGGTTCTTATTAGTCATCAGTTTCATACACATCAGTTTATACATGTCAATCCCAATCGCCCAGTTCATCACACCCCCACACCCACAACCTCCCAGCTGCTTTCCCCCCTTGATGTCCATACGTTTGTTCTCTACGTCTGTGTCTCAATTTCTTCCCTGCAAACCGGTTCATCTGTACCATTTTTCTAGGTTCCACACATATGCGTTAATATACGATATTTTTTTTCTCTTTCTGACTTACTTCACCCTGTATGACAGTCTCTAGATGCATCCACGTCTCAACAAATGACTCAATTTCGTTCCTTTTTATGAGTGAGTAATATTCTGTTGTATATACGTACCACATCTTCTTTATCCATTCATCTGTCGATGGGCATTTAGCTTGCTTCCATGACCTGGCTATTGTAAATAGTGCTGCAATGAACATTGGGGTGCATGTGTCTTTTTGAATTATGATTTTTCTCTGGGTATATGCCCAGTAGTGGGATTGCTGGGTCACATGGTATTTCTATTTTTAGGTTTTTTTTTTTTTTTTTTTTTTGCGGTACGCGGGCCTCTCACTGTTGTGGCCTCTCCCGTTGTGGAGCACAGCCTCCGGACGCGCAGGCTCAGCGGCCATGGCTCATGGGCCCAGCCGCTCCGCGGCATGTGGGATCCTCCCGGACCGGGGCACGAACCCGTGTCCCCTGCATCGGCAGGCGGACTCTCAACCACTGCGCCACCAGGGAAGCCCTATTTTTAGTTTTTTAAGGAACCTCCATACTGGTCTCCATAGTGGCTGTATCAATTTACATTCCCACCAACAGTGCAAGAGGGTACCCTTTTCTCCACACCCTCTCCAGCATTTGTTGTTTGTAGATATTCTGATGATGCCCGTTCTGACTGGTGTGAGGTGATACCTCATGGTAGTTTTCATTTGCATTTCTCTAATGATTGGTGATATTGAGCAGCTTTTCATGTGCTTCTTGCCCATCTGTATGTCTTCTTTGGAGAGATGTCCATTTAGGTCTTCTGCCCATTTTTGGATTAGGTTGTTTGTTTTTTTAATATTGAGCTGCATGAGCTATTTATATATTTTGGAGATTAATCCTTTGTCTGTTGATTCATTTGCAAATATTTTCTCCCATTCTGAGGGTTGTCTTTTCATCTTCTTTAAGGTTTCCTTTGCTGTGCAAAAGCTTTGAAGTTCATTAGGTCCCATTTGTTTGTTTTTGTTATTATTTCCATTACTCTTAAGAGGTGGATAAAAAAGATCTTGCTGTGATTTATGTCAGTGTTCTTCCTATGTTTTCTTCTAACAGTTTTTTAGTGTCTGGTCTTATATTTAGGTCTCTAATCCATTTTGAGTTTATTTTTGTGTATGGTGTTAGAGAGTGTTCTAATTTCATTCTTTTACATGTAGCTCTCCAGTTTTCCCAGCACCACTTATTGAAGAGACTGTGTTTTCTCCATTGTATATCCTTGCCTCCTTTGTCATAGATTAGTTGACCATATGTGCGTGGGTTTATCTCTGGGCTTTCTATCCTGTTCCATTGATCTATATCTCTGTTTTTGTGCCAGTACCATATTGTCTTGATTACTGTAGCTTTCTAGTATAGTCTAAAGTCAGGGAGTCTGATTCCTCCCACTCCATTTTTTTTTCCCTCAAGACTGTTTTGGCTATTCGGGGTCTTTTGTGTCTCCATACAAATTTTAAGATTTTTTGTTCCAGTTCCGTAAAAAATGCCATTGGTAATTTGATAGGGATTGCACTGAATCTGTAGATTGCTTTGGGTAGTAGAGTCCTTTTCACAATATTGATTCTTCCAATCCAAGAACATGGTATACCTCTCCATCTGTTGGTATCATCTTTAGTTTCTTCCATCAGTGTCTGATAGTTTTCTGAGTACAGGTCTTTTGCTTCCTTAGGTAGGTTTATTCCTAGGTATTTTATTCTTTTTGATGCAATGACAAATGGGAGTGTTTCCTTAATTTCACTTTCAGATTTTTCATCATTAGTGTATACGAATGCAAGAGATTTCTGTGCATTAATTTTGTATCCTGCAACTTTACCAAATACATTGATTAGGTCTAGTAGTTTTCTGGTGACATCTTTAGGATTCTCTATGTATAGTATCATGTTATCTGCAAACAGTGACAGTTTTACTTCTTTTCCAATTTGTATTCCTTTTATTTCTTTTTCTTCTCTGATTGTCATGGTTAGGACTTCCAAAACTATGTTGAATAATAGTGGTGAGAGTGGACATCCTTGTCTTGTTCCTTATCTTAGAGGAAATGCTTTCAGTTTTTCACCATTGAGGATGATGTTTGCTCTGGGTTTGTCGTATATGACCTTTATTATGTTGAGGTAGGTTCCCTCTATGCCCACTTTCTGCGGAGTTTTTATCATAAATGGGTGTTGAATTTTGTCAAAAGCTTTTTCTGCATCTATTGGGATGATCATATGGTTTTATTCTTCAGTTTCTTAATATGGTGTATCACATTGATTGATTTGCATATATTGACGAATCCTTGCATCCCTGGGATAAATCCCACTGGCTCATGGTGTATGATCCTTTTAATGTGTTGTTGGATTCTGTTTGCTAGTATTTTGTTGAGGATTTTTGCATCAATATTCATCAGTGATATTGGTCTGTGATTTTCTTTTTTTGTAGTATCTTTGTCTGGTTTTGGTATCAGGGTGATGGTGGCCTCATAGAATGAGTTTGGGAGTGTTCCTTCCTCTGCAATTTTTTGAAAGAGTTTGAGAAGGATGGGTGTTAGCTCTTCTCTGAATGTTTGATAGAATTCACCTGTGAAGCCATCTGGTCCTGGACTTTTGTTTCTTGGCAGATTTTTAATCACAGTTTCAATTTCATTACTTGTGATTGTTCTGTTCATATTTTCTCTTTCTTCCTGGTTTAGTCTTGGAAGGTTATACCTTTCTAAGAATGTGTCCATTTCTTCCAGGTTGTCCATTTTAGTGGCATAGAGCTGCTTGTAGTAATCTCTTAGGATGCTTTGTATTTCTGAAGTTTCTGTTGTAGCTACTCCTTTTTCATTTCTAATTTTATTGATTTGAGTCCTCTCCCTCTTTCTTGATGAGTCTGGCTAATGGTTTATCAATTTTATTTATCTTCTCAAAGAACCGCCTTTAGTTTTATTGATATTTGCTACTGTTTTCTTTGTTTCTATTTCATTTATTTCTGCTCTGATCTTTATGATTTCTTTCTTTCTGCTAACTTTGGGTTTTGTTTGTTCTTCTTTCTCTAGTTCCTTTAGGTGTAAGGTTAAATTGTTTATTTGAGATTTTTCTTGTTTCTTGAGGTAGGCTTGTATAGCTATAAACTTTCCTCTTAGAACTGCTTTTGCTGCCTCCCATAGGTTTTGGATCATCGTGTTTTCATTGTCATTTGTCTCTAGGTATTTTTTGATTTCCTCTTTGATTTCTTCAGTGATCTCTAAGTTATTTAGTAACGTGTTGTTTAGCCTCCATGTGGTAGTGTTTTTTACATTTTTTTCCCTGTAATTCATTTCTAATCTCATAGCGTTGTGGTCAGAAAAGATGCTTGATATGATTTCAATTTTCTTAAATTTACTGAGGCTTGATTTGTGACCCAAGATGTAATCTATCCTAGAGAATGTTCCGTGGGCACTTGAAAAGAAAGTGTAATCTGCTATTTTTGGATTGAATGTCCTATAAATATCAATTAAATCTATGATCTATTGTGTCATTTAAAGCTTCTGTTTCCGTATTTATTTTCATTTTGGATGATCTGTCCATTGGTGTAAGTGAGGTGTTAAAGTCCTCCACTATTTTTGTGTTACTGTCAACTTCCTCTTTTATAGCTGTTAGCAGTTGCCTTATGTATTGATGTGCTCCTGTGATGGGTGCATATATATTTATAATTGTTATATCTTCTTCTTGGATTGATCCCTTGATCGTCATGTAGAGTCCTTCCTTGTCTTTTGTAGCATTCTTTATTTTAAAGTCTATTTTATCTGATATGAATATTGCTACTCCAGCTTTCTTTTGATTTCCCTTTGCATGGAATATCTTTTTCCATCCCCTCACTTTCAGTTTGTATGTGTCCCTAGGTCTGAAGTGTGGGTCTCTTGTAGACAGCATATATATGGGTCTTGTATTTGTATCCATTCAGCAAGCCTGTGTCTTTTGGTTGGAGCATTTAATCCATTCATGTTTAAGGTAATTATCGATATATATATCCCTATGACCATTTTCTTAATTTTTATGGGTTTGTTTTTGTAGGTCCTTTTCTTTTCTTGGGTTTCCCACTTAGAGAAGTTCCTTTAGCATTTGTTGTAGAGCTGGTTTGGTGGTGCTGAATTCTCTTAGCCTTTGCTTGTCTGTAAAGATTTTGATTTCTCCATCGAATCTGAATGAGATCCTTGCTGGGTAGAGTAATCTTGGTTGTAGGTTCTTCCCTTTCATCACTTTAAGTATATCATGCCACTCCCTTCTGGCTTGTGGAGTTTCTGCTGAGAAATCAGCTGTTAACCTTACGGGATTTTTCTTGTATGTTATTTGTCATTTTTCCCTTGCTGCTTTCAATAATTTTTCTTTGTCTTTAATTTTTGCCAGTTTGATTACTATGTGTCTTCACATGTTTCTCCTTCTGTTTATCCTGTAAGGGACTCTGTGTACTTCCTGGACTTGGGTGGCTCTTTTCTTTCCCATGTTAGGTAAGTTTTTGACTATAATCTCTTCAAATATTTTCTCGGGTCCTTTCTGTCTCTCTTCTCCTTCTGGGACCCCTATAATGCGAATGTTGTTGCGTTTATTGTTGTCCCAGAGGTCTCTTATGCTGTCTTCATTTCTTTTCATTCTATTTTCTTTATTCTGTTCTGCAGCAGTGAATTCCACCATTCTGTCTTCCAGGTCACTTATCCGTTCTTCTGCCTCAGGTATTCTGCTATTGATTCCTTCTAGTGTCGTTTTCATTTCAGTTATTGTATTGTTCATCTCTGTTTGTTCTTTAATTCTTCTAGGTCTTTGTTAAACATTGCTTGCATCTTCTCGATCTTTGCCTCCATTCTTTTTCCGCGGTCCTGGATCATTTTCACTATCATTATTCTGAATTCTTTTTCTGGAAGGTTGCCTATCTCCACTTCATTTAGTTGTTTTTCTGTGGTTTTATCTTGTTCCTTCATCTGGTACGTAGCCCTCTGCCTTTTCATGTGGTTTTTGTTCCACAGGCTGCAGGATTGTAGTTCTTCTTGCTTCTGCTGTCTGCCCTCTCAGGGAAAGTCTTTTAGATGTGACACCAGAAGTACAAACAATAACAAAAATGTATATTAATTGAATTTCACGAAAACTAAAAACTTTTATGCTTCAAAGAACACTATCAAGAAAATGAAAAGATAACTCCCAGAATGGAAGAAAACATATATAAATCATATATCTGATAACAGATTTATATCTAGAATATGCAAGGAACTCTTACAACCCAATAACAAGAAGACAAACCTACTTTTTAAATGGGCAAAGTATCCGAATTGACATTTCTCCAAAGAAGATATATCAATACAGATAGTCAATAAGCCTTTGAAAAGATGCTCAATATCATTAGCTCTTAGGAAAATGAAAAACAAAACCACAGCAAGATAATAAGTTATTATTTAACTGTTAAGAAAGTTAACAGTTAAAACTGTTAAGTTTCAAACATAATAATGACCATAAATAAGAGACTCCTGGGAGAGCTTTGTTGAAGTGTTAAACTTTCAATCTCACAGATTAAAGAAGTTGTTATTAACATAGGTGGATCTGGAAGGACAGAAGACATTCCATATGGAGAATAGAAATACGTGTTCAAAACCTGGTACTTCCAGTCCCTCCTTTTCCTAACTCATCCTTCATACTATCACTGGAGAGGTCTTTCTAAAGGCAAACTTCTGAACAGTTCATTCTCTGCTCAATGCCCTGAAGGTACCTCATTACCTCCAGAATAAGGTAATTACCCTTTAGTGTAATCTTGACAGCCCGTCCTACCACTTGCCTCAAAGCACTCACTCTTTGTATCCCGTTCTCCTGCAATAGCAATCAGTTTATGGTTCCCTAAACCTGTCATATTTTTTCTTTATTTCTATTTTCTGAATATTCAACACTCTGCTCAGAGGACTTTCCACACACATTTTCTTTGCCTGCCTGGTAAACTGATTCATTCTCTTATACTTGGCTTAATATCACCTTTTTCTTGAAACGTGTTGGCCTCAGATAGCATGTACTGCTCCATCCTCTTCACTACCCATGTGAGTTATGACACCTCATGTATGATAATTGTTTACATGGTTGACTTCCACATCAGACTGTAGTCCTTTCTTCTTTGTATCTTCAGTGTCAAGGAAAGCACCTATTGAAGGACTACATGGATGGTTGGATGGATAAATTACAAACTAATTAAAAGCTCTCAATCATCTACTTCAAGCTTGGTGTAGGTTGAAATACCTAAATAATCAATCTGACGCCTTCCTAGCTAATAGGAATTTTAGAATAAGTTTTTAAGTTTTCAGGAAAAAAAGGTTTAGAAATTATATCACAGCACTTTTAATGCAAACTGATGTTTCTCTTACTCTTTCCTAAAGAAAAAAATTAGTTACTCCGTGTGGAAAAAGAAGTTAAAAAATAATAATAGACTTTTCATGATATAGATTCAATATTGGGATATTCATTGCCTCAAACAGTGGAATTTAGCTTGGTACTTCAGTAAGTTGGTGTTATGAGAAAATTTTTTTTGAGAAATTTTGAAATTGAAACAAAGCTTATCAGATACACATAAATAAAAAAAATAATTATAATTATACATAATTATATTAAAATTAATTAAATAAAAATATGTTTTCATTAAAATATTATGTATAATTACATGTAAATACTAGTTTGGAAGTTGTGACTGAAATATGTTTTCAAAGAGTTGTCTAATATATGTTCTGTATGGCCAGTGTGACAAATAGATGTTATCACAGGCAATTCATCATAACTTTTTTTTTTTAGTCTTTGGACAGAATCAAAAAATGTACTTACTGGATCACAAGTTGTACCTTATATGAAAAGTACAGAGTTTCTAGTTATTTGAGCATGAAATATTATTTATTATACTTGTCAGTAACTTTGCTGAACTTGATTTCCTATTAAAACATGTTATAAATTCTTTCATGTGTATAATCTCATTATAAATTGACTTTTGGTTAAGAAGAAAAGACACATAATGGTTCCATTTTATGATAAAATCTTTATTGAGAAAAATGTTTTCATGCTCAAGAAAACTGCAACAATATATTGTCAGTGCAAATATTGCACAGTTTTTGTTTCCAGTGTTCCTTTCGTATTCCTAAAAGTTTGTGGCTTAAAGACAGACCACATGATGCTAGATTTTTTATAATTAAGAATTAGAGAAGTACTCTGCTTTGTCTCTTGAAAGCATTTTTAGAGCCCAGTGCAGTTATCACTGAGTTAAAAGCCCATCTGGGACCTGTCTGTCTTTTCTAAGCCCAACTCTGCTTGTTATTAAACTTCACCTAGTGGGCTAGGAAGTGGGCCATGTTTAATGAAATTTCCAGGGCATGGAATTTGGGCTGGGCTTAGCTATTACCACAAGCAAAAATAAATTTCTTGGTGCAGAAATAATTTTTCTATCTTAGAATTTTCACAGCCCTTGGCATATTTCTTATGGATCTTATCACTTTCCACCTTGCTTTATGGTTACTTATCTGCAATATTTACTCCCCCTATTATATTGTAAGTAAGAAACTGACTTTACTCATCTTTTATAACCCATACCACTTTTTACAGAGATTTAGCCTATAGGAGTTAACTAATAGATGTCATTCGAATGAAATTGTTCAATTAATTTCTCTAACTTCAAATATAGAACTGTGACAATGCCAAAAATGTGTTTAGAGAAAATTTTAGCTTCACCATGATTATAAACATCAATAACATAATAATGAAACATGTCCTATAGATCAACTTATATGTGGATATCATTGTCTTCCTCTAGTCCATTTTCTTGAATAATCAGCAGCTCGCTGAAGTACTTCCTGTAAGAGGGCTCCTTGATGTTTCAGCACCCTCCAGAGGTCTCCAGGATATTCTGACACTTGTCCTTGGAGAACATGCAGAAACCCACAATTTTGCATTGGATGCATAAAGGTTGCTGGGGCCTACCACACCTGGCAGGCTCCCAAGAAGAATACAAGATGACCTTCTAAATGTGGAAAGAAAATATTAGGACTTATATTTTACATATAGGTCACTATTGGGGTTGAGCCCAGAGCAGCAACATGCTCTTTATCACACTGTGTATCTCACTGTGCTACTGTCTCCCTGTGCTTCCAAGAGTCAGCTCCCAAGAAAATGAGTTGCACTCAGTCCTTCCCTGAGGGGCTGCTATTGAGGGAACCCGAGAAATCCGGTGAAGTGAACGTATGTGCTATGTGATCTAGTTAACTAATGCTTATTTAATGGATACATGTTTTGAAAAGATCTCTGCAAAGAAACTTCATAATGAAGATAACGCTAACCTGTAAGAGCCAGTGAACAAGAAACTAACATTCCTGACACTTTTCTTAACCCAAGGAAGAGCTCTTTGTCAGCCAAATTGCAATATAAAAGTAATGGCAATCTAATCAGATCTAACAAGAAGTGGACAAAAAAAAAATCACAATTGTCTAGAACTATTTTAGATAGGCATTTGCATCCATGGTAATGATAAACCTCACCCTACCTGTACACTGTGCCCTGAGATTCTAAATGATAATATGATACATCGCCCTTGGCATTTAACTATTTTGTTTGTTTAATCAATAAACAAACAGTAGGCAGCTAGGGCATTTATGTTTCTATTTTTGTGTTTCATAACATACTTAATATCTTAGTAAAGGGGTACATGTACAAATTTATATATTTCTAAATAACGCACAGTAAATCTGTCCAGGCAGCGCATTCCTAAATGGAGGTACTTGCTCACATTTCTTTACTGAAGAGAGTCCATGTTCAAAAAAGTGTCAAGACCACTGTGTAAAGGGCACTAAACTTTGTAACTGCATCACTATCAGAGGCCACCATGTTGAAGCCTGATTTTACAAAGGAGAAAAGTGAGCTCCAGAGAGTTTAAGGTGCTTTTCCAGCGTCACGTTTCCAGCTGATTGTAGGATCAAGTTATAATGCAGGTCTTCTGATCCTCAGTTCAAAAACCTTTCCACTCTACCACAGAGAGTAAGAAATCTGAAGTGACTTTACCCTGGTTCCAAAGGCACACTTGTCCTCTACACATTGTTGACTCTCGGAAGCACAGGGAGGAGTAGCGTAGTGAGATACACAGTGTGATAAAGAGCACGTTGCTGCTCCGGGCTCAACCCCATAGTTCCATGACCCAACTTGGTTCTCAGTTTCTTTGTATTCTTGACCCCTTTATGTTTATTGACATTAACCCATTCCTCCACGTGGACTTTTCTTTTACCTTCACTCACTGGGTCTTCTAGACCATCTCCTCAGCTTGTCCCAATGGCAGCTCCATACTATATTTTGTCCTGCCTTATAGCCTTGGTTTTTCAACTCAGTGCTACCCATGGTCCAACGTGGCAGCCCTAACACCCACCAAGAGGTCCAGGTCCTACTCCCGAGGTCTAATTTTGCTTTGAGTTACAGGAACCATGCTGACTGTTTGCATCTTGCATGTTGTTGGGCCAATGGCCCTACTTTAAAATCCAGTTTTCCTTCAAAACTCTGAACTCATTTTGGTCCTGAATTGCTCTAGGATTACATGAGAGGTTGGAGGAAGCTGAGAATATGAATTTAGTTCCAGATCTATAACTCTAAGTTTGGGAATTTAGTAAGTATTGTCTGTCATAGCTATAATGGAAAAATATTTGGGGCCTCAGTGTAATACAAAGAAGCAGAGCAAAAGGAAACATAAGGAAATACAATGGTTATGAGCATGAATTTGAAGCCAAACTGTGATCTAATTCCAGCTCTGCCATTTATTAGCTGTATAAACTTGGGCAGGTCAGTTCCTTTCTCTGTTTCTCCATCTATAAAATGGGAATAATAATTGTACCTACTTCAAAAAAAATTGTGAAGATTAATTTAGAATTATGTCTGACGAGAGCAAGTTCTGTATAAGTACTAGACAGTAGCATAATCTTCATGAAGTGTTAAGTGTTGAATAGATAGTCATCTATCACTGAACAAATGCCTGATGGTCTATATCTGTGTACAAAATTGGGCTAACTGTTGTAGGGACTACAATAAAGTACAGTACACAATACTTGGGGTGAGAGTCTGAGTTAAAGCAGCAGGAATGGTAATGGAAATGAGTGGATGAATTTTTAAATTAAAAAGTTAGAATACACTAGATATAATAACCAATTAAATGTGGGCATGAAAGAAAAAAATGTTTTTAAAAAAGAAACCTTCCCCCCACCCCCATACTTCAGTTTGTATGTTTAGATAACCTATGTTTTAAATGACAGAGGAAATGCAGAGGGAGGAACAGGCTTTAAATGAAAGATAATAAAATTGATTTGTATGTTTCTAGTGCCTATATGTAGAGATGAACCTGGAGCTCAGGGGAAAGGGACAGTGGAATTTGAGTTGAGGTGATTGTTGAGGACATAGGAGTCATTGAGATCACCCAGGGGAGACATTTAAAGGAAAACGGAAAGTCAGATAAGCCCAACATTTAAGAGAGAATGGGAGGACAAATCAGGAAGTCAGAAAGGATATTTAGAAATGTGGAAGCAACGACAGAGTGTACTACCGTGGAAATGAAGGATGTAGGAAGGTCCAAAGGTCCAGCAGTGGCAACTGCTGTGGGAAGATTAAGTAGAGTGAAGATTGAAAATAAACCCATGGATATGATGATTAGGCTATCATTGGCTGCAGTGAGTTGGTAGAGACAGTGCACAGTGTGCATCGTAGCAGTGATTTAGACAGCATCTCCAGGAGGAAACTAGAGTTTTTTGTGTTGCTACTCACTCACTGTCTGATTTCCTGAGCAACATACAAATACTCTCTAAGCCTCAGTGTTCTCATCTGTGTAAATAGGGCTGCTGATGATACCACCTCATCGGATGCTTGGAAGATTTAAATGAGATAATACGTGTAAGGTGCACAGTACCTGGCACACACACATCATTCATTCAACGAATATTAACTGTTATTATTATTAATGATATTATTACAATCAGTTAAGGAGAAAATGGGAAGTTAGAACATGGAGGCTTCTCAAGAAGTCTACCGGAAAGAGAAGGAGAGACGTGAAACATTCACTTGAGTAGGAAATAGTGCCCACGAAGGGATGTTTAAAAATTTTAGGATGGAGAGAGGCTTGCTCATGTTTTTAGGCAGAGGAGAACAAGCCAGTAACTGAGTAAAAATACTGTTATGAGAAGTGGAGAGTTCTTTATTTAGATAAAATTTTCTCATAACGGATCAATTTCACAAAGAGATAATATGACAATTCAATAAATCAAAAACAGAAAGCAATATTTGAGTTGAAACATCTGTGCGTGAACCTAATTTATGAAACCACCTGCAATTTGTTGGCTGTTCTCAAGCAAAGTAAGTATTTCTTCCATGGAGCGCTTTCAGTTTTTTCAATTTGCAATCCTTTACTGCTCTTGAAATGAATGTGAATTCTTGAAAGTCGTGGCTAGGAATCTGGGCAGGTCTACCTAGATCACCTCCTTCCAACAGTTTTTCTAGTCTTGTGAGACTTGAAAAGATGAGAGAGAGAGAGAGAAAGACACCAACTATCTCAACAAACCAGGCAGTCAATCCCCAAGCAGATCTCAGGCTTGGGAACTAGCATCCGTAGGTAAGACCCATTGGAAAGTAGTGACTACTTCTTTAGCCGTAAATATTCATCAAAGAAGTCAAATAGCCTCTGGCAATAGATGGAGATCAGTGGACCCAGAGTGATCAAAGAAACGGCGAAAAGGGAAAACAGGGGACGACAGTACAGAATACGTTCATCGCATTACATAGCTTGGTTCAAAAAATAGGCACTTCCAACATTATGTGTCAAAGAATGTGATGGACCATTTTGACTGCCAGAGTCATCAACTTGTCATGCTGAAAGTTTAGAAAAACTTAACAGCTACCTCTTCGTGACAGTTGACTGCAAGCAAGTGAAGAAGATCCTTGTAGACCAATTCACTAGACCTCTCCAATCCCAGTAGTTCCTCTTTGCAAAAGAGCTCTGGTCTCCTGGTCAGTGGAAAGAGTGATGGGGGATGTGTATCTGGCCTGACTTTTCTCTCTCACAACGACAGCAAGAGCACAAGGCTGGCTTCAGTGAAAGCTTCTTGGTTGAATTTTCACTTTCTTCTTGGCCATCTAGAGTCATCAGGAAAAAAATCTAATAGACCAATTCGGGCTGAGTTGCTGATGACTGATATTGGTTTGTTATGATATCCCTTCAGGCTGTTTACATTTGAGCAAGAGAGCATTAACTCTGAAGGTAGGAATTTTAAGTACTTTGGAATGCTGTAGGGGAGACGTGTGAAGACTTAGGACTCTTCCTAGCGCTTTACCAATTATATCCTATAAACCACAGCCTCCTCTTAGCTCTGACAATTCTTGGCAGGCGACAAGGCTGAGGATACTAAGAATAACAACCATGTGACCAGAGTCCTGATCCGAAACCCTTTCTAGAAAGAAAAGTCTTCATGATCTAGGAAATCAAGGTGAAATTACCTCCTTCCTTTGTGTGGCTCTCATCATGGATTGTCTGTGACAACTAAATGTATCTTGTACTGAATTTTTTTTTTCTTTTGGCTGCATTGGGTCTTCATTGCTGCGCGCGGGCTTTCTCTAGTTGCAGTGAGCGGGGGCTACTCTTCCTTGCGGTGCGCAGGCTTCTCGTGGTGGCTTCTCTTGTTGCGGAGCACAGGCTCTAGGTGTGCGGACTTCTGTAGTTGTGGCACATGGGCTCAGTAGTCGTGGCTTGCGGGCTGTAGAGCACAGGCTCGGTAGTTGTGGCACACGGGCTTAGTTGCTCCGCAGCAAGTGGGATCTTCCCAGACCAGGGCTCGAACCCGTGTCCCCTGCATTGGCAGGCGAATTCTTAACCAGTGAGCCACCAGGGGAGTCCTCTTGTACTGATTTTTTTAAATGCGTTGGTTAAAAAATGTATCCCCAGTGGCTTCCCTGGTGGCACAGTGGTTGAGAGTCCGCCTGCCGATACAGGGGACACGGGTTCGTGACCCGGTCTGGGAGGATCCCACATGCCGCGGAGCGGCTGGGCCCGTGAGCCATGGTTGCTGAGCCTGCGCGTCCGGAGCCTGTGCTCCGCAACGGGAGAGGCCACAACAGTGAGAGGCCCACGTACCGCAAAAAAAAAAAAAAAAAGTATCCCCAGACTTCCCTGGTGGTGCAGTGGCTAAGGATCCGCCTGCCAATGCAGGGAACACGAGTTCGATCCCTGGTCCGGGAAGATCCCACATGCCGTGGAGCAGCTAAGCCCACGTACCACAACTACTGAAGCCCGCGCACTCTAGGGCCCGCGAGCCACAACTACTGAGCCTGCGTGCTGCAACTACTGAAGCCCGCGCGCCTAGAGCCTGTGCTCCGCAACAAGAGAAACCACTGCAATGAGAAGCCCGCACGCCGCAAGGAAGAGTAGCCCCTGCTCGCCGCAACTAGAGAAAACCCAGGCGCAGCAACGAAAACCCAACACAGCCGAAGGAAAAAAAAAAAGATAATATCCTCAACCATTATTCTAATCTGAGAAAAGCAGAAAGAGGAAGAACCAGGTTCATAGAGACCCTACTCTGTAAAAGTAAATCCTCAGACTGCCTTCAGGAAATAAAGTATTTTCATTGATGAAAAATTTAGCAATAAAAGCAGCGAGTAAATAGTTATTAGTCAGGTAGTAATGTTTGTGGAAAAGACAGTATGCTAACTGTTGTGGGCAAATATAAGGGAGGAGACAGTAAGAAACTACTAAATACATGACAACAAACGTGAGAAACAGATATTACCCAATGCAACTGTGTGTGTGTGTGTGTGTGTGTTTTTGAGGATAGAGTATGGATGAAGGGAATATAAAGTTATTGCAACAGGCAAAAACAATAGCAATTCCTGTCTTTATGTAGGGCGATTGCTTTCACAAAGTTTTTTTTTTAATTTGATTCTCGTATCTACCCTAAGAATTTAGTGTTAAAATGCTAAAAACTCAAACAACAAGATCCTACTGTATAGGACAGGGAACTGTATCAATATCCTGTGATAAACCATAATGGAAAAGAATATAAAAAAGAATGTATATAAGGGGTGGGATGAATTGGGAGATTGGGATTGACATTTATACACTATTGATACTATGTATAAAATAGATAACTAATGAGAACCTACTATATAGCACAGGGAACTCTACTCAGTGCTCTGTGGTGACCTAAATGGGAAGGAAATCCAAAAAATCGGGGTTATATGTATACGTATAGCTGATTCAGTTTGCGGTACAGTAGAAACTAACACAACATTGTAAAGCAAATATACTCCAATAAAATATTTTTAAAAAGAATGTATGTATACATACATATATATATAACTGAATCACTTTGCTGTACAGCAGAAATCAATACATTGTAAATCAACTATACTTGAATAAAAAAAGAAAAACATACTAAAATCTCAAGTGCAGCAGAGATCCAGAGGAGAGAAGGGAGGCTTGTCTAAAAGGTCACACAGCAGGTGGACAGTTAGGGAGAGGGATGGGGGAGACGTGAGGTCAGAGCCCTGCCCTTTAGCATCATTACTGGCTTAAGCACAATTTTATTATACTCTGTTTGTGGAAACTTAAGGTTATTCAAGTCATAATAATTTCTTGTTCGTGTACAAAACATCTTATTTCAATTTAAGCATCCATTGCTCCTGTGGTTTTAGCTCAGGATCGTCTCACGTTTGTGTGAAATGACATATATATATGTAGTTATTCGGTTTGCATTGTTTTTAATGGCAGAGTTGTTTGAACATGGTCATCAGTAGAGAACTGAGTAAATTATGGTCCAGGGACTTCCCTGGTGATCCAGTGGTTAGGACTTGGCGCTTTCACTGCCGTGGCCCGGGTTCCATCCCCGGTCTGGGAACTAAGATCGCGCAAACCATGTGGTGCGGCCAAATTAATTAATTAACTAAAAAGAAAAATAAATTATGGTCCAGCCATACAATGGAATACTAATGCAGCCACCAAACGAATGAAGCAGCTCTCTATTGATTTGGAAAGATCTAGGACTGCTGAAAAAAGTGCTACAAACTGTGTGACTTGAAACGATGGAAATGTATTATATCACAGTTCTGGATGCTAGAAGTCCAAAATCAAGGTGTCGGCATGGCCCTGCTCCCTCTGAAGCTTATAGGAGCGGATCGTTCCTTGTCTGTTCTTAGCTTCTGATGACTTGTAGCAAGCCCTGGCGTTCCTTGGCTCACAGCTGCATCACTCCAGTATCTGCCTCCGATGTCAGTCATCACATCACATTCTCACTGTGCGTCTGCGTCCTCCTTTTATAAGGACACCAGTCACATAGGATTAAGGGCGCAGCCCACTCCAGTATGACCTCATCTTAACTTTCTTTACATCCACAGTGACTTTATTTCCAAATAAGGTCACTTTCTAAGATGCTGGGGGTTAGGACTTCAAGATATCTTTTGGGGGACCCAATTCAATCTATAAAAATCTCCAAGACAAATTGGATTTTCCCCTAATTTTCTCAAAGCAAGGTGCAGAGCAGAGTATATAACACCTTTGTGTAAAAGAAATGTGTACACACATATACATAAATGTGTATAAATGCATTAGACTATCTCCAGAAGGGTTCATAAGATACTAGTAGTTTCCAAGCACAAGAACAGTAGAGCTGGTAGAAACAATATAGAAGAATCATAGTTTTTAGTTATTACTTTGTTTGTACTTTTGAATCCTGTGTTAACCAATTTTTTAAATCCCCTTCCACAGCTGTTCTTTACTTACCGTGAATCTATTTAACATTCAGTTCCCTCAAATATTAGGAGAAGGTATTCAGATCTTTTCTTCTGAGCTGCCCTGGGAAGATTAATCCAGGAGAGAATTCATTCAGTTGAAGGCCAATCCAAAATGTTAAACAGAGAGCCAGAAAACAGAACCAGGGTGAGAGACTGGGCTCAGAAATTTGCAATCAGCATCTCAAGCAAAGCAGGTACATACGGCAGAGAGTGAGTTCCCATTCTCCAACAGGATTATCATGGATCTGAGAGCAGAGTGAGGTCATGCTCAGGAGTGGCCAGCAAGCCCTATCATTGTGGTTCTAAGTGCGGTATTTCCTACACCTGCCAGTCCTGGGAATCAATTTTTCTGCCTACAGATTCTTCACCCCCTTCTCCAGAGACTCTGATTCAGTGAATTGGAGGCTCTGGCCGTGAAATGTGGATGTTTAACACATACAGAGAGAAAGTTTGGGAAACGCTAACGGGCAGAGAGAGAAAGGAGAGTGCTTAATGATCACCCTTGGTGTGTTCTCTTTCTCTACCTGACTCTCCTTAAAATTAACCCTGATCCTAAGGTATGAGCAAGATATTCAGTTCAGGACTCCTTGGATGGCCTGTCTTGGGCTGTACCATCCCAATATTATCTGCTATTCGTTTCTGCTTTTCCCCCAGCAACTGTAACATCGAAAGTTCTCTGACACAGGCTTTATTGGACTCTGCATCATTTAGATCATGTGAGAAGACAGTTGGCCTGATATTCCAGAGAGTTTCAAGACAGGGTAATCCTGAGAAATCAAGATGTAGAATAGAACTTTTAATGGGAGGAAAAAAAACCTCCTTCTCAGGACCTGTCTTCTGCAAGTCCACAATTAGGAAATATACTGTTGGCAAAAAATGTTCTAAACTGTATTTTGATGCAATTTGCTCTGGAAGGAATAAATAATATGCTGTCTAAACAGGATTGGTAATAAAATCTATTTGAGAAATACTTGTAATTATCCCACACTTAAAATGCATATTATCATAGTTAAGACCCTAAGAAGTCCTTGATGTAAAGAAATTTATTGAACTTTACTGAAATCAGAGCTTATAAAAGGTACTTGACTGCACATTGTTTCCTTAGATGTTATGTATTAGTATTCTTGGAAATCTGAGATTCCAAGGAGCGGAGTTTGGAAAACATTGCCTTAAATATTTCCACATCTCATTTGCTAAGTTTGGAGAATAGTTTGGGAAGGGAAATATTCTGATAGAAATGAAGTCATCTGAGTGGATGAGATAGGACTTTCTGGGAGCATTTATTTATTTAACAAACATTTATTGAACATCATCTAGAAAAATAAACTAGACAAAGTATTTTTTCATAAAACATAGGGATTTTTTGGTAGACTCCTTTGGTAATATGAATCATTTTGTAATTTTGTTTTAAAAAATTGTAGACATTTTCTGGTATATTCTCCTTTACAGAATATTCAATTTGATTAATATGAGAGCACACTAGCTTGTTGGGCCAACAAGTGTTGATATATTGGCTCAAAAAATACCAGATTATGAGAACATTGAGGTATTTAAGTTTCAGATATGTAGTACGACTAATGTTTAGTTTTATAATAAACTTATTTAAATGAATAAAATAAAGTAATAAAGTTAATGACAAATATAAAATTATCTAAGGACAGAATAAGGCTTCCAATTAAACATGGCAAATTGAGCCTGTTTATTTCTATACTCTCCTAAAACCCCACATAAATGGCCTCAATGGAATAAAAAAGGAATAAATCCACTATGACAAAGAGAACAAGGTCGGTAATAATAGCAGCTAAGAGATATCCACAAGGTTCTGGAAGGTGGAAAGTTGATGACTGAGTGATGAGACTTAGCTCAGCAGAGAAAGTGGAAGCCCAGCTGCCTGCAGTGAGAGATGCCCCAGCAAGAAGTGTACTTACTGAACTGTAAATGCCATAAAGCTCCAGGATGGTAAGATACTGATTATTCCCAAAGAACCAGGGTGTGGGATGCGGCTAAAAAGTAGAGAATTAGATGAAAGATGATAAGTAACAATAAGACCTCCAGATGCCCTCTTCAGCCAATAACATCAGGCATACGCCTCCAGCATCTGCAAGAAGCAAGATGAAGAGCCAGCCCAACCATGAAGCTACTGAAGCCTAGGCCTCGGGCTCCCCATGCACAGGTCCCTTCCAAGGCCTTGTATTTAATTGTGCTTCATAATTTTATGTTTTCTTTGTCCAGAAGAGGGCCCTCCAAATGATATAAGCTTGAGGCCCCACAAAACCTAGATCCACCCTAGAGAGAGTAGAGATACTGGACCAGGAGACACCATTCTAAAAACAAGGGGGATTTCTTTTTTTTTGAAGTATGGTTGATTTACAATGATTCAGGTATACAGTAAAGTGATGCAGTTATACATATACATATATATATTGTCTTTCAGATTCTTTTCCATTATAGTTTATTATGAGATATTGAGTATAGTTCCCTGTGCTAAATAGCAGGTCCTTGTTGTTTACCTATTTTAATATAGTGGGGTATATCTGTTAATCCCAAATTCCTAATTTATCCCTCCCTCCCCTTTCACCTTTGGTAACTATAAGTTTGTTTTCTATGTCTGAGAGTCTATTTCTGTTTTGTAAATAAGTTCGTTTGTATAATTTTTTTTAAGATTCCACATATAAGTGATATCATACGGTATTTGTCTTTCTCGTTTTGACTTAACTTCACTTGGTATGATAATCTCTAGGTCCATCTATATTGCTGCAAATGCTATTATTTCATTCTTTTTTATGGCTGAGTAGTGTTCCATTGTATATATGTACCACATTTTCTTTATCCATTCATCTGTCAATGGACATTTAGCTTGTTTCCATGTCTTGGCTATTGTAAATAGTGCTACAATGAACATTGGGGTGCATGTATCTTTTCAAATTAGAGTCTTCATCTTTTCTGGATATATGCTCAGGAGTGGGATTAACGTGTCATATGGTAGCTCTATTTTTAGTTTTTTAAGGAACCTCCATACTGTTCTCCATAGTAGCTACACCAATTTACATTCCCACCAACAGTGTAGGAAGGTCCCCTTTTCTTCACACCCTCTCCAGCATTTATTATTTGTAGGCTTTTTGATGATGGCCATTCTGACCAGTGTGAGGTGATACCTCATTTTAGTTTTGATTTGCATTTCTCTAATAATTAGTGATGTTGAGCACCTTTTCCCATGCCTATTGTCCAGCAGTATGTCTTCTTTGGAGAAATGTCTATTTAGGTCTTCTGCCCATTTTTTGATTGGGTTGTTTGTTTTTTTGATATTGAGCTGTATGAGCTGTTTGTATATTTTGGAAATCAATTCCTTGTCTGTTGCATTGTTTGTAAATATTTTCTCCCAATCTGTAGGTTGTCTTTTCATTTTGTTTGTGATTTCCTTTACTGTGTAAAAGCTTTTAAGTTTATTTTTTTATAGATTTATTTAATTAATTTATTCATTTATTGGCTGCGTTGGGTCTTCATTGCTGGGCGCGGGCTTTCTCTAGTTGCAGCGAGCAGGGACTACTCTTCGTTGCAGTGCGAGAGCTTCTCATTGCGATGCTGTCTCTTGTTGCAGAGCACAGGCTCTAGGGGCGCAGGCTTCAGTAGTTGTGGCATATGGGCTTCAGTAGTTGTGTCACAGGGGCTCAGTAGTTGTGGCTCACGGGCTCTAGAGCGCAAGCTCAGTAGTTGTGGTACACAGACTTAGTTGCTCCACGGCATGTGTGATCTTCCCAGACCAGGGCTCGAACCCATGTCTCCTGCTTTGGCAGGCAGATTCTTAACCACTGTGCCACCAGGGAAGCCCCTAGCTTTTAAGTTTAATTATGTCTCATTTGTTAAAAACAAGGGGATTGGGCTTCCCTGGTGGTGCAGTGGTTGAGAGTCCGCCTGCCGATGCAGGGGACACGGGTTCGTGCCCCGGTCCGGGAGGATCCCACATGCCGCGGAGCGGCTGGGCCCGTGAGCCATGGCCGCTGAGCCTGCACGTCCAGAGCCTGTGCTCCGCAGCGGGAGAGGCCACAATAGTGAGAGGCCAGCCTACCGCGAAAAAAAAAAAAAAACAAGGGGATTGTGTGAGAATCTGCGTGAAAAACTGTTCCCTTATACTCCTGCCACAGCTCAGCTTCTGGAACAGTGTAGCCTGGCTATCCTTTCAGGAAAGAGACTAGAAAACACTGACCAGGTCAAAATCAACGACCTATAGAAACTGACATTTACAGGGGCCCATCTGTCTTTTCAGGGAATTCCCACCCTGACCCAATCTCGCCACAGCAAAGCTCACTGGTTGACAAGTCCTACAGCTTAAAAGCCTCACTTCAAGTATGAATAGACAGTCAAGAATCACCAAAGAAAATCCTTCAACATAACAGCTAGAAAAAAAGCAGAGAAAAATTTTAACACTAAAAGCAAACCTTATTACAAATATCCTCAGAAAGAAAAAATACTGCATCTGTTTAAAAACTTCATTTATATATATATATAATACTATACATACATATAAAATACATACATATATAGTACACATACGTGTATATTATATATACATAAATATACGTATGTGTGTATGTATATAGACACACGTACATTCAAAATGTAAGACAAAGATATTGGATATTTAAATATGTATGATAGCAGATGGATTGGATATTTAAATATGTGTGATAGCAGATGGATTGAAATATAACATTGAGAAAATTTGATTAATAACAAGGGTTCCAGAAATAAAGTGTGAAAAAATGAAAAGAAGGAAGTTATAAAAAAGAAAGGAAGGAAGTTACCAAAGAAATAACACAGGCAGGGAGTTCCCTGGTGGTCCAGTGGGTAAGACGCTGTGCTCCCAGTGCAGGGGGCCGGGTTCCATCCCTGATCGGAAAACTAGATCCCGCATGCATGCCGCAACTAAGAGTTTGCATGCTGCAGCTAAGAAGTCCACATGCTGGAACTGAAAGATCCTGCATGCAGCAACAAGATCCCGCTTGCCACAACTAAGACCCGGTACAGCCAAAATAAACTACATACATACATACATACATACATAGATAAGAAGTAACACAGGCAGATGTCCCAACTGTGAAAATTTGAGTTTCCAAATTAAAATAGTCTACTAAATATCCAGCACAATAGAGAATAAGTTAATAATAATAACAATAATAATAATGGCTAATGTTCACAGAGGGCTTTTGTGCCCAGCACTGTTCTAAACATTTTGAAGTATTAGTATTGGGTTGGCCAAAAAGTGCGTTCAGGTGTTTCCGTAACATCTTACAGAACATTTTACAGCCAACAGAGGCATAGAAAAGTTGAGTACCTTCCAGAGGTAGAGAGCTAATTAAGTGACAGATCTAGCAGTCTGGCTCTAGAATCTGTGCTCCTAGTCACTACACATTTTTGCCTCTCCAGAAAAAAAAAAAAATCTTGTGAAAGCGCAGTTATTCTGAAATTTTAAAACCCGAAGTCTCCCAATGGGAAAAGATAGGTCACACACCAAGGACTGGGAACAAGAATGGCATCAGAATTCTCAAGAGCACTACTGAACACCAGTTAGCAATGGAGCAATCCTTCCAGATTTCTAAGGAAAAATAATTTCCAACCTAAATACTATACCAGGCTCTCCATCAAGGATGAGAGTAGAATAAAAGCATGTCAATCATGTCAGGCTGCACACATTCACTTCCTGTGCACTCTTTCTCCAGAAGCTGCTGGAGAACTAAATCAAGAAGGAGTAGAGGGGCTTCCCTGGTGGCGCAGTGGTTGAGAGTCCGCCTGCCGATGCAGGGGACGCGGGTTCGTGCCCTGGTCCGGGAAGATCCCACATGCCGCGGAGCGGCTGGGCCCGTGAGCCGTGGCCGCTGAGCCTGCGTGTCTGGAGCCTGTGCTCCGCAACGGGAGAGGCCACAGCAGTGAGAGGCCCACATACTGCAAAAAAAAAAAAAAGAAGGAGTAGAATGAGGTGTCCAGGAAAGGAGTTGCACCGAGGAGAGAGCAGAGGGAAATCCTGGAGGATGATAAAAGAGGTCCCAGGTGACAGCTGTGCTGCAGGCCTGGAAAGCTCCCCACAGGACTGGAGCAAGAGGACATGGGTCTCTGGAAGGAATAATGAGAGGAAGAAGAGGAGGAAGAGGGAGAAACTGAGAGATCAGCTGTAGTATTTGATTATATTGAGAAAAGTTTTCTAGTTCTGGCAGCATATTTAGGAATGAATTCATTTTCAGTACATGAAACACTAAGCAGATGCAATAATGAGGCCATTTCAGACTCAGAGAAAATAGTTGTACAATAAATGAAGGGTAATCATAGTATAATTTATGCCTCAGTGTTGAGTCATATTTATCTAATTATACCAATGAAAGCATCAAACATTTCATTAGAGCTCTCAATATATTCAGTGAACGGAGGAAGGGGACATGGATCCTTTCCTCTTCTCCTTCTTAATCTTCATATCATGGATCCCACTTTCTGGAATTATCCAAGAAATGTTGTCTATTTTTTACCTTTTCATACCAGAATGTAAGTTCATAAGTATGGGGACTTTGTCTTATCCACTGGTATATCCCCAGTTATTTCCAGGAAGGGGCAGTGCAGGTATAATTGTGATAAATCCCCTTTTTTCGATAAAAAATCAACAGGCAATGTCCAATATTGAAAAATCTTGAAATAATAGTATGAGCATATCATATCAAATAATACCAGTAGAAACCACTAAGATAGTTGAAAGATTTCCTGTGGGGAGCAGAGATTGGGAACGCAAAGGGATAAAGCAGGAGAGAGCTGTATTCTATTATAAGCCTTGTAATGTTTTCTGACTCTTAAATTATTAAATTTATTACCTTGATAAATAATAAACTCCAAAAAGAGAAAAAAATAAATACTGTAAAATTATGCTTGGCAAAGTGAAGTTTCATATTTGAAACATTTTATAGTAGTGTTTTATTTATTTATTTTTTATTCATTTTTTTTTTTGCGGTACACGGGCCTCTCACTGTTGTGGCCTCTCCCATTGCAGAGCACAGACTCTGGACGCGCAGGCTCAGTGGCCATGGCTCACGGGTCCAGCCACTCCGCGGCATGTGGGATCTTCCCGGACCGGGGCACGAACCCGTGTCCCCTGCATCGGCAGGCGGACTCTCAACCACTGCGCCACCAGGGAAGCCCTGGGTAATTTATTTTAATTCACTGTTGCTTCTAACAGAGATTGAGAACTGCTACATTCAATTCCCAAACCTGAATTTGATACCCAAACTTGATTAGGTATCAGAATCACCTAAGAAGCTTCCTAAAAATGCATCCCTTCCAGCTCCAAACTCTGATTATGACTAAGTGGCACTCAGACCACAGCTGTTGACTTTTCTCATTCAGTGAATTTGATTTGACAAATTACAGAGGCAAAGATCTTGCAGTGCGTGATCCACTTAGAGAAAATGTTCAGTTTGGACTTACGTACAAGGAACTGATAAACTAGCAGGGAGAGTGTAACTCTCCTTTATCTCTACTCGAGTTCCCCTCCCCCACAAACATGCCTCTCTCTTTCTGTTGATACTTGGCTTAATTCCCGCTTGAATTGGAGATTTGGAAGTTGGAGCAAGTCAGCACCTACCAGCTGCTTCCAAGCCCCTGCGGGAGCCCAGAATAACCTCACAGTCATGCTTTCTGCGAGGCTGGGCTTGCAAAAGATTGTGTTGCTCTTTCACCAGAAATACATATTATATAATGGTAAATATTGTCACCATTTCCTCCATATACCACGTGTTATAATGTTCATATATATACTATATATAGTGTATATATATAGACTATTTCACTGTGAATGAATGTCTGGGTTACTGAATAGCAATATATGTTTAATCATCGTACATATAAACTCACGAAGCCTCACGACAGCCTGTCTAAGAGGCTGGAAAAGCCTCATTTGGGCACAGGAGCAACTGAAATGAAAACTGTCGTAGTAGCCAAGCCAGGTCTTCTGTCACCTGGACCCGACACCAGCATTCCTTCTATTCTAGTATGTTCCACTGTCTCTTGTGGAGAGAGTGGAGACTTTTCTTCCTTCAAGAAAGTCAGATTTCAAGTTCTGAATGTGCAGTTTAGCTTCTGATGAATCGTTTCCTTTGCAGAAGAGAAGGTCTGGGGTGCTGGATACTCTAAGCAGTCAGGCCAATACCATTTATATAATAATTTTATATATTACTTAGGATTGTCTTTTTTCCACATGGAAATCACTGGCTGTGTTTAAAAGCTACACATTTTCTGCAAAACTGCTTAGCAGCACAACAGTGAAACCAATTTTTATTTTATCAAAATGGAGAAGCATTTGACATGCGAGGGTCCAAGGATTGTTTTTCCATGTTGACGTAGTTGGTGCTTAATATCTGGTTCTTGAAAATAACGATGCCACTCGTATTAGCAGTCATGACACATGCACCTTAGCCATCCTGTGTGCATCAGTCAGACACTATTTGACCTTGCTGTGCTGAAGCACAAAGAGAGATCGTATGTGGAAAAGCCAAAAGGAGACTGGAGTGGTTATACAGAGGGGTCTAATTACAGGTATTTGAAGCATAAAAGCGTTGTTTAGAATCTCTTCGCAGAGATAAGCTTGTCCTCTACCAGCTGTATTTTTTCCGTGCTCTCTTCTGCTTTTGTGGAAGTCAGCTCCTTTGTTACCCTTCCAAAGTGTTTAAATTAGACCGGAGTTATATTTTGAGAGACAATTACAAAAAACTCTAGAGCCCTACAAAAGGTTGCAAAAGACAAAAGAATTTTGTCTAATTAATCCTCTTGATTTTACTTCATTTTAGAATGTAAGATGGAGAAGAGAAAATCTGAACGGGAGTGGAGACCTTATTTTTAGCCCTTATTCTGCACACACATGATATAAACCCCTGGGCATATCACCTAACTTCCCAGAGCCTGTATCTCCTTGTGTGTGAAATGAAGGCATGAGACTAGACTGATCTTCTGTCCCAGCCCAAGCATCCCATAATGCTGTGTCTCTACAGGTCTCAGGTTTAATCTTCTTTCTACACTGAACATATCTGAGATCTAAAATTCTATGTAGATCCTCTCCTGAGACATTATTTTGATGCCACTAACACTGGTTTTCAAATCGTGGTACTCAAACTTCCTTCTAACAGAATCATGTGGAATGCTTATTTAAAATGCAGAATCTGGGCTTCCCAGGTGGCGCAGTGGTTAAGAATCCGCCTGACAATGCAGGCGACATGGGTTTGAGCCCTGGTCCGGGAAGATCCCACATGCCGCGGAGCAACTAAGCCTGTGCGTCACAACTACTGAGCCTGAGCTCTAGAGCCCGCGAGCCACAACTACTGAGCCCACGTGCCACAACTACTGAAGCCCACGCACCTAGAGCCCGTGCTCCATAATAAGAGACGCCACCGCAATGAGAAGCCCATGCACCACAACAAAGAGTAGCCCCTGCTCACCGCAACTAGAGAAAGCCCACGTGCAGCAACGAAGACCCAACACAGCCAAAAATAAATAGATAAATAAATTTATTTAAAAAAAATACATAAAATGCAGAATCTTGGGAATTCCCTCGCGGTCCAGTGGTTAGGACTCGGTGCTCTCACTGCCAGGGCCGGGGTTCAATCCCTGGTCGGGGAACTAAGGTCCTGCACGCCACGTGGCACAACCGAGGGGGAAAAAAAAAAAAAAGCATTATCTTGAGCCTTGACCCAAGCCTCTTAAATCAAAATCTTTAGGACGGGATCTAATGTACAGCAGGGTGGCCATAGGTAACAGTACTGTAAAATTCTCACCACACACGCACACACACAATGATAATACTGTGAGGTATCGGGCACGTTAACTTCCTGATTGCAGTAATCATTTTACAAGATATACATATATTAAATCATCACCTTGTACGCATTGAACTTACACAGTGTTATATGCCAATTATATATCAGTGAAGCTGGGGGAAAATAATATTCCTAAAATCTGTAGAATGGGAGGAGGGATTCAGGAATGTGACCAGTGGCCTCCATGGGGATCCCTAATTCCTCTAAAGCTTGAGAACGACTGAGAAGCCAGCAGTAAACCGTAGAAGAGGGGAGGGAAGGGTGACAGTGGAAAGTGATCATCGCTACCTAGTTTTGGATGCGGAGGAAACAGGTGTGGAGGGAAGAAGGGTGCAATCTGGGTGCTCCTGGAGAATACATCTCTCTGCTGACATTGTCACCCTGGTTTCGTGTTTGAACAGACTGAAGTCAAGCACTGACTATGAGAACTGTTGCATAGAAATGCCCCTCGGTCACAACATCACTCGTTACAATGAGTCTCTAGCTTATGGGTTTTTTTTTCGGTTTTTGGTTTTTTTGCGGTACGCGGGACTTTCACTGCTGTGGCCTCTCCCGTTGCGGAGCACAGGCTCCAGACGCGCAGGCTCAGCGGCCATGGCTCACGGGCCCAGCCGCTCCGCGGCACGTGGGATCTTCCCAGACCGGGGCACGAACCCACGTCCCCTGCATCAGCAGGCGGACTCTCAACCACTGCGCCGCCAGGGAAGCCCTAGCTTATGTTTTTTGTAATATTCAAAACCAGGCAAGTAGGTCAGGGTTCTGTTTTAGGAACGAGGAAATGGCCTTCCTCAAGAAGCAGAGAGAAAAAAGGTAAATGGTAACCATTTAGGATTTCTGAAGATTTTTTCAAGAGTGGAAATAAACCCTTTGGTGAATTAAAATATATTCTTTTCATGCTGGGGATTTTGCTCGAATTTTATTTATCCTGGTGTGGGAACTGTCATTCAGAGTGTTTAGGTGAGATCATTTGTGTGAATCCCTGGAAAACCCATGCTTGTTCAGCGTTAGCTCCTACCATGGGTTTGTCTCTGTAGGTTCTATATTGCCTTTTTAGCACAAACACACAAAATAGAAAGAGAAGGGAAAATCTCATCAGTCAATGTCTCAACTTCAGACAAGTTTGAGATCAAGCCTCAGGGAATCCAATCATCTCTTGATAAACCAAACATCCCGTGTGAGAGGACCCTGACTTGCCCAGCATTGGGCGAAGTGCAAATCTCCACATCACTTGAGTGGAGAGTTGATCTGGTGAAGGAGCTGCTCTGGCTTAGAAGGATCTTTCAAAAACTACAGACAGTGCATGCCCCCCAGCACAGGGTAGCACTGCCTGGGAAGGCCCAGCAACCTAAAAGGACCTAAATAATAATAGCAACATTCTGGCTTTGCATTGGCTGAAGAGTATGTTTCTAGACTTATGGTAAGCAGGCTCCTGGGGTGACCTTACTCCCACTCGAGCTCAAGCGTCATCTTAGTGGAAAGGAGAATAGAAGTAAAGGGGAAAGGAGAACATAGATATGCTTTCCTTCCCCATGGCCTCCTAAACAAATGAACAACCCTCTTGCGGAGGCCTTCCCTGTCTATTCATCCTTTTCCACTTTATTTTTCTTCATAATATTGATGCTCATTTTGTTTCTTGTCCATATCCACTTCATTAGAATCTACACTCCATGAAGGATGGATTTCTGTCCACATGTTCACAGCTACTGCCCCACTTCCTAGAAGAGTTTCTGGTGCTTAGTAGGTGCTCACTAAATACTTGTGGAAAGAATGAATAGACCCCTATTAGATGATATCCTTCCCATATTCAGTGATATAGAATTAGTATATTTTATGCAGTTTTAGAATTGTGCCCCCCAAAATGACAATAAAGTATTTAGGGAGATGGACCAAGGTGGAATGTTTACCTGGCTGGTTATTTCTGGCTTTCAGATTAGATAACTTAGTCATTGAGAGCTTCAGCTCTGGAATCAAACTATCTTGGTTTGAATCCTGGCCCTGCTAGCTGTGAAATCTCCAACAAGTTAATTAACTTCTCTGTGCCTCAGTTTCCTCCACTGTGAAATGGGGTAATAATAGGAAGGTAGCTCTAAGTATCAAATGTATCTAAAGTGTTTGAAATGTGGTCCTGCGCACAGTAGACAAGAGTAACACTTACTGTGGTTGCTTTCCTGTGAATCTCATGTTATCTCTTCCATAAGTGGTGCTTTCAATAGACCATAAACACACAGTTACACTCGTGTTCTTGAGTTAAATCTGGATGTCTTAAAATATGTAGCTGCATGACCTTTATGAGAATCAGAAGGTACAACTTATGTCCAAAGAACAAAAGGAGGGCCACTCTTTAAGCAGTGAAGCCAGTGTCACAACCACAACAACAATGAAATAAGAAGTATTATTTGTTTAATATTTTATCTTATTTTTAAAATTTTATTTTTGGCTGCATTGGGTCTTTGTTGCTGTGCATGGGCTTTCTATAGTTGCAGCGAGTGGAGGCTACTCTTCCTTGCGGTGTGCAGGCTTCTCGTTGCGGTGGCTTCTGTTGCGGAGCACAGGCCCTAGGTGTGCAGGCTTCAGTAGCTGTGGCACGTGGGCTCAGTAGTTGTGGCTCGTGGGCTCTAGAGTGCAGGCTCAGTAGTTGTGGAACACGGGCTTAGTTGCTCCGTGGCATGTGTGACCTTCCCGGACCAGGGCTCGAACCCGTGTCCCCTGCATTGGCAGGCAGATTCTTAACCAGTGTGCCACCAGGGAAGCCCTAATATTTTAAATCTATCTATCCACCCTTCTAACTATCCACCCATCCATCTATCTACCCATCTATCTCTTTGTCTGTCTATCCTACTGTAATTGTATAGTCCTATCTATTAAGAAGTTATTTGTTAATGGAAGTTTCTCATCTGAAACAGTAAGACACCAAGCACACTAACATAGCAATTACTTTGTGTCAGGTACCAGTCTAAGCACTTAGAATGTCAGTGTAAACACCCATGCATTCACTTGCTACTTCAGAAATTCTATTTAAAAATTTCAAACTCAGAAACACACTTTCATGGATGGGTAATCTTAATTTCATTGTCCGTATTTGTTCTCAGTGACTCATATAAGCTTCCCGTGGCCATAGTCCCATAACTTCTGCCTTCTGGAGACATCCCAATGGGCTGCAGTATTCATGAAATAATGGTATTCAAGGGTAACCCAACTGCTTCAGCCAAGATATCCTTAAACTCTCCAAACTTCTGGGGCTATTTCATTTTATATCATTTTACATCCAAAATGAAAGAAGTCCCGTCTCTACCCCCAACATCGCTGAGGAGTTCAGTTCTCCTTAGGGTTCCTAGCTGCCTGTTTTTCCACACTTACTTCCTCCTAACATCCCTCTCAGTATGAACAAAGCTCCATTTTCTTTCAAGGGGTCCACCTTGGACCTCCTCTCTTCTTCATGCCCCCCGGAGCATTAGTTTCACAAAGCTGTTACTTGTAGCTGACTTGTATTGATCTTTTGAGGGAGGGAAGATGTGGTAGGAGAAGAGAGGGTAAAGAGAACACAACAGCAGTCATTTCAACACAGAACACAAAAAAACCTTAAACAATTTCAGACATCACTCTTCCTGACACTTTTGGGCCATTTCCCACCATTGAGAATTTCTCACTGCCTGTCTCCTGTCAGACCTTGAGGTTCCTTCCTCTCTTCCATGACCCTGCTTGCTTTCCTTTCTCCCTGTTTCCCAGGCCCTTTACTCATTTATTCACTCCTCTCTTCAAGGTTTCCTGCTGAAATACAAATAAGCTCTCTCTCTCCGTCTCTCTCCCCCTCCCCCCAGGCAAATGACAAGGGGGCCTTCCTTAACCGAGATAAACATCTTACGATGTTTTCCTGAAAAGAACCATCTACCCCAGGATTGAATTACGACATTACTCATGGGAGTTCCAGAAGTTCTGTGTAGAAGGGACTTTGTAGATTTAGTCTAATTGAAAGGGAATTGAGAAAATGTGTCTTGAAATTGTGCTTGCACAGCAAACAAACTGTTTTTAACTTAGTTGTGTATCAAAGTCCTGGCAGAAATCAAAATTCCACTCAAAGGGCTTGAAATGAAGAGAATTTAATTAAGGGACTGTTTCCAGAGGTGTGGGTGGGTTAGAGAAACCAGCAAGGAACCTTGTGGCCCCCGGGACAAGGACAGTAGGAAGCCATCACCCCCCCCCCCAGGTCTGAAGGAGCGAGGGAGGGAAGAGGTGTCTCTGTGTTCCTGACAGTTAGAGCTGGGGAAGAGCCAGTAATGATGCCGAAACCAGCCTCTGTACCCCAACACTGAATTAAATCTCAGAGACAGAGTTTTGGGTGAAGTAGAAAAGAACAGCTTTATTGCTTTGCCAGGCAAAGGGGGCCACAGCAGGCTCATGCCCTCAACACTGTGTGTCCTGACCTGGAGTGGGTAGTGAGGAGTTTTATAGTACCGGTTCACAGGGGGCGTGGTCAACTCGTGGACATTCTTCTGATTGGTTGGTGGTGAGGTAAGTGGGAGTCAGCATCGTCAACCTTCTGGTTCCAACCTGTCTGGGGTCTATGTGCTGGTGGGCAGTGTACTGTTAACTTCTCCCACCTGCTGGGGGTTTCAGTACCTGCAAAACAGCTCAAAGATATTGTTATGTGTTGATATATCCCTTGAGGGGGAACCAGGACCCTGTCCCAAGGCTGCACTATTGTTTCTTTTTTTTTTTTTTTTTTTTTTTTTGCGGTGCGCAGGCCTCGCACTGTTGTGACCTCTCCTGTTGCGGAGCACAGGCTCCAGACGCGCAGGCTCAGCGGCCATGGCTCACGGGCCCAGCCGCTCCGCGGCATGTGGGATCTTCCCGGACCGGGGCACGAACCCGCGTCCCCTGCATCGGCAGGCGGACTCTCAACCACTGCGCCATCAGGGAAGCTCTGCGTTATTGTTTCTTGACTGCTCCTCCCTTGTCTCTGCATCCCCTCCCTTCCCTGATTAGCAAGTGTTTGAACCTGCCCATTGCAACTCAGGGAGGGTCAGGGAGGCTGAATGAAGCCTATTTCCTGTAATCAAGAAATGGGGGACGCAGAAAGGCTTTTGTGCCCAGGAGCCCCACAGGGCCCTGCTCAGTTTCGGTAAGAGGTGTTATCTTAGGGGTTACAGGCCCCAATGCTGGGAGGGAGGAGAGGAAGTCGTACCTTGATCTTGCCTTCCTCTTGCCCTCTGAGCTCCTGCAGACGCTTCCCAGGGGCTGAACCCAGCCAGAAGCTAGAGGGCAGGACTTCCCCTGGTGGTGCAGTGGTTGAGAATCCACTTGCCAATGCAGGGTACGTGGGTTCGATCCCTGATCCGGGAAGATCCCACATACCGCAGGGCAACTAAGCCCGTGCGCCACAACTACTGAACCTACCCTCTGGAGCCCACGAGCCACAACTACTGAGCCCACGAGCCACAACTACTGAAGCCTGGGCGCCTAGAGCCTGTGCTCCACAGCAAGAGAAGCCACCGCGATGAGAAGCCCATGCACCGCAACAAAGAATAGCCCCCGCTCACCTCAACTAAGCCCGCACACAGCAGAGAAGACCCAACGCAGCCAAAAATAAATAAATTAATTAATTTTTTAAAAAAAAAGAAGCTAGAGGACAAGGGAGCCCTGGCAAAGGAGTCTGCAGGATTCCTCACCTGTGGCCCAGAACAGATGGGGTGGTGTCGGTTGATGGAGAATCACCAAAATCGATTGTATATTTATTTGGCGTAACTTTGAAAACAGAAACTGCGAGGACGAAGGACAGCTTGACCACTGCTGGCCACTTCCTGGAAGGTAGAAGCAACTGCAGTCAGACTGTTTCACATTGAAATTGTCCCCTCCTAATACCCTGGGAGGCTGTTGTGGAGACAGAGGTTAGGCCTCTCCTCCTTCCCCATTCCTGGGGAAAGGTTTGAGTTATGGGCAGAGCAAGGTGTAAGGGAAGTATCTGAGTGGTATTCACCTTGGTCTTGTTGCCAAGATTCCTACTTCCTTTGCACCACGGATTAGCTCGAAACACTCTCTGTTATAAGAAACAGTAAAGCAGTTTTCGAAGCATAAAACTAACCTGCAACAACCAATCCAGAAGTTGAGTCCAGCACTGGGAGAATTCAAACACAATTGAGGATGTACACTTTTCAACTCTAAATTCTTCTTTATTGCCTCTAAACTCAAGCTCTCAACCAACCATGACAAGAGTTTACATTCTTCTTTGAAATCAGTGAGGCAAAAACAGATTACCAAAAGCTGAAGAAAAGGATGCAGTGTTGATTCTTTCCTCGGTGCTGAATACTAATTTGAGGGGATGTCCTTGGTTCTTTTCAGAGAATGGAGGCTGCAGTATCAACCCCTAGGGACTTCCAGCCAGCCTGGCCCACTGCCCAGTGGTCCTTCATCTCGTTCTGTCTGCAGTTGCCAAGAGAGTGATGGAAGAATTTCTAGAAGAGGCTTCATTTCAATCCAACTCCCTAGCTGGGTCAGTGACCACCTTGGCTCCTGGGCGCAATCATAGCGTGAGGGTATGGCTCTGACCTGCAAGTCCCCAGGGTATGCTATGATGTCAGAGAGCATGATGAAATGTCCAAGAGAATACTGTCCTCTGTAAAGTTAACTTTGACATGACCTGAGGAATAAGGGAAAGAAGTACCCTTGGACGTACATGTTGCCTGAGCCCCTCCTTCACATTTTTAGTGTCCAGGATAGCCTGTGGAAGAGGTCCTGAGCTGGGTGCCTTACATTATTCACCTCAAAATAAATACGGGAGATGCATGCTAAAATATCTCTATTTTACAGAGAAAACAGGTTTGAGGAAATCATTGGTTTGCTCAAAGACACACAACTTGTACGTGGTAGAGCTGACATCAAAACCCAGTTTCGTCTGTGTTCAAAGACTTTGCACCTAATAATCACACCACATGGATTGAGTATGTCAGGGAATTTGGAAGGAGAGTAGTGAGGTGGTATATCGTATGGATGGTTAAAGTTGTTTCCAGAGTTATGAATCTGTGATATTGTGATTTATAAGATATATATTTGGTCATTCAGATGACTGAAACGTATTTCTCATTATATTTGGTCTTCATCCACTGTTCATGGCTTACAGTTCTGGGAACCCTTGTCCTAAGTGTTGAAAGTGTTAAAGATGTCTTTTGTTGTGTAAATGAGGTGATTTGGGGAAGCACCTTGGATGGGGGCTGGTTGCCAGGAGAACCAACCACGTGATAAGACCATAGGGACTCTTAGTTCAACTTCCTGGAGGTTGAATCAGTTGCCAGTGGCCAGTGATTTAGTCAATCATGCCTATGTAATGAAGCCTCCATAAAAAAACCAAAAGGACAGGGTTCAGAGAGCTTCTGGGTTGGTGAACCAACACATGGATTTGCTGGGAGAGTGTCATCCTGGAGGGGCAAGGAAGCCCATGCCCTTTCCCCATACCTTGCCCTCTGTAGCTCTTCCATCTGGCTGTTCCTGAGTTATATCCTTTGATAATAAACCGGTAATCTAGTAAATAAAATATTTCTCTGATTTCTGTGAGCCACTCTAGCAAATTAATCGAACCCAAGCAGGGAGCCTTGGGAACCTCTGATCTATAGCTAGTCAGTCAGAAGCACAGGTATCAGCCTGAGCTTGTGACTGGTATCTGGAGTGAGTGTGTCTGTGTGTGTTGGTTGGAGGAGGTTGGGGGCATAGGGGGTGTCTGGTGGGACTGAACCCTTAACCTGTGGAATCTGATGCTATCGCCGGGTAAATAGACATCAGAATTGAGTTGAATTCTCAGACAGCCTGCTGGTATCTGAGAATTGCTTTTGGTATTGTGCAGGAAGCCCCTCACCCCCCAACACACATGTTGGAATTGGGTCCAGGATCCCCAAAAGAGAATCTATATACAAGGATAAATTTTATTATCCAGGACTCATGGCTAGAAGTGACAGAAACTCAATTCAATTTCTGGCTTACGTCAGGAAAATAAAAATTGACTTATTTCACCTATAAGTTCAAGGGTTAGTGGCTTCCTGCACAGAACCAAGTGCTTAAATGAAGTTTCCAGGAATCATTCTCTGCATTCATTCATTTACTAATTTTTCTGTGTGTGTGTGTGTGTGTGTGTGTGTGTGTGTGTGTGTGTTGGTTTTAATTTGCACACTGGTTGTGCCTACATAATGGAGAAGATGAGTCCTGACAGCACCAGATTTATTTACATACTCCTGCATGGCCTCAAACTAAGTAAGTAAGCCTCTCTCCCTGACCATCCATATCAATTCTTGAAAGACTTCCTGGTGCAGCTTGGATCACATGCCCATCCTTGGACCAATCACAGTGTTTGAGGGGGAATGTAATACTCTTATTGTCCAGCCTGAGTCATAGGTTCACTCCTAGTAGGACAGGTGAGGTCATATCATCGACAGCGCCAACTGTTCCCAAAAGAGACAGTCCCAAAACAGAAGGAGGCTGGGCAGGCAAATAAAATGTAAGACAATAAAAATGGGCACAAAAATTACTAACTTAACTAACTAACTAAACCGGGTAGTCTCTGTTTGTGGGAGGCTAAATGAGTGAGACAAGCATATGAGAAAAAGTTGCTAGCTACCCCATTAAGCAAGAGATACAATGTGTTAAAAAATAGCTCCCTTGAGCAGAGCATACTGCTTGAACAAAGACAGACAGACGTTTTCCTTATTATTAATGTGTAGAACTATACTACCAGAATAATGATAACTTCTATCCTTGAAGCCTTGTTTTTTTTTCCCCCCAGCAGGGAAATCAGGAATCTCCATAGCCGTTACTCTGAAACAAAAAATCAGTTTAAGAGTAAGAACGTTACGATTATTTTATAGGAAAAGAAAGAGAAATGTCTTTATCCAAAGTCAATGCCTGGTAGACTGAATATAGTCAATCTTTAATTCAGAAACTCTCCTGACAGAATAGCATCCCATGTCTACCTCTGGGTTCTCTCAAGCTCAACATCCCTCCAGAGCTGCTTATCCAGGAGACCATCTTTCTCTGACTGGTTGGTGCTCAGAGAGTCTTGGAGTGAGAACTAGAGGTTAGGAGATGAAGGAGACCAAGGGGTCCTTTACCTTCTCTGTTCTCTGCCTCTCCTTCTTCCAATCACCTTGGAAGCTCAACTTTCAGACTACTCAACTAGCATCTCCTCTGTGCTTTCCTCCATTACAGAACTCTTCTTATTTTGTTGTCCAGTTTGTTGATATGTACATCTTTCCCCATTTTCTGCCAGCCTCCCATCATTGACAAGAGGATGAGGCTCATATTAATTCATTTTTGTACGTACGGCAGTTTTTATACTGCCTGGCATATAGTAGGTACTTAGTAAATGTTGGTTGGAGTGAATGAGAGCTTTACCGTTATATGTAAGGTGGTGATTTTCTGGAGAGAATAAAATTCAGGGAAATTTTTTCAGAACTAAAAGAGCTATGGGTATTATAAATTTAATTATTGATAAATAGCCTAAATATATAATTATATATACTACATAGAATCTCATACTAGATTTTCTTATGGAAAAGTAGTAACAGTATCAAAGGTTTAAGGAAAGTAGTGAGATGTGTAGCTTAAGATGAGTGTTAGGGTCCAGCAGACCTGGATTCTTTTACTGACTGTTCTGCTTGTTATTACTGCTTAACAGTCACCCCAGCTTTAACACAGCAACCAGGTAGTTCTCACTTGGAGTCTCTCATGTATCTCTAGTCAGACTGGGGCTGCAGGCAACTGAAAGTTTGGCTATGCTAGAAATTTTTTTTTTTAATGAAGTATAGTTAATTTACAATGTTGTATTAGTTTCAAGTGTATAGCAAAGTGATTCAGTTATTTATATACATAAAAATGTATCTATTCTTTTTCATAATCTTTTCCATTAGGGTTATTACAAGATATCAAGTATAGCTCCATGTGCTATACACTAGGTCCTTGTTTGTTATCTATTTTATATATAGTAGTGTTTACCTGTTAATCCCAGGCTCCTAATTTATCCCCCCGCTTCCCCCTTTGGTAAGCATAAGTTTGTTTTCTAAGTCTGTGAGTCTATTTCTGTTTTGTAAATAAGTTCATTTGTATCATTTTTTTTGGATTCCACATATAAGTGTTATCATGATATTTGTCTTTCTCTGACTTAGGTCCATCCATGTTGCTGCATATGGCATTATTTCTTTCTTTTTTATGGCTGAGTACTATTCCATTGCATATATGTACCACATTTTCTTTATCCATTCCTCCGTTGATGGACATTTAGGTTGTTTCCATGTATTGGTTATTGTAAGTAGTGCTGCTATGAACATTGGGGTGCATGTATCTTTTTGAATTGGAGTTTTCATCTTTTCCATATATATGCCCAGGAGTGGGATTAATATGTCATATGGTAACTCTATTTTTAGTCTTTTTAAGGAACCTCCATACTGTTCTGCATAGTGGCTGCACCAATTTACATTCCCACCAACAGTGCAGGAGGGTTCCTGTTTCTCCACACCCTCTCCATGTGCTGGAAATGTAAATGGCTCCCTGATGTGCTGGGCTGATGACCAGGTTGCCTATATGTGACCTCTCTAGCATGGAGGTCTCAGGATGGTCATATTTCTCCCATGCCAGTTAGCTTCTACCACAACAAGCATCACAAAAGAGCCAGGTAGAAGCTGCATGACCTGTTCTGAGCCTCAGAAGTCACACACATTGTCATTTCCACTGGATCTGTGAGTTACAAGTGCGTCACGAAGGCGAGCCCAGTTTCTAGGGAAGGGGACATAACCCTCAGTGGGAGAAATGTGAAATAATTTCTGAACAGGTTTAAACCCACTACCCTAGCTCTTCCACTTATTGGAGTAGCCTGTGGGGAAATTAGTCATTTGACTTTTTCTGTCTATGAAATAGCATCCTTGTGAAGATTAAATAAGGTGATGTATTCAAAACACTTAACTCGCAGTAAGCTCTCAAGTGTTCTTTTATTATTGAGAGAAAATATGGGGAAAACTCTTAAAAACAAGGAAACGATATCCAATAATTACATTACCCTGAGAACTGGGGAAAGAATATTACTCTTGTATATTACTCTTGTATTAAGAATTCCTTGTATCTCATGAGAGCATCATTTTAAAAGCATTAAATTCTAACAATATTTTTATACATACAGTCATTCCAAGTTCCAGTCAACTGATTCAAATGTGAACTTCTGGGACCCAATTCATTTGTTTAGAAATGAAAAATGGTCTCCATATATGTGCATGTATATCCATTTATTATGCTAAGAATATACAACCTTGCTATTCTGGCAGAGATAAAAGAAAAAAAAGTTTACCAGAAAAAATCTGGCATTGAATGATGTGACTTTGCATTACACAAAACACTGGAGAGAGATTGATCTTCATTTAACACAAAAGCAAGAACTTTGAAGTTTAGCAGAGCCCTTGCTGAAATATCATACTGATTCAGTTCCCTCTTGGCTTTGAGCCTGTGGAATCATCATCTGTCCTCTCTAGAAGCCCTTGCTCCATTTCTCTGGCTGTAATCTATTAATTCATCACCTTCTGGGAAGCCACTGAACAGGAGAAAAAGTTGACTGTGGGACCTGGAGAGATATGAGACCTCTCTACGCTGTTGCTAAAGGAGAGATCTTTGCTGGTGACCACCATCTTGTCTGTCTCTGTTAGAGCTTTTTCACCTTGGGCAGAGTAATGTCCACTCCACACTGCATCGTCCAGTGTCCTTACTGTCTTTCTCATTCTTCTGCTGCTCCCTTGCAATACATCCCTGCGTGACAGTCTCATTTTGGGAGATGTCCTGGGGCATGCACAAATGGGAGGGGAAAATCCAGCTCCAGTAATAATGACCTGACATCAGTGGGGAAAGAAAGTAATACAGTCCAGTCAATGTTGAATATTAATGAGACATAAATGAATTGACCAACAACTAGACTCTATTCTCAGCTCTCCTGGAAACATTCCTGTCTTTGCTGTCTTCCCTGAATCCCCAAGTATTGTGTTGTCCCTTCCAGGCACACTGTTTTGTTTCTCTGGCCTAATATTCCTCTTGGTTGACTGAGAAGCCACTCAGTTATTTGAGGGGCAAAACACTCTTCCTTCCTGCCCCACTTCCTCAACAAAACATTCCCTTCAATAGGACATTTCTTTCATCAGATATAGTTTTATTGTCTGAGGGTATCCTTATGGATACACATATATACCTGGATTAAGGAATGCGGTATTGTTTCAGGGAGACAGGATGTTAACAGAACTGGTTTGTCTGATAAATCCGAGACTCCCTGTTATTTGCAAAGTTGTTAGATTATGGACTCAGAAGAATTGAGACTCTGAATAATACTACGGGATAGGATTGGTAGGTCATAAAATTCTCTGGAGACTGTGGACGCTGACGACTGTAGAGAAAGGTTCAGCAAAGAGATAGGGGCTCTCGTGCACAATTCGAGATATTTTAAAATAATATCAGAGCAGGAACAGATCTTACAACTCATAGAAGGAAAGTGTCAGTATGTGCCTTTCAGCTAGCCAGTGTGTCCAGTTTGTTTACTTGTTTTTTTCACTGTGGTAAAAAAAAATATATATATATATATATAAAAATATATATATAACATAAAATTTACCATCTTAACCTTTTTTTTTTTTTTTTTTTGCGGTACGCGGGCCTCTCACTGTTGTGGTCTCTCCCGTTGCGGAGCACAGGCTCCGGACGCGCAGGCTCAGCAGCCATGGCTCACGGGCCCAGCCGCTCTGCAGCATGTGGGATCTTCCCGGACCAGGGCACGAACCCGTGTCCCCTGCATTGGCAGGCGGACTCTCAACCACTGCACCACCAGGGAAGCCCCTCACTGTGGTTTTGATTTGCATTTCTCTAATGACTAGTGATGTGGAGCATCTTTTATATGCTTGTGGGTCATTTGTATATTATCTTTGTGAAAATGTCTCTTCAAGTCCTTTGCCTATTTTTTTAGAGTTATTTGTTGTTGTTGTTGTTGAGTTCTAAGAGTTCTTTATATTAACTCCTTATTAGATAGGTTATTTGCAAATATTTTCTCCCATTCTCTAGATTGCCTTTTTACTCTGTTGACTGTGCCCTTTGATGCACAGAAGTTTTAAAGTTTGATGCAGTCTCATTTGTCTATTTTTGCTTTTGTTGCTTATGCTTTTGGTATCACATCCAAGAAATTATTGTCAAATTCATTTTCATGAAGACTTTCCCCTGTATTTTCTTCTGGGAATTTTATAGTTTGGGGTATTGCATTTAGGTCGATAATCCACTTTGAATTAATTTTTGTTTATGGTGTAAGATAAAAGTCCAGCTTCATTCTTTTGCATGTGGATATCCAGTTTTCCCAGCACCATTTGTTGAAGAGACTGTTTCTCACTGAGTGTTCTTGATATCTTTGTCGAAGATCATCTGACCACATGCTAATAAACCAGGGTTTATTCCTGCACTGCAGTTTGTGTTTTAGTTAACTGAGGTCTACCATGATTATGCAACTTCTTTGTATAGAGATTAAATAGATGCATGGCCTCTTGTATCAGTCTGCCCTGAGTATAAGTACTCCACCATTTACTAACTGTGTGATGTTAGACAATTTACCTTTCTTTTTTAAAAATTTATTTATTTATTTATGGCTGCGTTGGGTCTTCGCTGCTGCACGCGGGTTTTCCCTAGTTGCGGTGAGCGGGGGCTACTCTTCGTTGTCGTGCTCAGGCTTCTCATTGCGGTGGCTCCTCTTGTTGCGGAGCACGGGCTCTAGGCGCGCAGGCTCAGTAGTTGTGGCACGAAGGCTCAGTAGAGTGGCTTGCGGGCTCTAGAGCGCAGGCTCAGTAGTTGTGGCACACGTGCTGAGTTGCTCCGTGGCATGTGGGATCTTCCCGGACCAGGGATCAAACTCGTGTCCCCTGCATTGGCAGGTGGATTCTCAACCACTGCGCCACCAGGGAAGTCCAACGATTTACCTTTCTGTGCCTTACTTCCTTATCTGTAAAATGGGGATAATGAATAGTACCTCCCTCAGGATGGGATTGTGAAAATTAAATAAAATAAAGCTTGTAAGAAAATGCCTGATACATAGAAAGTACTCAATAAATCTTAGCTATTACTATCTCCTAAATTTGCCTCCCTCATAATTTTTCTAGGACATATCCAACACAATTATAGCTCCCTAAGGATCTTCGGAGCATAGCAATTCCCTCAGTTCTAGATGCCAACACTATTCATGCCTACTGTGCACTTTCATTGATGCACCAACATTCGGGGGCTTATTGTTTGTTTTATCTTAATTCCATAAGACCAGTTTGCTTGCAGCCTTCCACCCATCCCACACTTTCCCTGAATATAGGAAATAGAGAAAGATCAATATTGGAAAAATATAAAAGAAGGTAAAGTTCTCTGTAGTTTCTCAAAGTTGGCGTTCAGTATGTATTGATCCATGCGCCTAAAATAGGTTTGAAAAGGATCAGAGACTTTTCCCCGTCTTCTGTGTCCACCGTGAAGTGACTGAGGTGAGGTCGCAGGTGGGAGGGGTAGAGAACCAAAGCTCTTCAGTTCAGCTTAGTTTGAAATTGACAGGCAGCTGCCACAAAAAGCTACCTGGTTTTTAGAAAGCTGCATTGGCCAATTCCTTACCTCACCGATAAGTGCAGCATGAGTATGGCTAGAACAAACTTATGTTAAATAAAATGAGTGTACTAACCGTGCTAGCAGCAGAATAAGTCAGAGCAACCCGGAAAACTGCATACATCTAAGTAAAGGTGAGAGTTAATATTTGTTCCATCCCATGTGGTTTGGTGCAGCTGGGGTTAATCAGGTCTCTGTACTTTCAGTTCTTTTCAGATGAATTCTTGCTGTTATAACCAATGTTCTTTCCATTATCTTCTGATCGCTTTCCCTTTCCATATTAAAAGATCTCTGAAAAACCAGAGGTATAAATGTTGTTTAGAAAAATTTTTCTTGTCCCAATGTTAATGTAAATTAACCAGCTATGCCTTTGATATCAATGTCAACTAATCTCAATATTAGAAAACTCAGTTTTAATTAACTTGATAACTATCTTTAGTTCACATTATTTCATCCCAGAATTCAAAAGTGTCAAAAGTGGATATTAGAAAAGTGGATGTTAAGAAAAGCTTTTTCTTAATGTTTACTTAATACAGTACATATCAGTATGTGATTTTTAAATATATTAGAAGGTTAATACTTTTTTAAAACTTTGGAACGTAATGATTGCATTGTCAGAGGAGACTTTCGTGGAAGTTTTAAAAGACTCTAAATATAATTGAGTATTGTTTTTGAAATGGGTAAAACTTCCAAAATTATTCTAGAGACTAGCAAGACACAATGTTTTCTTCACCTTTCAGAAGTTCTTCTTATAGATATAAAGAACGTGTATTCTATGGTATTGAATCAAAACATACAGACTTAATTATAGGCTTCTATTGTTTCTCTGGTTGAAGTCAAAAGTAGGAGGATCACGTGTTATTTCAAATCAAATCTGTGTGTGTGTGTGTGTGTGTGTGTGTGTGAAATCATAACTTACTTTTGGATTCCCCCCTCCTCACATTTGCTCAGTCTAATTTTTGGACATATAACCAGCAAAATGCATGGCAGTCACATGGAAGAGACTCATTAAATATTTAAATAAATGAATTGTTTTCTTTCCATTTGTTTTCTGGAAAAAAAAATGGTTTCCTACTCTGTTTTTTCATTTAAGATTAGAGTTAGATGTCCTACAGTCATTGATCCAGGGTTGTCAATTTTCCAGTTTATTCATATGTGTAATAAGGACACTGTTTCGGTGCTATTTGGTTCTCGGTAATTCCTGTTTCTACATTATGACAAGGATCCCATAGTGAGAGCTATACTTGGCAGACACAAATCAGAGTTTCTTCCAAGGTGCGTAGAGGGCAACTCACCCACAACTGAGGCTGAGCCACTGTGCTTAGTGCTATGAGAAAAAAAGAAGGATATGCTGTAGAGGAAGATTTTTCCAGAGAGAAAGAAAAGGAAAGAAGTCTCTCCCCTCCTAGAGGAAGATAGAAGTTGGATGAACAACTCTTGGGGTGGGCACTGCTGAAGAGGCACAATGGACTTTGCAGTTATACTTCAGTGGACACTGGTCCAGGGATTACTTCAGACTATCCACCAGATAGTAAAGACCAATAGAAAATCATATAAATGCCAAGTGCCCGCATTGCCAAGAGTACTTTCCCCTACAGACGCTATCTTGGATAGGAAAACAAAGAGGGAGGAACATCCCCAATAGGGAACTAACCTTTGAATTGACAAAATATGTACCTGAACACAACTGCTTAATCTAGAAGTGATGTTAACGGGCAAGTTAGAGAGTCTCTTGTTCTGCCACAGAATTGTACACAATTTTTAAAAATTAAATTAAAACATTATCTCTTGTTCCTTCATTTACTTCCCATGCCAGTTATAGGAAGTAAAGATGCTTTACTTCTTGGCATATATGATTATAATACAACTAAAATTTGACCCTGAACCCCCCACACACATACATACATAATTACTTTTTATTAAAATTCATACGGCTTTCTGTCCTAGAATGTTTTTCAAACTTTCCTTTTTAAAAAAAATTTATTTGGCCACGCCATGCGGCTCGTGGGCTCTTACTTCCCAACCAGGGATTAAACCTGGGCCCTCTGCGGTGAGAGCACAGTGTCCTAACCACTGGACCACCAGGGAATTCCCAAACTTTCCATTCTTTTATTTTCCTTTATTTATTTCTTTCTTTAATTGAAGTACAGTTGATTTACAATGTTGTGTTAATTTCTGCTTTACAGCAAAGTGACTAAGTTATACACATATATACATTATTTTTTATATTCTTTTCCATTATGTTTTGTCCCAGGATATCGAATATAGTTCCCTGTGCTATACAGTAGGACCTTGTTGTTTATCCATTCTCTATATAATAGTTTGCATCTACTAACCCCAAACTCCCAATCCATCCCTCTCCTATTCCCCTCCCCCTTGGTAACCACAAGTCTGTTCTCTATGTCTGTGAGTCTGTTTCTGTTTTGTAGATAAGTTCATTTGTGCCATATTTTAGATTCCACATGTAAGTGATGTCATGGTATTTGGCTTTCTTTTTCTGACTTCTTCCTTCACTGAGTATGATAATCTCTAGTTGCATCCATGTTGCTGCAAATGGCATTATTTCATTCATTTTTGTGGCTGAGTAGTATTCCATTGTATATATGTACCACATCTTCTCTATCCATTCATCTGTCGATAGACATTTAGGTTGTTTCCGTGTCTTGGCTGTTGTGAATAGTGCTGCTATGAACAGTGGGATGCAGGTATCTTTTCGAATTACAGTTTTGTCTGGATATATGCCCAGGAATTGGGATTGGTGGATGATATGGTAATTCTATTTTTAGCTTTCTGAAGAACCTCCATACTGTTTTCCACAGTGGCTGCACCAACTTACATTCCCACCAGCAGTGTAGGAGGGTTCACTTTTCTCCACACCCTCTCCAGCATTTGTTACTTGTAGACTTTTTAATGATGGTCACTCTGACCGGTGTGAAGTGGTGCCTTATTGTATAAATTTTCCTTCCTTTTTTTCTTTTTTAAATTTTTTTCTGGCCATGCTGTGCAACATGTGGGATTATAGTTCCCTGACCAGGGATTGAACCCACGCCACCTGCAGTGGAAGCTCGGCGTCTTAACCACTGGACCGCCAGGGAAGTCCCAAACTTTCTTTTCTTTTAAAGGTCCTTCTTTTCATAAGTGGAATTTCTCCAGGGTTTTGCGTTCCAGGTGTGATCTAGACTGGATTTTTTTTCTCCCAAGTCCCTAAAGATCGTATAATCATATTCACTCATATCTATCTCACTAATAGACATAAAAACAAAATCAGGCACAGGTCTGGATAGTTGCTTGTCCTCCCTGCAAATCTTGATATCTAGAGTATTTGAGGAAGTGAGAGCTTTGAGTAAGTCATGTCTAATATCTCATCCAAAGGGAGCTTTGGGGGGTGGTTGGTTCCACAAACTCTTTTAGTCACAATGTATACCCTTCTCAGTATGTCCTGTCCACCCCCTCCTCCATCTTTAATATACACTGGGAGCCAGTTTTTCAAACACATCCTTTCTTCAGATGTGGTACTATTACTGTCCACATCAAAAACCTCTATTCCTACATAAAATGAGGTCAGATGGGGGCTTCCCTGGTGGCGCAGTGGTTGAGAGTCCGCCTGCCGATGCAGGGGACACGGGTTCGTGCCCCGGTCCGGGAGGATCCCACATGCCGCGGAGCGGCTGGGCCTGTGAGCCATGGCCGCTGAGCCTGCGCGTCCAGAGCCTGTGCTCCACAACGGGAGAGGCCACAACAGTGAGAGGCCCGCTTACCGAAAAAAAAAAAAAAAAGAGAAAACCCTTGAGTTGCACAAAAGAGGAGAGAGCGGGCAGCTCATGGTGGCTCCTCGGGCCTCTTCCTTATGAAGAGAGATCTCTGGGCTACAGATGAAACCCTGCCTTCTTCTAATGGCCCTATTTCTCTGAAAACCCTCTGTAATAGGATTGAAACACAGAAAGGATAGTTTCTCCCCTTCGTGGGGAAAGAAGGAACATTGTTGTCGTTCCCCCCATATATTTCTCCATTCTTTTATGCACGCAACAAACATTTGTGTGTATCAGTTAAGTACGAGGCACTGTGCTAGATGCTAGGGATACAGAGAGACAAGAAACTTAGTCTAGTGAGAGAGACAAATGAGAGAATCAAGATGACAGTCCGTCTATAAGAGCTCTAACAGGAAGTTCACTCAGGGGGACGAGGGGAGCAGTGGTAGGGTGACCAACTATCCCAGTTTACCTGCTACTGTCCCCATATTGACAATGAAAGTCCTACATCCTAAGAAACCACTCAGTCCTGCATGAACTGGGACAACTGGTCAAGCTCCTGGCCACGGAATAGGCCCCCTAATGCAGCCTGAGGTAGGGCTGGGATCATAGTCATGTTAGAATTGATGTCCGGCATAAACTTAATGAAATACTTGATGGATGAAGACATCGGGAACATTTGTGAAGTGAATGAATTTAGCACGTGGGAACTAGATGACATTGAATGCTTAGGAAAATCCCAGCAATGTGCCCACAGTTCATGTGGAACTATCCCCAGCCTGTTCATTAACCACAGAGGTTATTTTTTAAGCTGAATCTGAGTAATTGATAGCAAAATCCAAGTTTCCTAATTTCTTTTTCCCAGTTGCTGGTGCTCTGAACTCCTTAAATTCAAACCCACTGTTTGTTTATCCTTGTTCCTCTCTCTGCGCCCCTCCTCCAGTTTTTGCTCCCATAAAAAGCAGTGTTCACATCTCATTTCTCAGCAAAATTATGAGATGTGTTGAGTGAATTCACATTAATAATATTTTAGCTAGCAACACTTCGAAGAGTCTACAGACCATTTACCAAGGAAACTAAATTATTTTGAATACTTGTGTCACAATAAATGAACCAAGGCTTTTCTGATGTAGTAGCCTAATGTTTTATTGTGGGTATAAACACAACTCCCCAGTCTCCAAAATTCAGCAATCCTTATTAGGTTCTTTCTTCATTAGTGAGAGTAAAGAATGTCTTCTTATTGATTTTTCCATAACTTTTTAGTGGTGGAATAGGGCATCTCTTTCCTAAAATAATTTAAACTAATATGAAACTCTTTTCTAATATAAAAGTGTTTTTAGAATACCTTAGAATTATTGCAAACGATAAGCAGAATTTATTAAGGTTATGAATCAAAGAGAAATTTTGTGTGTTCTCGTTGTCATAAAACATTTTTTTTAGAGATTAATCTTTTCCCCGTATCTTGGCTTAGCGATGAGTTTGGGGTTTTTTCTCTCCTAATAGGTTCTCTTTGGTTCCAAGGTTTTCCCAGCTGCTGAGAGTCACAAATTCTGCCTGAATAGCAGGGTGACCTTTTCAGAGAGGAGCCAGTGTTTGTAAGCTGAAGTATACAAAGGAAGAAAACCAAGTTTACGGGCTCTGTGCTAGAGGAAGAAAACTCATCAAAGCAGCCCTCCACCACCCTCACTCCCATCCCCACCCGAGTCTTCCAGCTCCTTCATCTCCATCCTCCCCGACCTTACTGGACCAGTAGAACTGACAGCTACAGGGATGCGTTTGTCCATTCAGGCTCTTTGATGTCTTTAAAATTCTCCCTCAGCGTCCACTTGACTTTTTCAGGGAAGGAAGCAGCATCTGGCACCTCCGCTCTGTGGAACGTGGCTGACTGCTCCTGGGAAGGAGAATCAAACAGCCAACCTGGGTTAGGAGGGCAGGTGACCTGGGTTATGCCCACCCACCGCCAGTCACGTAGATTACATTTGGTCTGGATATGACCAGATGTTCTCGATTCCCCAGGCCTGAATACACTTAACCTTGCTTCGCCAAACTGCTTTGCATTCCTTACCCACCCCTGCATCCCCTCCATTCTCGGTTCTTAAAAAAAAAAAAAAAAAAAAAAAATCACAGACACTGCAGTTATCACACATCTTCTGACTGTTCATCACAGCTTTGCATACTCCTTTCAAATCGTCTCTTCCTTTTGTCCCCTTTTTACCTCCCAATTTTGCTTTTTGGCAACCAACCAAAGATTTCTCTGTGTGACTTAAAAGAAATATTACAAGACAAACCCTCTCCTGGTAAAAGAGCTGCGGGATGATTTGCATATATAATCTCCTCCTGTGTCTCCTGCTAGCACGGGCCTTTTCGTCTCCAATCCCCATGGTGTAACAAAAGAATAAATTATGGTACTACTGATAGAACATTACACTGACAATCTTCTGAGGCACTGGAGGTTTTAATGGAAACCAAAGAAAATTCAACATCAGACATTTTCTTATAAATGTATTTCTTTTTCCTGTCTGCCCTCTCGCATATTATCAATTTTCTTGCCTTCTTATTCACTTTCCTGTCTGCCAAATAACAAATCTAAAGTGGCCTTTGAGCCAGTCTCTCATCAATGGAGCTGTACCTGCTGATAGAGAATTAAGGTATTGGCAAGTCGGTTACAAGGTGTTTAGGCTTGTAATTTAAAGATTTAGTTAAATTAATAAACGATAGCAATTTCAAGGACTGAATGGATTCCCTTACCTAATGTTTTGCCGCCTTCCTATTTCTTTGGGAAGATGGGAAAAGTGAAAATAAAAGTGCTTATATAGTGCCATCTAGTGGCACAGATGTTTAAAAGCTCTGTTTCAATCTAGGGATTGTTTAAATGAACCTGGAAAACAACTGCTACTCTTAGGGTCTGGTTTGGAATCTCCAGGCTTAATTCTATTTTTGTTGTACCTCCTATGAGGATATCCCATCCTGGGGGCCCTTTTTGGTGTCACTGAGAATTTTAAGTTTTGATCTGCTTTGTGGAGAGCCAAAAAACATAACTGAAAATCCAGAGTAATTGATGCTGCATTTTTGCTATTTTAACTTCAGGCTTTCTTGCCACTCCTCTTCTGTCTCCCTAAAATAAAACACTGATTCTGCTCAGAAGAGAAAGATGTTAATAATCTGAAAAAACTGCAGTAATCATGCCACTTAAAATACAAAGGCACTCTCCTCTTCCAACTCTTCTCACTGAAATCTACTGTTTTAAATGTTAAATATATGAATATGTACAAAGTTCCATCCGTTATATTTATTAAAGAGATATACTTCTATGTGGACAACACCAGAGTTCTAGAAGTTGGCCCCATGCTAGCAAAGTTCAAAATCAATAAACAGCTGCCCCCTGCACACATATAGAAAGAAAGCAACAATGAGAAAAATGATAGTCAAATCAGAAACTGTGGTCTAATCGATTTGTTATTTCCCAGGATCAGCGCGCCCTTTCAAAGACTGATCTCTCACTTGGAACTGAGGCTGGCTTGGCTTTGTGAGACTTCCAGGACCAGGAATCCATCTCGATCTGTAGGTATAAGCTGCTGTTTCGCAGGTACTTCTGCCTTTCATAGCCGGGTTCTTCTCTGGTAGCAGCACTGAGAAGCGGATCAAATCTGCATGTGTCAGTCATTACCTGCTTCCTGACTGGTGACAGAGGTGAGTCCTTAACCATGCTTACTCAGAGACCTCGAATGCATTTCTCAGGACCTCTTCCAGTTGTGCGTTCTTTCATTCTGTCATGATCTTGTGGATAAACTGATAGACACGAAAGTGAATTGAAATATAAAACATGCTGGGCAAGTCTAAAATGCTTCACATAATAGGAGCTACTTGAATAGATGACTCTCAGACCTCATAGAGTGTCAGCTGAGATACGTATCTGTGGAGTCAGAGGGTGAAATCCCAAATTTCCCAATACAACCCCATCATCTGGAAATTTGTCCGTAAATAAATTTGGTCTTCCTCTCGTGGTTCCCTGGTGCTTACAAAAGGATTTCTTTGGTCTTAATCTTTTCCTCTTAAGATATTCATAACTGTGAAAATGTATATGATGAAAATGAACATTTCAGGAGAGCGGATTTTGGGGCCCAGTACTATCCTTTTACTGTGTTAATTACAATGAGTAACTGAATGAGGTACACCTGTCTAAAGCAGTTTCAATTAAAAAGGGCTCAAAACCTCTGTTCTTAATTTCGGCTAAACTATAGAATTTTCCTTTTCAGAAACAGGATAGTGGTCTCTTGATCTCTATGGTTTTCGAATCCCCCTACTCCCCCAATTCAAAGCCTCCCGTTGGGCTGATGGCATTAGCAGCAATGTCATAATTGGTAGTTAGAATTGACATGTGGTGAAACAGGCCGGTGAATGATATTGATGATTGTTGTATTATTCTCTATCCTTTCTTAATGCTTGAAAATGGTTATAACTTTGGCTTAAATTCTTCATTATGAAAATAAAAATAATGTCAACAATCTTCATGAAAAATATAAAATAATTGACATGCGGTGAAGTTGAAGTAGTTGTTCTTAAGATCTTTAAATTCAATACCGGTTTGGTCTTTTTGCATTACGCGGGCCTCTCAGTGTCTCGGCCTCTCCCGCTGCGGAGCACAGGCTCCGGACGCGCAGGCTCAGCAGCCATGGCTCACGGGCCCAGCCGCTCCGCGGCATGTGGGATCTTCCCGGACCGGGGCACGAACCCGTGTCCCCTGCATCAGCAGATGGACTCTCAACCACTGCGCCACCAGGGAAGCCCTCTGGTGTTCTTTGAAAGGGCCACCCTTCCACAGCAGGAATTTTAGTGGAAGGATGCCAAGCCATGCTCACTTTTTGTCTCACTTCCAACCCTCTCCAGTGGTGCCAAGTTTATTATGGGTTAGGAACTGAGCAGGGTCAAGCGGTTCATTTCTCAAATGTAATCATTTAATATTTATGTAATTTTATGAGGGCAGTTCAATTATTTCATAATTACATAACCGGAACGTGGCATGATGCAAGGTTGTGATGAATGCGCTGTATTGCAACCCTAAATATGCCTCGCCATCCCCCAACCCCCCACCCCTGCTTCAAAATTCTTAATCAAATCACATACAGAGATTCAATTAAAGTAATACATAGCCTGTGCTGGCATCTCTTTCTCTTCTCTCTGGGTGGGCATTAACTCAGAGTTTTCCTGGGCATACGGTACGAAAAGCCTGCCTTCTATGTCATTCTGGTTTCTCTTAGTGCTTGAACTTTCTGGTAACCTATTAGACACTATTTTATGCTGCTCTTAAGAGTAGAATCATGAGACTCAATAGTTAAGACCCTCCTCTCACAATCTCTCTCTTTCTGCTCCACCCTTGTCAATGACGTGTGAATAGAGGAGGCATAGATGCTGGGCCGTGGGCTTTGTGCCCTCACTACGAAATAACTTTTTCAGATCCCACTCCTGATGGAAAGCTGTTTGCAACACAGTACTGGGACACTGGTCAGTTTCTGGTATATGATTTTATTAATGAACAAAATAGCACCTAAAACAAATTCTTGCCTGCAGCAGTAGAAGACATCTACTGAAGAGAGTGGACTGACAGGTTGCTGACTTTAACCGGGAACTAGGGCCATTTTTATCACAATGAACTCAGGACTGGCAGCAACTATAAGGCTGTTTCGTTTTCATAAAACTGGAAACAGTGTAATAATGGTTAATTATTTTTTAAAGCATGTCTGTGATTCCAAAAAATATTTCTAAATTATCTAGGTTTCTTATTAAAATTTCCTGGATTTTATGGACATAATTAGGAAGCAAAAGAACATTTCATCTTATGAGACAACTTCCTACTCCGAGAACTTGAAGGTACCAATGACCCCTGTGTAAGAGTTCTCATCCTCAGAGGGAATTTTATGCTTCAGGTACTAAAAGAAGGTGATGGATAGGGATGAACATAAAGAGATATTTGTATCTTCGTGGTCTAGAATCCAGTGTCTGTGGTTATATCTTCTTAAAGAGACAGTTTAACTTGTATATTCAAAAAAGGGACAGGGTGATTCCTGTGTGTTAGGGACACAGGAGTGAGAGGTTGGTGTGTGGGCAGGAACTTGGAAGGACAGATATTATGTGTTCCACAGGAAAAGCCATCCAAGCCTGCTTGGACATCAAGTTCTGCAACAAGAGACCTCAGTGAGAGGCAGTAGAAGTGCTTCTGACAACCAGGGCACTAGGACTCGGGCACCAGGAGTCTACTTGAGGTGCGTGCACCGAATGTATGTAGTAGAGAGCACTAGGCTGCCCGCAGACAGATTGTCTTTCTATGAACAGGAGTTATCTGCATTGCTATCACCTATGTACAAATAACAGAGTCGTAAAATAGCTCACAGACAATGAAAGGCCCAGTAACCCAATATTATGAGCCAGTTCACCTAGTTTTTCCATTGAAGTCAGCCAGATCTTCTGGGTACATTTCAAAGTCTTTCACAATTTTCCACAATGTTGGCAATCATGGAAATAAGAGATTGCTTTCAGATGCTCCCCCAAATCCTATTCATCCCTACATTCCTGTACAAATCACTCAGTTTAGAAGTTTACTCTGATCCTCTCAACTGATTGTGATCTCTTGCTTATAGCCCCACAATTCCCTTGTCTCTCTTCTATGGCAGTATTTCATTTTACCACCAATAAATGAAGAAATTGAACATTTAAAGTGCGGGGTCTACAATTATTTAAATGAACAGAAGTCCTTCCTGGTCATGCTTATGAGAAGACTTGGCTGTGATTTTCTCCAGTGAAATAAGAAGTTTAGAAAAGTATTCCCATGAAAAGTGTGAATAGAAAACTTTTTTTAAGATTTAAAACAAAAAAAGATTTTTAAGGATGCCTTTTATTTTTTGAGGTACAGGTTAGATCATGAACATCAGGTCATATTTTATGGATTGGTATTACATTGAAATCTTTTTTGTCATTGAGTATGTGAAGAAATCGAGGGACTTTAAAATACTGCCTTCAAAACTAGAAATAATTGCCCTGGGACCCAGAAACAGTTGGCATCCTTGCATAAAAGACTCTTGGTACCAATTATTTGTGTACTAAATGGGTCTAGAATCCCAGATTAAACTATCCACAGTTTTGATTCAGTTAGCTTTTGATTCAGTGCCTATGTCTTTAATGACAAAGTTTTTCCAGAAAAAGTTTTACCTAGCTGAGATTCCCCTCAAGGGAGGAGTGAGTCACACAGTACTTACATTGGTAATAAAACCACAACGCGTATCTGCTCCCTGGGGATTTTAGTTTGTAGCAACAATAAGCTGCAAGTAATGGGTCTTAGGTTAAATGGTTGGATATAAAGTTTAAATCAGAATTAAGATGTCTTGTCTTGAAAAAGGTGAGGTAAATGTCAGAGGCGAAATAAATGATCCCTCCCCCACCAAGATAGCCTGGTTTTATCTCCCCCGACAGATATCTTCATATGAATCTATTCACTTTAATTAGTTCTTTCAATTAATTTTGCATCTTGCCCTCACAATCCCAGGGGGAAAGAGACAGCAAATATGACCAGGGGAAAATTTTAAGTTGTCAAAGCGTGAATTTGCCAATCGATACCTCCCCTTGGGGTACACTTGCATCTCCAAATACAGTGCCCCCTACTTTTCTCCCTCTTCATTTATTCATTAATTTATTCTTTCATTTTTACATTACTTTACTTATTCATTCGTGTTTATTTAGTCATTCCTTCAACAAACAAATACCTGTTGAGAACCTAGGGTGTTGCTTCCTTTTTTAAAAAACATTTTATTGGAGTATAGTTGCCTTACAATGTTGTATTAGTTTCTGCTGTCCAGCAGAGTGAATCAGCTGTATGTATACATATATCCCCTCTTTTTTGGATTTCCTTCCCATTTAGGTCACCGCAGAGCATTGAGTAGAGTTCCCTGTGCTATAATGGAGATGCTGTTGGCATTTGGGGGAGATAATTCCTTGTGCCCGATTGTCCCGTAAACTGCAAAACGTTTATCATCTCTGAGCCCCATCCACAAGGCTGTTCTCAATCCCTGAGCACCCTACCCCCATTCCCCACTTTCATTTTCAAACATTGCGGAAGAACCCTGGGTGTGATCCCCTGTGGGAGGGTATCAGGAGGAATAAGACAAGGGATGGGCCTTGGGAAGTTGGCAGCCTCATAGAGAAAAGAGATGAGTAATTACAGTACATTCTATGAGAGAAATACACACAAACCAATGACTCCCAGAGGTATCCAAGAAGGCTTCTCAGGACAAAATGCTTGAGCCACGTCCTTTTTTTTAAAATAAATTTACTATATTATTTATTTATTTATTTATGACTGTGTTGGGTCTTCGTTGCTGTGCGCGGGCTTTCTCTAGTTGTGGTGAGCAGGGGCTGCTCTTCGTTGCGGTGCGCGGGCTTCTCATTGCGGTGACTTCACTTGTTACAGACCATGGGCTCTAGGCGTGTGGGCTTCAGTAGTTGTGGCGCACGGGCTTAGTTACGCCGCAGCATGTGGCATCTTCCCAGACCAGGGCTCAAACCCGTGTCCCATGCATCGGCAGGCGGATTCTTAACCACTGCGCCACCAGGGAAGTCCTTGAGCCACGTCTTTAAGAAGTAAAAATTAAGTGAAAACTAGCTAGATTCCCTAGGCATCAGAAGAGGTCCAAAGGCCATGCCAGAGTTCAGAAAAATGCTTTGGAAGAGCTGTGAGCAAATTCGTCATGGCTGGTGCGTGGAATTGGAGTTGGAGAGGTGGTGACTAATACGACAGGAGCTGTGATTGTAAGGAGGGTGTTACAGGCTAAGCTAAAATATTTAGACTTCATCCTTCATGGAGGTGACATGATTAGATCTGAGTTTCCGAATAGATTAGAGAAAATACGACTGAGAACAGGGAAAACCATTTTTTGAGGATGTTGGAGTAATTCAGAAGAGAACTGAAGGGTACTTAATGGATTGCAGTGACTACATCAATGGATACAGTAAGGGCTGCCAACACCCTCCAGCCAAAGACCACCAGGTACATACCTTTATTTAAACAAGTTGGTTTTATTACTCACTGCAAGAGGTTTTAACACTCACCATGAGGAACCAAGGGGTGTTTCTCTAAGGGGGCCTTAGAAAGAATCGATTTGTTGGATTTGAGCTTTACTGGATTAGTTGGGTAACTTGGGAGAGAGTATAAGGAAATAGGGGTTTACTGACTACCAAAAAGTGAGAGCAATTCTATGATTGGATACCTCAATAAATCTTATCTGCAGGGAGGGCAGACTAGACGGAAGATTGGTAAAGAAGTAGTAATCACTCGTGGTAGCTGGGAAAGTGTGATGATTGATATCTTATGGGTAGCAGGGATCTTGCTTTTGTCTCACTTTATTATGATTTCCACTGTGTGAAGACTTCAAGTGCTTGACTGCGAGGGGAGATAAACAAGGTCATAGTTAAGTGGCACTGGTTCCAGTTAAGCTTTGTTTGTTTTTGTGAAGAGAGATACTTGATCACTAAGCCCAGGAAGAGCACTTAGTAGAGAGCCAACTATGAAGGAGGGGGAACGATTAATGTCACGAGAATCCTGCAGACATTAGAGATCACAAATTTTCATTTGTGAATTACACAGTTGTTGGATTTCTTCTAGTAACACCCATCAGTTAAGATAAAGGAAAGTGGAGAACGTGTTAGTTATTTCTTTAGTATCTATTTCTCCCTTTCCAGTAGCTACTGATTTCTTTTGGGGATCCATGGGATTCTAGGGAAGTTGATTCCGTTTCTAGCTCCAATATGGAAACACAGAAGAGAGCTTAAAGTGATCAGTTTATCTGAATTACCTGCCCAGAGTGACTGGTTCAGTGGTGGGCACTCGACCTAGGACTTTTGCTGTGAATACTGGGACACATATTTGTTTTTCCCTGCTGGATATGAGGAAGAAAGATTATTTCGAAATTTTAGAACCCTAAGGCTTCCAACGGGGAAAAATAGGTCACATACCAAGGACCAGGAACAAGAATGGCCTCAGAATTCTCAGTAGCACTGCTGTACACTAGAAGGCAATGGAGCAATGCCTGGCCCGAGAATAGAGCCAACCCTGAGGAGAGCAGAGTGAAAAGACAAAGAGAAGCTTGGTGTTGCTGCCATCATTTGAGCTGTAAGATCAAGCCGCATTTGAAGGCAGTTTTACCTTCGAGCTTTTCAGTCCAAATACCTTTCATTCTTTAAGCAAGTGTGTGTTCCTCTTTCTGTTGCTTGTTATCTTGTTTCTAGGCTAGCCAAGGTAAGGGGTGAAGAAGACTGACAGGTACGTGTAGGTTGATCCAGTGTTATGATTGAATTGAGGTGGGCGTGTGCACTAAGAAGGTCAGGGAATTAAGTATCTTAGCCAAAGGATGATTTAAATGGTGGTAATAGACTCCATAGGCACAAAAGTACCTGGTATACCTTTATTAAAATTTTCCTTTTCTCTATTTTATCTTCTCAGGGCCAAAGTCCGTATTTTCCATGCTATTATCTAATTTAGTTAAATTCAAATAAAAATTATTTATAAGCATTGCACTGTGCTCAATTTTGTGAGAATACAGAAGTCTAGGTTCCTGTTTCTAATACTTGTACTATATAACGAGGGGGTTAAAGCATACGCGTACACCATTCACCCATTCACTGATTCAACGCGTAAAAGAAAGACAAGGCAAAGTGTGAGGAAGAGCTCAGGTGAATTTTACAGATGGTAAATGCAGTGGGATTTGAGAAGAAGTAGAAGGTAATCTGTGCTATTCAGCTAATGTGGGGTGATTAGAGGAAATTCCCCAGGGCTCTTTTCTCTCATTTAATCTGTTAGCATGAGGGAGGGCAGCAGGCTTACTCTGCTTCTGATCTGAGTGATGAGGGATCGTTTTACTAGCTCTGTGACCTTGAAAAATCTACTTAACCCCTTTGGGCATCGCCTTTTTAAAATTTTAAACCTTTTGATTATCATGTAAGCCCCTACTTCTTTCTCAAGATTGTTGCTAAGAAGCAAAATCATAATCGGAAACAAAGGGTGTTAAAGTAACTTCCAAACTGGAAAGCACCGACGAAAAGTAGGCAATGATACTGATAATTAATGGTGGACCTTGGCTGACCCAAAGCTACCCCCAACTTCCCTGTTTTTTGTTTTGTTTTGGTTTTGGTTTTTGTCAAAAATCTAAATATCTAATGGTGGAAGTTTTAGAAGATATAGAAGGAACAAAGCTGTGAAGAAGAAACTGCTATACACATCACAACGCGTACCTCTGTTGATCCTCTCTTGTCACCTCCATTTGGGGGCAGGTCTATTGGGCAATTAAGTAAATTTTTAGGAAGTGCTTATTCAGCTACATTTTACCCCCAAACCTAAAACTGGGATCAAGAAACAAATGTATAATAAAAATGGCCTTTTCTGTTTTGGGACCAAAGAAAACTTCCATTCAAATGCAGTTGTCCATTGGTTCTGCTCTTGTAAACTTTGTAAATGAATTTCTTCACATTAAAAGCTGTACCTGGGCTTCCCTGGTGGCGCAATGGTTGAGAGTTCGCCTGCCGATGCAGGGGACGTGGGTTCGTGCCCCGGTCCGGGAAGATCCCACATGCCGCGGAGTGGCTGGGCCCATGAGCCATGGCCGCTGAGCCTGCGCGTCCGGAGCCTGTGCTCCGCGACGGGAGAGGCCACAACAGTGAGAGGCCCGCATACAGCAAAAAAAAAAAACAACAAAAAATCTGTACCTAATTTGTAAATTAGGTGAAACGACCAACACCAGCAAGGATCCAAAACCACATACACATCGAATGCAAAGCAGTCATAAAGGTAACGGGAAATAATGAGGTCCTTAAAGATGCTGGCTCTCTTCTTCCTTCTTTGACGTAGGCCAAGATAAGTTCTCTAAGTCTTATTCCTTTTTTCTGAACTACATGTTTCAGTCTGTTCTCTTGCTTCTGTGGGCCTTTGCCCGTCCTCTTTTCCACTCCCGATCTGCTTACTGTATAGGGCAGTGGTACAGCTGTGTTCAGCATCCCCCTTTCAGAGCCCACTTAAGCTCTACTTAAAAGCAGGAAGGTTTCCCAGATAGTCTTCCTTTCATCTGGAAACCAGGATGAGCCACTCAGGGGGTTTAGGGAGGGCGGTGCTGCGGATCATGAGTAAGCTACAGAAGAAAAATCTATTTTCTGGACACAGAAGTACAGGCAAGAATTCTGGTTTCTTAGGGATTTCAGAATAACAAAAAACCTCAGAAAGGGAGGGCCACCAATCGTTGCAGGGCAGCCTAAGCTCCAGTTCTCTCTGCTTCTAGAGGTAACCAAGCAGCTCTAATCAGGATCAAAACAAAGAAATTCTTGAGGAATATTGCATATCCTTATTACTTTCTAGCATGATATCAATTTCTCAGTGGCTTCAGTGTGTAGAGATACACTTTAGCTTTGTTTATCACCCCTTCAAATCCCTCAGAAAATTAAGATATGCAGTTGAAACCATCAGAATAAAAACCAGCCAGCATTCAAAGCTGCAAAAAACAGAGCCTGCATTGTCTAGTTAAGCAGAAAAGGAATGTATTAAGATGTTGGGCACCTTACAGTTTCTGAGAGGGCCTTATAATCAGGTTTACACGCTACGGGGCCTGTACTAACTAGGCTACTGGGTTTTCCAGTGAAGACTGTATCCCTTCTGCTTCTGGATAGAGGAATGGAAGCTTGTTCTTTTGCACTGTCAACACTGGATATGGAACTTAAGTCCTAGGGCCTTCACCCTAACTACCTTTGAAATCTGGATGCCCTTTCTTTAAAACTTTATTTCCATTTCTTTACTTTTTAGAAAACCTTTTTTATCTTGCAATAATTATAGATTCCCAGGAAGCTGCAAAAGTAGTTCAGAGAGGTCCCTTATACACTTCACCCAGTTTCCCCCAATAGTTACATTTTATATAACTGCAACACAAGCAAAACAAGGAGATTGACGTTGGTACCATCCATAGACCTTATTCGGATTTTGTCCCTTTTACATGAATTCATTTATGTGTATGTGTGTGAGTGAGTTTGAGTGTACAAATCTACGCAGATATATAGATTCCCACTACCAAAAACAAGATACAAAACTGGTCCATCACTGTAAAAATCTCGTTTGTGCTACCCTACCTACTGCGTATTGTCCTTAACCCCTGCAACCATTCATCTGTCTCTGTCTCTTTGCTTTTATCATTTCAAGAATGTCATGTAAATGCGGTCATAAATGATCTTTTAAGATTGGCTTTTTTTCACTCAGCATATTACCCTTCAGATCCTAACTCTTCAGATCTAACTATTCAGATCTTCAGATGTAACTATTGTGTTAGTTAACAATGAAAAGTTAGTTACTTTTCATTGTCAAGTAGTGTTCCAAGGTACAGATATCCCATAGCTTGTTTAAGTGTTCACCCACTGAAAGGCATTCTGGTTGTTTCTAGTTTGGAAGTATTACAAATAAATTTGCTCTGAATATTCATGTGCAGGTTCTCTGATCAACTTTTAAACCAATGTCTTTCTCAGGTGGGTCTGCTTGATAGAGCCCAGGCCAGAGTTTGTGCCCAAGGTTCTTAACAGACCTCCCTTTATCATCATTAGCCCCTACTGGTCATTTAGTACAATTTCTAACATATACACGGTAGACAGAAATGTATAATGAACACCCATGTCCATCACTGAGCTTCAACAGTATCATGATTCTGCCATTTCTTTCATCCATAACTGCACCTGCTGTCCCTACAAACACTTGATTTTGAAACAGATCCCCAAAATATAATTTTATCTGTGAATATTTCAATATATAGCTCCAAAAATGAAGAATTAAAAGAAATATAACTAAAATGCCATTATCCCAATGTCATACTTTGGGTGCCTCCAGAAACTAATAACAAAACAAAGCCTTGAATGCAAATAGTCTATTTGAGAGGGGGACCCAAGAGGGAAGAGGGGGAGGTGAGACAAAGGGAAGGTTGTAAGTTAGACATTGGCAGAAAGCTGCTCTGGCAAGCATTAACTCCTCAGCATTTGCACACACCCAAGGGCAGGCAAAGGTTCCAGCAGGCAGAGAAAGCCCTCAGCAAAGAGATGCAGATGCTGACAGCTGAATTCTGGGTAGCATGCCCTTAAGTAGTAAGGGTGTGTGACCATGGGACCTGGGAACTGACAGCATCTCCTACACAGGCATAAAAACAATTAACAAGTAACCAGCCAGCATTCACATTTCCCCTAGTGTCTCATCGTTCTCTTTAACAGCTTATGTGTCCAAATTATGATCCAAATAAAGTCCATACAGTGTAATTGATTTATATAATTTTTAAGTCTGTTTTCCTCCAACTTTTTATTTTGAAAATTTTAAACATACCACAAATTTGGAAGAATTTCATTGTGAACAACTATATATCCACCAAGATTATACAGTAAACATTTTTAATATACTTGTTTTATCACATATCTACCATCTATTCATCTTTTTATACAAATTGTATTTCTTGATGCATTACATAGTAAATTGCAGGTGTCAATTTACACCTAAATGTTTCAGCATAAAAATCATTGCTAAAGTTCATATTGTTTACTGTGTTTTTTTCTTCTGAAGTAAAATTTAAACAATGAAATTCACAAATTTTAAGTGTATATTTGTTGAGTTTTGACAATGCGTGCACCTTTGTAACCCACACCCCTGTCAAGATACAAAGTGTTTCTACCACCTCAGAAAGTTTTCTCATACCCTATCCCCAACTCCTCAAAGGCAAACCACTCTTCTGATTTTTTAACGTAATGTTGTTTCTGATGTCTCTTATTTTTCCTTCTAACATCTGTAGGATCTGTAGTGACGACTACTCTTTCATTCCTGAACTGGTAATTGGGATTCTTATTGAGAGACTATTACCCATGGGTTTCTGGTACCTGAAAACTAGGTTTGCCTCTTGGTGGCTATTGAGTCAAAAGACACAACCAAGCCAAAGAACGGGAGAAAGAAGGATTTATTGCTTGCAGCAAGTAAGGAGAATACCAGGGATCTTTCCCAAAGCACTGTCTCCCTAAACAGCAAAATTGCTAAGGGTACATGCATATTCAATGAAGGGGTGGGGCAGTGTATTCATATTCATGAAGGGGCTTGAGCAGAGGAGAATTCAACATAGAATTGGGGCAAATATTAACAGAGTCCAAGCTTTAGTTGATTGAAGTCACAAGGATCAGAAAATGTCAACATCAACCTCTTCATTCCTTTAGTTCCAGTTGACCTGGTGGTTGAGTGTGGGGGTGGGGGTGGGGGGAGTTTGAATTCTGCAAAAGAGCTCAAGAATGTGCCTCAGGCTAACCTTTATCACTGTAACAGAACTGGGAGTCTTTACAGCTGATTTATTATCTTCGTTATTTTCACTTGTCTTGCCTGATAACAGTTGTTTGTTCCTGCATTCTTTTGTTCCCTTAAAATCTCAATTACTGAGATCTGTTAGGGATAAGCATTGTGCAGGCTTAGATCACAAAATGGCTTAGGTCCAGAATGGCTTCTCTGTGTCAAGAAAGCCATGCCCGGTTCTCTTTCTCCAGGGAACCCCCCCACCCCCAACCCTATCTGCTTATATGTCTTCATGTTTCTGCACATCTTGTGAGGAGAGCACTTACCTTCTCAAGGATATTGTTGGTATAGCAAATAGCCTTGGTAAATAGTGATAGTGGCTTCCTCCAGACTAGAGGACGGGTTTATTTACTGTCCAGTATAATAAAGATAATTTCTACTTCAGGGGCAAAAAACAGGCAGGTTTGCTTGCAGTATATTTTAAAATATTAAGTTTCCCTAAGCTTGGAATTCCTTAGCTGGGATGCCAACTCACTACATTTGCAACGTCTACTTGGGCAACATCTATATTATTCCTGAGGGATTTGGGGGCCTAAAGGAAGTGATGCAAACATAAAGCTCATTCTGCTTGCTGTGCCATGAGCAATAAAGTCCTGTCTCTGGCCCAGGAATCTCATTTAGTCCGCCAGCAGCCATGAAACTGTGGCAGGCTAACCTGGTTAGCTTTCCAAGTAGGGTACGATCTCAAACCCTTGAAATTCTTGACAGTTCTCAATTTTTATTTCTTCTTAACAACTGACAAGGAGCTTATCAATTTTGTTGATCTTTTCAAAGAACAACTTCCAGTTTTGCTAATTTTCTCTATTTTTTTTCTCTTCGATTTAATTGAATTCTGCTCTTATCGTTATTTTCTTCCTTCTGCACACTTTGAATTCACTTTTCTTTTTCTAGCTTCTTAATGTGGAACCTTAGGTGACTGATTTTTTATCGCTCTTCTTTACTAACATAATATTGAAAGCTATAAATTTCTGTATGTGCGCACTACTTTAGCTGCATCATACAAATGTTATGTTGTATTTTTTTTTTATTCAGTATGAAATACTATTCAACTTTCTTTAGATTCCAAGTGTTTTAACTCTATTAAGGCTTCTTTTAAGATCTAGTATATGGTCTATTTTGCTGAATGGACCATGTTCACTTGAAAAGAATATGTATTCTGCAGTCATTGAATGTGAGAACAGCTAAACATCAAGGAAGTTGTATCAGTCAGTGTTCTCTAGAGAAACAGAACCAACAGAACAGATTATGTATATGGAATTGGGTCAAGTGATCACTGAGGCTGACAAGTCACAACATCTGCAACTGGCAGGCAAGCTGGAGACCGAGGAGAGCCAATGGTGTAGTTCCAGTCCCAGTCTGAAGGCCCGAGATACAGGAAGAGCTGATGTTTCAGTTCAAATCCGAAGGAAGGGAAAAACGGATATCCCAGCTCTAAGGCAGCCAGGAAGGAGGAGCTCCATCTTTCTTCACCCTTTTTCTGCTATTCAGGCCTTGAAAGGTTTGGACGAGGCCCACCCACATTAGGGAGGGCAACCGGCTTTACTCAGTTTACCACTTCAGATGTTATTCTTATCCAGAAACACCTTCACAGACACAGCTACAATAATACTTGAACAAATATCTTGGCACCTCATGGCCCAGTCAAGCTGACACATAAAGTTAACCATCGTACAGGTCACAACCATTACAGAGGTTGACAATCTTGTTCAAATTATCTATGGATTTCCTGATTTTTTTGTTCAATTGTTGCCTTTATCGCTGAGATTATAATTATGGAACTATTTCTTCTTTTAGTTCTGTCAGTTTTTGCTTCATATATTTTGAAGTTCTGTTATCAGGCACATCCATATTCATGGTTAGGTACACACACATTATTTCTTCCAGAGAAATTGATCCTCTGATCATTATTAAATATCCCTCTTTAGCTCTGGTAATACTTTTTGTCTCAAAGTCTATTTTTCTGCTATTATAATAGCCATCCATAAGATATGCTTATGGTATCTTTTTTTTTTAACATCTTTATTGGGGTATAATTGCTTTACAATGGTGTGTTAGTTTCTGCTTTATAACAAAGTGAATCAGTTATACATGTGTTCCCATATCTCTTCCCTCTTGCATCTCCCTCCCTCCCACCCTCCCTATCCCACCCCTCCAGGCAGTCACAAAGCACCAAGCCGATATCCCTGTGCCATGCGGCTGCTTACCACTACCTATCTACTTATGTTTGTTAGTGTATATATGTCCATGACTCTCTCTCGCCCTGTCACAGCTCACCCTTCCCCCTCCCCATATCCTCAAGTCCGTTCTCCAGTAGGTCTTTGTGTTTATTCCTGTCTTACCCCTAGGTTCTTCATGACATTTTTTTTTTCTTAAATTCCATATATATGTGTTAGCATACGGTATTTGTCTTTTTCTTTCTGACTTACTTCACTCTGTATGACAGACTCTAGGTCTATCCACCTCATTACAAATAGCTCAATTTCGTTTCTTTTTATGGCTGAGTAATATTCCATTGTATATATGTGCCACATCTTCTTTATCCATTCATCCGATGATGGGCACTTAGGTTGTTTCCATCTCCGGGCTATTGTAAATAGAGCTGCAATGAACATTTTGGTACATGACTCTTTTTGAATTATGGTTTTCTCAGGGTATATGCCCAGTAGTGGGATTGCTGGGTCATATGGTAGTTCTATTTGTAGTTTTTTAAGGAACCTCCATACTGTTCTCCATAGTGGCTGAACCAATTCACATTCCCACCACAGTGCAAGAGTGTTCCCTTTTCTCCACACCCTCTCCAGCATTTATTGCTTCTAGATATTTTGATGACGGCCATTCGGACTGGTGTGAGAGGATATCTCATTGTAGTTTTGATTTGCATTTCTCTAATGATTAATGATGTTGAGCATTCTTTCATGTGTTTGTTGGCAGTCTGTATATCTTCTTTGGAGAAATGTCTAGTTAGGTCTTCTGCCCATTTTTGGATTGGGTTGTTTTTCTGTTATTGAGCTGCATGAGCTGCTTGTAAATTTTGGAGATTAATCCTTTGTCAGTTGCTTCATTTGCAAATATTTTCTCCCATTCTGAGGGTTATCTTTTGGTCTTGTTTATGGTTTCCTTTGCTGTGCAAAAGCTTTGAAGTTTCATTAGGTCCCATTTGTTTATTTTTGTTTTTATTTCCATTTCTCTAGGAGGTGGGTCAAAAAGGATCTTGCTGTGATTTATGTCATAGAGTGTTCTGCCTATGTTTTCCTCTAAAAGTTTGATAGTTTCTGTCCTTACATTTAGGTCTTTAATCCATTTTGAGCTTATTTTTGTGTATGGTGTTAGGGAATGATCTAATCTCATACTTTTACATGGATCTGTCCAGTTTTCCCAGCACCACTTAGTGAAGAGGCTGTGCTTTCTCCACTGTACATTCCTGCCACCTTTATCAAAGATAAGGTGTCCATATGTGTGTGGGTTTATCTCTGGGCTTTCTATCCTGTCCCACTGATCTATCTTTCTGTTTTTGTGCCAGTACCATACTGTCTTGATTACTGTAGCTTTGTAGTATAGTCTGAAGTCAGGGAGCCTGATTCCTCCAGCTCTGTTTTTTGTTCTCAAGATTGCTTTGGCTATTCGGGGTCTTTTGTGTTTCCATACAGATTGCGAAATTTTTTGTTCTAGTTCTGTGAAAAATGCCAGTGGTAGTTTGATAGTGATTGTATTGAATCTATAGATTGCTTTGGGTAGTAGAGTCATTTTCACAATGTTGATTCTTCCAATCCAAAAACATGGTATATGTCTCCATCTATTTGTATCATCTTTAATTTCTTTCATCAGTGTCTTATAATTTTCTGCATACAGGTCTTTTGTCTCCTTAGGTAGGTTTATTCCTAGATATTTTATTCTTTTTGTTGCACTGGTAAATGGGAGTGTTTTCTTCAGATTTTTCATCATTAGTATATAGGAATGCAAGAGATTTCTGTGCATTAATTTTGTATCCTGCTACTTTACCAAATTCATTGATTAGCTCTAGTAGTTTTCTGGTAGCATCTTTAGGATTCTCTATGTATAGTATCATGTTATCTGCAAACAGTGACAGCTTTACTTCTTCTTTTCCGATTTGGATTCCTCTTATTTCCTTTTCTTCTCTGATTGCTGTGGCTAAAACTTCCAAAACTATGTTGAATAAGAGTGGTGAGAGTGGGCAACCTTGTCTTGTTCCTGATCTTAGTGGAAATGCTTTCAGTTTTTCACCATTGAGGATGATGTTGGCTGTGGGCTTGTCATATATGGCCTTTATTATGTTGAGGAAAGTTCCCTCTATGCCTACTTTCTGCAGGGTTTTTATCATAAATGGGTGTTGAATTTTGTCAAAAGCTTTCTCTGCATCTATTGAGATGATCATATGGTTTATCTCCTTCAATTTGTCAATATGGTTTATCACATTGATAGATTTGCGTATATTGAAGAATCCTTGCATTCCTGGAATAAACCCCACTTGATCATGGTGTATGATCCTTTTAATGTGCTGCTGGATTCTGTTTGCTAGTATTTTGTTGAGGATTTTTGTATCTTGTTCGTCAGTGATATTGGCCTGTAGTTTTCTTTCTTTGTGACATCCTTGTCTGCTTTTGGTATCAAGGTGATGGTGGCCTCGTAGAAGGAATTTGGGAGTGTTCCTCCCTCTGCTATATTTTGGAAGAGTTTGAGAAGGATAGGTGTTAGCTCTTCTCTAAATGTTTGTTGTTGGTTTTTTTTTTGTTTTTTTTTTTTGCGGTACGCGGGCCTCTCACTGCTGTGGCTTCTCCCGTTGCGGAGCACAGGCTCCGGACGCGCAGGCTCAGCGGCCATGGCTCATGGGCCCAGCCGCTCCACGGCATGTGGGAACTTCCCGGCCCGGGGCACGAACCTGTGTCCTCTGCATCGGCAGGCGGACTCTCAACCACTGCACCACCAGGGAAGCCCTCTCTAAATGTTTGATAGAATTCGCCTGTGAAGCCATCTGGTCCTGGGCTTTTGTTTGTTGGAAGATTTTTAATCACAGTTTCAATTTCAGTGCTTGTGATTGGTCTGTTCATATTTTCTATCTCTTCCTGATTCAGTCTTGGCAGGTTGTGCGCTTATGGTATCTTATGGGTTACTACTTTCTACTGTCCAATCCAGCCTCCTATCCATCTTTCAGGGAATCTTCCTAAGTTCTGGACCATCAATAGCTAAACTTTTGTTTTCCAGTGCTCTTATTTATGAATTTTAAAATTCAGTTGTAGGGCTTCCCTGGTGGCGCAGTGGTTGAGAGTCCGCCTGCCGATGCAGGGGACGCGGGTTTGTGCCCCGGTCCTCGGGGATTCCATGTGCCGCAGAGCGGCTCGGCCCATGAGCCATGGCCGCTGGGCCTGCACGTCTGGAACCTGTGCTCCGCGACGGGAGAGGCCACAGCAGTGAGATGCCCGCCTAACACACACACACACACACACACACACACACACACACACACACACACACACACACACACACACACACACACACACACACACACACACACACACACACACACACACACAATTCAGTTGTAAAGATGTCTTTTCCGCCAGGTCTAGGAATTTGTGTTATGCAGTATGTGGCATGTAGTATGTGGTTGTAGTATGTGTCCAGTCTGCCATTTTAAATCAAACTTGCTTTTCTCCTTAAATCTTTAAATCAAACTCCCTCTTCTTCTTCTTAAGGAAGCAGTGGTGACAACGACCTGATTTAATCATGTAGTTAGATAAAGAAGGAACACGATCAATTCTAAGTAAAATGGGCTGGGAAAAGAGCCCTACGAATTCTCATAGTAAAGGGGAGATAGAGTTTGTTCTGATTATAAAAAGAGTGCTAAGCTTGCCAGATTTATTGGTTTGATTTCTCACAATTTTTGCTTGTCTCATGTAGACTTTGAACTTGTCTTGAATTTCTCCAGTATTTGCCTAGAATTTTTAGATTTATTGGTGGATTCTGCTTTCAAGCTTATATAGTTATAAAGTTATATTCAAACACTGCCATCTTGTGGGTCATTCCTTGGGTCTCCCAATCCCACCCCTCAAAACTCTCTCATGCAAATATATTCATCCAGAAGAGTTCAGGGATGTAAACTTTTATTAGGTGCTAACAGCTGCACTAAGAGCTCTACATATATCAAATCATTAAACTTCATAAGGCCTTTGTGAAGGAAGTACTGTTAATCCCGTGTTAGAGGTGAGGCCTAGATGGGTTATATAACGTGCCTTAGGTCTCACAGCTAGTAAGAATAGGAGTAAACTTTTATATTCAGGCAGTTTGCCTTCAGAACCTTTGCTTTTACTGCACCCACATGTGAAATGAATAAATCTAAAAACAACACAGTGAGACACAGTAATATGAATAAGCTATAGAACTAGTAGAGAAGACGGGATAACTGTTGGGAAAGGGCATCCGGGAAGGTGTCACAGATTTGTGAGGAGGTGGCCTCCTCTAAGTGAGAATTGGAAGGATAATCATTACATAGGAAGAACGCAGCTGGGACCGTAGCCCCTGGAGCTAATAGCATGGAAACACCCTTTAGCTGTCTACTTTTCATCTGCTGTGTACCCTGTCTTCTTTTGGGAAACTACTTGTCACTGTGCTTCAACCAGAGGACTCTAATGAGGGTTGTCAATCATGATACCCTTGAGTCCTCACCTAATCTGAGCCAATATCAGGGTACATCGGGGCAGCTGGGAATTTTGTGCTTGAGGCAGAGGGCTCAGTGCTATCTTCCCTAATGGTCACACTGAGGTGTGTGTCAGAAAGCTGCTTCCAGCCAAGTGTTCTCACGTGGAAGACAGTTTGAAGTAAAAGATAATTAGGCCAAACAATAAGGTTCTAGTCATCTGTAGGCCAGCTGCACTGCTGATCTTCCTGTATTGGTAACCATTCTTGCAGAACCTGAACAGGTCTGGGCTTTGGCCCATTGCAAACATACAAGTTCTGATATTCTTTCTTCTGTCACCAGCTGAAGCAGGCACAGCACTGGCATTCCTTATCTCTAAACAACTTCAGTGGTAGCACAATACATTTTCATTATGAAGGACAGCACGATTAATTTATTTGGGAAAAAATGGCATTTGGGGAGTGTATTGGAAATGGTGTGGCTTAAACACTTCTGCAGTGCTCTATCTTGGCCTCATCTCAAACTCCATTCCTGATGCCTGGCCTATTCCCCTACTTCTTCTCCTCTAAATCACTGCAGTCTTCTAAAACCGTCCTTAGATTTATTTCTTGCTTTAAGCCTACTTTAGAAACTCCAGTCAGTTATTTTTTCTTAACTTTGATTTTTTTAATTAATCAAGTAAGAAAAGTGCAAATAAGAATGACAAATTCAAAATGATAGAAATTAAGAATCACCCATAACCCACCACACAGATAATCATTGTTATTGGTATATTTCTATCTCTTCTTTCTTCTATGTGTAAACACAAACAGAATTATTTTTTAAATGGCTAATTTTGGGGCTTCCCTGGTGGTGCAGTGGTTGAGAGTCTGCCTGCCGATGCAGGGGGACACAGGTTCGTGCCCCGGTCCGGGAGGATCCCACATGCTGCGGAGCGGCTGGGCCCGTGAGCCATGGCCACTTGGCCTGCGCGTCCGGAGCCTTTGCTCCGCAACGGGAGAGGCTACAACAGTGAGAGGCCCGCGTACCACAAAAAAAATAAAATAAAATAAATTAAAAAAATAAATGGCTAATTTTGATCTCTTCCTTCACCAAACACATCTACAATGTGTCAAATGAAATTGAATTGTACTTCATTTGTACTATTTCCTAATCATTTCAATATTCTGTCCTGCAAATTACCAGTGTCTTTGAAGGCACCTAATTTTCCAGGAAAATGGGGAGCAATTCCACATCCCTTGGCTTGCAATGTTCTTTCTTTCCCACTTCATCTGGTTATCACCTACTCATTCTTCCAGTCTTAGTTCAACTTCTTTGGGAAGTTAGATTAAATTTATCATAGTATTATTTGCAGTTCTTGTAAAAGTTGCAAATTCTTTTCTTTTTTATAGATTTATTTATTTTTATTTATCTTTGGCTGCGTTGGGTCTTCGTTGCTGCATGCAGGCTTTCTCTAGTTGCGGCAAGCAGGGGCTACTCTTCGTTGTGGTGCGGGGGCTTTTCATTGCGGTGGCTTCTCGTTGCGGAGCACGGGCTCTAGGTGCGCGGGCTTCAGTAGTTGTGGTACGCGGGCTCAGTAGTTATGGCTCGCGGTCTCTAGGAGCGTGGGCTTTAGTAGTTGTGGCGCCTGGACTTAGTTGCTCCGCGGCATGTGGGATCCTCCCAGACTAGGGCTCGAACCCTTGTTCCCTGCATTGGCAGGCGGATTCTTAACCACTGCGCCACCAGGGAAGTCCCGAAGATTATTATGTGGGGGATTATCTGGGTGTATAAGTGTTTTGTTCACTATTGGATCCCTATGGCTTACCACAAGTGCCTGACACTGGCTATTGTTAAAATGAATGGAATAAATGGAATGGAATTGGAATAATTCTGCTGCTAAGGAAATACTTATTTATAAAAAGTAACATCTACCATTTAGGAAGTGTTACTATGTGCTAGGCACTCTAAGTGCGATATATCTCTATATAATTACATTTTCACAACCATAAAATGCATTATTGCTCCTGTTTTACAAATGAGGAAACTGAGGCTTCAAAAAAGCAAATTAACTTGTCCAGAGACTGATAAAAAGATTTGACCTTAGGTCAATGCATTCATTTACATTATTGACTTTGCCATTGCTAGTTTCTTTGTGCACGAATATAAAAGTCATCGTACACAGCTTATTTTCAAAATCACTCAATTTTAACATTACAAAATAGTTTTTGTTACACGTCAAAGAAGGAAGTAGGGCACTTAGAATAAGGGCCAAAGAGACAGAACACTGTACTGGGAGGGGCAGCAGCAGAGCTATTCTCCTTTCCCCTTCACTAACGAGCTGTGTGGCTTTGGGCTTCCGCAGGGCAGGCTCCAGAAAGAGTGAAGCTGAATGGGCCGCCCTTAAGACAACGTCTTATTGCCAACTCCGTCGTTCTATAGGTGGAGACTAAGTGACTTGCATAATTGACCACGTGGCAGAGCTGCACAGACACCTCCTGACTCCTAGTGTTGTTTGTTCTGAGTTACAGTAACCCTCCCTGAACAAACATTTACTGGGAGCCTACTGTTTCAGGCATTACCAGGCAGGATGTTTCCTTTTCGCTATCCTAGTATCGATTATTGGCTACTTGCTGTCCTTCCTAATTTTTTTCACTCGACCATTTTTAAAACGGTCCTTGGAGGCAGAGTTAAGGGGTAAAAAGCGTAGTACGAGCCTGGCATCAGGCACTGAGTAGCGTGACCTGGTGAGTGGCTTGGCCCGGCTCGGCGGCTGGCCCCGCACAGTTATCTAAGAAGGTAGTGACGCCTTCTGACCCAGGGAATGACCCCGGAAAAACCGGGGGTGGGAGCGGCCGGGGAGAGGCAAGGCTGAGACTCTTTGAGACGACGCCCTGGGCTTTCCTTTGACCCCACTGGTAGGGCGACGGGAGGAAACTCTCTTAGGTGCAAGATGCCTACGCCTGTGGTTTCTGCTGCGTGGTGACCAAGGCATCCGTCCAGGTCCCCCAGAACTCAGTCTCTCCACCCGGGTTTATCCAGGATTCCAAGTCTCTAGTTGCGGGGAGAGGGAGGTTTCTCCTTTGGCGACTGCTGACCCCGTGGTGGAGGGACATTTCCACCACCCCCCGTTGGCCTAGAGTCCTCGGCCGCGGCCTTTCCCTGCCCCCGGCTACTGCTGGCTGCCCCAAGGCCGGAGGAGTCAAGTTCCTTTAGGGTGCCAAGGAAAGACCATAATTTAGGCGCTGCCACGCGAGGCCTTTTGGGCAGACACCAGCCAATCCTCCACAGGCATACACGAGCCGCAGCCAATCAGCGCCCGCCTTATTCCTGGGTCCCGCCTGTGCCGGCCCTTCCTCCCTGCCCCTTCTCTAGACGTCTGTAGACGCGGCGGCTGTTGCTGCAGCCGCTTCCGGAGCTGACCCGGGCCTGGGGACCGGCCTCCACTGGCGCCCTTCGTTTTCTTCTGCTACCTTCACTGAGGATGAGTCCCTGCGCGACCGTGTGCCCACCCCGCGGAGACCACCGGAGCATTTTCATCTAGCGACTGGTGAGGGAGGGCTCGGCGCGGCCCGACCGTGCGGAACGGGCAGAGGCAACGGCGTCCCTTGAGTCGTGGGGCGACGGGACAGTGTTATCTTTCCGGAGGGTGCGGGTGACCGCGGGCCCCGGTGTCCCGGGTGGGCCGCGGGGAGGGGACTCAGCGGCGCCGAGGCTGTCGGGCTCAGCGAGAGGCGGCGCGGGGCCGGCCGCGGGGCCCGGGTTCCGGCGGCCGCCTCCCCGCTGCCGCCCGGAGCTAATGAATGGTCTGTGCGGGCGCCGCGCTACCTTGCGGTCCAGCCTGCCAAGCCCTCCAGCGACGTTGCGCTGCTAGTTTTTGATAGTTGTCTCGTGTCACTTCTCCTGGAGACTTGAATTTGAAGCCATTCCTCGAGGCGCCCACGTCTCTTACCCCATTCGTGGCGTCACAGAAGTTTTAGTTAAGTCTGGGGAGGCTAACGATGAAGTACAGTGTGAATCTACCTGTTATGTGAAAAGGGACCTGTTCTTTCTTGGGGGGATGGGGGGACACAGGATAGAGGCCTTTTGTTCTTGTATCATGTTGCCGATTTCTAAAAAGTTTTAGTTCATCAGCGAAACAAGTAACCCAGGGTATCCGTGACTCTGGATTTCCAACGTAGGTGGTAAAACTTAAAGGGTGTTAGCCGGACAGGATATTTTTCAGGAAGCAGAGATTGATGTAGCATCTTTTTTTTTTTTTTCTCATGCCTGGAAGTAGGGCGTTTGAAAGTCGAGATTTATCAGAAGTACTAAAAGAATGTGACTTTTATGAGTGGTAGTGTTTCTATGCCCATGTTGTGCGAATTCACGTCCTTCCATAGCTCCTTGATCTTTTCACTGCCCTTTTTATTTTAAATTCCTTGAATTTTTTTATAGGTTTTAGAAACTGATATAGGGCAGATAAGGGCAGAAAGAGATGTTTTCTAAAAAGAATTAGAGTATAGATATTTGCTGAAAGTACAGATATTTAGTCAAAGCGGTTTACTTCAAGGAATTTAAAAAATGGTTTTCCATTTAAAAATTTTTAAAAAACTTGTGTCCAGGCAGACGTAGAGAATGGACTTGAGGACACGGGGAGGGGGAAAAGTAAGCTGGGACGAAGTGAGAGAGTGACATGGACATATATACACTACCAAATGTAAAATAGATAGCTAGTGGGAAGCAGTCACATAGCACAGTACTTTGCGACCACCTAGAGGGATGGGATAAGGAGGGTGGGAGGGAGATGCAAGAGGGAGGGCATATGGGGATATACGTATGCACATACGTGTGCATATAGCTGATTCACTTTGTTATACAGCAGAAACTAACACAACATTGTAACGCAATTATAGTCCAATAAAGATGTTAAAAAAACACAACTTTTGTCCAGGGCTTTCAGTATGCTAAATTCTACATTATGCTTCGGAACCATAAAGTTCAATAGACCATATTGCATAAGGAGCTCAGTGTTACTTGGTTAATTATTATAAATGATGTCAAAGTTAGTTTATTATCTTCTTTCTTTCTTTTTTTTTATCGTCTTTTGGCCGTGCCGTGTGGCATGCGGTATCTTAGTTCCCCTACCAGGGTTCGAACCCGCACCCCCTGCCGTGGAAGTGCAGAGTCTTAACCACTGGACTGCCAGGGAAGTCCCTTTATTATCATTAATAGGGCAGTAATTCTTTGCCACCTCCAGAGATGTGCTTGCCCCCTAGAATTTGGGGAATTGTTCAATTGTGAAGCTGGGTTTTGCACTAATAAAATATTGAAGTTTCTATCCTTTGTACCCAGAGAATAATTGAGAAAACAGAATAAAATAAAATACAGTATTGATAAAGCTAAATTATTAATTTCCTAAAGTAGTAAGTCTTGATGTTTTAAAATTATGTGAACTCTTTTCAGGGCTTACAGAAGGAATTAAAAATTTTTTAATTCATCAATTATGAGTCGCTATAATTTGTAGCTTTGTGACAGTTAATATAGATACAAGTTTTTAAGGAAGGTATTTTGATTTTAGAGAGCTCTTTAAAAATTTAAGCCTATTTGTTGAATACATATTATATTTAGTGACAAATGTGAGTAAGTATGGCATTCTCTTCCCTGCCTTAAGGAGCTTTATGTGTAGTCAAGGTCCACACTTTTACAAGGCATGTTGTTATCACTTTGCAGATGAAGAAATTGAGGATTAGGAAGATTAAGCTACTTGACCAAGGTTTTAGATAATAGGAACCCAATTCCTAGTTAATACATACAGGGCAATACAGGGTGGAAAGAGGATTAAATTAGTTCATTTATGTAAAGCACTACGCTTGTCCATGTGAAAGTTCAAAAGATGGTAGATGTAATGTTTGTAAGCCATGGATAAGTTGGCAGCCCTGTAAAGGTTTGGGTAAAAACATTCCAAGCAGAAAGGGCTTTGATATAGTTATTCTGTTTTTTTGATCAATATATTATATCACTATGTTCCTTTCCTTCGTAACATTTCTTGGGTGCTTACATGTGCATGAATTGTCTCATTTATTTTTCAGAACAACTCAGGAGATAAATAGTTTTTATTCCCTTTTTACAAGTGAGAGAATTGAAGCTTAGGCAGCTGTTATGTGCCCAGGGTCATTTAGTTAGTGGTTACTAGCTCAGTGTTCTGAATTCACAGTCTGAACTTTGTGTGCTACGTGGTTGCCAAGTCTAACTGGCATCCTCTTCCTGAGATCACAAGGCTATTAACACATGAAATATAGATATTGGTCCATTTTGGTCTTGGATATGTGAGAGAATAGCATGATCAGATTTGTGTTTTCGGAAGATAACTGAACTCTTCACCAAGGTTAAATAGGATTGTGAGCCATTGTTGAGGGCTCAACCTCTACTGGCTGGCACCTTTGTGGTGGACCGGCCTGCAAGGTTAACAATCACCTGTGTAGCTAGCTACACTCTTCCACCTCAATTTCTCATCAACACTTTGTATTCATCACATATAAAGCAAAAATTTTCTCCTTTAATTTCTATTTGTTCCTTTTGTTTTCAGTTTGTTTTATTTTTCTAATTTACGAAGTATTTACCCTTTACTCTTCTTCTTGGCTGCTCTATCTGTAGTCAAGCCAGAAACCTAGGAGTTGACCACATCTTGTCAACTCAAGGCCCTAAATATGTTTCTGAATTGCTCACTTTCATTATCCCTGAAGAAAGGCACATAAGGCTGTCTATAATCTAGTTCATCCCTGTGTATATATTAGGCCATATGCATTTCTGTCTTCTGAATTACTTAGAATTTTCAGAATGGACCAAGGTGATTTTGGTGCTTTTATATTTACTGTTACTTCTGCCTCAAATGCCCACTGGCCCTGAATTTATCAGGCAAACACATACTCATCTCATCTCCTTTGAGGAATCTTCCCTTTATCCCTCTTGTTGACTCCCCATTCCTATGAGTCACTTGTTATATCTTTATCATAGGTTTTAATCATGATATATTTTTAGTACTTGCTTAAATAAAAATCATTCTCCTCTACCAAACTGTGCCCCACTGATGGTGGAGACTGCGTAATAGATAATAAATCTCGTTCAGTCAATACAGTTGTTAAATGAGCTATATTTTCACTTAAATATTGTCCATGAGTCTGTACTAGAATATCTAGAATATTTAAGTCCTACGTATTTTTGTTTTTGCAGTACCTTGTGACCTGCAGATGCACTGAAGAGGCAGCATAGTGTTGTAGAAATAGCTTGGACTTTACTGTGAGATAGATCTGTGTTTGAATTATAACTCCTCTTTTACTGATAATGTGATTTGGGTGGCTTACTTAACCTCTTTGATGTAAAATATCACATCATGTAAAATATCCCATGCTTAATAAGTATTTGCTTTCTTTGCCTTCAATAAGCATTTGTTGAAAGCATGAATAAGATTAACGCTAGGCATTGGGCCAGGAATTTAGGAAAGATGTGAGGGCAGGAGACAGATTTGAGGATTATGAGCACAGGTTAAAGTTAACATGAAGAGACTGAAATTACGCAGGGTGCGTATGAATTAGAGAGGAAAAGAAGACTGAAGGTGGAACATTGAGAGAAGCCTAATATTTGAAGGTCAAGGGAAGGGAAAATGCCCTTGGAAGAAGTGGTAGGAGAGAGATCCCATGCATAAATGCTTCAGTGGTTCCCTATGCTTTCAGTACTCCTTTCTAGATTCCTTACGAGAATGTCGTGGTCATGACTCGAAAGCAGAGAAGTCAAGTAACATTACCAAAAGTACTTGGCAGTTTGGAGGTCATTGGTAACCTTAGTATGTGTGGTTTCATAGGAGAAGAATGCTTGGAAACTAGTAGCAGAGACATTGAAGCCCAAACATGAACTTCGGAATAAAAATTTCTTATCTTTTTGTTACTGAAGAAATGATAGTAATAAAAGCTGCTATTTGTTTTTTTTTGTTTTTTTTTTTTTTTTTTGCGGTACGCGGGCCTCTCACTGTTGTGGCCTTTCCCGTTGCGGAGCATAGGCTCCGGACACACAGTCTCAGTGGCCGTGGCTCACGGGCCCAGCTGCTCCGCGGCATGTGGGATCTTCCTGGACCGGGGCACAAACCCGTGTCCCCTGCATCAGCAGGCGGACTCTCAACCACTGCGCCACCAGGGAAGCCCCAGAACTGCTATTTGTTGAATGTACATTTGGTAGCAGGTACCATGATAAGCAGCTTTATTTATCATTACGGTAACCCTTTGAGGTTGGTGGCATTGTCTCCATCTTCAGAAGAAGAAATGAAGCCTTGGAGACATTATGTAATTTGTAGAGTTATGTAATTGGTAACAGCTGGCATTGCTATATTTGAATCCAAGTATGTAGGATTCTAAGAAATGTTAGCTCTTAGTCACTTAGTCCCTTCATAATTTATGTTCATAGTACTCTGTGCCTCTCTCATTATATATTATAGTATAGTATCACTTTTGTTTATATTTAATATTCTTTTTTCCCTTTTAAGTGTTTAAATTATGTATAGTAACAAATTGGGGAATTCTTTTCTCTTGTATCTTAATTATATCCTGTAGGGTTTGAGTTATTCACATAAGTAGTTCCTTTCAGGTATTAGGAAGACACTGAAAACACAAAGATGGCAAAAGTTTAGAGCCTCAAAGGGATGAAATTAACTACACGTGACTATTTTGCCATCTGTCATGTTTTCCAGTTTAAACATTTTAAACTACTTGAGGCTTTGGTACTTTTTTCTTCATGTCAACTAACTACCAAACACTTTGCTTATTTATATATAGTCTAGTAGAAACAGAACTGGAGCTAGAAAGGACTAGGAGTTATCTGCGTCTGTGCTATCATTTCCAGATGGGGAAATCAGAATAGTTAAGAACTAGTTAGGTTTAGGATTTCTGACTTAGTGTGGTTTGAAATGGGAGTAGAAAATACAGATTTGGAATGTTTATGGCTGGTGCACAGAAATTTTTCCTATACATATATGTAAACTCACTTGTGTCGCTCTAAATAGTTTTATAACCGTTTTTCCTCTGTCATTCAGATAAATACAGTAGTCTCTTGGTATCACCAGGGCATTGGCTCTAGGACCCCAACGGATACCAAAATCTACAGATACTCAAGTCCCTTATATAAAATGGCATAGTATTTGTATATAACCTACATATATCCTCCAGTATACTTTAAATCATCTCTAGATTACTTAGACTATCTAAATACAATGTCAGTGCTATGTAAATATGGTTGAACCTTGAACAGCATGGGTCCACTTATACTCGGATTTTCATCAGTAAATGTGTACTGCAGTACTACAGGATCTGCCTTTGGTTGAAGTTGCCCACGTTGAACTGCGAATACCAGGAACCTAGTATAGGGAAAGCCAGCTGTAAGAGGGTCATTGTGTTGTTCAAGGGTCAGCTATAGTTGAAAATGCTGTGTAAATAGTTGGCCAGCATGAGGCAAATTCAAGCTTTTCTTTTTGGAACTTTCTGGAATTTTAAAATATTTTCAGTTGAAGCTTGGTTCAGTTCATGGTTGTGGAACGTGCAGATATGGAGGACCGACTGTGTTTTTTTAATAAATTAAAATGAAAAGAAGTATTTTGTGGAACTTAATTTGATACCTTGGAGAAGAGAATTTATGTAGAATTTCTACTATAAAAGCTTTAAAATCTAGGCATTATAGATGGGTTGACTACTAATTTAAAATCCAGAGCACAAAAATATTGAAAGAAGAAGATAATTAGGAGATTATAAATAAAAAGATGATGGAGAAATGCTTAAAGTAGTCCACTCTAGATATAAAATTTCTAATATTTTATATTGGTGGTTAGTTTTCTAACAGGAAGTGAAGAAACTGAAGGCTAGTAGCTTTTCAGGTAGTTGACAATGATATTTCATTTCTCCAGATCTGAATGGGCAAAGCAGACACGTTAGCATATTGGAAGAAAGCTAGAGGCTCATGTATGATGGTTGAGTTTTCTAGACTTTCCTGTGGCCTCCCTAATCAATATATTAGCATTTATTTATATTTTTAAGATGTTTATTTTAAAATAGGTATACATATACATGGTAAAGCATTCAGAAGAGGTTAGTAGTAGTAAAAAATAAGTCTGCCTTCCATATCTGTCTCCAACCATTGGTGGTCTTCCCATTTTCTTGTGTATTCTTCTAAACATCTTTCATGCATATTCAAGCATAAACATATATTTATATGTACATTTTCTCATACGTGGCATTACAGATACATCTAGTTTTAAGAGACATTTCACAATATATCTTGCAGATTATTTCATGTTAGAAAATATATAGCTACTTTATTCTTTTTGATACATGAATAATCTTCTGTTGAATGGACCTGCCACAACTATCTTTTAACTATTTAGGTTTTTTCCATGCAGTGATGCAATGAATGTTCTTGTACTTATGCCACTTCACACATGGATATAGTTTTACAGGATAGATTCTTAGGAGTAAAACTGAGTCAGAAGGAATGTGCATTTTACATTTTAGTAAATATTACTGAATTGCTGTCCATTAACACTGTACTGATTTATACTCACCAACAATGGAGTAGAGTTTCTATTTCTTCACAACCTTGTCAATACATAGTAATATCAACCTTTTTGATCTTTGTCATTCTGATAGATAAAAATGGTGTCTCATTATAGTTTTAATTTACATTTCTTTTGAATGATGTGAGTCTCTTTTTAAAAATCCGTTTAAATCCACCACCACCCCTTTTTTTTTGAGAAATGTCATATTCTTTGACTTTTATTCTGTTGGTCTCTTAATGATTTGTAGAGGTGATATATTAAGGAAAAATTTTCTCCTTTTTTGTCTTTAAAATTTTTTATGTATGTTTTAAATACTTGTAGTGTTTGAATACATGTAGTCAAGCATACATCTTGGTAAAAGATTACTGCTAATCACAAAGAACAGATATCTCATGTTAATGATTTTTAGTGTTTTCCTGTGTATGGGAAGGTGCAAGAATCTGGTCTTCTTACCTACCTAGGAGCCGGTAGATCCAAAGCATAGAATGCTTCATCCTGTTTTTCCCATCCTGAATTTCCCTCAGGATGTACTGTCAGTGGGCGTCTGCAGTGGGTTGCAACTTAGCCTTTTGTGTTACTGGATGATGAGCTACACTCTTCTTTAATGGTTAAAGCAGATGTACAGTGTGTGTTTGACAGGCCATAAGACAGGCTGTTTTAGTTAGCATAAAGTTCAAGCCAAATCATGTATAAGCCAGAATGACTTCCCCATATCTCAGTATGTGAAAATTTTTTCTATCGGTGGAAAGTTTGTTTGTTTTTAACATGGTTAGTTAAATTTATTGATATTAGCAACAATAACAGAGCAGATAATGCAAAACTGCGGCCATCTGAAAAACAATATCAAGGTGGCTTTGAAGTGCATTTCTTTTAAAAGTTACCTTTGAAATGGACAGGCGACTACAATTCCAGGGCTTGAAAAGCACTTCAAACACAGGAACAAAGTAATCTCTCTCTCCTTTCCTCCCTTCCCCCACTCCTCCCTCTCTCTCTCCTGTCAAATGACAAAATTAAAACAATTTAGTAACGACTTGGATGTTCTTTGTTCAAGGGAAAACAACGCCTGGATTGCGGGGGTGGGGGGGTGGGGGGGGAGTCAGTGCTCACTGGCGGTGAAGCAATCTTCCAAGGGATTTTGGGCAAGAGAGACTTACAGAATGTTAGAAGAGGCAACTCTGAAGCAGGGTGCGCTTGGCTAGGAGGTTGGGGATTTCCTAATAAGGCGTGCAGGTCCTGTTTTCTAGAGTGAGGTGAACTCGCTAAAGCGGAGTTGGAGGATTAATTGTTGTTAGGTTTCCTTGACAGGTGTGTCCTGTAGGTGCAGACTGACAGGTTTAGATTTGTGCTGTGGGTGAGGCCACTGGGGTGGCCTCCATTTTGGGGGTCCTGATTAAATGCATTAACTTAATCACTCCACATGAACATGTCTACTTGTAATGTCTGGATTCTGAAATAAAGTGTGAGTGAAGTCAAATAACTTAGACATACCACGGATGTGAGAGTCCTTTGACCCTTCCAGTTACCTGTATGGTAACATTTGTAGAATCCGGGCAGACAGGCCGAGGGTTGCTGCCAAGTGGATCCACTTCCCTTTCTTCCTCAACTTACTCGGGTGGAGGTGGATGGAGCCACCTTTCAGTCAGGCTGTGGCCGAGCAGAACTAACCTCCCTTATCAGAACTGGGAGAGGAGGTCGAGCTTTTGTCAGTGAAGCTCTAACCTTGCCACACATTCCATAGGGAGAAAATATCACTGGAAGGAGGAGTGACTGTCCTATCCGTGAGAAGTTGGTAGGCTCATTTGTTTGCTTGTTTGTTTTTGAAATAGGAATTAGGGGCACTTAAATATGGAGGTAATTGTACTGTAAAATACTTGAGCAAGAGATAGATTGTGTAGTTTTTACTCTGTCTTTCTCCTTCTCTTCTAGGTCCCACTTGCAATCATGGATATTTGAAAGGAGTGGACAGTGTGGAGGGGGAGCTCCCCTCCTCCTCCCCGTGGTGCTTGACTCCAGGAATAATTTATAAACTGTGGAAAGCTTTTTTTTAAATAAAGAACTTGTGTTTGATATAAACTTGATAGGGCTATTTATAATTTTTGGATTTAAGTGCCAAAATACATTGTACAGATCTATATAGTTTTATACTGTTGCCATGAGGATTTAAATTATAATCCTAAACAGGCCATTTATTCTCTATAAATCTTTCTGAATAGCACCTTTGTGTCCTGGCTTTTTCATTTTTTAAAATCATCTGACTGTTCAGAAGAAGTAAGCTGCATTAAAACAATTAGGATGAATTCTTCCATCCCTGACTGCACATCAAAATGTCGATCCCTGAAGCATGCTTTGGATGTCCTTTCTGTGGTAACAAAGGGGAGTGAAAACCAGATTAAGGCCTTTCTCTCCAGTCATTGTTACAATGCTGCAACTATCAAGGATGCCTTTGGCAGAAATGCCCTCCACCTTGTTTCCTCCTGTGGAAAGAAAGGAGTGTTAGATTGGCTTATTGAGAAAGGAGTGGATCCATTGGTGAAAGACAAGGAGTCAGGATGGACAGCTTTGCATAGAAGCGTTTTTTATGGACATATTGATTGTGTTTGGTCTCTATTGAAGGTAAGTGTCATGTGTTTATTTAAAACTATTTGGTCTGGCATGTATTTTTCTTAATCTTTTTCATATATTCCACTTACTTTCCAAAAGAGATTTGAGTTCTTATCAGTTGTTTGATATCTTTTACTATTATAACTCATCTTTAGAATTCAAATCTCATATATCCTTTTAATTTAAACCTTTTATGATGTAAAATTTTAAACATATACCAAAGTTTACAATGTATCATGAACTGTTGGCCAATTTTGTGTTATGTATGTCTCCACTGACTTTCTCCACCCCATGTTATTTTGAAGTGAATCCCACTTTGTCATTTACTCAGTACTATATATCTTTTAGTATTTTTAAGAAATACAGTTTCCTTTTGTATAACTATGTTATTATCTACTTTAAAAGGGCACTGGTTATTTAAATCACTTAGGGACTATGTTTTGAGTCGTGTGTTTATTTCTTGTTTGGCTAGGATAAAGTTTTTATAGTTCTTTAAAAAAATAATTAGAATCAGGGCTTCCCTGGTGGCACAGTGGTTAAGAATCTGCCTGCCAATGCAGGGGACACAAGTTCAATCCCAGGTCTGGGAAGATCCCACATGCCGCGGAGCATCTAGGCCCATGCGCCACAACTACTGAAGCCCGCGCGCCTAGAGCCCACATGCCACAACTACTGAAGCCCACACACCTAGAGCCAGCGCACCGCAACGAAGAGTAGCCCCCGCTCGCCGCAACTAGAGAATGCCCGCGCGCAGCAACGAAGACCCAGCACAGCCAAAAATAAAATAAATAAAATAAATTTATTAAAAAAAAACTACCTCTAAAAAAAATAATTCGAATCAGTTTATTTTAAATTTCCCATCAAGTAGATTAAGATTAAATCTAGGTTTGTTGTACTGTTTAGCCAAATAATATGAAGTGTTTTGGTATATACCCTGATGGATGTCATTTCACTAATGAATGCAAATTAAAAACTGTTAGAAGTCATGAGTTTTAAATTGAACAATTAGCTTGTGTATAGGCATTTAGTCATGTTTGTGGAGGACCAGAGAAGAACAAAGCAGTTCCTGTCCTCAAGGCACTTGTGGTCACATTAGGGCATTAGGGTGCTTATCTTCAGTGTCTTTATCTTTGGTGTCTGTTTTTTGTTTTAAATTTTATTTATTGGTTGATTGATTGATTGGCTGCGTTGGGTGCACGGGCTTTCTCTAGTTGCGGTGAGCGGGGGCTACTCTTCATTGCGGTGCACGGGCTTCTCATTGCAGTGGCTTCTCGTTGTGGATCACAGGCTCTAGGTGTGTGGGCTTCAGTAGTTGTGGCACGTGGGCTCAGTAGTTGTGGCTCACAGGCTCTAGAGTGCAGGCTCAGTAGCTGTGGCGCACGGGCCTAGTTCCTCCGTGGCGTGTGGGATCTTCCCGGACCAGGAGCGCAGGCTCAGTAACTGTGGCGCACGGGCCTAGTTACACCGTGGCATGTGGGATCTTCCCGGGCCAGGGCTCGAACCCGTGCCCCGTGCATTGGCAGGCAGATTCTTAACCACTGTGCCACCAGGGAAGTCCTGGTGTCTGTTTTTGACTTCAGAAAAATTGTTTACATAGTGGTCTTTAGGTGGTAACATTTACTGATCAAAATAATTTTCAGTATATGTTAATAGCAAAATATCCTTTTTTGGAGCTAAACTATCTAGGTTTACTACTTACTGAGTCCTCTTGGATGAGTTACTAAATCTTGAACCTCAGTTTCATCTATAAAAAGAGGATAATAGTGGTACCTTCCTTATTTTCCCCCCCCCAGGGAGTTTCAGTGAAGAAAATCTTTTCTTAAGTTTATTAATAGTACTGTTAATTCCTCTTATATGTAAAACCTTTGGGTATCAGTTTAATTTGCCTATTGTAATCTCTTTTACAGGAAGAGCTAGGTTAGTAAGAGTTAAAGCATCTATCAGCTCTACTTCTACCCTTTCCCACCAGTTTCTGCTGGAAAATTGGATGACTGCCAATCCTTTCAAGCCTGAGAGTGTCCTTGGATTTTCTGCCATCCTAGGGGTTGCCATTCTGGTGTTAGGATTGGGGGCTTCCGTTTGAAATAGGTTCTGGTCTGAATTTTGGACCTTCCCTCCCTTTGGGTTTCATTTCCCTTTAGAAATCCTCAATCATCCTCGCCACCTTGGCTAGGAGAAGCCAGGAAATGGTGCCTTGGGCCACCTTGCTCTTGGCTTGACTGTCATCATCATCAGAGTCCTTCTGATCCGTGATAGACACTTAACGGGGATGCTTCCCGCTGAAAAAAATATTCCCACAGAAACCTCTTTCATCCATTTAGTATTCGCATGTTGCTGTAAGCCATCTGCATTTTTTTAGCACAGACTTCTTTCCCCTTTTAACACTCCTTTAATTGGAAGGGCTGCAATGATGGGGTGTTCATGTCAGTTCCACTTCTGGTGATAGCTCTATAGCATTTAAGGTGTTACAGACTAGCAAGAAGAGACTATACAGAAAAACACATTTTAAATGAATTACATTTGATAAAAACTTTATAGGTATGAAATTTTAAAATTAAGTGCTAAAATTGTACAATAAATAAACACCCATGCTATCAGTTCCTGATTGCCAAAGATGAAAAACCTCAGCAGAAACTTCTTGTCTGCCAAAAGCCAGAGTAGAAACAACATATCTTATGCAGCTTTTCATTACCTTCTTGATTCCGTGACAGGAGGCATGTTTATGTTTGTAGGGTCCTGCTGTGTCTGTTACCTCTATACCGGTTTTCTTTAATTTTGGTGGTTTATTTATATTACTAACCTGGAAGAACTTGCTTTAATTTTTCCCATTTGTAAATGGAAAAACTCACTGAATCATGAGATTGTGTGGATTAAGTGATAATACTGTTTGTAAAGTATTTGGAATACATTTTTTTCTTTTTTTTAGTGCCTAATGTGTATTAGGCAGCGATCTAAGTGCTAGGAATATTGTAATGGGAAAAAAAAAGAATCCTTTGCTTGTTTGTTGGTTTGTTTTTTGGTTATACTTAGGTGCTATTTAATAAGGTAGTGAATTTACCTACTATTTTGGGGATATGTAAAGAGTTGATCTTTTAATAAATGGGATAGACTAGACTACACACGGATGCTCCTACCTTTAGAGTTTAAGGTGAGCATATTAGAAAGTGTCAGAGACCACCATATGTAGGGAGCTGTAAAGGCAAAAAAGTGTGGCTAGTCCTTTATGCAGTTGGGGCTGCTTAGGATGATGCAACTGTATGTAGTCTTATTAGGGTCCAGTTGGTATATATATAATAAAGTTTAGGACAGATTTATAAAACTGATAAAGTAAACTGTCCAGGGATCCTATTTGTCAGATTCGTAGCTTGGAGCACTCTGCCCTGGAATGTACCCTTCTTACCCTTACGAAGGCCAACCAAGCTCAGGTCTTCCCACATGGATTTATTATATCTAACTTTGAAAGTAGCAGGCAACATACACTTTTAAATTTGTTAAGATCTTAGATCACTTCTGGATTTTGTTTTATTTGTTAGCTCACTAACGAGTATTTTTGTTCATTGACAACCCTTGTGAAATCAAGTGTTATAACCATCTGGAACCATCTTGATTTTAATTTATTAAAATCCATTGTTACAAGGTAAGAGGAGATGCTCTTTCTTAAGTAACCCAAAAAGAGTATTCCAGCATGTTGTGGTTAGAGTTTAAAAACTTCATGGTTCATCTCAACCTGTAACTGCCCAGGTAAACTCTGGGTGTAGATGGATAGGCAGTGATCACTCACACGAGTTAAAATTATTGTTGAATGCCATATTAAACTATCAGCAAATATTAAAAGTTATTTATGAGAAGGAGTACATTTTGTGTTTAAAAAACTGTATGTAGTAATAATATGAATTGAACATTGCTCTATTTCTCCCCTCCTCCAGTTATATTTTAAAAACAGTAAATAATGGTGCTAGGGATAGGGTGTGCTAACTGCCTTAAATAAATGGGACAGAAAATGTTCTGTTTCATGTTTGAATTCTGGAGATATAAAACTACAGATTACTTTAAATTCATTCTTAAAACACACACACACGTGCATTCTCAGGGTTTTTTTTTCGATACAATCTAACTATAAGTGGTAAGAGACAATGCTCTGAAAATTTAAGTAGAAAATTTTAAGTGGAAAAATATATATCACACAAGTAGAAATAAAAGAATATAATTGTCTTCATGTCAGTAATAGACGTAAATGGAATTCAAGGCAAAAAGGTGGAGCATAGGTGATCACATTATAAACAGTAAATCCTAAAAAACATATATATAAAAAGTAAGAAGTATTCTTTGCCATTGTGTAGAAATCTTTACAGCCCTTAGCTGGATGTGGAGTTTGGCTCTTTAAATACGGAAAAAAAAGCACGTGTGTGTACATACACACATAGACCCAGACCAAAAGTTAGGGCCTTCTCAGTAACTGACCTGACTTACCACGGAAAACTTTCATATCTATTTCATTTTGATTTGTTTTTCATTTTGATTTTAAATGTTATTTTATTTGTTCACATTTTCTGGTTCTTCTTTATTTACCCAAGAATTGGATATTCGATTTCTTAGTTTCGATCTCTTAGTTTTCTTTTATGTGAGAAATAAATGTGTATGAGCATAGGAGATAATTGTTATTAAATGTTTATTTTTAATGTATTTATGGGTTTGATCATCTGACTTTTTGATAAATAAATTACTGATTATAGGTAAATGATTAAAAATACATACATATATATCTGTATATACACACACATATTTTTTCCTTTTTTTTTAGCATGGTGTTAGTCTGTATATTCAAGATAAAGAAGGCTTGTCAGCTTTGGATCTTGTAATGAAGGATAGACCAGCTCACGTAGTATTCAGAAATACCGGTAAGAAAATTCCACAAATATATTCCATTAAGGTACAGCTTAGAAAATTTTATTGAAATTTTATTGTTATAGAAATACCTGAGGAAATTTGTGTGGATATCTGCAAAGAACTTTTACTCTGGTATATGTTGGTTGATAACCTTGGTTTTCTTTCAGAGCACTTTGGTTTATTTTACATTTTTCAGATTCAATGTTCATTTCTGTGTATAAGAGTAAAAATACAGCCTAAAAAGGGAAGGCAGCTAGAATTGTAACTACTGTAAAGCCATTGATGTGCATTCAGAAAGTAACAGCATTTGAGCTAGAGGGGGAAAGGAAGTGATTCTTTTACCCACATGTTCCTTCTTCTCATTGCACTTATCTCCAATTTTTTTGCCCTGTGAGCTTTGGTAATGGAAATTGACTGAAAAGGAGGAGAGGTTTAAATGGGGGCACTAGTTAATTTGCATTTTAACTAGTGAGCAAGCTACGTAAGGACATGTTCTTCATTTTTATTTCTGTCTTGGACACTATATTGCAAGTTACAGTTATAATTCCATTCAAGAACTCTATAAGCCTTCCAAAATAAAAATGAAGATATATATCATAATTAGCTGTGATTAGGTTTTATCCCAGTTTAATGGATATTGGCCCAACCTCTAGTGTGATTTTGCATCTATCAAGAGCAAACTATTGGAAGATGATGTTTCTCTAGAAATAGGAACTAATATCATGTTTGCTTCATTTAGAACCTTTATATATTAAATGTTTTAATAACATTTTACATTTAAATAATTACATGTATTATTTTCATGGAAACTAGGTGGATATGGCGGGTGGTATTTTAATCATTTGGCAGTTAAACTTCTAAAGAAACAAGGGTAAAGTGTTAGATTGCTTACATTGGGACAGGCCTGTGCTGAATTGGATTTTCTGATTTCTATTCTTAGAGTTATATAGTAAATTATTAGATTCATAATTTAAAAGAGAGGGTTGGTAGTATCTTTCTAAATATGGTAATAAAATTAGTTTTTGTGAAGAATCATGTTTGAGGTAAACTGATTAGTGGAGTATATCTATAATTAAACTACACTGATACTTGTTTAAAATGTAAAAGAGTATAAAAACTAATTTTCATTTTAGATCCTACAGATGTCTACACTTGGGGAGATAATACAAATTTCACCCTGGGTCATGGAAGCCAGAATAGCAAACATCATCCCGAGTTGGTGGATCTGTTCTCTAGGAGTGGGGTTTATATCAAGCAGGTATGTTGAAATACAATCTGAGCACTTTTAGAGATTAAAAAGAACTTTTGTATTTGATAGCTTATCTTTTCATTTGGATTATGTTAACTTTGGTGAAGGTGCAGTAACATATTTGAATGAAGAAATTGATCAACAGAACTTTACTAATTCTTTTTAGATTTTGTTAGTCTTAATCATATTTAGACTATGTAAAATATCATAAAACTATGAGATGTTTGTGTGAGGCATGTTTAAAGTTAGAAGGCATTATACAGATATTAATTTTTAAAAGGTAGAGCTTGTGTTGATTTTCTAGTTTTTCTTTCTACTTAATTAATTAGAGTTCTTCAGATTGTTTCTCAAGTGAATTTGTTGTTGATACTCAAATGAAGTTCGTTATTAGTTTTAGGTAAGTGAACCTGAGTTCTTAAATATAAGTAATTGTAAAATTTTAATTGATAATTCTGAAGGTTTGGTCTTTGGCCTTATATCATTATTCTGGATGATTCCACTTCAGTGGATTTTGCTACTGTTGGCATACTCATCTTTCTCTGTAACTCTCTTTGTGTGTGTGTGTGTGTGTGTGTGTGTGTGTGTGTGTAATTTATCTGTAGCCTCAGCTTTTCTTCCTCTTGAGTTTCATTTCAGTTGTACTCCAGACATTCTTTCAAAGTTTTTAAATTTAACTGTCTGAAGTGCTAATTTTGCCATTCCTAAACTTTCTCTACTTAATTTTTAAAGCTATAAATCTCAGTTTCTGAATCCTGAAAATTACACCTCAGAATATGTCTTTTGAGTTCATCTCTGCGTGATTTTTTTTCCTGATGTAATAGTTAATGTCATTCCCCTTTTATTCCCCCAAATATTTGGATTATATATTATATGGCCACCATATTTAGGGTTCTGTAGAACACTGGTTTTCACACCAAAAGTCATTAATTAATGTATCACAATTAGCAGTTTAAAAAAAATGAAATAGAAGAGTTAAACTCAAGAGAATATTAAAATTTGAGAGGCCAAGAACAGGAGCCCACATGGGAATGAGGAGTGACTAGAGAAGTAGAGAGTAGAGTGGTGTCCTGAAAGCTAGGATTCTGACTGGCCATCTACATAGACCTCGAGGGAACTTAGGATATTGAAAGGACTTGGGATGGACCAGAGTCATAAGCCTGGGGTCAGAGTTTCTAGTGAGGGTGAGGAAAGCTGTTAGAGCAAGGCTGGCTGCTCTTCCTCACCTAGTTCAGAGCCTTAGGTAGACGTCGCTAATCAGTCACAGCATACTCTTGTTCTCCCTTCGTCCCTCCCTCCCTCCCTCCGTCTTCTCTCCCCTCTCTGTTTTAAACTGAACTTGAACAGGTCCTCAGAATTCACCCATCAACAGCCACTAATGATTGATCAGAGTTGAGGCACTTAGAAAGATACCTGTTTTCCTTTTCTGACTTAGTACATGATATAGTCAGATTTCATGAGGTGAGATTTTTCAGGAGCAGAGATTTTTACACAAAAGTGAAGGAATAATAAAGATGTTAAAAAAAAAAGTGAAGGAGTAATGGTGACATTAGGAAACGGGCTGATTGTACCTTCTGATCCTAAGATATATGTGCTGTAGAAGAACTGAGCATATTCCACTTGGTAGGGTTAAGGATGAAACAGTATACCTAAAGAGAAAACTACATTTCAGTTAAGGCAAGGATATGAGAGTATTTTGTGAAGAAATTAAGGATGTAAGGGATTTTTTTTTTTTTTTAACTACGAAAAGGAGGATTGAAACACAAGCACAGTGGATAGGTTTGAGAGGAAGGAAAGCAGTGTAAATTTCAGTAAGAAAAATGGAAGCAAGTTAATGGGAATATTTACTGAGCACCATTGAGAGCCCTGTTACTCACTGAAAAAGGGCTGATTCTGTAGTATAGTACCAGATGAATTAACTGCCATGGAACAGAGATGATTATTATTAGCATAATATATTCCTCAGAATTAAGATGAAAATGCATGTCAGTTACCTCCTTAAAAAATTCAGAGGTTTTAAAGTTGGAGGTCTTACACTCTGGTATTGGTTGTTTTGTAGAAGTCAGAGATTATAGAATGGCATCCTAATATTGAATATAGAATTGAACAAAATGTATTACTTGTGGTTTCATGAAATAATTTTTCCCTTACAGATTGTAACTTTGTATTACACATTTGAATACAATTTTGGGTTTTATTTTTAGACTTTTTAGGCATTTGTGGTACAGCTAATAAATAAGATAGTGATTTTCGCATTATCATAGGCACATGTATTTACAGAACTCGCCAAGTGGTTTAGGGATATGTGTAAACAGAGCTTGCAATTCAGCTTGTAACTTTTTTTTTTGGCTGCTTTGGGTCTTCGTTGCCGCGCACGGGCTTTCTCTAGTTACTGTGAACAGGGGCTACTCTTCACTGCGGTGCTCGGGCTTCTCATTGCGGTGGCTTCTCTTGTTGCGGAGCACAGGCTCTAGGCGTGCGGGCTTCAGTAGTTGTGGTGTGCAGGCTCAGTAGTTGTGGTGCACGGGCTTAGTTGCTCTGTGGCATGTGGGATCTTCCTGCACCAGAGCTTGAACCCGTGTCCCTTGCATTGGCAGGCAGATTCTTAACCTGCGCCACCAGGGAAGTCCATGATTTTCTTATTTTTCCAAAGGACCCTGACTTTCTGGAAAATAATTCTAGGATTTTTTATTTCTTAATCCTTTTTTTAATATCCTAAGTTAGAAATATTTATGGGTGGCATAAGAGATGTAAATGCAGATTATTTTTAAAAGTAAAAAAGGATTTTTAGATAGTATTAAGGTAAAATAAGTATACTGATGCATTGAAAAGTAGCAAAGTGTGGCCTGCAGGTTACGTATGTAAGTGCATGCATATTTAAAACTGCTCTTGGTTTCCTATTATTGCCTTCTGCTGATGCAGTTCAACCCTTTTATAGTAACCTTGTTTTCTGGTAAGAATGTATGAAAATGGAACTGTTTGTCAGAGGGCAAGGAGGGTTCTGGGAAGGAAGTGGGGAAAAGAGAAGAGCTTGAAAATTAGTGTAAAATTATTTAAAGCCATGTAATTATATTAAAGGTATATTAGACAAAATCAGAGGTATAAAAAGCATGTACTGTTTACCCCCCCACACACTCCCTGTTTATAAGGTGATGTTGGAAAAAATACTCTTAAGGCACTTTTATTATTTTCTTTAGTAATAGTCACTATTTGGTAATCTTTATGCTTCATATTTTACTCTGTTCAATTCTTGCTGTTTGAGATTTTATGAAATTAGAAAACAACTGACTACTACTTTTTGTAGTTGAATACTTAAGATTTGCATTTTCCTTTGTTTAGTCTCTTGTGGGTAACACTTGCTTAATTCCTTCTAAATTTTTCTTCCCCCAATGTCAGTGTTTTTAGACGTAGTTTTAAAATAGACCACCATATATTATAAATTTTTATTACAGAAAACTTTAAACATGTACAAAGTGGAGAGAACAGTATAATGAATCCTAATGTACCCATTATCTAGCTTAAACAATTAGTAATATTCTGTTATTTCTTTTTTATAAAATAAAGGATGTTTTATTCACAGAAGTTTAATAATATTCTCTTGTTTTCCTGTAGGTGGTGCTTTGTAAATTTCACTCAGTGTTTCTGTCTCAGAAAGGGCAAGTTTATACCTGTGGTCATGGTCCTGGAGGACGATTAGGCCATGGAGATGAACAGACATGCTTGGTAATTGAAATGTCATTATACAGTTTAGGTAACTTTGGTAAAATTGTATAAACTGGAAACCTCAGTTAACTAAAAAAATTTTTTAACCAACTATAAGGAGAAAATAATATACCGACTGATAATAGAGTTTACAAGATCAGTTACTTTCCTGGTGTATTGTGTTCAAAATAAGGATTTAGATATGATGCAAAATTCTAAAGCATCAAAGAAAAATTATATTGTATAGCAAACATCGAGTCAGGAGAGTACATAAATAAGCTTTAAAATATTTCCATAGTTGAAATTTAAAAAATCAGACTAATTGTAAAACTCTTCCTGTAGTCCAGGATCTAAGTTTTTATTCATTTTTAACTTCTCATTAAGGTATTTGTGGTCTGAAAATTGGGCCAATATTTTCATTGTATAATCACAAAATTGACTCTTATGCTACTGAAACTTAGTGCTAATTGGAAGAAACCTAATAATCATTACATTCAGGAAAGTTATTTCCTCACTAGGTTACTTTTAAGGTAAGTTTTTTTTGAGGGGACTGCTGGCATGTTCATCAGTTAAGAGGTCTTTAAAAATGAGAGAGAGCTATGGTAGTCTCTTCCATTTTTTTCAAGGGTATATTATGTTCTAGGCATTGTTCGTGCTTTCCATGCAATATCATTGCCTTGATTTAAGCCTGACAACAGCATTGTGAGGTTATAGGCCTTATTATCCTCATTTTATACACAATGACAATAATAATAGCACTCATTTATCAATTGTTTACTCTGAGCCAGAGAGTGTTGTGTTTTGTACTTACTAACTCATTTACTCCTTATGCTGATTTTTTATCATCCAAAATACTATTATTATTTTGTGTTCAGATGAAGAAAATGAGAAAAGATGAGGTTTGTTTGAGATCAAATAGCTGGTAAATGACAGAATTAAGATTTGAACCCAGAACAAATGACTTTAAAGGAATATGGTATCGTATGTTTGGTTATGCATTGAAGGGCTGCATTGATTCCTGTATTCTTATTTATTTCTTCACTACACCAATGAATACTTTGGCTGAAGAGCTCCCTTTATTCAAACCAGACACATTTGCACTTGGTGTATGATAAATGATAAGGGCTCAAAAATCATTTATTGAATCAAATTGTTTTATTGAAATGTCTCACTGGGATTTTGTATTTTACTTATAAAGCAATGTCCATTAAACTTATCTCCCCCTTGCTGAATTGTACAGTTTGCCTATGATAGGTACAGCTGTATAGCAGTCGTATCATTTGGGATGTGGTATCATAAGATTCTATTTGTATTTTGTACTTTATATAAACGGTTAATGTGATATACTGAAGTTAATTTTATTTTGTAGGTCCCTAGGCTTGTGGAAGGACTGAGTGGTCATAATTGTTCTCAAGTGGCAGCTGCTAAGGATCATACTGTTGTATTAACTGAAGATGGATGTGTTTATACGTTTGGTCTAAATATTTTTCATCAATTAGGAATCATTCCTCCACCTTCCAGTTGTAATGTACCTAGACAGGTAAACTTCTCTTTTTTATTTTTATTTATTTTATTTTTTATTTTTTTGCGGTACGCGGGCTTCTCACTGTTGTGGCCTCTCCCATTGCGGAGCACAGGCTCCGGATGCGCAGGCTCAGCAGCCATGGCTCACGGGCCCAGCCGCTCCGCGGCATGTGGGGTCTTCCTGGACCGGGGCACAAACCCGTGTCCCCTGCATCGGCAGGCGGACTCTCAACCACTGCGCCACCAGGGAAGCCCAAACTTAAATAATAAGGTGACCATTGGTGTAAAACCTATATGGACAAAAAAATGGAAGGCATTGACAGAGCAACTTATTTTACTTGTATTCAACAGTGTGTTTCTTCAGTGGTATATATTTTATTTTTCACAGGAGAAATTAAGCGTAGTAATGTACAGATTAACATTTGTTTGGAGTGAGAAAGAGCACTTGGGACATTAGGCAGCAAACTGCCTTAGATTCAACTTGTAAGTGTTCATAAGCATCAGGGAATCCAGATATTTTGGGTTTGAAATTTAAATAATTTTGAGGCCCTTCTTAAGAAAAAAATAGAAATTTTATAAGTAAAAAGTGGGCCATGTAAATGAGGCATCCAGAAACTTAAGCTTATTGGCTTCATGGTAGATCTGTCTCTGCGCAGAAATCATACCTGGCAAGTTTACGTGAGGGAACATAGGTCTAAAAGCAACTGTTTTTGTTCTGTTTTCCCTTTCGCATTTGTACAACCACCACCAGAGGGTGGCCTTTCCTCAACTTCAGGGACCTAGTACGCAGGACAGGACTGGTGCTTTAAATTAATATGTTACTAGAATCATCACATATAGCAAATGTGTTTTCAACTCATAAGATTTTGCATTTTGGGTGTTAGACTTCTTCACTGGTTTAATCCTCTGGATTTAAAATGATTATTAGATATACATTTTTAGTAATAAGCTTTAAAATCCAGTGCTTTTCCATCCTGGATGGCTAATGAATCAACAGGAATTACTCCAAGATAATTAGAGGTAGTTTGCAATCTGTGGTACTTCTTAGGCCCATTTTCCCCAACCAACTGTGGAATTTGTAGATATTTAATCATTTTGCAGACTTTAGAAATGGTAGATTTTACTCCCATTTTTATTCTCATTGTGTGGCTACCGTGGAACTCTGGGTTGATATGGACATAGCCAGTATTAAGTGCGGACAGTTTTGTACCCCAGGAGCCATTTGGCAATGTCTAGAAACATTTTTAGTTGTCACAGCTGGGTGTAGGGGTGGGAGTAGTGCTACCGACATCTAGTGGGCAGAGTCCAGGGATGCTGCTAAACCTCCTACGATGCACAACACAATCCCCACAACGAAGAATGATCTGGTTCAAACTGTCAGTAGTGTCACTGTTGAGATACTCTGGATATGTCAAATTTAAAAGTATCATAGTTTTCAATAAGAATGAGAATGCCTGTTTTGCATATTGCTTGTTAACAAAAGTTTAATGATTTGGTTTTTATACTGTGTCAGTTTTTTTTTTTTACATGTTTCAACTCCTGACTTAAGGTGGCTGCATCAAGATGTCTTGTATTCTGAGAAGAGTTGGGGTGTCAGTATTAGTGCTGAGATCTATTAGTGATGAATGCCATTAGCACTTGAGGGGGGTACTGGCAGCAAATATGCCATATATTTGCTACCCTGGTCTACTGGATCTTGTGCAAAATTCTGTTAGTTCATAGGTACATAATAAACTGAAGTCTTGTTTGTCTTTTGAATAGATGCAAGCAAAATATCTTAAAGGGAGGACAGTCACCGGAGTAGCAGCAGGCAGGTTTCATACAGTGCTATGGACTAGAGAAGCTGTTTACACCATGGGACTAAATGGTGGACAGCTGGGTAAGAAATCCATGATGACAATATCTGAAAAACAAATTGTATTCTTAAAACGGATATTTTGTGATTTGTTTATTTGTGTAATTTTTTAGGTTATTTACTAGATCCCAATGGAGAAAAGTGTGTAACTGCCCCTCGTCAAGTCTCTGCCCTTCACCATAAGGACATCACTGTGTCTTTGGTTGCTGCTAGTGATGGGGCAACTGTCTGTGTTACCACAAAGGGAGATATTTACTTACTTGCAGACTATCAGTGCAAGAAGATGGCTTCTAAGTATGTGTATTTTTGTGAAAGAAACATACTTTAATAATAATTCAGCTCTTCCAGCAAATATCTGAGTATCAGCTTTATGCATTCTCTGAAATGTCAAATGGAGAAAATTGAACGGTGGGAAAGTCAGGAGTTTTTGCCTTTGATAATCTTAGTCTTTTGGCAAACATCCAGTAAATATATATAAAAGTTCTTTGTAGGTTGTAAAATAGTATTTCTGAATTACGATAACATATGGTTAAATATGACCTATAAGTTTCCCTTTTTTTATGCTTCAGGTGCACAGAACTAGATGAATCATAATTCTTGGTTTGTGACACTATCATTGGTTCACGTTTAGCCTTTTATATATTATACACTTATTTATTTTAAAAAAATCATATTCTGTGGACCCTCTACTCAGTCCTTGTATTTATACCTAAGTGGTATATTTTCTTATCTTTGTATCTGTATAGGCAGTTGTTACCTGTTTTAGTAACATGCAGTAAACAAGCAGTTGGCTGTCTAATCAAAAAGTCAGTTTAAGCAGGGAATTATAAAACGTAGATGGGTCTACCAACTGGAGTTCTCTGTCTTTTGTGCATAAACCATATTTATAATACTTATAATGTGTTACCTGTTACTTCCATTTTGAATGATTTAAGGAGCAAGTGCTTAAAAACAAGTGTGAAGTAAGTTAAAGGCAAAATCCTATATTTTTTATACATTTTCAGTATTTTATATAGTTGGTTAATCCATATCTAATTTGACAGCCGTTATTTTTTGTTGGTTTTTTTTCTTGCTGTACGTGGGCCTCTCGCTCTTGTGGCTTCTCCCGTTGCGGAGCACAGGCTCCGGACACGCAGGCTCAGCGGCCATGGCTCACGGGCCCAGTCGCTCCACGGCATGTGGGATCTTCCCGGACTGGGGCACGAACCCGTGTCCCCTGCATCGGCAGGCGGACTCTCAACCACTGCGCCACCAGGGAAGCCCGACAGCCGTTTTTTGCTTGTCATATTTATTGTGTCTTTTTAAAGTATTCAGCTTTTATAGAAAGTGTTCTTTTCAGACTAATATTTCATTGGTTTACATGATGTTTCATTATATTATAACTGTAGTAATAAATACAAGTAGAGAAATAGATCTTTGAGCAGGTACAATAGCTCAGTTAGTAGAAGCAGGAATGTGTAGGAATTCTAGAGAGTAGCTATCCAACTTTTAAAGTAATCAGGGATTTGAATTGAAATTCAACAGAATGTGCTTTTGCTAATGTCAATGAGATGGTAACTTCATGAACAGATACCAACTATGAGGTTAGCTCATGAGCAGATGTCAACCATCAATACATACAACTTATCTTTTGTGTGTAACAACTGGAAGGTTATCAATTGTAGGTCATATTTCAGTTATAAAAACATGAAAATGTGAACATACATGTTTCTTAGAACTGACTGTGTAGGTTTCTTTCTGAGCATGAGATGATTTGTGAAATGTTAGGTTTTGTTTTTACTTTACATTTATAAAATCTGCCCTGATAACATTAAATTACATAAATATAAGTTACATCCAAGTTTTCACTAAGAAAATTCTTCTGTTACAGCTGGTTACAATGTAGTAATTTTGAGAAGAAAAACATTAAACAAACAAAAAAAGAAAAACATTTTAAAACGTGGGTAAAATATCTGAAAGGGAGGATAATCATTGGAGTAATAGCAGGCAGGTTTCACACAATGCTATAGGCACATCACGTGTGTAGATGTAATGAAATGTATAATGAATTGACTAGTGGATGAGTTATTAAATTAGCAATACTAATGATTTTTTTGGTAGGTATATCTAAAGTTGTCCATATTTGAAATTAAGGATTTTTGTTTTGATTTGAGGTTTAAATTTTTTCTGTTAAAATGCAGATATATTTAGGAGCTTTTAGCCTTATCAGTTATTTAATCTAGAGAGAATGTGTGTACATGAGCAAGTGAGGTTTTAGATATTTAATGTGTGTATCTGGGTAGGTAGAGACCTTTGGGGAGGGAAGGACTTGCCATAGAAAGAAATGGTCATTGTGTAGGGGAAACTCATAAAAGGAGGAACTAAGGATAACAAAGGTCAAATCATCTTACTCCACCTTTCACAGTAATCACCCTAAATTAGTGTTTGAACAGTAATTTCTTTAAAATTGATTGTATGTTTTAGAGAACATGTTAATCTAGAATTTTTTTTTTCACCCAGACAACTAAATGTGAAAAAGGTTCTTGTATCTGGGGGGCATATGGAATACAAAGTTGATCCTGAACATTTGAAAGAAAATGGGGGTGAAAAAATTTGCATTCTTGCAATGGATGGAGCTGGAAGGGTGAGTATATATTTATAAAAAAGCATAGTAATCTTGTTCTTAGTTGATAGCTGTAGGAGACCTGATAATGTAAAACTGTATTGCTATGATAGTGATGATTCCTGTTGACTTTTGTTTCCCTACTTGTTTTTGTTTGTTTGTTTGTTTGTTTTTTTTGCGGTATGCGGGCCTCTCACCTTTGTGGCCTCTCCCTTTGCTGAGCACAGGCTCCAGACGCGCAGGCCTAGCGGCCATGGCTCACGGGCCTAGCCGCTCTGCGGCATGTGGGATCTTCCCGGACCGGGGCACGAACCTGTGTCCCCTGCATCGGCAGGCGGACTCTCAACCACTGCACCACCAGGGAAGCCTTCCCTACTTGTTTTTGATGTCCAGAACTAATTATTGAGAGTTGGGAGCTGGTATTTCAAAGAAAGTATGATGACATTTAACTGATGTTGCATAGTACTGCCTTGTTAAACTGTAGTTTAAATGTTCATTTATTGTGCTTAAAATGAAAGTAAGAGGTTTTGATAGCTTATTTGATATATACACTGAGTACTGAAAAATGGTTTTGAATTGCATACATATGAGATATGTAACTATTCTTAAAAAATAAAAAGCTAAGCTGGCAATATTAAAAATACATAATTGGAAATTTTCTCTCAAATTTGGTTTTAAACAAATGTACACATAATATATATGCAGAGATCATAACTATCATATAGAAAATGTAATGTATTTCTAGATCACTATATAAAGAATCTCTGGGACTTCCCTGGCGGTCCAGGGGTTAAGACTCCACACTCCCAGTGCAGGGGGCACGGGTTCAATCCCTGGTCAGGAAACTAAGATTCCGCATGCTGCATGGTGCAGCCAAAAAAAAAGACTCTCTTACCTCTTTTCCTTTAAGTAAATAGAGTTCTAATTTTTATTCCTCTGATAAAATTGTCAATTAAAAATATGTATTATACATTAGAAACACTGAAAAAATTTTACACTGTGACTGGAAAAACACAGATTGCTTTCTGCTTTTTGTTTATAAAATAATAACATGCAAGTGTTTTCTGAGGTTTTATAAAGTGCTATACAAATTGGCATTTTAGAAATTGAAGAATTATAAAGCTCCACCTGCTGGTACATTACAGGCATAAATCTACTGTGGTTGATGATTTTATTTGAGGGAACTATATTTAAGAATTAGAGATCTAATTTGTACTAAAAGCAGGAAGCAGAGGCATGGAATTGCATTTAAAAGGTTGAATATGTAAACACTTGACTTTGGGGGCTTCCCTGGTGGCGCAGTGGTTGAGAGTCCGCCTGCCAATGCAGGGGACACAGGTTCGTGCCCCGGTCCAGGAAGATCCCACATGCCGCGGAGCGGCTGGGCCTGTGAGCCATGGCCGCTGAGCCTGCGCGTCGGAGCCTGTGCTCCGCAACGGGAGGGGCCACAACAGTGAGAGGCCCGTGTACTGCAAAAAAAACAAACAAACAAAATTTGACTTTGGGATTTATTTCATTTACATTAATAAGGATCTAGCTTGTTTATACATGTGGATATTTACTTCCTGTAAAATTAATTACTTTGCTGTAAAAATGACAACCAAGCTCTGACGGAATCAGTTAATCAATACAGTCTACTTTTTGTGTACGTAACTTTTGAGTGACCTTGGCAGATACCATTCTGTGCTTCAGGTTTCTTAATTATGAGGGGATTGAGCTTTTAAAGATCAGCAGTATTAATTGCTCAAATGAAATCATACTTGGAATACCAATCTGTGAAGCAGATAAAAGGGTTGCTGCTCTGGATAGAGCTGGATTGGGAAGCCCTCATCGCTCTCCATCCTTGAGCTATTTCTCAGGAACACTAAGGTTTGCAGAACCTGAGCTATTTCTCAGGAACACTAAGGTTTGCAGAACCACGTGGAAGCCATTGAATTCTATGATTTATTTTGTCTCTAAGACTTTGTTTTACCTGAGTTATGCAGACATCTCTTTTTTCTCCCTCTTGAGAGTAAAGTTTGGATTTTCATAGGGTGGTTTACATTCTTGTAAATACTACACCAAGTCTAATATTCCGAGTTTTAGCATTAAGATTTTTGTTTTTCTTTCCATTGTATCTGTTTGCCCCAAACAAGTAACAGTGAAAATTACTTCATAAGAGGAGTGTCTTTAAAGCATTTTTAATGCTTCATGTTAGCTTGATGTATTTTCTGAAAGACACACCATCTTGACTTTTGTAGTGTTTATCTTTTACTTTGAAAGAATGAACACTGAAAATACTAATCAGAGCTTTTATTTTTAGAGATAATATCTCTTGATTTCATTTTTTCGTTGTTCAGATGCTATATTGCTTTCTATTCCACTGAAATTTGGTTTTATCTTAGGTATTTTGCTGGAGATCAGTCAACAGTTCTCTGAAGCAGTGTCGATGGGCCTACCCACGCCAAGTCTTCATTTCTGATATTGCTTTAAGTAGAAATGAAATTCTTTTTGTCACAAGAGATGGAGAGGGATTTAGAGGGAAATGGTTTGAAGAAAAAAGAAAGAGTTCTGAAAAGAAAGGTTTGTTCATATATGTGAATGGCATACCTTTAGCTAACGTTTAATTTTATAAGTATTTATCATTAGGTTTAACTGACAAGTGTTATTAGGTTTTATCCCTATATCGCTTCTTTTGATTTTGGTTGTGTGTTTGCAGGTAAACAAAGGGAATTCAATTCACTTAAATCCAGAGTTTTCAACCTTTTAGTATGCCCTGAGGTCATGGTACATTCCCATCATAACAGGGGCACATTAGTCTCTAGCCTTGGCTCTCGGGGGCGGGGATATATAAAGTTTAAAAAAAAAAAACTTCCCAGATGGATTTGAACCATCTTCCAAGCTCCTTTTTTTTTCTCTCCCCAAACTGAGAATTGAGTGGCTTATGCTATGGGTTTTTTTGTTTTTGTTTTTTTACATGTTTGAATATATAAAATTAAACTTTTATAAAGTATCTTAGGACTTAGAGGAAAATTACAGGAAGAATAAGGTTTTTATGTTCATTGAGAATTTTAAAAAGTACAGGTGGTTTTATTAAACAGTTGCTGAATAATTGGAGATAAGTTTTATTCATTCCTTGATGAATATAAAGGAGAGCTTTAATTAAATGCTACCATTGAAAATAGAAGTCATTCATTACATTATATAGTTCATTCTTAATTATCTGATTATAAATTTACAAACTTGTGGGTTATTTAACATTGGTTTTTAACTTAGGTTAGCAGCTTTTTTCTTTCATCCGTAACTAGTAATCTGTTGATTTTTTTTTCCTTCCAGAAAAATTTGAATTCATTTATCTCTTTACATCTCATTGCTCCCACCCTAGCCCAAGTCATCACATGACTGACTGCAAAAAATAAGTTTTCTTATTTCCACTCTTGCTTCTTTTTATTCTCTTACCATAGTGAGCTTTTAAGCTCTGATCCTAATATTCCTGTGTTTAAAAACTCTGATGGTTTCCTCACTTCCTGTACATGGCCTACAAGGCTCCTGCTCTGACTCTTGTCTGCATCTCTGAACTCCTCTTGAATTCTCTCCCTCTCACTTACCACTCTTCAGACACACTGACCTTCAGGTATTCAGTCTTATCCAGCTATGATTAGTCCCAGGGCCTTTCCTAATTTTTCACATCTCAGCTTAATTTTTACTTCATCAGAGATGTTTTCACTGATTCCTTAATCTAAACTTAGTAACCCTGTTTTACTTTTAATACTCTCTTTCTATTTTCATCATGCAACTTATTTTACTTGTTTTTATGTATTTATCTTTGTGATTAATTTTTTTAATGCTGGTCTCCTATCAGATTATAAGATGGCAAGGACCATGATATAAGGTCTGTATATCCTTATAGAGGAATCAAAGGTTCCTCTATATTACTTAGCATTCAGCATATTTCCTGACACATAATAGTCCCTCATTAAGTCATCTGTTGAATAAATAAATCAAATTATTATATGCTAAAAGATATATAAAGAACATTTATAATTACTCAGGAAGTTATAAACATATTCTTCAAAACTATAAAGCTACAAAGGAATGATTTTTGGATAGTTTATTGAGTTGTCATATTTTATTTCTTTATAGATTACACAAGTCTATAAACATTTAAGATATATTTACTATGTGCCGGATATAGGGCTAGGTTTTAATAATACAAAAATATATGACAGGCCCCTGTTCTCAGACACTTACGAGTTTGTAGGGGCAATAGACATGTATATAAATATTTGCAGTTCATGGAGACAAATACTAATGTGCACATAATAAGTTTTTTGAGAGCATAGAAATTAGAGTAACTGAGTGTCGGGGAAGATTAGGAAAGCCCTGTGAGGCTGAAAAAGAGTGAATTTTTGAGAGAGTAACTAGAATGCACATTTGACTTGTAAGTGTTGGAAGTCCTCAGAATTGTGTCTTAGTCATATTTAGTGGTCTAAAACTGAATTCTGATCTCATGCTCATGCATCTGCTTTTCAGTGTTTCTAAGTAAATGGGTATCTTTCACACCCCATGTTCACTCACCCTCTACATCCCATTGGTCACCAAGTTTTGTCACTTCCATTTTAAATATTTTTGAAATCTTCACTTTCTCTAGTTTCATTGCTACAACCTCAGTCTATAGTGTTCATTCTTTTTCTGGACTCTTAGTTTCCTAAATGATCTCTCTCTCTTTATTTTTGTTTACTTTAAACATTTTTCATACTACAGTCAGAATCATTTCTTTGCATGCACATTTCATATTTTTTTTAAATAGGCTTGATCTGACTTTTAATGAAAAAATCATTTGTTTAATGTCTGCCTTCTCTGCTACATTGTGTACTTCAAGATGGTAGGGACATGCCTATCTTATAGGTTCACTACTGTATTACTAGGGATACACTGAAAAGCACTTTATCACAGTAGCACAGTGTGGTCACTCAGATATTTGCTGAATAAATGGAAGGAAGGGGGAGAAGAAGGGAGGGAGCAAATAAAATTTTTAATGGAAGCTAAGGAATTTTAAAAGGTAGTATAACATTGTATTTGCCTTTTAGATAGCTTTGGTTGCAATGTGGAGGATAATATCATGAATAATTGAGAATTGACCCACCAAAATTTCCTTTATATAAGCCAACCAATATATAGGGTGTAAATTATGTTGAAGAGAGAGAAGATGTAGTTCTTCAGAAGGACTTAACACAGACAGAAGATATTTCCATATTCTCCTAATTGTTTTTCTATTATTTACTCCTAAATCATTTTAAGTTTCAACAGAGCCTTGATTAATGGAAGTTTATTTTTTTCTTTTTAGCAGAGATTTTATCAAACCTTCATAATTCCTCACCAGATGTGTCTTGTGTCTCTGATATAAATAGTGCATATGAAAGAATTCGACTTGAGAAACTTACTTTTGCCCATAGAGCTGTTAGTGTCAGCACAGATCCAAGTGGATGCAACTTTGCAATCTTGCAATCAGATCCTAAAACAAGGTAGGTACTCTTGTATGTACTAACTTTCTTTTTTAGAAGGAACAATCACTGGGCTTTCTGTTTTCAATAGCTCTTGGAACAAATTTAATTGAAGAGCTGTTGTCAAGTCTTGTAGAGACTTCAGACGTATTGATACAGTCATGTTACCAGGTTAACTCAGGGGTGGAATTTGTTACGTTGGAAATGTTGAATGTTCCTTTTAGTTTGTAAACTGATATTTATTGAAAATATTGAAGATAATATGTACATATACACACAAAATTTATTCATATCTTTAGTACTTTGTGATGTACTGTAGGTTCTCAGATTCTGAGAAACAGATTATAAATATTTCTTATGTAGTTCATAAAAATTTCTGACCCTTGAATACAATGAGAAATGACAAAGGAAGAGGTAGTATAGAGTCATCTGGAGGGCATTGTGAATCTCAGTGCAAATCTTCTGTCACATTAGTACAGAGATGACAGGTTAAGATAAATATCAAGGGTCTTATTGAAGAGGGAAAAAGTCCTAGAGACAGGGTTAACATTCCTCTTGCTTTGCCCAGGTCAGTCCCATATTTAGCACTGAAAGTCTGTTCTCCTGGGAAACACCCTCAGTCCCAGGCTGACCAGGGGGGTTGGTCACCCTACCTAGAAGGGCAAAATGTAGATTGGGAAGGTATGATTGCATGTTTACAGTACTAAAGAACCAGGGTTGTGGACTGATGTATGTCTGTGTGTGTATTTATCTTTACTTCCTTAAGTTTCTAACCTATTCTGGGATCTGGGACCTGAAGTATTTACTCGTTTCTGTATATGTTTTCTCCACTTGTGAAATAAAAGGATATAAAAGAGGAAAAAGTTGAAAACTGTACTCTTTTTGAATGTTTTTAGTGATACTTTTAATCATTTAAAAAATTTCTGTGAAACAGTTGTTCAAATTTATATTCTAGTGTTTCCTTGTAGAAAGAAAACAATGCTTTCAAAGGAACACTTAATTCTTGTCATTTTAGTTTAGGGGAAAAAATACGTAAAGGAATAGAAAATACTTAAAGGGTGATACAGTATCAAAGACTGTGAGCAATATTCTTATGTTATTGGAAGTGCTAAATTTAAAATTTTCTAAGTTTAATAAATAAAAAATTACACTTTAAAAGGAGAGTTGGCTAGGGATGCTTTCTTTTTTTCGTTTTCTGGAAAGTAAAAATAATTTTTGTTTCATTTCTAGCCTTTATGAAATTCCAGCTGTGTCCTCATCATCCTTTTTCGAAGAGTTTGGCAAACTGTTGAGGGAAACGGATGAAATGGACAACATCCATGATGTGACATTTCAAGTTGGCAATAGAATCTTCCCTGCACATAAATATATTTTGGCAGTGCATTCTGACTTTTTCCAGAAATTGTTTCTTTCAGACGGTACTACTTTAGACTTTATAGATGTTTACCGGAAAGATGAAGATTCTGCAGGGTGCCATCTCTTTGTGGTAGAGAAGGTTCATCCTGACTTGTTTGAATACCTTCTACAATTTATATACACAGATACTTGTGACTTTTTAACTCATGGCTTCAAACCAAGAATAAATTCAAACAAAAAACCAGAAGAATATCAGAGCACTCCGAATTGTCATTTGAATAAAATGAATTCCCATGAAGATAATCAGAAGTCAGCATTTGAAGTTTACAAAAGTAATCAAGCTCATACAATTAGTGAAAAGCAGAAAAGCAAAAACAAATCTTTCAAAAAAGTAAAAAGTGTTGGGGAAGATGATCCTGTAAAAATGTTGCAAAATGTTGCAAAGAAACTTGGTTTCAATAGTTTGAGTAGTAGGTATGACTCCTCCTTAATATCTGTTCATGTATCTCATATGTCCTCCTTTTAGAAATTCTTTGTTGTTTTTTTGTTTTTTTTTTGTTTTTTTTGCTTTGATTTACTGCTGCTACTGCTCTTGCTTCTGTTCTTGGACCTGCTTCTCCTCCTCCCCTCCCTTCCCCCCATTCCCTCCTCATCTTCCTTCTCTTATTTCTCTTTCCCTCAGTCTCCGTCTCCATCTCCTTTTCTCTCCACCTCCCCTTTATTTTTTGGATTTGTATCTTTCTTTTCATGGACCCCTTTCTCCATTTTCTGTGAAAGCTATCTCTGGGATTCCCTGGATTAAAACATTAAAGGATAGGGAGGCTGTTAGTCGGTTTGAACTCTCAATGGTGTTTGTATAACAGGGATCTGGAGTGGCAGACAGAGTGGTATTCTGGAAAGAGTACTGTCTTTGGAGTTATAAGGAACTATACATGCCTCTTAGCTCTACTGTGACTAGGTAGGGCAAATTTCTTATTTCCTTGAACCTCAGTTTCTCAGTATATAAAAGGGGACGGATAATATTGACCTAATATTGTTGGTGTAGTTTGGTCATATAGCATGTATGAAGTGCCTAATACAGTATTTGTCGTCTTATATTATATACCAGATTTTTTGGAATTCTCTGTTTTTAAGGTATTTATATTGCCGGTGGCAGTATAACCTTAGTTGTGGGGCAGGAGCAAGGGAGGGTAGTATATCATGTTTTCTAACAGTGAAGGGCTTTATGCATACTGATGTTTAATATATTTTTAATATTAAGTATGATATTTCTTTATCACAGAATGGGGGTTAGTTGAGATACTCTTCCAGGTGATACAGATTATATAATTATGTTCAGGTGTGGGCCAATTTGTTGGATTTTTGTTGTTCGTTTTGGTAGGGGAATATATTCACCAGTTGTTAATTTTTATCCTTGATAGGTTAGATGGAGTCCGATTTGAGAATGAAGAAATTAATGTCATTGCCAAGAAAACTGGTAATAAACCAAAGCTAAGTCAGAGAAAATGGTAAGTTAGGAAATGAAGATAAACTTTTCATCCCTAGATTTTGAGACCTAAGTGTGGAAATAGAGCTCTTTTTACTCATATATGAAGCAAAATGTGTATGTGAATACCCTCTTACCTTTATTAGTCTTCTTTATTTCTGGAAATGTTAGAGAGCTGTTGAGGCAAATGGATGAAAGTATTAACTGCTCAATAAGACACTGATACAGTTCATTTTTTTCTGATTACTTTCTAATAAAGAAAGGAATTAAAAAATTTTTTTGGCCTGAATTTTGTATTTTTTTATAAGTAGGTAATGATGTTAACCCAAAAACCAGTATAATTATGACTCGTCAGCATTATGAAGATTATTTCCTTTAGTATAATCTTTTTCCGTAATAGATATGCTATTCTAAATATGTTTATTATTAAAAGTTTTTGTTTTTAGGTATGTGTACTTGGTAGGTGAAAAGTCTTGGAGAAAAAAAAACTGTGGCGGTATCTAGACTGTGCTTAGCACAGAATAGGTTGTACAAATAAGTGAATTAAAGACCTTTGACTATGATGTTACTTATTACACTGGGCCTGTATTGAAAAAGGAAAATAAAAAGCAAGACTTCTTTGAATATTTATCTGTATTCAGTTCCCTTTACAAATATTATCTTTATTGTAAGGCCTTATTATCTTCCCTAAAGTGGAAGGAGATGAAGTACTTTATATGTATACCCTCAAGTTGTATATTCTCTGCCACCTTTAATTAGGAGAAAATCAAATGTTAAATCCTATAATGGATTTTCTTATTTGCTGAATATGTAAAGAAATTGCTCTTCAATTAAACTTTTTTTTTTTCCAGTTCTTATTTATGTGATGTGACCATGAAATCAGTGGATGGAAAGGAATTTCCTTGTCATAAATGCGTTCTTTGTGCTAGACTTGGTAGGTACACTTTTGTTAGTTGCTAATTTATTTGTTTTGGTATTGTTTCACTATTCTTACTCAGTTGTTTTTCTTTCAGAATATTTTCATAGTATGCTGAGTAGCTCATGGATTGAGGTAAGATTTAAATAGAACACATAGACTGGTAGTTATACTTTCGGGAAATTATATGCTAAAGAAAGTAAAAAATATTTTAACTCAGTTTTTGCTTTGTATTCGACTTTATTTATGCATAAGTCTGCTGGAAAATAGCAACATTCCAAAATGAAAATTGTTGCAAAAAAGTTACTTAAGTTAAATTCTCCACTATTATTTGGACTTGTATTTGGAATACCAGTTTGTTTCTTTTTTTCTCAATTTTTCTTGATTCTTTTTCATGTTACAAGGCATTTAAAAATTAAATGTATCTCATTTTAGCTTTGCGTTTTATAAATGTTATGTTGTTTTGCATTTGATGTGATTCCTGTTAAAAGTTTTTCATACCAGTAACCTCAGTCAGATTGTAGTAGTATTTTGTAGTTTAATTATTTTATTTTATTTAGGCTTCCAGTTGTGCAGCTCTGGAAATGCCAATACATTCTGACATACTGAAAGTTATTTTGGACTACCTCTATACTGATGAAGCTGTGGTGATAAAAGGTATTAATAAGAGTTAAGACATTTCAGATATTTAAGATATAGTTAAAAATGATAAAGTCACATGAATCTTAATTTCTACTCTAATTGAAATAAGCCATCAACAGAGGCTTAAATTTAAAATAAGCAAATAGGGATGATTACTAATAGTAAAGGAATGGAAAAGAAAATTTTCATTACCTATGTGAATATATAAGACTTATTAATATTGGTTGAGATTAGATTTAACATTTCCATACCCAGCTACTTATATGATTAAGATGAGGACTTGACAGCAGGGAGTAGAGTTTTGACAGTCTACAAAAGTTCTTTCTTGCCTGTTTTTCCCCTGTGTGAACATACCTGAAGTAAAATAAATAGACTAATAATTGAACCGAAATTTATAAAGACAGTTCATTTGTATACTTTGTCAGGCAACACACCCATGTTTTATTTACCAGGTGTCTTTAGTCATAGAGTGGTATGCTTTTGTGTTCTGTGTATGTCGATACCACATTTTCTTTATCCATTTGTCGATGGACATTTAGGCTGTTTCTATATTTTAACTATTGTGAATAATGCTGCAGTGAACTTGGAAATGCATGTATATCTTCAAAATCCTGATTTCAGTTCCTTTGGCTAAATACTCAGAAGTGGGATTGCTGTATCATATGGTAGTCCTATTTTTAATTTTTTGAGGAGCCTCCATACTGTTCTCCATAGTGGCTACACCAATTTACACTCCCACCAACACTGCACAAGGGTTCCCTTTTCTCCCCATCTTCATCAACACCTGTTATCTTGGTTTTTTTTGATAATAGCCTTCCTAACAGGTATAAGGTGACATCTCACTGTGGTTTTGATTTTCATTTCCTTGATAAATAATGACATTGAGCACCTTCTCATTTACCTGTTGGCCATTTGTATGTTTTATTTGGACAAATGTCTATTAAGGTCTTTTGCCCATTAAGAAAATTTTTTTTATGTTTTTAAAAAATTTTTGTTTTGTATTGGACTATAGTTTCAGGTGTACAGCAAAGTGAATCAGTTATACATATACATGTATCTCTTCTTTTTCAAATTCTTTTCCCATTTAGGTTATTACAGAATATTGAGCAGAGTTCCCTGTGCTATATGTAGGTCCTTGTTTGTTATCTATGTTAAACATAGTAGTGTGTATATGTTAATCCTAAACTCCCAATTTATCCCTCCACACACCTTTCCCCTTTGGTAACCATAAGTTTGTTTTCTAAGTCTGTAATTTTTTTTTTTTTTTTGCTATTGTATTTTTAGGAGTTCCTTATATATTCTGGATGTTAATCTCTTATCAGTTATGGTTTGCAAATATTTTCTCCCATTCCAAAGTTGCCTTTTTATTTTGTTGACTGCTTTGCTGTGCTTTTGGTTTCATGTAATACCACTTGTTTATTTTTGCTTTTTGTTTCATGTGGTTTGGTGTCACATCTAAAAAATCATTGCCAAGACCAATGTTTGGGAGCTTTTCCCCTTTTTTCTTCTAGGAGTTTTATAGTTTCAGGTCTTAGATTCAAGTCTTTAATCCACTTTGAGTTGATTTTTATGTTATGGTGTAAGATGTGGGTCCAGTTTCATTGTTTTGCACGTGGATATTAAGTTTTTCTAATACCCTTTAGTGAAGTGACTGTCCTTTCCCCATTTTATATTCTTGACACCCTTGTCAAAGATTAATTGGCTGTATATATGAGGGTTTATTTCTGGGCTCTGTATTATGTCTCATTGGTCTACATGTCTGTTTTAATGGCAGTACGTTATAGTGTTGATTACTGTAGCTTTGTGATAGAATTCGGAAATCAGGAAATGTGATGCCTCCAGCTTTGTTGTACTTTTTCAGTAGTGCTTTGGCTATTTACGGTCTTTATGGTTCCGTATGAATTTTAGGATTACTTTTTCTACTTCTGTGAAAGATGCCATTGGAATTTTTATGGGATTTCATTGAATATGTAGATTGCTTTGGGTAGAATGGGCATTTTAACAATATCAATTATTCCAGTCCATGAACATGGGATATCTTTCCATTTATTTGTACCTTCTTTAATTTCTTGTCTCAGTGTTTCATAGCTTTTGGTGTGCAGATCTTTCACCTCCTTGGTTCAGTTTATTCCTGAGTCTTTTATTCTTTGTGATGCGATTGTGCATGGCATTGTTTCCTTAATTTCTCTTTCTGTTAGCTCATTGTTAGCATATAGAAATGCAACAGGTTTTTGTGTATTGATTTTGTACCCTGCAACTTTATTCTTTCTTTATTTTTAAGAGTATTTTGGTGGCGTCTTCAGGGTTTTCTATGTATACTGTCATGTCATCTGCAAACAATGGCAGTTTACTTCTTCTTATTCAATTTGGATTCCTTCTGTTTCTTGTCTCATTGCTGTGGCTAGGACTTCCAGTACTGTGTTGAATAAACATGGCGAGGGTGTGCATCCTTGTCTTGTTCCTGATCTTAGGTGAAAGCTTTCAGGTTTTTACTGTTGAATATGATGTTAGCTTTAGGCTTGTCATATATGGCCTTTATTGTGTTGAGGTACATTCCTTATATACCTAATTTCTTAAGAGTTTTTATTATGAATGCATGTTGAATTTTGTCATATTCGTTTTTTGCAGCTATTGAGATGATCGTATGATTTTTAGCCTATGTTCTGTTAACGTCGTGTATCGTGTTTATTGATTTGCACATGTTGAACTATCCTTGCATCACAGGTGTAAATCCCACTCGATCATGGTGTATGATCCTTTTAATATGTTGTTTAATTTGGTTTACTGGTATTTTATTGAGGATATTTATATGTATGTTAATCAGGGATATTCTGTAATTTTCTTTTATTGTAGTGAACTTGTCTGCCTTTGGTATCAGGATAATGCTGGCCTCATAAAATGAGTTTGGAAGTTTTCCCTCCTATTCAATTTTTGGTGTGAGTTTAAGAAGGATTGACGTGAATGTTTCTTTAAATATTTGGTAGAATTCACCTGTGAAGCTTTCTAGTTTTGGGCTTTACTTATTTTGGAGACTTCTAATTATTGATTCAATCTCCTTACTGTGTTATTGGTCTGTTCACATTTTCTATCTCTTCATGATTCAGTTTTGGTATGTTTCTAGGAACTGACCCATTTCTTCTAGATTATCCAGTTCATTAGCATATAGTTCATAGTAGTATCTTATGATCGTTTGTATTTCTGCGATATCACTGGTAATGTTTCCTCTTTCATTTACAATTATTTATTTGAGTCTTCTTTTTTCTTAGTCTACTTAAGGGTGTGTTAATTTTGTTTATCTTTTCAAATAACCAACTCTTAGTTTAATTGGTCCTTTCTATTGTTTTAGTAGTGTCTGGTTCATTGATTCCTGCTCTATCTATATTATTTCTTTTCTTCTCCTAACTTTGGGCTCTGTTTTTCTTTTTATAGTTCTTTGTTGTGTAAAAACCTTAAGGTTGTTCTTTTGCAATCTTTCTTTTTAAGGCATTTATCAGTATAAACGTGTTTCTTAGAACTTCTTTTGTTTAATCCTATAAGTTTTGATACGTTGTGTTTCCCATTTTCCTTTGTCTCAAGATATTTTTTTGCTTTCTCTTTGATTTCTTCTTTGACATATTGGTTGTTCAGGACTGTATTGTTTAATTTCTACATATTTGTGAATTTTCCAGTTTTCCTCCTGTTTTTCTGATTTTATACCATTGTGGTTGGTAGAGAAGATACTTGGTGTGATTTCAGTCTTCTTAAATTGTTAAGACTTGTTCTGTGGCCTCACATATCGTCTGTTTTGTAGAATGTTTTGTGTACACTTGAGAAGAATGTGTATTTTGCTGTTGTTGGATGGAATGTTCTCTATATGTCTGTTAGGGCCATTTGGCGTATATTGTTGGGCAGGTCTGCTATTTCCTTATTGATTTTCTGTGTGGATTATCTATTCCTATTGAATATGGAGTATTGAAGTCCTCTATTGTTTTACTGATGTCTATTTCTGTCTTCAGCTCTTTTACTGTTTCCTTTGTATATTTAGGTGCTTCAACTGTATGCCTGTAACAATTGTTATATCTTATTGATGTATTGACCCCTTTGTCATTATATACTGACCTCTTTGTCTCATGTGACTGTTTTTGACTTAAAGCCTATTTTGTGTGATACAAGTATGCCTATCCCCCCCATTACCATTTGCATTGAGTATATGTTTTCATCCTGTCACTTTCAGCCTATGTGTGTCCTTAGAGGTAAAGTAATTTTTTTGTAGGCAGCATATAGTTGTACCTTGTTTTTTAATCTATTCAACTACTTTGCTTTTGACTGGAGAATTTAATCCATTTACATTTAAAGTAATTATTGGTAGGTAAGGATGTACTTCTGGAATTTTGTCAGTTGTCTTCTGTTTTGCAGTTTCTTTGTTCCCTTCTTCCTCTTGTGTGTGCTGTCTTCCTTTGTAATTTAATGATTTTTTGGTAGCGGTATGCTTGTGTTTCTACTGTAGGTTTTCTACTGTAGGTTTGTGTTTCTACTGTAGGTTTTTGCTTTCTGGTTACCATGAGGCTTACATGTAATAATATTTTATAATTACAACAGTCTGTTTTAAACTAACCACAACTTTTTTTCTTTTTCTTTTTTTTTAAATTGATGTTTGGTTGATTTACAATATTAGTTTCAGGTGTATAGCATAGTGGCTGAATATTTTTATTGATTATACTCCACTTAAAGTTGTTACAAAATAATGTCGGTATTTCTGTGTGCTGTACACTACATATATCCTTGTTGCTTATTTATTTTATACATAGTAGTTTCTAACTCTTAATCCCATAAACCTATCTTGCCCCCTCCCCCTCCCCTCTCCCCACTGGTAACAACTGCTTTTGTTCTCTATATCTGTGCATCTGTTTTTGTTATATACATCTGTGTTATTTTTTTTTTAGATTCCAGGATTCCACATATAATAACATGAAGTATTTATCTCTCTCTGACTTATTTCATTAAGCACAATACTCTCTAGGTCAATTGATGCAAATGGCAGAATTTCATTCATTTTTTGTGGCTGAGTAATATTCCACTGTATGTGAGATATACACACACACACACACCCCACATCTTTATCCATTTGTCTATTGATGGGTACTGGGGTTGCTCCCTATCTTGGTTGTTATTCACAGCTGAACTTTGATTCCATACAAATCCTCTTCACTTTTACTTTTCTCCCCCTCTGCATTATTTCTTCAGATATTCTTTATGTCTGTTCTTTTTTCCTTCTGGGACTCCCATAAATATCTATCTAGGCTGGATAGTGTTCCATAGGTCTCTTATACTCAGTATATTTTTTATTCATTCTTGTTTTTCTTTCTGTTCCTCTGATTGGATAATCTCAATTGATGTACAGTTTCTGTCCTCATTGATAGTCTTAATTTCATGAGATATTATTCTTATACTTTCTTTTAGATTTTTAAGCATGATTTTTTTTGTTCTTTGAACATATTCAAAATAATTGATTTAAAGTCTGTAATATGTAATGGCTCAGCACCTTAGCATTCTCAGGGACAGATTCTCTTGGCCACTTTTTTTCTGTATATAGACCATATGTTTACATCCCACTTTTCATTTTTTCTAATTTTTTGTTGAGAACTGGACATATCTAAATAATATCATGTAGCAACTCTTGAAATCAGATTTTCCTCCTTCCCCAGGGATTGTTGTGTTTGCTGTTTGTTTAGTGACTTATTGGAACTAATTCTGTAAAATTGGTATTCTTCGTCATATATGACCACTGAGGTCTCTGCTTGGTCAGCTTAGTGGTCAGCTACTAATTAGACAGAATTTACAGAATTTTCCTTAATTGCCTAAGCCAGTAAATCTCCCAGCCTGTGCCTAGGGGCTCTTTGTGTGTATGGCGGCCTGGCTTCAGTTCTTAGCTGGGCAGTTTACAACTGTGCCTTAGATTCATTTCCTGCCTTTGTGGTCTCAAGGTCATCCAGAAGTAAGAGTTTTGGGCCTTCTTAAATTTTTTCTGGGCATGTGCACAGCCCTCCACAGATGTATGACCTTCTAGGTTCATAGGAATATGTTAAAACTTTTCAAAACCCCTTATGGACACAGCTCATACTGCCATAACAGAATAACAGAGACTGAAATTTATTATTCACAGTTCTGGAGGCTAACGTCTCAGGTCAGGGTCCAGCAGGGTTGGTTTCTGGTGAGGATTCTCTTCCTGGCTTGTACATGGCTGCCTTCTTGTTATGTCCTTACTTGACCTTTCCTCAGTGCTTGTGTGTGAGTGTGAGTGTGAGTGGAGAGAGAGAGAGTGAGAGAGTACACACACGCGCACGTGGGCGCGCGAAGGGGATTAGTGGGGGGAGATGATGGATCTGTGATGTCTCTTCTTAGAAAGACACTAATCCTGTCAGATCAGGGCCCTACCTTATGACTGCATTTAACCTTAATTAGTTCCTTAGAGGCCCTGTCTCCAGATAAAACCACACTGGAAATTATACCTTCAACATATGAATTTTCAGGGGACATAAACATTCAGTCACAACAATATCTCTTTCCCTAGCTCTTCTTTTTAAGTTTTTTTAACCTGCTTCTTGTTTGTGCAATCCCTTATTTATTGTCTTGGGCAGCTTCAGTGTTAAGTAGTTGCTAATTGTTTTGAATAAATGCCCTCTTCTGAGGCTGTTCACACTGGGCAAGCTTTAAGGTCAAATAAACCCCTGCTAGCTGGGTTTCCAGGAAACTGCCAGACAGGTCAAATAATGACAGTTTCTTGATAATGTTGCTCCACAACTGTTCTGTCTCCTCCAGTGGATGTAGCTTCTCGTACCTGCCTGTGATTGCAGGATTGATGGTTTTCAAGACTACTGAGGAGGAGAGGCGAGGAGGAGAGGCGAGGAGAGGAGAGGAGGATCTAAGCAGGAGCAGCTAGTGTCCCAAAGCTTACTGTTCTTAAGATTCCACAAAGTTTTTTGAGTCAGTGCTCCCTAGATTATTGCAAGCTTTCGGCTAATTTCTAGAACTCTAAAAAAGTTGATTTTTGATAATTTTTTGTAATATTCTCATTGCTTTTGTGGAGAAGAATTTTTGAAGTAGTTCTTAGTCTGCCATTTGCAATGACTTTACCTCTCCCTCATCTTTTAGAATGTTTTTTCTACTTTCATTTTTTCTTTTTTTTTTAAATGCATATATTTCATCTCTATTTTGAGGGCTTTTTGCTTTTTATTTATTTATTTATTTATTTATGGCTGTGCCAGGTCTTAGCTGCAGCACGCAGGATCTTTTAGTTGTTGGCATGTGGACTTCTTAGTTGCGGCATGCAGACTTCTCAGTTGCGGTGTGTGGACTTTTAGTTGTGGCGTGTGAACTCTTAGTTGTGGCACGCATGTGGGATCTAGTTCCCCCACTGGGGATTGAACCTGGGCCCCCTGCATTGGGAGCACAGCGTCTTACCCACTGGACCACCAGGAAAGTCCCTCATTTTTTTCTTTTTAAACATTTTTTTTCTTCCTATGGTGGTGGTATTGTTTTTTTTTTTTTTTTCCTATTTATACTACTATTCTGGCAGTGATTCTAGCGTTGCTTAAGGTCATTAATAGTACACTGGATCAAGTTTATGTTAAATTAAGGAACTTCTATAATTTTTTTTAAAAGTACTCTTAGGTGACCAATTTTGTTTTAAATAAGGAAGCCTAAGAGCATTATTCACCTCTCCCTTCGTCCTTCCCTGCCCCCTCTACCCCCTGTATGTATATATATGTTTTAACATATGTGTATCTATTTAACATATACCTGTATATTACCTTTAAGGATGAGATTTGACTTTCCCCTCTATTAGTTTGAGAAATGTTTGTCCAACAGCAATGGGAGATTTTAAACAAGTCAGGCATTCTAGTGGTTCTTTAGACTAAAAAAGATCTACTCAAGTTGCCCATTTTATGGTCCTAGTGTGAACCAGGGCATTTTGGGTGTGTTTTATTTTACAGCTTTCTACTGAAAAGACAAATATTTTGATGTTACTACTGTTTATCATACTTACCATTTCAACATTTAGAAAATAATCATCATAATTCTCTCGTTTGTAGTGTCTTAATTACTTGAACTTTTTCCCCTTAGGTATAATGTTTACAAAATAATAATAAAGAGTGACGCTTCTTTTTCTTTTCTTTTTTTTTAGAATCTCAAAATTTGGATTTTGTTTGTAGTGTTCTTGTGGTGGCTGATCAGCTTCTCATATCTCGATTGAAAGAGATTTGTGAAGTGGCATTAAGTGAAAAACGTGAGTTTTTGAATTGGAATCTTAGTGTGTTTTCAGGTTGATCCAGGATTTACTGTATTTTATTGACTTTCTGATGTAGTTTATGATAAAATACATGTTTTTGTATCATTAAAAATTCAAGACATTTAAACTATTTAAATATTTAAACTATCAAAAATTCAAGACATTTAAACATTTAAACTATTAAACACATCCTTATTTTAGAGATGTTAATATGTGAAAACATGAACATCTTAGAATTGAAATACGTTAATTTTTTGGAACTGCCATAAAAGCTTGAATAATAAGGATGGCATGAAACTTATTTTGGAATCTGAAAGATGAGAGTTTGAAAGCAGAAATTTTTTACCCTTGCCCTGGTCTGTAAGTCTACACTTAGCTACCCTGCTATTTGCTGGAATTTTTATGTAACCATCCCATTAATATATTTATCAAAAACTTCTTTTCTCTCAAACTCTTATTTTTCTCTTTCTGTTCATTATTTCTGTTAATTGCATGGCTGTCATCCTAACACTCAACTTTGGAACCCAAAGTTAGTTTTTGTTATTTTGTTTTTATACCCAAATTGCAGCTGTCAAAATTGATTAATCTTAACTGTGTTGATCACATTTCCCCTACTTTTTTTTTTTTTTTTTTTGCGGTACGCGGGCCTCTCACTGTTGTGGCCTCTCCCGTTGCGGAGCACAGGCTCCGGACATGCATGCTTAGCGGCCATGGCTCACGGGCCCCGCTGCTCCGCAGCATGTGGGATCTTCCCAGACTGGGGCATGAACCCGTGTCCCCTGCATCGGCAGGCGGACTCTCAACCACTGCGCCACCAGGGAAGCCCTCCATTACCTTTTTATTCTCACTGTCACTATACTAGTTGAGATCACTGTTATCCATCCCTTCTGTGTAGTGTCATAGTAGTCTTTTAAGTCCTGTTTCTCTTTTCTAACTTCTTCTTTAATCTTTCTGTAGGAAGGAGTTAATGTCTTCCCTCGTTCATATATTTTTAATCACTTACTCTGGGATAAAGGTTAAATTTCCTCACCCTGATATAAAAGTTTCTTGGCTTTCTAATCTTATCTTTGTTCTTTTTCTTTGCCTCTTCAGGAAGTGTGAAGGGATTTCCTGTCAAATTTTTCTAATTTGTACTTCTAATAGTTTGTCTTAGCTCTAGAGTCTTATTTACTCACTTTTCTTGAGCTCTGTGGATTATCTTCTCCTTGAACAACTCTGAAGTTTTTGTATGATCCAGTTTTATTTCTGTGAAATGGGAGAATTTGGGTTCATCATTAGTTGAAACATTAGGTTAGTCAAGAGTGAGGCAGCGATCATTATTGTCTGCATATTGTCTGCATATAACTTTTGACTGAGTTATAAGGGAGAAAGAACAAAGAAGTGGAGGAAGCCAGGTGTAGAAAATAGTTGTGTTCCTCTGTTGGCTGGGACTCAGAGTAAGTAAGAAAAAGAATGGAGGGGTTTGGGAAGCCAAAGTTACATGCTAGGTAAATAGAATATTCTGGGACAGTCTCTAGCAGAACACACTTCATATATAAAGTTAACAAGGATTGTAACAAAATCTAGCATGTTTTGTACAGTATGCCAGATTCTGCACTGGCATGAACTATAATATGGTAAGATTTAAATGTACTTATTTTCTAAATATATAGTATTTGTATGTGTTTATATATGTAAATATACCCACGTAAAGTCTGATAGACGACTCAACATAAATATATTTTGTAGAATGATTTCATCAATTTCTCCTACTCCTAAGTATACTTTGTTAGTTTTATAGGAGAATGACTATTCTGTGCTATATAAATGAAAAGGAATGTTGTTTATCAGTGAAAGTTAAAAATATTCTGAAAAGGTTAGGTAGAAGATTGTCAATTCTTATATGTTTGCTTTTTAGATGACACTGTAATGCACCTTCTGTATTTTCTTTTGCTTAAAATTTTACGTGTGCTTATACTTCCTCTGAACAAGTCATTTAAAATTACTTTGGCATATTGGGATGGAAAATGAGTTGTATATTTGCCCTAGTATAACTTATTTTTGGCAAGACACTACTTTCAATTTTCCTTCTTCTAAATGTTCAAACCTGACAACTTGAGAAATAAGTATATTTCATTTGCTGTAGTAACATGCCTTTCATCTCATTTCGCATATCTTTTCCTTTGTAGTTACCCTTAAGAATGCTGCTATGCTACTGGAATTCGCAGCAATGTATAATGCTGAACAGTTGAAACTATCTTGTTTACAATTTATAGGACTGAATATGGCAGCTTTACTTGAAGCAAGGTAGGTTAGATATATACAGACTGTTGCAAAAGCACTTATTTATATATAATAACAAATATATTAGTAATTTAAAAGTGAATAACGATAAATCCCAGCTTTGTAGAAAAAGTGAAAATGTAAGGGGATTTAATCATTCCATCAGTATTTGGATGCTTAATATATGCCAGCCATTGCTAAGATACTACCGGGAACAAATAAAGACAATATCCTTGCCCTCAGTGGTGCTTACATGCTGGTTGGAAGGTTGTGGGACAATATTATCACAAGTATATTTGTATATGTTTTCGTATCTCTTTGCTTGTTTAGGCTAATTTGTAACTATGTAGTTTTTACCTTGGCTTTTAGAAAGTATCTGTAATACTAATTAAGCCAGCACTTAATTACTTCACATATCATGCAAACAGTTTGTTATTGGTTGATTTCTGTTTTTGTATTTATTCCCTTTTAAGATATTTCCTATACTACATATTGATTCTTTGGTCAAACTTAGGCTGCAGCAGATGGCCTGAAAAAATTTAGTTGGTCTAGTTTATGGCAAGCTGATTTGTGTGTTGAAGCTTTCATGGTAATGAAATTTTTCTTACGAAAAATGACACACTTTACGTGAAAAAAAATCAGCTAAGTATATGTATCCTGTTTTATAAGCTAATATTTCATGCTATATTGATGTTTACCTGGATGGAAAGAATTTGATAAATGCTAATGATTTAGGAGTCATAGACATTTTAGAATTAGAGGAATCTTGGGAAATTTAATCCCATTGTTTTCAACTATTTTAGCAGTGGAATTTTTTTTTTTTTTTTTTTTTGTGGTATGCGGGCCTCTCACTGTTGTGGCCTCTCCTGTTGCGGAGCACAGGCTCCAGACACGCAGGCTCAGCAGCCGTGGCTCACGGGCCTAGCCGCTTCGCGGCATGTGGGATCTTCCCGGACCGGGGCACGAACCCGTGTCCCCTGCATCGGCAGGCAGACTCTCAACCGCAGTGGAATTTTTTTAATGAAATAAATGTTACAGATTTATTTTTTAGCATAAAGTCACAATTTTACTATATTTACTCACTATAAAGTCAGTGATGAGAAAAGTAAGTCTTTTTGATCAGCACGGGAATTTCAGATTAGATTTCTTGGTGTCAGTTGCATTTTTAAAGTCGATGTCTAGTGTAATGCTGTATTTTGTTTTAACTGTAATAATAGCTAACACTGCCATAATGATAGTAATTAATAGTAATAACTAAAAATAGTACTACAATAATAGTTACATAGTAATAATGATAATTAATGGTATGTGCCAGGTGGCATTCTAAAAGTGTTGTATAGATTCACTTAATTTTCATGAAAACCTTACGAAGTAGATTCTGTTTATATCCTCAAATGAGGATGAGAAAACCCGTGAAACTTTTTTTGGCAAATAATCAAGAAAACCTTGATCCATATAATTAATTATAAATGGTAACAGTTTTTTGATAACTCACCTTTCAAAGTCAGGATGATGCTTAATGAAACTATTTCCAAAACATGTTTGAAATAAAAGTTTTCTACCATTTTTAAAAGGTGAATCACTTAACAGATTCCTTAGTTGCCATTTAGGGTTCAATTTAGAGAAAATTCTTTTGGCTATTTAATGCTTTGTTATTTTGTGGAAAATGCTTTCCAAATGCAAATTAATATGATGGGATATTAGACAGTGTCATTTCAAAATGCCTCTGGTATTTCATTGTCAGAACCTGGCAGAGGTTTCAGAATACATTTATTTTTTTTGCTGACATTACATTAGTCATTCAAATCATAGTAATTTTTTCCCCTTGCATTGCCAAATTAACTCGTTTAATTTGTCAGAAAAGAATCAACCACAGTGTGAAACAAGCCAAATCTATCTAAAATACGATATTGGAGGATGATGTGTCACATTACTATTGTTCCATTATTATGTTGTGACAAGTTTGTCAGCTGAACTGTTAAGGGAGGCACATGTGCTGTGGTGAATCATTTTACATGAGTAGACATTATAACTTGCATTAAAGCAAAGATGTGTTTAAATGTAACCATTCCTAGTCAAATATGTGTTTGCCAGAAGTGTAAATAAATACGCACAGAGATGTTAAGAAAACAGCTGCATCAGAATTGACGTAGCTTCACAAGTTGATTGTCTTCAAAATGTTAGAAAACCAGTATGGTACAGATTTGAATATGGTTGCTTTGTATTAGTTTTAAAAATAGTTTGAAGTACATTTTAGAATGTAAACTTTTATTTAAATTTTACTGATGCCTCAAAGTACCTCTTTGGAACCTGAGAGTTCCTTAAAATCTCCTTTGACTGCAATTGAACTAGTCCAAATGTCGTTTTATTTTTTTAATTTTTAAATTTATTTTTATTTTGGGCTGCGTTGGGTCTTTGTTGCTGTGTGCAGGCTTTCTCTAGTTGCGGCGAGCAGGGGCTACTCCTCGTTGCAGTGTGCGGGCTTCTCATTGCAGAGCATGGGCTCTAGGCTTGTGGGCTTCAGTAGTTGTGGCGTGTGGGCTCAGAAGTTGCAGCACGTGGGCCCTAGACTGTGCGGGCTTCAGTAGTTTTGGCTCGCGGGCTCTAGAGCGCAGGCTCAGTAGTTGTGGCGCACAGGCTTAGTTGCTCCGTGGCATGTGGGGTCTTCCCAGATCAGGGATCGAACCTGTGTCCCCTGCATTGGCAGGCGGATTCTTTACCACTGCGCCACCAGGGAAGTCCCCAAATGTCATTTTACACATGAAGATATTAAGGACTAGAGAGGGAAAGTGAGTTGCTCAAGGTCATGTAGGTAATTGGGAGCAGTGATAATCCTAGATAGAATTCAGGTACCTGATAGGCCATTGTTCTTTCAATATAGTACTCCTTCTGTAGTAAAGATTATATTTGTGGAAAATGAAAGTTGAATACTTGCTATTATAGAAAATATTTTTCTATCACCTATTTGTAAGAGTTACTTGAGTTTTATTCAGTATGTTTGTCTAATATGTTTGCTGTTTATGTGAAATATATAACTATACGTACTTCCAAAAAGAATTTGTTGCAGCTGGCATATTAATTTTTTAAAAAAATATTCCTTACTCAACAATATAAAATGTCTCTGCATATTTGAAAGTCTTAATAGGTATTAAACTTGAGTGTTAAGATAGAATTTTATATCTTATTATTTAGGTCTCTTGATGTTTTAAGTGACGGTGTTTTGAAGGATCTTTCTGTGTTTTACCGAAAAATGGTAAGGTTTATGTTTTTGTCAATTACAATATCAACTAAAAAAGTATATTTGGTCAGACTTCTCAATGGAACAATTTCCTAATGAATTCTGATTCATTAGGATCTTTTAAAAATGAGGACGTAAGATTTCTTTACAAGCTCTACAGGGAAACACGATAATAAAAATTGAAGATATTTAATGATAAAATTAATATCTGTTTAAATTTCTTTATAAATGAAAGTTATTGAATGCTTTGTGGTCTTTCGTTATTTATTTACTAAAGATCAGGACAGTGTAAAAATATGGATTTTAATGATTTTATTATTTTTATTGAGGTAACATTGATTTATAACACTACGTAAGTTTCATGTGTACATTGTTATGTTTCTACTTCTGTATACCCTACAGCTTCCTCCCCACCAAAAATTTAACTTCCATCTGTCAGCATATAGTTGATCCCCTTTATCTATTTCACTCCCCCACTCCTCTTCTCCCTCTGGTAACTACTACTCTATTCTCTGTATCCACGTGTTTGGGTTTTTTTTTGTTTGTTTAGTAAATTTATTTTGTTTTTGTTTGTTTATTAGTGTTTTATGTTCCATCTATGAGTGAAATCATACAGTATTTGTCTTTCTCCATCTGACTTACTTCACTTAGCATAATATCCTCATGGTCCATCTGTGTTGTTGAAAATGGCAAAAAAGATTTCATCTTTTTTCATGGCTGAGTAGTATTCCGGTGTGTGTGTGTGTGTGTGTGTGTGTGTGTGTGTGTGTGTGTGTGTGTGTGTGTGTGTGTGTGTGTGTGTGTGTGTGTGTGTGTGTGTGTGTGTGTGTGCATTTATATACATACACATATACTACATTTTCTTTATCCATTTCATCCCTTGATGGGCACTTAGGTTGTTTCCATATATTGGCTACTGCAAATAATGCTGCAGTGAACATAGGGGAGCATATATCTTTTCAAATAAGTGTTTTTGTATTCTTTGGATGAGTACCCAGAAATGGGATAGCTGGGTATCTTATGGTAGTCTATTCTTAATTTTTTTAGGAATCTCCATACTGTCATTGGTGTAGTGACTGCACCAATTCACAGTCTCACCAACAGTGTATGAGGGTTCTCTTTTCTCCACATGCTTGCCAACACATGGTATTTCTTGTCATTTTGACCCTAGCCATTCTGACAGGTGTACAGTGATATCTCAGTGTGGTTTTGATTTGCATTTCCCTGATAATTAGTGATGCTGAACATCTTTTCATCTGTCTGTTTGCCCTCTATATGTCTTCTTTGAAAAAATATGTATTCAACTCCTCTGTCCGTTTTTTAATCAGGTAATTTTGTTGTTGAGTTGTATGACTTATTTTAGGGCATATGATTTACAAATATCTCCTCCCATTTGGTAGGTTGTCTTTTTGTTTTATTGATGGTTTCCTGTGCTGTGCAGAAGCTTTTTAGTTTGGTGTAATCCCATTTATTTTTGCTTTTGTTTTCATTGACTGAGGAGGCATATTTTAAAAGATACTGCTATGACTGATATCAAAGAGTATACCACCTGTGTTTTCTTTCAGGAGTTTTATGGTTTCAGGTCTTACACTTAAGCTTTTAATCTACTTTGACTTAATTTTTGTGTATATTGTGAAATAATGGTCTAATTTAATTATTTGGCATGTGGCTGTCCAGTTTTCCCAGGACTATTTATTGAAGAGACTGTCCCTTCTCCATTGTGTATTCTTTGCTCCTTTGTTGTAAATTAATTGTCCGTGTGTGCAAGTGTTTATTCCTGGGCTTTCAATTCTGTTTAGAAATCTTTGCATCTGTTTTTCTGCCAATATCATGCCGTTTTGACTACAGTGGCTTTGTAATATAGTTTGAAATCAGGAAATATGATACCTCCAGCTTTGTTCTTTTTTCTCAGCATCGCTTTGACTATTCAGGGTCATTTGTGGTTCCATATAAATTTTAGAATTTTTTGTTCTATTTCTGTGAAAAATGTTTTTGGGATTTTGATAGGGATTGTATTGAATTAGATTGCTTTAGGTAATATGGACATTTTGATAATGTTAATTCTTCTAATCCTTGACCCTGGCATATCTTTCCATTTATTTGTGTCAGATTTCTGGTAGAATCTTTAGGGTTTTCTATGTATATAAAAATCATGCCATCTGCAGATAGTGACAGTTTTATGTCTTCTTTTCCAATTTGGATGTCTTTTATTTATTTTTTCTTGACTAATTGCTCTGGCTAACACTTCCAGTACTATGTTGAATAAGAGTGGTGAGATTGAGCATCCTTGTCTTATTCCTGATCTTAGAGGGATAGCTTTTACTACTTAACCATTGAGTATGTTAGCTGTGGGTTTGTCACATATCATCCCTTCTACACCATTCTGTTGAGAGTTTTTATCATAAATGGGTGTTGAATGTTGTCAAATGTTTTTTCTGCATCTTTTGAGATGATCGCATGATTTTTGTTCATTTTGTGGATGTGTTGTATCATGTTGATCAATTTGAGGATGTTGAACCATCCTTACATCCCTGGTATAAATCCCACTTGATCATGTTGTATGATCCTTTTGATGTATTTTTTAATTTGTTTTGCTAATATGTTGTTGAGGATTTTTGCAACTGGCAGCCATCAGAGATATTGGCCTGTGATTTTCTTTCTTTGTGTTGTCTTTGTCTGGTTTTGGTATCAGGGTGATATTGGCCTTGTAAAATGAGTTAGGAAGCATTCCCTCCTTTTCAGTTTTTTGGAATAGTTTTAGTATAGTTATTAAATCTTCTTTGAATATTGGTAGAATTCACCTGTGAAGCAATCTGGTCCTGGACCTATGTTTTTTGGCAGCTTTTTGATTACTGTTTCAATCTCTGTACTAGTGATTGGTCTATTCAGATTTTCTATTCATGATTCAGCCCTGGAAGGTTGTATGATTCTAAGAATTTGTCCATTTCCTCTAGATTGTCCAGTTTTTGTATTCTCTTATACTCCTTTATATTTCTGTAAGTATCTATTTTATTTTCTCTTTCATTTTTTATTTTATTTATCAGGGCTTCTCTTTTTTTTCTTAGTGAATCTAGCTAATGGTTTGTCAGTTTTGTTTATCTTTTCAAAGAACTGACTCTTAGTTTAGTTTGTCTTTTCAAAAAACCAATTCTTAGTTTCATTCATCTTTTCTTCTGTCTTCTCTGATCTTTATATTTCCTTCTTTCTGCTGACTTCGGGCTTTGTTCTTCTTTTTCTAGTACCTTTAGGTGTAAGTTTTTCTTGTTTCTTGAGGTAAGCCTTTATTGCTACAAACTCTTAATACTGCTTTTGCTGTTTCCCATAGATTTTGGTATATTGTGTTTTCATTTCCATTTGTCTTCAGGTAATTTTTTGTTTCTCCTTTGATTTCTTCAGTGACCCAATTGTTGTTCTGTAGCATATTGTTCATCTTTACATATCTGTCATTTTTCTAGTGTTCTTGTTCTTGATTTCTAGTTTCTCATACCATTGTGATCGGAAAAGATGTTTGATAGAATTTCAGTCTTCTTAAATCTATATTGAGACTTCTTTTGTGTCCCGATTTATGGCCTATCCTTGAGAATGTTCCATGAGCATTTGAGAAGAATGTGTGTTTTGCTTCATTGTTCTGTTTAAATCTGTTAAATATATCTGATCTAACGTTTCAGTTAAGGCCACTGTTTCCTTGTTGACTTTCTGTCTGGGTAATCTATCTGTTGATGTAAGTGGGGTGTTAAATGTCCCCTACAATTATTTTGTTGCTGTCAGTTCTCTCGCTTTGGGAATGTTAGTAATTGTTGTATATATTTTGGTGCTCTTATGTTAGGTACATATACATTAGTCACTTTTATGTGTTCTTGCTGAGTTGTCCTCTTTATAATTATATGCTGACCATTTTTTGTCTCTTGTTATCTTTTTGGCTTGAAGTCTAATTTGTCTGGTATAAGGATGGCTACACTTGCTTTCTTTTGGCAGCCATTTGCTTAGAGTATCATCTTCCATCTCTTCACATTTAGCCTGTGTTTGTCTTCAGAGCTGAGGTGTGTCTCCTGGAGCAGCATTTGGTTGAGTCTTATGTTTTAATGCATCCAGCCACTCTGTCTTTTGATTGATGAATTCAGTCCATTTACATTCAGGGGGATTAGTGACAGATGAGGATGTAGTCCTGAAATTTTGTGTTTTGTTTTTTGGTTGCTTGATACCTCTGTGGTTTCTTTTTCCTGTGTTTCTGTCTGTTATTTTGGTTTGGAGGTTTTCTGTGGTATTGTTCTTAGTTTCTTCTTTTATTATGTTTCATGTCTCTGCTCTGTAACAAAGTTTTGTGGTTGCCCTGAGCTTTGTATAAAACGTCTCACAGATAAAATAGTCTTTTTTCTGCTGATAGTATGTTATCTTCATTTACCTGTATGAATTTTTTCATCCCCTTTTATGTTTTTGTTTTTTCACATTATTCCTTTTTTTTTCCACTTTTTTTTTAAAACATCTTTATTGGGGTATAATTGCTTTACAATGGTGTGTTAGTTTCTGCTTTATAACAAAGTGAATCAGTTATACATGTACATACGTTCCCATATCTCTTCCCTCTTGCATCTCCCTCCCTCCCACCCTCCCTATCCCACCCCTCCAGGCGGTCACAAAGCACCGAGCTGATCTCCCTGTGCTATGCGGCTGCTTCCCACTAGCTATCTACCTTACGTTTGGTAGTGTATATATGTCCATGCCTCTCTCTCGCTTTGTCACAGCTCACCCTTCCCCCTCCCCATATCCTCAAGTCCGTTCTCTAGTAGGTCTGTGTGTTTATTCCTGTCTTACCCCTAGGTTCTTCATGACGTTTTTTTTTTTAAATTCCATATATAAAATGAATCTTTTTTGGGTTTTTTTTGCGGTACGCGGGCCTCTCACTGCTGTGGCCTCTCCCGCTGTGGAGCACAGGCTCTGGACGCGCAGGCTCAGCAGCCATGGCTCACGGGCCCAGCCGCTCCGCAGCATGTGGGATCTTCCTGGACCGGGGTACGAACCCGTGTCCCCTGCATCGGCAGGCAGACTCTCAACCACTGCACCACCAGGGAAGCCCTCACATTATCCCTTTTGATGTGAGTTTGCTACCAAACAGAAATAGCTTACAGTTATTTTCCTGCTTTCTTTTTTTCTCCTTTTAACCTTTATGCTCTCATAGAGTTGCAATTTTCTGGTTCTGTTTTATCATCTTGCTCAAAGTTTTGTGTCCGTTTGTCTTTTTTGTTTCTGTTAGAAGTGCTGCTTTCAGCATGTCTTGTTAGGCAGGTCTTGTGTTGATGAACTCTCTCAGCTTCTGTTTGAGAAAGTCTTTATCTCTCCTTCATATTTGAACAATATCTTTGCTGGATAGAGTATTCTAGTCTGACGGTTTTTATCTTTTAGTATTCTGAGATTGTCATTTCACTCTCTCCTGGCCTGTTGGGTTTCTGCTGAGACATCTGCTGCTAGCCTAGTGGAGGTTCCTTTGTAGGCCACCAGCCTTTTTTTTTTTTTTTAACTTTTTGGCCATGCCACGTGGCTTGCAGGATCTTAGTTCCCCGACCAGGAATCAAACCTGGGCCCTGGCAGTGAAAGCACTGAGTCCTAACCGCTGAACTACCAGGGAATTCCCAGCTACCATCCTTTTTCTTGGCTGCCTTTAAAAATCTTTGTCATTGACTTTTGACAATTTTAATATTTATTACACATCTTGGAGAAGGTTGTTCTGCATTGAGGTAATTAGGTATTCTTTTAATTTCATGGACTTGTGTATCCAGTTCCTTTTCCAGCTTTGGGATGTTCTCATATTATTTCTTTAAATAAACTCTCTTTTGCCTTCTCCCTCTCTTCTCCTTCTGGGTTACTCATTACCCTAATATTTTTCTTCCTAAATGAGTTGGATAGGTCTTGTGAAATTTCCTCACTTTTTTAATATTCTGTTTCTCTTCTTCTACTTGTATCATTTCAAGATTTCTACCTTTGAGCTTGCTAATTCTCTCTTTCATATGATCTGCTCTATTTCCATTTCTTTCTAATTCATTCTTCATCTCATTTATTGAGTTCTTCAACTCCAGCGTTTGTTTGGTTCTTTTTTAGAGTTTCAGTCTCTTTGGTAAAGTATTTCTTCTGTTCATTAATTTTATTCCTGAGCTCATTAAACCGCCTTTCTGACTTCTTACAGCTTATTGAGTTCCTTCATGACAGCTATTTTGAATTCTCTATCAGTTAGATTGAAATATTCTGTGACTTAGTTTGGTTTCTGGAGAACTGTTATTTTCTTTTTGTGGTCGAGTGTTATTGTGGTTGTATATGGTACTTGAATTAAATTGTTCCTCTGCAGGTGCATTTGAAGTTAATGACAGGTTAGAAGTTAGAGTCCTTTCTTTTGCTTTCCAGTAGGTGGCACTATAACACAGGTTTGTTTTCTCTTATCTGAGCTGGCTCTGATTATATTTGCTAGTTGACACTTTCCAGCCTCCACCGGCTCTGTAAGAGGTGTGCTTCTGTGCCTTCATTATTGCTTCTTGTGCCTCCCAGGTCCTTACTGCCTTTCTTCTGCCAGAGCTACTGTCGTCATTGGAATGTTGGGCTCTTCCCCAGTTTGTGAGGTTCCTTGAGTAACAGTCTTTGCATGGGGGGAGGAGGATCATGGGGGTATTGGGAGCCAGGGTTGCACAGGTGCCTGTACTGTATCTGATACTGTATAAGGTTCGTGGGCTTCCGCCACTGTTGATGGTGGGCGATGGCGGCTGGGTTCCAGGGCCCACTTCCGTCGCTACCAAGCTACCTGTGGTTGTGAGCACCCCTCCATTCAGGATGCCATAGTTGTAAGTGCACCACCTCACATGCTGGTACTGGGTTCCCTGAAGCTGTGGGCTCAGCTTCCATGGTTAGAGGCCCAGGATTGCAGGCACAGACTCCACTCTTTCATCTGTTCTTCCTCTCTCCTGTATGTGTTTCAGCCTCCCCACCTTTAGATGTACAAATGTGTGGAATTCTCTGGTGACCTAGTGTGTTGGGCAGAGGCAACTTTGTTGAGCTCTGGATGTTTTACTGGTTGTAGACTGAAGGGGAGACAGAAAGGTAGCTGATGTCTTTCCTCTACAAATTTTGTATTTAAAAAGTGACATCTTTTTTTCTATAGATTCCAGCAATGGATAGAAGAGTCATTACACCATATCAAGATGGACCAGATATTAGCTATTTGGATGTAGAAGATGGAGATATCTTTTTGAAAGAAGAAATAAATATGGAACAAAATTATTCGTAAGCTCTGTTTTTTTTTTCCCCCCTTCCTTTTCTCCTTCCCTCATCCCCAATCTTGGACACTGTTGACACCTTTATATTAATATGGAAAGAAAAATTGAGAAACCTAACATAAAAAATAGGTATTTATGTTCATTTTTAGCCTGATACAATACAAAGTAAATGCATAATTAATATTTGCAGATATAACAAAGTTAAGTATAAACACAAAAGGAATGTAGCCTTCTGGTTAAATATGTTGGGTTGAATAAGTGCAATTATCTTAACTGCCTTTCCAAACCCTGCTGAGATTATAGTAAAGAAATAAAAAAGGCATATTGCACTAGATCAGAGAGAACAGGAAAGGAGTAAATGGCAATCAGGAGATGTTAACAGTTTTGGAAGTTGGAAAGTGGTTGCCAAGCAGTAATGACTTAGAAAAAACTAAAACAGAATTCTGGAAAGGCTTAAGAATTACAGGTACTAGGTTTATGAAGACCAGTGTAAGTGGTTGGATTTGGAAAAGAGCTTTTTTTTTTTTTGAAAATTTTTCAAAGAGCATTGATGTATTCCTGAACCAAGTGATTGATTGCCCCTCCTCCATCTTAGCAGAAGACGAGAGATTTGCCTTCTGGAGAGGGTGAACCAAGAGGAGTTCATCAGCCATTCTTCTAGATCCCTCTCTGTAGAGAACCCTACTCATTCAAGAGATATGACCCACAGTGACTGGCATTTGGGAGTCCTTCAATAAAATATCCCAGGTTCTACACAATCTCCCTGTTGACCATTTAATAAGTCCTGCTTAGAATTTCCAGTCGGCATTTTAGGCTAATTTATCAGCTGGTTATAGAATTACTTTCCTTCTGCTTGGTAAATGACCTGTTAAAATAAAATCTTCGGACGTTCAAGTCATTTACTACATACATGTGTGAGTGTATATATATGTATGAGTATAATTGTAGCTCACTGAAAAGCTGCTCTTGGTTCCAGAAATCTTTTTTAACCTCTTTTCTAGAGTTTGGTGGTAGCCACTGGAATACTTGAGGTTTATAAATATCTGACTTGGATGTATGACATGTTATTACATTAAAAATTATAATAAAATGATTAACATTGACATAAATACATTATCCTTCACAAAATAATAGTATTCACAGCTGACCTGTGTTACTGTGGATGAATTATGTAATGAGATCTATAATTTTTAGGTGAAATAAGACTGTTGTAGTCCTTATAGATAATGTTATTTTCTCTTTCCTGATTAATAATAATTCAAGGAATTAAGCAGCCCCTGAAATACTTTAAAAATTATCACCAAATATTTCTAGTTCCAGATCATAGATTATAATAGCTTGTGTGTGAACATGTACAGTATTTTACTTTTCAAAGTATTTTCTTATATACCATCTTGTTTCTAATTTTCACAGAAGTGCTAGGGTTAGAACAAGTGATAGTATCACACTGAAGTTTGGTGGAATTAACTAATGTGCTCTGGGCCACTTAGATAAATGGGACTAGAACATATATATTCTTTTGTGTTTTCTGTTTGACCAAAATGCTGTATTCCGTTGCTCAAAATGCATAGTTCTTCTCCTGTTTCATCTGTAATTTAAAAAAAATATTTTTTAATTTATTTATTTTTGGCTGCGTCGGGTCTTTGTTGCTGCATGTGGGCTTTCTCTAGTTGCAGTGAGTGGGGGCTACTCTTCGTTGCAGTGCTCGGGCTTCTCATTGCAGTGGCTTCTCTTGTTGCGGAGCACGGGCTCTAGGCGCACAGGCTCAGTAGTTGTGGCTCGCGGGCTCTAGAGCGCAGGCTCAGTAGTTGTGGCGCACGCGCTTAGTTGCTTTGCGGCATGTGGGATCTTCCTGGACCAGGGATCGAACCCGTGTCCCATGCATTGGCAGGCGGATTCTTAACCACTGTGCCACAAGTGAAGCCCTGTAACTTTAATTTTTTTAAATGACTTTTATGTTTGCTTTTTTCCTAGGGAAAGTGTGTTCAAGAAGACAAAAACAAAAGCAAAAAAGAAGCCACGTAAGCGGTCAGATAGTTCTGGAGGTTATAACCTTTCAGATATTATTCAGAGTCCACCATCTACAGGTTAGTGGAAAATATTTTAGGGTATATTTTCTGATCTAATCTTTCTTGTCTCTGTTCCTTATCTAATTCATTTAACATGTATTAAATACTATTATATGCCATCTGCTGGGGCTACAGAAATAGAAAATAGTCCTTGTCTTAGGGAGACCACAGAAAGTGATAATGTATTGTGATAAGTACTCTGATTGACATTTGCTCTGTGATCACAGAAGGGGCACCCAAACTAGTCTGAGAAGATCGGGGCACATCTGTTAGAGGAAAGTGATACCTGAGCTGGATCTCGAAGAGTGAAGAGAATTTAGCCAAGAAAAGGAGGCAGATTGACGTGCTAAGAGAATGGGGCAGTGTGTTTCAAGCCTAGAGGCAGTAGAAAGACTGCACGTTTGTTGTGCATAGCTCGGCCATATCCGGTAGGTGCAGATAGGAGATAGGTTGGAGAGCGTCAGATTTTGGAGGGTGTTATATGCCAAACTAAGGAATTTGGACTTTAATCTGAAGGCTGCAGGTAGCTGTTGATGGATTTTTTAAGGCAGGGTGTGACTGGATAAGGTTTATGTTTTTAGAAAGACCACTCTGTCTAGTGGCATAGAGGGTTAGAGGTGGGCAAAACATGACAGAGATACTATTAACACGTGCATTCAGTTCATATATATCAGTGCTTCAAGTGAGATGCCACGTGGGATTCCATTCATGCGTGTTAAGGAGGTTATAATCCAGTAGTAAAATACAACACGGTTTATACCTAGGCATTATGTGAGCCTGTTTGAAAGTAAGGTTATATAGTTTTTCTAAAATTTTTTTTCCCAGTTTTTAATTTTGAAAATCTTTAAGTTACTAAAAAGGCAAAAGAAAAATACCATGAACATCTGTATACCCATTATCCAGATCTATTGTTCACCTCTTACCACATTTGCTTTTTCTTGCAGGCTTTGTCTTGCATGCTCTGTTCCCTCATCCTCCAAACATTCTACACACACACTTTTTTTTTTAACCTGATCCACTTGGAACTAAGCTGTAGACATGACATTTTCCCCCCAAGGTTAATATGAATCTCCTAAGCATAAGGGAGATACAACCCTTATCCTATACAACCACAATACCATTATCACATTGAAAGACAGTTAACATTAATTCATATTATGTAGTGCTGTAGTCTATGCCCATATTTCCCTAATTGTCCAAACATGTTTTTATAGCCTTTTCTGTTTTAACATTAAGAAAAAAAAAAAATCTAATGTCGTATCAGGGTTGACATTGCCTTTGCTTATTAATGTCTTTTTAGTCTCTTAAGTAGAACAGCACCACCACACCTTTCTGTTTTGTTTTGTTTTGTTTTCAGAAGTTGAGGCCAGTGGTATTGTAGACTACCCCACATTCTGGATTCATCTGATTAGATCCAGATTAAATGACCTAAATTTTAACAGTTTCTTTAGATAAAAATTTGAAGTGTAACCAAAAAAGAATGGCAGCACAGCATGGCTTTCAGAAATAGTTGGTGTGTCTATAGCCATAAGACAAACTGGTGCAGTTTCTATCAGTGTTTTCACAGTCAATCAGCTTTATACAGGCAACTTTGAAAAGTACAGATGAGGTATTTGACATGTTTGATAAATAACGTGAAGAATAGTCGTTTTAGATAACACACGAGATATTAAAAAAGAAAGCTAATATACCTAAATTGATTGATGAAGTATAGGTCTATAGGTCTTTCTCATTTGCTGCATCTCCTGATTCCTATTTTAGGACCTTTCTAAAGTTTAAATTCTGTGATTTTGCATCCTCTGTGTTATATGAATTACCCGTAGTACTTAGAAGGAGGCATAGGTGGATTGATGGCAGGATGAATAAGTGGATAGACAGTCGTGGAGCTAGTGATTTTCCAAATACCTAAAAGATTTATGGAAAAAGCAGATATTTGGTTTGTTTTAAAGGATGTTATTGATAGCACATGTGTTAAGAGTCTTAGCATTTCAGAGCTGGAAGAGACCTTAATAATGAATTAATTTACACCCCTTCCTTTAAACTTGAGGAAACAAGCTCAGAAAACTTTGAAGTGATTTCAGGTCGTAGCAGCCAGAGGTAGAATTTATTTTCTTGATTCCTGTTCGGTATTCTTCCTGCTATACTACTCCCTTCTGTGGCCAAAGCCAAAAATGATTGAAAGGTTAAATTTAACTGGGGGCCAAAGTAACCTATTCTGGGAGAAATTCTGAGTATGAAGCCAATTTCATCAAGGACAGTTGTATGAAGGCTTAACGTTTGTTTGTGTTGGTCCTTAAAGTTAGAAGTCATTCTGTGAAAATATTTTTTTATCAAAGATAATTGTTGGCCACTTTAATCGTCTTCTTTATTAGATTTGTTTCCAATTGACTTTTGGGAGCATCCCAGTATTAAATATACTCTCTTATATAAAAATTTGCTACTCTTAAAAATATTTAAAACATTGTGGGGGAGAAAAGTTTGAATGTTCTTCCAAATTGTATTTTAGCAATAACAACAAAAAAGGCACGTATCTTGTCAGAGTGATTTATTTTTTTTTTTTTAATTAATATAATTTATTTATTTTTGGCTGCGTTGGGTCTTCATTGCTGCATGCAGGCTTTCTCTAGTTGCGGTGAGCGGGGGCTACTCTTCCTTGAAGTGCGCTGGCTTCTCACTGCGATGGCTTCTCGTTGTGGAGCACGGGTTCTAGGCGCCTGGGCTTCAGTAGTTGTGGCTCGCGGGCTCTAGAGCGCAGGCTCAGTAGTTGTGGCGCACGGGCTTAGTTGCTCCGCGGCATGTGGGATCTTCCCAGACCAGGGATTGAACTCGTGTCCCCTGCATTGGCAGGCGGATTCTTAACCAGCGCTCCACCAGGGAAGCCCAGGGTGATTTACTTTTAAAGAAAACAACACTTACTGAATTTATGAGATATGTTTTATAATGTATTTATTTTGCCACTTCATTTAGATTGTACTGCATTTTAAATATGTGGAAATAAACACATGAACCTAAGCAAAAGTTTTTTTTTTTTTTTTACTCTGTACTTGAAATGACTGATTTGCTAATGAGCCAGGATACCAGATGTAGCAGGGAGACAGGTATTGAGGTATTGAGCTTGCCTAAGAGAACAAATGGTATATGCATTTCATAACAACTTATGCTTTAGGTGATAAGCTAATTGAAAATAGCTCTCAATTCACAGATATTTTGCAGAAGGGAAAAACCCTCAAACAGGCCACAGTAGGCTTCAGCAAAGCCTCTGCTACCTGGCCAGTCTGCTGGCTTAGATGAGTGGCAGAAAGGTTATAATGCTTCTCCCACACAGACTAGGACTAATCCCCCTTTGCATAGGTGCAGAGACAGATGAGAAAGGGAAAGGGGAGGGGTCTAGAGTTTATTAATTTTGTCTTGCTGTCTTATCTTTATGGGGAAAAAAATGTTCTGAGTCACTTTTTAAATCAGATACCAAATAACTATCTTCCTCAGGTTTATTGCTTAATTGGTGTGTAATTAAAATGAATAAAACTGTTGTTTTAAAATTTTCCATTTCAGTTTTTCACTTCAACTGATTTCTTTCTTCAGTTAGCTTGAATTATTAAGACTTTAGTACAGTGACTATAATTTAAATGTTACTAAATCTGGATAAATGGACGCTTTTAGCTCTATTTGGTTCATCAAATGTAATACATATATGTTTATGTATATGTGTTTAAATATGAAAAAATTTTTACCTTTTAGGATTACTAAAGTCTGGTAAGACCAATTCTGTGGAATCTCTTCCAGAACTGTTGACATCAGACTCTGAAGGAAGCTATGCAGGAGTGGGTAGTCCTAGAGATTTACAGTCTCCTGATTTCACAACAGGATTTCATTCAGATAAGATTGAGGTTTGTCTTCGTTTATTAATGCACTATTTTCTTCACATTTTAATCTATAGACAGTTTAGTTTTTCATTATTTTTACTCTAACTTTAAAACATTCTTCTGGCTGGTCTATAAGAAAATACAATTAATGACATAATATATGTAGTGTTAGTTTTCTCAAATTTGCCTAATATTTCTAGTTTTAAAGATTTTAATTGCAGTTTTGAGCCCTTTATGATGTTGTATTTCTGCAATAGAAGTAATGTTGATGTAAAGTATAGCAATACTGTATAGGCATATTGAAATATATATTCATAGCTAAATTACTTAAAATATATTTTGTGAAATGTCAGTTAACACCAGCTAAAAATTGTCAAAGGAAAGTGATTTTGAAAGTAAGCCTAATACCAAAATCTGTTTAGTGTCTTTCTGCCACGGTGTGAACTGGAGCAATGCAATCTGGAATGGAGTTCTTCTCCTAGTCTAGCATAATTGACACTAAGCTGCTGAATTCCTAGGCTGGTCAACTCTGGGGGAGGCCATGTTTCAGACATCTGTTAACATTTAATTCCATAGTTGTTAATCTACAGGGAAGGAGAATGTCAAACTTACCAGATAGAGTAATTTTTTTCTAACCTCTATACATCCACAAAATATATTAGAACATCTAGAAATTTGTAAGACAATAGAAAATTTACCCTTTATTAAGAGTCTTCTAGGCCTCAAGGATTGATATAAAACAAATTTTTATCATAAAAATTTTTTTATGTAAGGTAGAAGTTTGGGGGAAATTCATATTACACTTAGGTTGGCCTGGAAGACCGTTGAGGTTTAAAAGAAGGTTGAAGGCATACTGAATTTTTGGCAATAGTAGAGAATCTATCCTGGCAGTGGAAATACCATTTCAATAACTTCCTTGACCTATTGTAATAGCAATAGTTTTAGGGTCCCTTTTGAAGTGTCAGTATTATTTGGCTTTAATTTTATTCAGAGTCCTTTAATTATATTCAGAGTAAATTGTATGAAATTTATACCAGACTTTCATTTTGTTTCATTTTAAAGTCATGGATGTTAATTTTAAAGTTACTGCTTCATATCTTATTTGAACAACTTATATTTATTAACATTTTTGTTTAATACTCAGGTAAATAAGAACTTAATATGCAAACTTATATCCCTAAAAATTATTCCCAAAGCTTTTAATAATTGGGTTATAGCCACTGATATGGTTTGAGAATTGATCAAGATACTAAACTGTAGAAGCACTGAATTGAAAATACTAGATAATTATTCTTGTAAGGTTTTACTCTTTAATATAGTTTAACCAGTATTTACCGAGTACCAACTATGTGTTAGCTACTGTGCTAGGGGTACCTGCTATTACTCTTTAATTTTTTTTTTTTTTTAACCTCCAGGGGAAAATTAAATCCTATGTTAATGGTACACCTCCTACACATTTTAGGGAAGATTTAAAACCATGGGAAAAATCACCAATACTTAAAATATCTGCTCCACAGCCCATTCCCAGTAACAGAATTGATACTACAAGCTCTTCCAGTTGGGTTTCTGGCTCTTTCAGGTAGGATTTTTATTTTGTTCTGTACTTGTTAGTCTGAGAAATATCATTTATTTTTGGTCAAGTGAAACTTTTTAATGAAGCACATTTAAAAAAATTTCTAATATACAGAAAATTACCTAAATGCATACAAATTAGCAGCTAAAGTGCATACAAATTACTAACCGGCTAAAATAGGCTTTTTTTTCCAGACAGAATTTAGTTGCCTTTGCAGTGTCATCAGGGAATACTTAGTAAAATACTCTGTAACACACACACACACACACAGTGACTTGATATCAGCTTCTTTTTCTTTTTTAATGGATAGTGTATATTAGTAAAAACTGCCACTCAGGACGACCATTTTGCCATTTGTAGGCTTACTTTATCTTTTTTTTTTGCACATTAAAGTGTATTTAAGATCTCACAAAATGTGTTGTTACAGTTAATTTTCAGAGGCTATTCATTTAATGTTATGCTGTAGTTTTAACTTAACCTATATTCTATCCATATTTTTTTTTACTTATAAAAGTCAGTTTTTAAAACTGAAGGAATAAGTATAATTAACATACAGTATTCTTTCAAAGAGCTAATTGAGCTTATGCTTCATCTTTATTACCTAGTATGGTTTATAATAGGCTAAGACTGTTAATTGACTTACCAATTATATTGCCATCTGGGCCATTTGTGTAATTATTTTGAAATGTGCTGTATTTTGCACAGTTGGAATAAAGATGATGTCCCGGTTTATGCTGCTTCATGGTCTAAAGATAGTTCAGAAAGTAGACACCTTTTTTCCTAAGTAAACATATTTGTGGGAACACCTGGAAGCATCTTCTAATCACTAATGTTAGACTATTTTATTAAACATGTATCTCTTAACATTATGACTTCTGATGCATTTTATTATTATGTATGTATATATAAAAGTAGCTTTCATTCAAAATATCCTTTTTGAAGTTGGCCGCAGCTGACAAAATAGACCTAAATTATCCTCTCATTAATGATGTTATATATAATTTACAGTTCCAGTAATGTTTGGGTGTTGGACTTCATGGATAAATGAATGGGTTGTAAAGTAACATTTATATGTCTTTTAGTCCTGTAAGCCCTCCTGTCGTGGATCTCAGAACCATCATGCAAATAGAAGAAAGCAGACAAAGATGTGGAGCTACACCAAAGACAAATTTGGGGTTGGTTACAAAATCATAAGAAAAGGAAAGACCATGTTGTGTTATAGTTCTGCCCTAAACAACTGGAAAGACCTACTGGACCTTTCCTATTATTTTTCTGCATTTGATGTTAAAGTTAGTTGTAAGCTCTTTTCTAGGTAATTTAGCCTCCATAACATTATTTCTTAAATATATGCTGAAGACTGAGTTGGGTTGATAGGTCTAGCTCTTGTGGAATACAGTATTACATGCCGGAAATTTGCCTCTAAAATGATCTATTTCTGTTACAAGTGTGATGCAAGTGTATTAGGAGGGCTCCCATGTAGCTATTACTTGATCTTTGATAGTATAAACTAATTATATATATTGCCACTGTTGAAACTTGTGGTCATTTTGATCTAGTAATAGTAAAATCCCATCAAATAAACACAGAGCAATATAATTACCAGTAACCTTTGTTGAGCAGAAATTAATGTTAATTGGTTTAATTTATAGCAAAATTATTTCTTACGGAATTAAACTTTCTCAGAAGCGGTGAAACTGATTGGTTTAATTTAACAATTTCTAGAAAAATGATTTCTCATGGAGTTAAACTGTCTCAGAAGCAACGAAAAATGATTGCAATGACTACCAAAGATAATAATTCAGGAATGAATAGCATGGAAACAGCATTAAGTGCTCCTTCAAAAACCCCCAAACCAGCGAATGCATGGTATGCTCTAATTTTTATTAAAATAAGCTTTGTACATTAGCTTTTAAGGTACTTCTTGGCTTTGGGTGGGGGTTTTTTTTTCCTTCCTGTCTTTTCAAATATTTCATTCCCCTCTTTGCTTTCAAGTTAAAAATTGGACCTTGGGAAATACTTTATTTTCTTGTTTGTTTTGAGAAGTACATCATGATTTTTGAATTTTTTTCATATGTGTAGATAAAATTTCTTCTTGGTATTTTAATTAATGTTTATTGTTAAGGCAGTTTAAGGGAATATTCTTATTTTTTCATTTTTTATAAAAAATAATGTATATCATAGAGAAGTTTGATAAAAGCAAACAGTTTTAGCACCCTAATTTCTTTGTATATTCCCTGTATGCATCATGAATATCTTAAAATTTTTATAATCATAGCTTGTCATTGTCACTTTTAAGCAGGGCTGTTTACTTAACATTGTGTTATATAACTTTTCTCAATTAGAATTTACCCATAATGCAACATTAATAGGAATAATAATTAATAGGAATAATACCAAAATTCAGATAGCAATTTTGACATATGAAAAATAGGTTGTACTTCTGCTCCCCTCCCATCCTCCCTTTTTTTGGTAACTAATATCATAATAATTGGAAACCAATTTTAGAAGAAAAACACATGGATAGTATGATGGGCAGGAAAGATCAGTAGAACCCTGTTGTTCTCACAAGCATTGAAGAGGGTATTAGAGACTACTCTTGGTTTGGGGGAATCCCTTCATTACTCTAATGCCACTTTTTTCTATTTGTAAGAGGGAATATTTTTCCCATTAAAATGTAAATTGTTTTGAAGAGAGTGGCAACTCATTTTATTTTGATTGCCACCAATAGGACTAAATATCAGACCTACTAGTAAATCTAAAACATGATCACAGAAAAAGAAAACAAGAGGTGAGAACACCCAAGTGAAAAAGAAAAGAGAGTAAAACTTGAGGGATTGGGTTTAGTAGAATTTTTTTTAATTAATTAATTTATTTATCTTTGGCTGTGTTGGGTCTTCGTTGCTGTGCGAGGGCTTCCTCCAGTTGCAGCGAGCAGGGCCCACTCTTCATCGCGGTGCGCGGGCCTCTCACTGTCGCGGCCTCTCCCGTTGCGGAGCACAGGCTCCAGATGCGCAGGCTCAGTAGTTGTGGCTCACGGGCTTAGTTGCTCAGCAGCATGTGGGATCTTCCTGGACCAGGGCTCTAACCCGTGTCCCCTGCATTGGCAGGCAGATTCTTAACCACCGCGCCACCAAGGAAGCCCAAGTAGAATGTTTTAATTCATTGGTATTTGTTGTGTGCCTTCTACATGCAAGGCACTGTTCTAGTTTCTGATGATAAGGCAATATATACAAAATGATTTAATCACTGCCTCTGTAGGGTTTATGGAGTAGCTGTTATATATATTTTTAATATAAATCTATTTTATTTACTTTAAAAAAATTTTTGGCTGTGTTGGGTCCTCATCGCTGCGCCCGGGCTTTCTCTAGTTGTGGTGAGCAGGGGCTACTCTTTGTTGCGGTGTGTGGGCTTCTCATTGCAGTGGCTTCTCTTGTTGCGGAGCTCGGGCTCTAGGTGCATGGGCTTCAGTAGCTGTGGCGTGCGGGCTCAGTAGTTGTGCCTCTTGGGCTCTAGAGCGCAGGCTCAGTAGTTGTGCTGCACAGGCTTAGTTGTTCCGTGGCATGTGGGATCCTCCCGGACCAGGGCTCGGACCAGGGCTCGAACCCGTGTCCCCTGCCTTGACAGGCAGATTCTTAACCACTGCGCCACCAGGGAAGTCCCCTGTTACAATACTGAGTTATGTTTTCCCTAAACAAAAGTATGGAAAAGACAAAAAAAAAAGTTCTTTGACTAGCTCTCAAGATACTAAATATATATCTCAATTTGAGAGAATTAGCTAAGCACATGAGGAAGCTTTGGGCTTATTAGTAAATACAGTTTTAGCCCTGCCATCAACCAGTTTCCTTATTTAAAAACAAAAAGTAAATGAACAAAAGAAGGAACAAAACAATGATCACTCAAGTTAGGAAATCCAACTACTGGACAAATACTCTTGGTTTAGCATCTATTTCAAACATAGGAGTTCTTTCCAGCCCCAATAAAATAATTTTTTAAATCAAAACACATAGTTTAAAAAATTTAATAGTATGCTAATACTTCAAGGCTTCTTATCATGAAAGATAGCAGTTGCCTGCCCTGCCCCAAACTTTCTTTTTTATGACTGGTTAATTAAGATTCACAACAGAGTCATATTGTGAAGATGATTTTATTTCCTTTTTTTACACTATTCTATTTTTTCCCTAGAATAACTAATTCAGTCAGTTTTCCTGTACTGCCTATGTACTCATCACTAATTTTCCCCCCAAAACTCTCTAAAACATACCTCTCTCTCTCCATTATGATGAAACATACCAGGTAATTTATTACTTTTGTTTTTTATTGAAGGCATCTCTCTCTCTTTTTTTTTTTTTTTTTTTGCGGTATGCGGGCCTCTCACTGTTGTGGCCTCTCCTGTTGCGGAGCACAGGCTCCGGACGCGCAGGCTCAGCGGCCATGGCTCATGGGCCCAGCCTCTCCGCGGCATGTGGGATCCTCCCGGACCGGGGCACGAACCCGTGTCCCTTGCATTGGCAGGCGGACTCTCAACCACTGCGCCACCAGGGAAGCCCTGGAGGCATCTTCATTAGAACTCTTGACTTCTCTGGTCTGAACTAGGCCTTTTCCAGGCCTGCTTAGTATCTGTGATCTTGAGACTTCTCTTAACTGTCATCCTGGGAATTTCTTTTTCTTCCCTCCGGTGTTTGATCCCCAGTTTCCTAAATCCTGTTTTTCTATTTCTTGGTTTACTCTTTGTTTTGATGTAGCACAATCTACATCAAAATCAGTGGTTTTCTGAGAAAAGATGTATAGGACATACATTTTTGGAGCTCTTATATCTTTGAAAATGTTTCTATTCTCACCATTCTTGACTGATAGATGGGAACAGAATTCTGAGTTGGAAATCATTTGTAGAGTTCCTTTTTCTTATTGCTGTTGTGAAGTCTAATGCCATTCCAATTCCTTACTCTTGCTATGTTTACCAGTTTCCTCCCTCTCCCCCTCCTCCCTTTTTCTTTTCTTTTTTTTTTTTAAATTAATTTGGCTGCATTGTGTCTTAGTTGCAGCATGCAGGCTCCTCCTTGAGGCGCGTGGGCTCTCTAGCTGTGGCACAGGCTCCAGAGCACATGGGCTCAGTTGCCCCGGGGCATGTGGAAATCTTAGTTACCCAACCAGGGATCCAACCTGCGTCCCCTGCATTGGAGGGAGGACTCTTAAACCATTGGACCACCAAGGAAGTCCCCCCCGCTTCCCTTTTTCTTTATCTCTAGCATTCTAAAATTTCAGAGTGATGTGCCTTGACGTGGGTTCTCTTTTTATAGATTATGCTGGGTACTTGATGGGCTCTTTTAATTGGGAAAAGCATGTCTTTAAGTTCTAGGAACATCTTGTACTCTATTTGATACTTTCTTCTGTACTGTTTTCTCTAGAAATCACATTAGTTGGATATGGCTCTTCCTGGATTTCCCTAATTTTCTTACTTTTGCTCTTCTAATGTTCATATAATTATTTTCCTATTCTGAATACTTTCTGGAACATTTCCCAGACTTTATCTTACAACCCTTCTACTGAATGTTTTAATTTAACTATTAAAATCTTTAATTGCCAAGAGCTTTCTTATTTGCCGATAGTGCCCTTTTATTAGTATCCTGTTCAATATTCAACTGTTAAAGATACCTGTACTCTATAAACTTTTTCACTCTTTTATATCCAACAGAAATATATGTACGTGTGCACCAGGCAACACGTATCAGAATGTTTGTATCATCCTTATTTGTAAAAGCCAAAAACTGTAAACAACCTAAACGTCTATAGCAGTAAATGGATAAATTATAGTTTATTAGTATAGTAGAGTACTACACAATGATGAAAATGAATTATGACTAAATATAACTGTGTGAATGAATCTCATCAATGTAATATTGAGCAAAAGAAGCCAATGAGAAAAAAAGACCCTATATGATTCCATTTATAAAAGTTAAAAAATAGTCATTGATTTACATTGATGTGTATTCACTCTTTTTTCATGTATGTTTTAGTTACGTTTTGTTTTATTTGGTGGATTGTTTTAAGTTCTGGTTGGAATCTGTGTGCCTGTGTGGGACAGGTTGACTGATGGGTGCGACTGTAGGGTGACCCAGCGGTACCCTTAGAGGACCCCCGCACCATTGTCTCCTTGTTTTTTCTCCTTGGTCTGTCAGTTTCTCTAAGGAGAAGCCTTTTAATTTTTGTATTTGGTTGCCAGCCTTCTGGAAGCTGATCAGGGTGAGGCAGTTAGGCCTGGGACTGAGGTTCTCACAATTTGGTCTAGATTCTCACGTATCTCATCATTTAGTATATAGATTTTAAACACAGCAGTTTAGTACTACCTGCCTCTGTATACTGGTGATTTTCAATCAAATCCTCCTGCTACCAAGGTGAAGGAAGTACAGTCATGTGATCACGTGGAGATAGGGAGGGCTTCTGGCATTCTCTGCCACTCCGCAAGTAAACCTTGAGCCAGTATTCCTGTTTTCATCTGCATGACTACTTCAGGATTTGATACTTAAGATGTCTCCAACGTAGGAGACTTTTCAGGGTTCCGAGCTTCACACTCTACCCCCACTCCACTTGATGACAGGTTTTCTTTATTTCTACTATATCAAGGTTCATTCTGGCCCTGTTCTGTCCTCCAATAGAGTATTATTACTTTTAGTCTGCCATTGTCTTAATGCCTTATTCTTTTGCCTGTGTGGGTTTATGCCTTTCTGATTATTCTCTAGTTCACTTAACATGGGATTTTAGAGGAAAGGATTAGAGTAATCATTTATCTGAAACTTCAGACTTTGATTTTCAGGTTTAGGAAAAAATTTTCCCTAGTCATTATTAGCAATATGAACTCAGACTCCTACGTTGAAGAGACTGTCTAAATTTCAAAAGAAATATATTATGGCATATTAAGGAGAATTCTAGGAATGTGGGAGGAAGAATGCCATAAAATTTGGCCAAAAATATAATCAGGGTATTTTTCTTTGAAAAGTAATTTGGTGACTGAATTATAAGTGATGTTTATTATATATTTAGTTGATGAAAATGCGACTGGAAAATCTAAATACAAACAAATGAATAATGGATCTTATGTATTTTACGGAACCAAAGAAATTTATCTAACTGACCAATTATAGGTAATTTATTCTGAATTTTTATGGAAGTGAGAGATATCTGAATTGTCATAAAATCAATCATTTATACCCTTTTTATGACTTTATGAGACCAAATTTTTGGTATCTGAAGGATCTTTTAAAGTTCATTTCTGCTAAATTCTTCTGAATTTATGTACTGCTTAAGTTATTAAATAAATAGTGGGCTGAGTTAGTAGAATATATGTATGTAAGATATATATGTCAATAAATGTACATAATTATACATATATATTATAAGTATATATGTATATAATATATGCATATAAATTAATGACAGGGATCAGAAAACATGTGTTAGAAGTTTTTTTAAAAAAATATTTCTATTTATTTATTTATTTGGCTGTGCCAGGTCTTAGTTGTGGCTCGCGGGCTGCTTAGTTGTGGCATGCGAACTCTTAGTTGTGGGCATGCATGCATGTGGGATCTAGTTCCCTGACCAGGGATTGAACCCGGGCTCCCTGCATTGGGAGCATGGAGTCTTAACCACTGCACCACCAGGGAAGTCCCTTGTTATAACTTTAAGAACATATTTATGTAAAATGGTTGATGTTTGGTATTCTTGAATTATGATGTATATTTAGTATAAATGGAAATAGTCATTTTTAGGTTGTTGAATTTTCTTTCTTGAATTCTTAGAAGGCTGCAGGTTTAGTATATCACTTCATTTTTAATCCGTTACACATAGGTTGTAAATACATGTGGTATATGCTTAAAGAAATAAAATAGTAATAGATTTGTTTTCCTGAGAATATCTCTTGTAAATATTGGTTTATAGAAAATTGGTAGAATTTAAACTTTGCCCAGCTTTGAAAAAAGTAGAAAATTAATCTGAAATTAGCATTTTAATCTGATTTACAGATTGTATTTATGGAATATATTCATTACTGTAGTGATTTATCTTTTTTTAAATACTTCTCAAAGGGACATCTTCATCATCCTGATGAATCATCTAATGCGATTTTATTTATTTACTAGAAGGTGTTTTTATACTGTGTTTATCTTAATAATGAGGTTAATGTGCCGCAGTTCATTAGCAAATCACACATTAGCCCTCTAAGTCTGCTCCTGGTCGTGGTAAGGAATTTTACTTAGTTTGTTCACACAATAACTGGTTTTTGCATTACAATGAAGTTCTAACCAGTTGACTTTTAAATCTAATGTGAAAACGCCAAGTGTACATGGGAGTTGGTCACTTTTCATTATCCTTTATTTTACTTGGAGAAATAATACATTTCTCACCAGTCATCTTGAGTGGAAGAATGCACAATCTTTGTGGCCTGGCTTGATGTATGAATGTAAATTCTCCAAATTCCATTTAGAGCTAACCTATAAATTATAAACTAATTTCAATTATTTAACTTTTTAGAGCTAGAAATTTTATTCATTAAAGCAAAAATTTCATGGCTGCTTTAGTTGAGGAACAAAATCTTGATTAATTTTTTATGTGGCTACAGATGCTGCTTCATTAAGTTTCTCTGGCTGCTAAAATGGAAAAGAGCCAGAACCTTTGAGTTAGGAAAGTAAAATCGCTGGAAATCAGACACTGTTTCAAAGTATGGCATGATCAGTGGAAAGAATAACAGAACTCATTTAAAGAAGTCTGCATAAGACATTTTATAGGTAACCACTATGCATGGTTAATGAACATGTGAGTTTAAGATATCTTGTAAGCATTGTTACCTATATTTATTCTTAAGGAGATGTTATCCTAAGTAGCCATTAAAGAAATAAAAATTTTTAGTGTGTATATTATTTACCACATCTAGAAGTTCCCAAATTACCACGGAGATGAATCTGACACCGTGTGGTTCTTACACAGATCATTGTGAAGCTTCTGTATTTAGAGACATGAATTACTTACAAAAGACATTCAGCAGATTTTTTTGGCAGAGTATTCGCCAGCAGTGTTCCCTAATGACTGATGAGACACTGTACTTTCCACCATAGATACGTTGTTTGCCAGTAGAAACCTTCAGGTATGTGTGTTTTCGGCAGGAGCAGAAAGGAGTTGGTAAGGAAACGGAGAGTGGTTCTTTGTATTTAATTTTTCAGTGTTCTGCATATGTATGTGCTTTGGAGAAAATTTTGTGGTAAAGTCAGGTAAGCTCCTTTTGAAGAAATATCTTTTATGTGAATACTTTAGTAGGTCATGTTTCTGATAAATCTGTAAAGAAAATTTCCTTTCTATGATTTAAGATTTTACATAGGGGAAATGATTTTTAAATGTGGACACAGTAGTCGAGTATAGTGATCTTAATATAGTGAACTCCTGGGTTCTGGAGTGAGCCTTGCCTGAGCTTGACATTGTGAATCTGTTAACCTGGTAGCAGTGTGAATTCAGATAAGTTATTAGAAGGCCTTGCTAATTTTTATGGGGAACCCCAAATAGTTTATGAATTTAACCTGGGTTTGGATTTTATGGTTTCTTCAAAGTATGAATTTAACTTTTTGGGGAATTAACTGGTTAGCATTGTGTTCACTTTGTTTTCTGAGTAAATAAAATAGAAGAAGTATTAGAATAGGAAATTGCTTATGTTGTTACTCATAATTTTGACTTATTAAGGATTTCTGAAAATGATGCTAAGGTTACAGTGTAGTTCTAGTATACAAAATCATAGCTAAAGGTTACATTTCTGAATCAGTTTTTCTAAGTTAGACTTTAGGAAGGAAAGACATTATGCCTATGAACTGACTATATTTCTTCATGTCAGAATTTCTGTGTTCTCATTGTCTTCTTTTTCTCTTAAAATAAGTTAGTTTTGTTAAATGCTGTGAAAATTGTGGACAGTAACAGACTTGACATAGCATTTCTATGTATCAGGTACTGTTTAAGTATTTTACCATAGGTTAGCATTTGATCCTCACAACAACCATTATAAGGAAGGAGATGGTATCAGTATCTCCATGTTACTGATGAGGAAACTGAAGCTCAGAGGTTAGTATCTCCCCAAGGTCAAAGCTGGTATGTGACAGAGCCAAGATTTGAACCTACAACAGTAGCAGCCGCAGAGCCTGTGTGCCTGACCCTGACTACTACCCTGCAAATCCTTTTTACATTTTGGATTGCAGTAAAACATTGTTGAATAAAAAGGTTCTAATACCATAGCAATCTGAGCATGAAATCTTTGGAAGCTAAATTAATCTGTAAAGGTGATTTTTAATTTGTATACTGTTTTCTGGTAGATATTCTAAAGTGCATTCCACTCAACTAATTCTCAAAGTACTACACCTATACTGGGTGTGATTAGTTTTGTGTATTTTTGATTATTTAGATCAACTTAATTTTTATTTCCTCTATGTTCTCCATGTAAAATTAGATTTAAATTTTAAATTACTTTTTATTGAAACATAATGTATACACTTCGGAGTGCAGTTATCATAAGTGTGTAGGTTGTTGTATTTTCACAAAATGAACACGTCTTGTGCAACCAGCACTCAAATCAAGAAGTAACACTAACAGCAAGTCCCCTCCCCCAGTCCACTATCCTGACTTCTACTTCCATAGAGTAATCTCCCCTTTTTAATATACACACACACACACACAGAATCATTATTGTTTCTAGCTTCTTTTGCTCAGCATTATATTTATGAAATTCATATTTTGATGAGTACTAATATTCCATTGTGTAAATATACTTATTTTACTCATTCAGTTCTTGCTGGCATTTTAGTAGCTTTGTTGTTTTACTGTTGTTAGGGTTAGTGCTGCTGTAGATATTCTAGTTCACGTCTTTGTTGAACATATTTGCATTTTTGTTGCATATATAACTAGGAATAAAATTACCGGGTTGTAGGATATGCATATATTCATTTCTAGTAGATACCACTAAACACTCTCACTAGTGGTATGTGAGTTGACCTTTTTCCACTTCCTTTCCATAAAAAATTGTTTTATTCAGAAGGAGTGCAGATTTCATTGTGTATTCTGTTTTTTTGAAATAACTTTACCGAGGTATAATTTACATAAAGTAAAATGCAGTAATTTCAAGTGTATAGTGGGAGTTTTGACAAATGTACCACCTGTGTAATCACCACTCCAATTAAGAAAAATATTTCCACCATCCCACTATCTTTTCTCAACCAAACCTCACACTCTACCCATGCCCCTGGCTACCATTGATGAAATTTCTATCACTGTAGCTTAGTTTTTGCCTGTTCTGGAACTTCTTATAAATGGCATCTAAGTACAGTATGCTCTCTTTTGTGTCTGGCTTCCTTCATTCAACATAAAGGAGCTTCATCCATGTTGTTCCATGTATCAGTAAATTTCTTCCTTTCTTATTGTTGAGAAATACTGAGTTTATTTTTATGAAAAAAGTTATTTATGTACAAATCTTGTATTATTTCTCTTGAGTAAATTCCAAAATGGTCATGCCATTGGACATTCCTACTAGTAGCATGTAAGAGTTCCCATTATTCCACATCCTTTCCAACACTTTGTATATTTAATCTTTTTAATTTTAGGTCTTCTAGTAGGTGTGGTTTATTTTGTATTTCTCAGGGGCTTATTGGCTATTTTCATATCTCTGAAATGTCTTTTCAGATCTTTTGCCTTTTATTGGGGCTATTTTGTTAATCTAGAATTCTGAGAGTCTGTATTCTGAAAATAAGGATGTTTTTGGATAAGTTTTGTTTTGTGGATATTATCTCCCAGTCTGTATTTTGGTTTTTCATTTCTTAATAACATTGTCTTTGTAGGAGCAGAAGTTTTTAATTTTGGTAAAACCCATTGCATCCATTTTTTTGTTTGTTTTCATTGAAAGTTAGGGCTTTTTATGTCTTTGACTAAGGTTACAAAATTTTTTTGTTTTGATTTAGATGTTTCCTAAGTTTAGCTTTTGTGATTTTTCTTTTTATACGTGGGTAAGGTAGAGATCAAGGTTTTTGTCTCATACAGATATCTAGTTGTTCCAGCACAATTTGTTGAAAAGATTGTTCTTGCTCCATTTTATTACTTGGCACTTTTGCTGAAAGTCAGTTGACCATGATGTGTGTGGGGGTCTAATTCTGGACTCTACTCAGTTCCGTTTGACCTATATGTATGTGCTTTTGATGATAGCTTTTATAAGTGTTGAAATCAGATAGTATAATTTCTCTGATTTTGTTTTTTTCAAAATTATTTTTTCTATTTTTAGTTTTGACCATGTTTAAATAAATCTTAGATTTGGCTTGTCAAAAAAAAAAATGCCTACTGGGATTTTGTTGGGTGTTGCTTTGACTCTGTAGATAAATTGAAGAGTATTGACAGGTTACCAATATTGGGTCATTGAGTCCCCTAAGAATGAACATGGTATCCTTTAGATTCTCTTTAAAATCTCTCAGCAGTCTTTTATAGTTTTAAATATATGTATCATGTCCATCCATGTTTTGTTAATTGTATCCCTAAGTATTTAATTTTTTTGATGTGTCCATTGACTGGATCATAGAACTTTTCCGTAGAATTTTTCTCCTTTATCCTGTTAATGTGATGAATTATGTTAATTCTTTTTTTGAGTGTTAGAACACTGTTAGAACACCTTGCATTAAATAAAGCCCACTTGGTCATTGTTTATATTACATTTTTAGTAAATTGATGAGCATTACCATTATCCCAGAAAATTTCCTTCAAAAAATTCTTTTTTTATCTTTGCCCCCCTCTCACCCCAGTGTCAACCATTGTTGTGGTTTTTCTTTTTTGACTATAGTTGAGTTTTGCCTGTTCTAGAAGTTTATGTAATTAGAGTGAAACATAATATACTTTTGTGTCTGGCTTCTTTCACTCAGCATGTTTTTCAGATTTATTTGGATTGTGTATACCAATAGTTTATTCCTTTTTATTACTCAGTAGTATTCCAAGGTATGAATATACTTGTGTTTACTCCTGTTGATTGATGGACACCTGGACTCTTTCCAGTTTTTGGCTCTTAAGAATAAAGGTGCTCTGACCATTCTTGTTTAGTCCTTTTTGTAGACATGTATTTTAACTTCTCTTGGGTAAACACTAGGGAGTAGAATTGCTGGATTTTACAGAAAATGCATGTTTACTTTTTTATAAAAACTGCCAGATCTTTTCCACAGCATTTGTATCATTTTATCCTCCCAGCAAAATTTATCAGACTGTTGGCTGTTTCACATCCTTGTCAACATTTGGTATTGTCAATTAATTTTACCTGTTTGGGTGGGCGTGTAGTGGTTTCTCCTTGCGGTTTTGTGTTTCCCTCATGAGTAATGAGCACACTTTTTCACGTGCTTATTGACCAATTAACATCTCTTCCTCTGTGAAGTGTCTATTCAGATCCTTTCTGCATGCCTTTTGAAATTGCCTTGTCTTCTGTATTTGTCTTTTTTTAGTTCTAGGATTTCCTGTCTTTTTTTTTTTTTTTTTGGCTGCGTTCGGTCTTCACCTAGTTGTGGCGAGCAGGGCCTACTCTTCGTTGTGGTGCGTGGGCTTCGCATTGGGGTGGCTTCTGTTGTGGAGCACGGCCTCTAGGTGCGTGGGCTTCAGTAGTTGCAGCACACCTTCCCTGGAGCATGCGGGCTTCAGTAGTTGTTGTGGTGTGTGGGCTCAGTAGTTGCAGCATGCGGGCTCTAGTGTGCACGGGCTTCAGTGTTGTGGTGAGCAGGCTCAGAGTTGTGGCTCACGGGCTCCAGAGCACAGGCTCAGTAGTTGTGGTGCACGGGCTTAGTTGCTCCGAGGCACGTGGGATCTGCCCAGACCAGGGCTTGAACCCATGTCCCCTGTGTTGGTAGGTGGATTCCTAACCACTGCACCACCAGGGAAGTCCTTAGGATTTCTTTTTAGAGTCTGGGTAGAAGTCCTTTGCCAGATGTATGTTTTACAAATATTTTCTGTTTTCTTAACGAACAGAAGTTTTTAATTAAGTCTAATTTATCATTTCTTGATTTGACGGTTATTGCTGTTTATGTCCTAAGAAACCTTTGCTTACCACTGAGTTATGAAGATAGTCTTCTGTTTTCTTCCAGGATATTTAGCTTTTATGTTTGTTAGTTCTATAATTCATCTTGAAATAATTTTGGGGTATGGTATGAAGTAAAGGTCAAGGTTTTTTTTCCTTCTATAAACCATTTGTATATTATAGAAAACATTCTTCCCACCGGGTTGCTTTGGCAGTTCTGTTATTGAAAGTAAAATGACTGTCTACATGAGGGTCTAGTACTGGGTTCTCTAATCTGTTCCATTGATCAGTTAATCCTTAATACCCCACTGTCTTGATTACTGTACCTTGTTTTATCTTCTTCCAGTTTTGTATCTCTTTTTTACAACAATGTTGGCTAATCTAGGTTTTTGTTTTGTTAATTTCTACAATAAAAAGCTGGTGGGATAAATAAAATTTTTTAAAGAGGTATAGGTCTATACAGATTTTCTTATTATTCTGACCATATTTTTTGTTGTTACCTGAGGCATAGTTATAATAGCTGTTTTTACTTCACCATCTGGGTTATCACCAGTGTTGGTCTCCATTGTTTTTTCTTATCACACAGTTTTGATTAGTCTACAATTGACAGCAAGAATCCAACATCACATTGAAAACTGTAATTATATCATTGTAAAATTTTTGGTATATATTCTCTCCATATCCCCTTCTCACTTCCAGCAAAAATGAGTGTTTTTTACATGATCTCTATTGTTTTTTCACAGGGCATCTTCTCTACATTCAGTTTCATCCAAGTCATTCCGGGATTTCTTACTAGAAGAAAAAAAATCTATTACTGGCCAAAGCTCAGGAGACAATGTCAAAAAAGTTTGTTTTAAAGGAATTGAAAGTTCCCAGGCTGCAAAAGTTGTAAGGTAATAATCATTTTCCTACCTTAAAATGTGCTGTGGTGGTTCTATATCCTTAAATAATCTTTAAAGGTAGATTTTTTATACATTCTTTTACATTCAAAATTAACGTATTTTTTTTAAGATAGATAATTTTGGTATAATTGGCTTGCAGTAAATTGTATATATTTAAAGTATACAGTTTGACGAAGTCTGTCATACGCATACCCTCGTGCAACCATCATCACCAGCTATTGAAGTCAGTGCATAGATTCATCATTCTCAGAAGTTTCTTCATGCCCCTCTGTAGTCCTTCCTTCTCTGTCCTGTCTCCTTGTAGCTACTAACCTGTTTCTGTTATTATAGACTAGCACTGATATTCTGTAGTTTTATATCAGTAGAATCATTTAGCATGTGCTTTTATAAAAATCTTTTACTTAGCATACATTTTGAGATTCATCCAAGTTGTTATGTGTATCAGTAGTTCATTCCATTTTATTGCTGAATAGTATATTTCTTTGTTTGGCTATGAACCCACCTGTTTATTTGCATCTGTTGAGTGACTTGGGCATTTCCAGCTTTTTCTCTCGCTATTTTTGATACTAATTTTAAAATACATTGGACTTCAACAAAGATGTTTCATATTATAAATGCCTACATGAACCATGAAAATCTAAACACAGTTTCACCATGATCCGTAAATTCTCTTAATTATTATTCAAAAAGGAACCAAACATTCTTGGGGCATCAGATAGTTTTTTCTTCCAACATTGGCGTATGTTTCAAGTTGGTTAACTAAATGGAGGGTTTTTTTTCCTACTTCTGCTAATATGACATCTCCCAAATAATATACTCCCTAGAGTGTTTCAGGGAGTGTTTGTTTAATTACAAAATGATTAAAAATGTTAGTTGTGACCAGATTAATAATTTTGTTTTTCATAATAATTTTTCACTGTCAAACCTCTTTTTTTCCTCCCTAAACGCTTTTTAAAAATCAAATCTCATGTCCAATTATTTTATCAAACAGGTAATATAAACTTCTCTGATTGAAGTGAGGAGAGGGGTCTGGGAATCAAACTAATTTAACCTCACCTTACCTACCTGTCCTGTAAGCAGCTCCTGAGGAACTGTCAGAATCTTCCAAGAGCCTTGGACTGCTGGTTTAGATGAACTGTTTAAACATAGTTCTGTTTTTGATTTTGTGACTGGCTTTCCTATGTACATTTACAGACAAAGCTCTTGAGCCACATACTTACAGTACAGAAAATCAGAGAGAGATTACAAAGGACCTGAAGAAGTCATCTGGTCTATCTTCCTAACTTTTCAAATACTTTTGAGCAGTGTAATGCTTTTTAGCAGTGTAATGCTATTTTAAAATAAAAATCTTAAATGGAACCCTAACACACAAAACAGATAGATAAACCTTTTTACATAATGTTTACTTAGGCTATTAAGGCTCTTTTGATAGGCTCATAAATACAAATTGGATGCAATGTAAGACGCTGTCTTAATGTTGACAAATATTTATTAGCTGCTCTGTATCAGACATTACACTAGGTACTAGAGTTACAGTGGTGAACTGTAACATAGCCCCTGCTCATGTAGAACTTAGTCCAAAAGAGAAGAGCAACCTTATTACAGAAATGATTAATTAAAAGAGTACAAGGCATTATGAAGAGCAAGTTTATCAGCCTCAATGTTCAATCTGTTTCTAATTTTGTCTAGTATTTATTTCAATTAGGATTTTCTTAATAAGTCATTATAAATGAGAACAAATCAGCTCCTTGGCATTCCATGTCCAAACTACATTCGAGTGCTCCTTGTATACATACACACACTTATCCATATATATTTTTTATATATTTACTTCATTAAATGTAGCATTACATATGTATACACATCTCATGAGGTTTTTCTATTCAAAATTTTAATTAGAAAAACATTTTAATTGGTTATTTATCATCCTCTGTAATGACCCTACATCTATTATATTAAAAAAAAATGAATAGTCTTCTGATAGAAGAAAAAATGTTAAGTTATATGATAAGTTATATGATGAGTGTTGTCCTGTAGACCATGCTTTTAAATAGAAAGACATAACTTCTTTATTTTTCCTACTTCAAGACACACAAATCTGCCTCTATTTGTATTCATCTTATCTTCCTTTCTTGTTTTACAGTAGAAGAGTTATCCTTCCCATCTAAGGCTAGGATTTATACCTGTACCTTGTATCTTAACCCCTTTCCACTTCTGAAGGCTTCAACTATTTAAGTAGATTTTTTCCCGTCTGGTTTTGAACATGCACAGGTCTCTCACACGTGGAATGGGTGGGGTAATCGATCCCCCACTTATCCCCCACATGTTTTCTAGCAATTGTCCTATTGTTACCAATTTCCTGTTTCCTTCACAGCCAGATTTCTCAAAAGAGCTGTCAGCACCCGCTCACTTCTCAATCACCCACTCACTTCTCAATCCATTCTGGCTTCCAATCCCATTACTAAACTGAAACAGTTCAGGCTAATAAGTTCAGCAGTGACCTCCATATTGCCAACACCATGGACTTTTTACATGACTCGTAGTACTTGAAGTTCACTTATAGGTCGTCTTGTCATTTCACTTATATTCTTTCTATGCTAATATTCCTGAGCTTCTATGTTATCAGCTATACCCTAAAGACTCAAAGTTAAACTGCCTGTCCACCTCTGTTATCTGAGCTTCACACTTAATTCTCCATCTGCCTTCTTGATGTCGCCATCCTATTTGGATGTTCAGAAATACCTTCAACTTTATGTCCGAAACCAAACTTAATGTTTTCCTCATAGCCTTATCATAAAACCAAAATCAAACAAAAACACAGACAAAACATAAAACCAGCCTATTCTTGATTTCTCTTCCTCAGTAAATGTCATTTGCAAGTCTTTGACATGTCCATCTTCTTCAGCAATTTCCATTCTTTCAGCAGGACATGACAGTTTTATCCCTTAAGTATTTCTCAGATCGATGTATTAACCTCATCTCCACTGCCATCACCCTCATTCAGACTACTGTGATCTTTCACCTGGGCCATCTGAGTAAGCCTCCTAACTGGTCTTGCCATAGCCTTTCTTCCTTCTCTACAATATATTGAGCTAGTGTGTGTGGTGGTGTTTTTTTTTTTTAATGCAAATCTTAACCTCGTAGGATAAAAGCTAGCGTCTTATATGGCCTTCAAGGCCCACATAGTCTAGCCCCTGCCAGCCTCTTTAGCTTTATCTTTTAAATAAGATCTCTGTATTTTAGCCACCTTGGCCTTCTCTTAGTTTCTCAAATACCAGTTACTTCTTCCCACTTACTTACCCTTTGAATAGTCGACTCTCCTCCAATCTCTGTTCAGTCATATTTGAAGAAGTCTGACTTCTCTTATTCTCTTACTGGGTCATCTCACTCATCACACTTAGCACAGTTAGAGTAGTCCCTCCTGATCTGCGGTTTTCCTTTCCGTGGTTCTGGTTACCCGTTGTCAACTGTAGTCTGAAAATATTAAATGGAAAATTCCAGAAATAAACAATTTTTAAGTTTTCGCTGTCTTGAGTAGTGTGATGAAATCTCTCGCCGTCCTGCTCCATCTTACCTGGGACGTGAATCATGCCTTTGTGCAGCATATCCTGCCCGTTAGTCACTTAGTAGCCATCTGCGTTATCAGATCGATTGTCAGGGTATCACAGTGCTTGTTCAGGTAACCTGTACTTTACTTAATAATGGCCCCAAAGCACAAGAGTAGTGATGTTGACAATTCGGATACGCCAAAGAGAAGCCATAAAGTGCTTCCTTTAAGTGAAAAAATTGCAAGTTCTCCACCTAATAAGGAGAGGAAAAAAACTGTATCCTTAGGTTGCTAAGATCTATGATACAAGTGAATCTTCTATCCATGACATTATGAAGAAGGAAAAAGAAATTCATGCCAGTTTTACTATCATACCTCAGAATGCAGAAGTTACGGCCACAGTGCGTAAGTTCCTAGTTAAGATGGAAAAGGCATATTTGTACAAGATATTTTGAAAGAGCGAGAGACCACATTCATATAACTTTTATTACAATATGTTATAATTGTTCTATTATTGTTGTAACTTTCTTACTGTGCCTAATTTATAAATGAAACTTTATCATAGGTATGTATGTATAGGAAAAACATGGTACGTATAGGGTTCAGTACTATCCGCAGTTTCAGGCATCCACTAGACTTGGAATGTATTCCTGTGGATAAGGGCGGAATTACTGTAAACTTACTATTGGTGTGATTCTTTGTTTAATGTTTTCAAATACAAGTATTTTAATGTCTCTATTTTTAGCTGTATGTTCAGTGAGAGCGAGGAAGATTGATCTTTGCTCATCACTGATTAGAATGTTTCCTAGCATGTGCTCAGTGAGCATCTGGTGAATGAGAAGAATAAATGAAACAAAATTTTAGCTGTTTCAAGTACCGTTTACTTCTAATGTAATGAGTTATGTTGTATGCCTTAGATGTATAAATGTTAAGGTATGAATGTTACGATTGTTTTTGTAATATTTTTACATTTTAAATATTGAATGTATTTTTTTAAATTTATTTTCTTTGGATATTTTTATTTGTCGTGGAACTTTAAAAATTTTAAGGATATGTGGTTTCATAGTTGATCGCTAGGGTGTGCTATAACATCAGGCTCTTAATTGTGAAAACTGGTATGTGCTGTTAGACTGCTTTGCAAATTTTAGTTAAAGGAGTGTGTGATAGTATCATGCTCTCTGATATATCATGCTCTCCATAGCTTGGGTGTTTGGCAAGTGGAAGTTAATGTTTTAAATAGCTGTTTGTTATCATCTGATCACTGAGAAAGAAAACAGCTTGGGTTTCATTTTTAATTTTATCATAGAAAATATGTTATCATAGGAGAGCTTTTTTTAAAGGAAATAATAAAACGTAACAGATAAAGTAAAATATTAACTCAGCAAATTATGGGACACTAGATATACGTACAGTATTCTACTGGCCTCTTGGGTATATATAAAAGTATAATACACAGGCGCATCCTTAAATGTGTTTGAAATCAAGTTGGTAAGTCTATGCACACACGGAATTTAACTGACAGAGCAAGAATAAAATTGCAGTATAATGTAACAGTGTTAGAGAAGTCGCAAAGCAATATATGACTAAGTGCTGCTGTATGAGTGGTTCAGAGAAGGAAAAATGACAGTGGGCTAGAGTTGTCTGGAAAAACTTCATTGAGGAGGAAAGGCTTGAGTATTACGTTCATAAACACTTTTCCTATTCAGTCGCAAATACTTGATTGTTATATTTATGGCCATATGAATAGTGTTAGAAAAATATCGAACTATTTCATTGCTACTAGCTTTTGAACATAGGATGGGATTTTTAAAAGAAGAGAGGAGAAAGGGCAGTATAAACAGGAAATGGTGGGAATTAAAGCAAGAAGACAAGAATGCTTATGATTCTTTAGGGAATCAGGGTGGCAGGGATGGAGGGCTCATCCTAGGAAATTCCACAAATAATAAATTCTTGTTTTAATTGTAGGAAATGTGATATTTTTTCCCCCCAAGGCTAGGGAACTAGAAGAATGGCAGTGTTGTTACTTATTGATGTGCAAAGAAGGATAATGCAGTTTCTGTTTATCGTTACTTCTGTATTCTTTTTCATTTTAATGTGTTTTCTTTCATTTTCCTTTCACTTAAATACCTCCTTATGTAATTCTAGGCAGAAAATGTGATCTTGTGTTTCTAATTAGTAAGAAAAACTATATGTGAGACAAAATCATTATATCACTCTAATTTTAATATAAAATCTTTGTAAGTGGGATAATACAAAATTCTTTTTAAAAATAGTCAACTATGGGAGCAAAAAGTAATTTAGTTTTTCTCTTGAAGTCTAAATTTGGCAAGATTAATATTCTTCAGTTTGAACAAAAATCTTTGAAAGATTTTAGCCAGCCCTTTTATGATGGTTTTATTTTCAGAAGGCTAAGTTTTATATGGATTATCTATTGGGATGTCTGTTTGTGTTGCAAATACCTAAGGCTTAATAATGCTGTTATTTATATTTGTTTAGTCATAGCTCTGTTTTATTTAGCAATTTTGCTTCATTGTAAGATGAAATTTTGACAGACTTATAGCTGTTTAAGTAAATTTATAATTAATGAGATTATCCATAGGAAAATCATTAATGCAAAGAATTCTAACATCTTATGAAAACAGATTTAAGTCTAATGCTTACAGCAACACTCTGTGAACCTTTCTGAAATGAGAACAGTAATGCCTATCGTATGTGAAAGTACTTTATGAATTATAGAATGTTACATAGATAAAGCTGTTATGCTTAAGCTCTGATTGTGTGGCTTTGATTTAACAAGGCCTATACAAGATACTTTAGTCCTTATATTCAGTTCTGTTTGCCAGTGACATCATTTTCAAAGATAGGGCTTATAGTTGCTGCTTCTTACTTAACAATTAAAAAATAACTGGTTCTACATGATTTTTGCATTTCTTTGAACGTGTCAAAACACTTTAGCTGATCCCTAGACACCAGGATGATTTTTGAGCACCAGTTTATCATTATCTGTTATAATTTATTGTCCTAGAAGGCCTCTAATCTCCAGCCCTGACTGACTGAAGGACCTTTCAAGGAATTTAACCAAGGGGATTTGCATAGAACATAGACTTTTCCCATTTATTTTATAGTCATTTTAGTTTAGATTCTCATCATCTCCTAACAGGTTTATCCCAACAGCTTTCTAGTTATCTCCTTGGCTTCATTTTTCTTCTGGCTGGAGTCCTTTACTTCATCCTGGAGATTCTCTTATTTTTTTTGGATGTCATAGGTCAGGTATCCGGCAGGATTCAAGTCATAGAACTTCATTAAAACTAAGAACCTAATAAGTACCCATTTTCATTTCATTTTGTATTTCAGTACCCACATCTGGAAGGAAGAAGTTATTAGTAATTCGAAAGAATAAAGATTTTTTTAAGAGAAACTCTGCTTTTATTCTGTCCCATATTTAAAATCCTTTGGCTTTCTGCTTCAGTTATTTATTCTCTAATTACTTTTTTTTTTTTTTTTACAAACAACTATGTTCCAGGTGTTTTGCTGGACACTGAGATACAAAGATGAAAGAAACAGAGTCCTGTACCTTGAGAGACTAGTCTAGCAGTTAAGACAGACGTGTGTGTGTGAAGTTTTAGAACAGTAATTGAAGTGCTTTGAAAAGAGGAAAGGTGATATTTGAACCAGTCCTTAAAGAATGAGAAGACATTTTTAATGGACTGTATTCTACACTACAGTGTATAGAAAATACACTGTATTCTGAGTGAAAAAGGCCTGGATTTGAGTTCTGTCCTTACCATTTCCCCAATTTGCGAGTCAGGCAAATTGTCGAATATTCTTTGAGTATTAGTTTCCTAATCAGTATAACGGAAATAATGCATGCTTTCTTCATGGAGTATTAGAAAGATTAAATGAGATAATGTATATGAAAATACTCTCAGTGAATTTGCCCACTCACATCATTTCATTTTAACTTATTTCCCTCCTAATCTCTTAATCCAATCATTCAGTTTATTGAAGAGAACAACCTACCTTTACTTAAGCCAACAAAATCTTTTACTGTTCCATGTATTTGTATGACCAAAACCGTATCTCAATGCCACTCCTCTCAGCTTTAATGTCATTTCCTCAGTGAAGCCAACAGTTTATACCCTCCTCCATATTGTTAATTTCTCCTGTGAATCCATAGTACTTGGTACATATTGGTATAAATATTAATTATATACTCTCACATTGCTTTGTCATTCTTAAATACCTTTTAAAATCGCTTTTACTGTTAAATACCTTTTAAAATCGCTTTTACCGGAGTTTTTTTAGTGGAGGGGACTGAGTTTCAATCAGCCTGATTTTCAGTACCATAGTGCTGAAACAAACCCAATAAATGTGCATAAATGAATCAGGAAGTCAGTATTTTAGGCCCTGCTTGTTCACTTGCCGTTTGACTTTCTGTTGTTAAAACCCAGCTAGACCTAAATTTGCTTATTGCTGAAAAGAGGGCATTGGATTAATCTAAGTAATTTCTAGGTATCTTTCTAAGCATAGAATTCCACATTTAGGTCATGCTCTGTAGCTCCTTTGTTAATTTTTCTCCTTACAGGAATGCTTCTTACCCCCCCTCATTCTATAGCCCTTTTATTGTCTTCTCCATGGTTTTTACAGTCCTTATAGTCAGAAGACCTTTAAGTTTGTTTTCTTAAATTCTTTTGTTGTGTTATGTCATTTTATTGTTTCCTGATCTAGTTTGTGAGTTCTTAGAAGGCAGATTGTGTCTTAAGTTTCTGTCCTATCAGCCACATGTAACTCATGAAGTTAGAACACACCCTCTCACCATATACAAAAATAAACTCAAAATGGTTTAAAGACTTAAATATAAGACATGACAATAAAACCTCCTAGAAGAGAACATAGGCAAAACATTCTCTGACATAAATTGTACCAGTGTTTCCTTAGGTCAGTCTCCCAAGGCAATAGAAATAAAAACAAAAATAAACAAATGGGACCTAATCAAACTTACAAGCTTTTGCATAGCACAGGAAACCATTAAAAAAAAAAAAAAGACAGCCCACAGAGTGGGAAAAAATATTTGCAAACTATGAGACTGACAGGGCTTAATTTCCAAAATATACAAACAGCTCATACAACTCAACAACAAAACGACCTATCCAAAAATGGGCAGAAGACCTAAATAGACATTTCTCCAAAAAAGACATACAGATGGCCAATTGGTACATGAAAAGATGCTCAACATCACTAATTATTAGGGAAATGCAAATCAAAACTACAATGAGGTACCACCCTACACCAGTCAGAATGGCCATCATTAAAAGGTCTACAGATAAATGCTGGAGAGGATGTGGGGAAAAAAAAGGGACCCTACTACACTGTGGGTAGGGATGTAAACTGGTGCAGCCACTGTGGAAAACAGTATGGACGTTCCTCAGAAAACTAAAAATAGAATTACATATGATCCAGCAATCCCACTCCTGGGCATATATCCAGACAAAACTATAATTCAGAAAGATACATGCACCCCCTAGTTTCATAGCAGTACTACTGTTCACAATGGCCAGCAACCTAAATGTCCATTGACAGATGAATGGATAAAGATGTGGAATATATAAACAATGGACAATTAGCCATAAAAAAGAATGAAATAATGCCATTTACAACAACATGGATGGACCTAGAGATTATCATACCAAGTGAAGTAAGCCCGAAAGACAAATACCATATGATATCACTTATATGTGGACTCTAAATTATGACACAAATCTATGACACTGACATAGAGAACAGACTGGTGGTTGCCAAGGGGGAGGGGGTTGGGGAAAGGATGGAGTGGGAGGTTGGGTTTAGCAGATGTAAGCTATTGTAATATGGAATGGATAAACAACAAGCTCCTACAGTATAGCCCAGGGAACTATATTCAATGTCCTATGATAAACCATAATGGAAAAGAATATTTTAAAAAAAGGAATGTGTGTATGTTATGTGTGTATATATATATATATACACAAACGTGTATAACTGAATGACTTCGCTGTACAGCAGTAATTAACACAACATTGTAAATCAACTATACTTCAATAAAATAATTTTCTGTCCTATCTATAATCCTTAGAGTGTCAGAGTATTTACTGTATTTTTCTTTTTTCTTTTTTGCGGTACGCGGGTCTCTCACTGCCGTGGCCTCTCCCGTTGCGGAGCACAGGCTCCGGACGCGCAGGCTCAGTGGCCATGGCTCACGGGCCCAGCCGCTCCGCAGCATGTGGGATCTTCCCGGACCGGGGCACGAACCCATGTCCCCTGCATCGGCAGGCGGACTCTCAACCACTGCGCCACCAGGGAAGCCCTGTATTTTTCTTGCTTACAAAATTTAGACTATATATTATAGTCACAAAATTTGGCTGCTAATTATCTTGTTTCTGTATATTTTGAAGCTCAGTGCTAATTTGTCACTCTTATTCATAAATGTTACCAATATAAAACATTCTTCACAAAGTTGTCTGTATTTCCTAACATATGTTTGATTACAGTAAATTGGCTATATGAATATTATTAGAAAAAATAGACCATATTTTTTGGGGGGGGGAATATAGTTGATTTACAGTGTTGTGTTAGTTTCAGGTGTACAGCAAAGTGAATCAGTTATACATATATCTACTCTTTCTTAGATTCTTTTCCCATATAGGCCATTACAGAGTACTGAGTAGAGTTCCCTGTGCTATACAGTAGGTCCGTATTAATTATCTATTTTCTATATAGTAGTGTGTACATGTCAATCCCAGTCTCCCAATTTATTCCTCTCCACCCCGTTTCCCCCTTGGTAACCGTAAGTTTGTTTTCTACATCTGTGTCTCTATTTCTGAAAAACAGACCATTTCTTGCAAGATCTTTCCCCATGGTATTTTATAACTACCTACAGATTTTTTTGTTGTTCTTTACTTACAATTTCACAGGTAAGTCTGATTGCATATATTAATTTGTCTTCTGAGTCAGGGCCTTGCAATTCCTCCTCTGTATTTCTATTAATAAGCAATTTTACTAATGGTACTAGAAGCTTTAATCTTCAGTTTTTGTTTTGCAGATGTTCTACTCATGCTTCCCCAGGACCAGAAGGCAACCATAGGTGTACCACTTCTAGATAGGTAACCATAGGGGTACCACTTCTAGATAGTCCCAAGTAAGGTTAATTGATTAGCTGTGGGACCTCAAAGCTAGACTGCTTTTTAGCACTGAGAGAGAATATTAAGAAATTGGGAATAGTAGAATGTCTTATCTGAATACTTTCTGCTCCACAGTTTGAGTTACCTTTCTGTTTACTTATATAGCTTAGCTCCATTCCAGTTTTTGGTGTTTCCAAAGTTTTCTCTACAGCACCAATCCAAAGAAAATATTAGTTCTCCTTGTTTCTGTTTGTCACTTTGTCATTCTGTAAGTTGAATGCAAAAGCTTCCAGGTCCCCTTATATTATAGGTCACAAGGAAAAAACGTAACACTGTTAAAGAGTATTTCAGAGGAGATTTTGTGTGCAAAATTTGGCAAGATGAATGAAAACTCATAATTCCTGTTCTTTCAGTCCCTGGCTGTGTTCTTCATTGCCTGCTCCTTCCGTGCTAGCGCCAGTCACTTTTGCATCTATTGTAGAAGAAGAGCTACAGCAGGAAGCAGCTCTTATCAGAAGTCGAGAAAAACCCTTGGCTTTGATTCAGGTAAATAACATGCTTATTTGGGTTTAATTTAGGGTAAGAACTATACTACATTTCATTCTTAGGTCTTAAGAAAATTCTCTTTGTTTGCTTTGCAGAGGTGCATGTATTTATCACATTAAAATGTGAGTGCAATGTAAAACAAAACTGAAGCATTCAGCAAGTATTAATTGAAGGTATTCAGGATAATTAATTTACAACTAATAAATTGTGCTAAAGCTAATATTTTTAGCACTGGTGATGCTTTGGACTGTTTTTGAAAGTGACCAGTAGAGAACTTGGCATTATCTAGCTCTACACCTGGATTCTGTATCAGTAAGAGTTCTTAGGTTGTAAGCCACAGACACCAAGTCAGGCTAACTTAAGGAGAAGAGAACTTTCTTGAGAGACACTGAGATTCCACAGACTTAGCTGAAAACCAGATAGCCAGGCTTAGGAAACAGACAAGACTCACAGTTGTCCTAAAGAGCTTAAAGAACTAGATCTATACAACAACAGAAAGTATCTCACAGGATGAGCAATTGGAATGAATGGATTCCAACAGCCATCTTCAGTTTCTTTTTCCTTGCTCTAGATTAAAATCAAGGGAAGGTGGGTATCTGATTATTCTAACTCAGGCCTCAACCCTTCTCCTTTCGAAGGGGATAACAGGATACCTATTCCACTGTTTTGTATGCACAGAAAGTGGTAGTTCCACAAAAGGAAATTGGAAAGCTAATAGGATCCTGCTCGGTTTATAATTGAAGGAGTAAAGCAACTTCTCTTTTTTCCTTCCTCCTTTCAGATTGAGGAGCGTGCGATACAAGATTTATTGGTTTTCTATGAAGCATTTGGCAACCCTGATGAGTTTGTCATTGTTGAAAGGACACCGCAGGGACCACTGGCAGTACCTATGTGGAATAAGCATGGATGCTAGTTCACCATGGAGTTGAGATACGATTTTCATAAGTTGTGACTGTTATACATAAATGCTATGGGAAAAGAGTTCTTACAAGTTTGGTAACAGATCATTCTAGATAGAATAAGAAAGGATTTAATTTCTTTACTGAACTTTAAGCATATACTGTTTGTATGATTAAAATGAAATCCCTCAGAATTGTGATTTTAGTAACCTTTTGTGTAAAAATGTGTGAGAGGAAAAACTTATTTAAATAGAACTATTTTTCTGAATAGTCTTAAAAGGAAAACATGAGTGATTGAAGTGTAAAATTTAAGAGTGATGCATTAAAAATAACTTTCCATTTGAGAATTTGGGATAAATAATTGAGAAGATTTTTGCCAAATATCATGTTTTTTTTTAGTGTGACATTGATAAGCTTTAAGTAGGAGTGTCAGCCATTACTTTTGATCCATTAATGGCCAAAATTTTGCATTTGCTATAGTAGTTATGCCTCCATTCTTGTGTCTTTTTCATCAGGCTTTGAACGTTCTGGCCTGATTTTTAAAGCCTGAGCTGCTTGAATGCCATTTTATTTTGGTTTCAACAGCACATTCTCCATTTTGCATTGAACTGTGGAGTATGGTGGAAAGGAAATAAGAATACTATTCTGAGCAGCTTAGTCTAAAATAATAGTTTCTTACAAGATTTGGAGTCATTGTGGGGATTGTTTTTGGATGGGGAGAGGAGGCCTTATTGTGACAGAATCCATTTCTGAAAGTGTTACAGTTTTCTAAAATAAATGCTTAATTATACATATAAGAATTGAATAGTTTGGAAGAAGGCTGGTTTACAGTTACCTTTACAATGTTACATAATCAGAAATTCTCTGAGCCTGGATTATATGAATAGACATAAACATTGTTTTCTTTACAGTATGCTGTTTGGGTTGTTTTTGAGTGGTTAAATTAAAAAAAAAAAGTTAAATCTGTGCTTCAGCACCTAGACAAATTGGGAAAGTTAATGTTTCTGAGAAATAATAAGCCAAGGGGAACATACAGGCAAATCACTGCTATAATTAGGTTGACGAAAATATGGCTGAAATTAACTCAACACTTGAGCTTTAGCTCCACCCAGAGCAGCAAACTTGTAAGCAAATGTGCAATAAAAAATAATCTTGATCCATGTCACTGTTACTGTGTGTTTGATATCTTATACTATATTGACATCTATTATAGGAGGAATTAATAATGATTCCTAATATCATATATTGTAGCCAGTATTTGAAGTTGATGCTGTATCCATTCCTTAACTACTTAAAAAAGGGCAGTTTTCCTAAAGTGCACCTGTATGTTTGAGTAAATTGAGAAACAATGTATTTTATAATGTTTTATGGATGTTGCTGTAAAGAGATTTTCTGAAGTAACTGATTTATTTCATTTGAACCTTTGATTCTTCCATACTTCTTGGCATCTTTAAAGATGCCATGAAGTGATGATTTTCGTGTACTCCATGCTGCCTGGGAAGCACCCTAAGGGCCTTTGGTGAGTGGGATGTGAAGGAGGGGCCAGGGTTGACCAGTCTCTGGGGTTTTAGGTCTTCACAAACCTCATTCAGAGCAATTGCACTTTACGACCTGTTTTATATAGTGGGGTATTCGTTTGGGAGAAAAAAGTTCTTTTGCTAGTAAAATGAAAGGTGGTAAGCACTGCTATAAACTACATGAAGATAGCAACCTGATACACTGTGACCAAAAAGCCCAGGAAAGTGATGGGTTTTTTCCTTAACATTATTCTGCCTACAATAATTAACTCATCTTTAATCCCATGACTTTAAGAAAGTCTTAAGACTCTAGAAATGGGCAATTTAAGGGATCAGTGGGATGAAGAGGTTTTTAAGATTGCATAGAACTCCTTAGCCTAGAAAGGTGTTGATTGGATGGGGAATTGGGATTGGGGGTAGAGGTGTCAGAGCAGAATATGCGTAACATTTGCAAAATCAAGACCAGTCAGGTAAAGTCATATTTGTTGACAAAATACTAGGATTCAGGACTTCTCGTAAAGTCTAAACAGGTGGCTTTTAAAATAAATTGTAGACAGTCTTTATAGAGGAACAACAACAGATAGTCAGTTGAAAAAGGTATTGCTAGTTAATATCTTGGTTGGTTCTATACTCTTTTGGAGGCTGGGTTGTATTTTTTAGTTCATGATAAGGGGGTTGATAGCTGATTCATAAAACTTTATTTTTTTGGCTGCGTTGGGTCTTCGTTGCTGTGCGCCGGCTTTCTCTAGTTGTGGCAAGCAGGGGCTACTGTTCATTGTGGTGCACAGGCTTCTTATTGAGGTGGCTTCTCTTGTTATGGAGCACAGGCTTCAGTAGTTGCGGCACGTGGGCTCAGTAGTCGTGGCTTGTGGGCTCTAGAGCGCAGGCTCAGTAGTTGTGGCGCACAGGCTTAGTTGCTCTGCTGAGTGTGGGATTTTCCCGGACCAGGGATTGAACCCATGTCCCCTGCATTGGCTAGCAGATTCTTATGAATCAGGACTGCACCACCAGGGAAGTCCTGATTCATAAAATTTTAGATCTGAAGAAACCTTGTAGATTAACCCTGTATATTCACTTTATTATATAAATTGAAGAGCATGAACTCCAGAGAAAGTGACTAATGAGATTGAAATCTTCTGTCTTTTCAGTCTGGTCCACCTACAACTACACCAGACTGCCTCTTAGAAATTACTAATTTTCTGTAGCATTTAGCCAAGACTAAGAAAATATTAAAAAGCACTTAGTAAAAATACATATAACCCAGAAGCTTCCAGAATTATCAATTTAAGAACTATTTTCAGAAGAAACTGCAGCAACCTCCCACCAGGGAACTGGGGACAAGTGATCCAAGATATTCATGGTAATGTTGATGTATATCTTTTTTGCTTGAGGTGATGTTCAATCGTGTAAGATGCCAAAACAACCTGGTCTTCCCTATACACATGACCATCAAACTATATTTTAGACCCTATATATATTTCATTTTCTTGTATGTCTCTACTTGGCTGCTTGGCTATTTGTGTCAAAACTGAATTCTTGCCTTTTCCAAACTCTCTGATCTTTTTATTTCCTTATCTCTTAGTCTGTCATTCTCCTAAGTCATTAAGGTTAAACTTTTGGTTTCTTTGTCTCTTTCCCCATTTTGTCCCCACATTTATTGTCCAACTCCTGTCAGTTCTGTCTCTGCAATATCTTTTATCTAATTTTTTTCATTTCATTCACATTACTACTGCTGTTTTAGGTCCTGAAGTTTTTCTGAAAGTTCTCAAACTTTTTGGTGTCAGGATCCCTTTATACTGATTAAAATTATTGAGGACCCCAAAGAGCTTTTGTTTATATTCATTACATATCTATCATATATAATGTACTGCAGATTAGAATAAACTTTAAAATTTAGTTCATTTAAAAATAAGCCAACACATACTAACAAAATTTTTAATGAAAATGTAACTGTTTTACAAAACAAAATTAGAAGAGTGAGCTTGTTTTATATTTTTATATATATGAAAATATGTAACTCAGTATTTCAGGTTTAGGCCTTTACTGTCTGGTTTAATAGAGGACTCCTACATTCTCATATCTGTTTCCACATTTAGTCTGTTGTGAAAACAAATGTCATAGTGTCTGGAAACTTGAAAGACTGAGATTGCAAAAGGCAGGTAACATGTTATGAAAATAGTTTTGACCTCACCAACTCCTGAAAGGTCGAGAAAGTGGTCCACTTAACTGCTTAAGTCCCTTAATTGCTGAGTCCCTTAACTGCCACCCCATTCTCTGTTTCCTGGTCCAAGACATTAAATTCTTCAACTCTCAAACTAATACCCCCAAAGCATATCTTCCTGCTCTGAAAACTTAAGTTACTCCCTCTACACTTTAAGTTCATATTTCCTCAGCTTGGGCTTCCAGTGATTTCTTTTTTCTTTTTCTTTTTTTTTAATCTATACACATAGTGGTGGAGCCAAACCTGACCTGATGTGTCTCCCAAATAGGCTTCAAGCTTTGCTAATGTAGATCTCTACCTAAATCTTTCTCTTCACCTATTGAAATTCTACCCATCCATGATAAAGGCAGCCCCAATTTTATTTTCCTTATAAACTTTGTTTTTTCCTTCTCATACCTCCTCAGAAGTAAACCAAAATAATTAGTATACATGGATCAATTATGTTCCCATTTCCTCTCAACACTTTATATCTTTTAGGGAACTTGTCAAATTCTGCCATTATTTTTGTTTTTCTGTTTGTCTTTTACTTTTACTTATAGTTTGAAGGCATAGGCTAGGCACTTTTTTCTTTCTTGTGTTTAAATCTTCAAAATCTTGAACCGTAACACAAGACAAAAAGGTTTACTTCAGTGATTTACCAGTAAGTCAAGCTATGGACCATTAACAGCCTTTTGGAAAGAGGTGCTGGATTTGATTCGCTGGTATTTCATGGAGGATTTCTGTTTCTATAATTCATGATATTGGTCTGTGGTTTTTCTTTTGCTCTCTTTTTCTAGCTTTAGAATTAGTTTAATAATGGCCTTATGGAGTGATTTAAGAAGTAGTCCCTTTTCCTCTGTGTTCTGGATGTTGATAAATGATTGGTATTATTTAAATATTTGATAGAATGAACCAGTGAAGCCATCTGGTTATGGACTTTTCTTTGTGGAACGGTTTTAAATTATTAATTCAGTTTCTTTCTCTTTACATGTTATATGTAAGTCTATTGAGATTTTCTGTCTTCTTGAGTCAGTTTCAGTAATTTGTGTGTCTAGGAATTTTTCCAGTTCTTCTAAATTGTCTAGTTTGTTGGCATAAAGTTGTTCATAGCATTTACTTCTAATCCTTTTAATTCGTGCAGAGTTGGTGGTGAGGTCCCCCCTTTCATTCTTGATTTTGGTAGTCCATTTCTCTTTTTTTCTTTGATCATATCAATTTTATTCTGTTCAAAGAACCAACGTTGTGGATCCTTCTGATCTTTCCCTAGTTTGCCTGCATCTCCCTTGTTTCAACCCTGATCTTTATTATTTCCTTTTTTTTTTTTTTTTTTTTTTTTTTTGCGGTACGAGGGCCTCTCACTGTTGTGGCCTCTCCTGTTGTGGAGCACAGGCTCCGGACACGCAGGCTCAGCGGCCATGGCTCACGGGCCCAGGCGCTCCGCGGCATGTGGGATCCTCCCGGATTGAGGCACGAACCCATGTCCCCTGCATCGGCAGGCGAACTCTCAACCACTGCGCCATCAGGGAAGCCCTATTATTTCCTTTTTTCCTGCTTGCTTTAGCTTTAATTTGCTGTTCTTTTTCTAGCTGTTTAAGCTTAGATTATTGATTTAAGGTCTTTCTTCTTTCCAAAACATAGGCATTTAAAGCTGTACATTTGCTGGTAAGCACTGCTTTAGCTGCATTACATAAATTTGTATATGTTGTGTTTTCATTTTCATTCAGTTCAAAATACTTTCTAATTTCCTCTTGATTTCTTCTTTGAACCATGGATTATCTAAAAAGTATATTGTTTAATTTCAAAATATTTGTGAATTTCCCCCAATATCCTTTTGTTGTTGATTTCTAATTTAATTTTGTTAAATTTGGAATACTTATTTTTTACTGTTTCAGTCCTTTAAATTTGAGACATGTCTTATCATCTAACATATGAAAGTTCCATTGTATTCATGAGAAGAGTATGACTGAATTGACATCAACCTCTTATGAAACGGTAGCTTACAGGACTCTGTTTACTATGTTGCAGACATAAATTTGTTGCCTAAATAAAGGACAAGAATAGATGCTGAAGAAGCAAAGGAGTGGACTGTGCTGGATATATTCTGTTTGCACCTCAGATCCATTCTCTGTTCTTCTCCCCTCTACTATGTCTTGTGGAGTTGAACTCTAGGACTTTACCAGTCAGCTTATTTACCAGCCAGGGTCAGGCAACCTCTGGCTTCTGGTTACATTAGCCAGTTAGGAACACTAGCAGAATACTGGCATATTGACGGGAGGAAAGATAAAGCTTTTTTTTTTTTCTGCCCTTTACCTCCATGGTGTTGCTATGGGCCACACATCTCACAGGCTCCTATCAGGTAGCTCACTCTCCACACAGCACTTTTCTCTCCAGATTCTGTTTCCCTTCACCCATTCAGTTCTAGGAATGGCAAAAGATCTCCCATTATTTCTAGCTCAGGTTACTGCAGTATTCATTGTAGTTTCCCTATATCCTGCCCACATTATAAAGAGTCCTTCAGTAATTTACCCAAGTTGAGAGTGCTGTTTCCTGCTAGGACTCTAATTGATTAGAGATCATCCGAGTAATGGAGAAAAGTAAGAGAATGCAGAGGTTTTGATTCAAAGATATTCCATTTAGAAACTTGGCAGTGAACAGGTAGATGCACGAGACACAGAAATGATAGATGGGTCACTTGTTTTGTGTTTTAAAAATGGAAGTCTATGCATCAAGAAAGCAGAAGGTGAGAAGTCGATGCATAGAGAGAGAGATTGGAGGTGCTGGGAATAGAGTAAATAATTGCAGAATGGGGATGAAGATGGAATCAAGAGTGCAAAGTGAAACTTGTGGGAAAGGAGAGAAGTACTACATGTTTCTTCTCCTAAACTGCAGGGAAGAAACTGAGGATAATCATTGATCAGTGGTTCTCAGTTTGGTCTCCACATTAGCAACCAACATCACTGGGAACTTAGAGAGAAATACAAATTATAGGGCTCCACTCCAGTTCTATGGAATCCAAAATGTGTAGACTGGATCCCCACAATCAATGTTTTAGCAAGGCCTCCAGGTGATTCTGATGCATGCCACGTTACTCTGATACTAAAACCAGGCAAAGATGCCACAGAAAAAGAGAAACTACAGGCCAATATCCCTGATGAACAAAAACACAAAAAATCCTCAACAAAATATTATCAAAGTGAATTCAACAATACATTAAAAGGCTAATACACCATGATGATGTGGAATTTAACTTCAGGAATGCAAGGGTGATTCAATATCTGCAAATGAAAATGAAGGATAGAAATCATATCATCTCAATAGATGGAGAAAAAGCATTTGACAAAATCCAACATTCATTTGTGATGACTCTTAACAAAGTGGGTTTAGAGGGAATAAAGGCCACATATGACAAGCTCAGAGCCAGCATCATACTCAGTGGTTGAAAGCTAAAAGCTTTTCCTCCAAGATCAGGAACAAAACAAGGATGCCAACTCTCACCACTTTTATTCAGCATAGTATTGGAAGCCCTAGAGCAATTAGGCTAAATAAATAAATAAAAGGCATCCAAATTGCAAAGGAAAAAAGTAAAACTTCCACTATTTGCAGGTAACACATTATTTACAGAAAACCCTAAAGACTCCACCAAAAAACTTAGAATAAATGAATTCAGTAAAGTTGCAGTATACAAATCAACGTGTAAAAATCTGTTGTGAATCTATACCTTAATAAAGAACTATGAGAAAGAGGAATTAAGGAAATCCCTTTTATAATTGCATCAAAAGGAATAAAATACTTTGGGATAAATATAACCAAGGAGGTGAAAGACCTATTAAAACTATAAAATACTGATGAAAGAAACTGAAGAAGACACAAATAAATGGGAAGATATTCTGTGCACATGGATAGGAAGAATATTGTTAAAATGTTCACATTACTTGAAGCAATCTATGGATTCAATGCAATTCCTATCAAAATTCCCATGGCATTTTTCACAAAAATAGAACAGACCTAAAATTTGTATGGAACCACAAAGAACTCAAATAGCCAAAGAAATACTGAGAAAGAACAAAGCTGGAGGCGTCGCACTTCCTGATTTTAAGCCTATAGTAATTAAAACAGAATGGTATTGGCATAAAAATAGACACGTAGATCAATGGAACAGAACAGAAACCCACAAATATATGGCCAATTTATGACAAAGGAGCCAAGATTATACAATGGGGAAGGGATAGTGTCTTCAATAAACAGTGTTGGGAAAACTGGACAGCTGCAGGGAAAAGAATGAAACGACTACTATCTTATATAAAAAATTAAAATGGATTAGATTTGAGTGAAATACCTGAAACCATAAAACTAGGGGGGAAAAAAGGGGGTAAGCTCCTTGACATCGGTTTTGGTGATGGCTTTTTGGATTTGTCACCAAGAGCAAAGGCAACAAAAGCAAAAACAAAGTGGGACTACATTAAACTAAAAAGCTGCACAGCAAAGTAAACCATCAACAAAATGGAAAGGCAACCTACTAGATTGGAGAAAATATTTCCAACTTACATTTCTGATAAGGGAATAATCCAAAACGTAAAAAGAACTCATACAACTCAGTAGCAAAAAACAAACAAAAAAACAACAAAAATTGATTAAAAAATGGGCAGAGGACCTGAAGAGACATTTTTCCAAAGACTACATAGAGATGGCCATGAAAAGATGCTCAACATCACTAATCATCAGGGAAATGCAAATCAAGACCATAATGAGATATCACACACCTGTTAGAATGGCTATTATCAAATAAACAAGAAATACCACGTTTTGGTGAGAATGTGGAGACAGGAACCCTTGTGCACTGTTGGTATAAGTGAAATTGGTGCAGCCACTATGGAAAACAGTATGGAGGTTCCTCAAAAAATTAAAAATAGAACTACTGTATGATCCAGCAACTCCACTTCTGGGTATTTATCTGAAGAAAATGAAAATACTATTTTAAAAAGACATATGCAGCCCCATGCTCATTGCAGCATTATTTACAATAGTGAAGATATGGAAACAACCTAAGTGTCCACTGATGGATTAATGGATAAAGAAGATGTGATACACACACACACATACACACACAGTGGAATATTATTCTATAAAAAGAAGGAAATCTTGCTATTTGCAACATCATGGATGGACCTTGAGGGCATTATACTAAGTGAAGTAAGTCAGACAGGAAAGACAAGTACTGTATGATCTTACTACGTGTAATCTAGGAAAAACAGAAAACAACAAGAAAAAAACCAAGCTCATAGAGACAGAGAGCAGATTGGTGGTTGCCAGAGGTGGGAGGTGAGGGGTGAGCAAAATGGGTGAAGGGATTCAAAAGGTACTAGCTTCCTGTTATAAAATAAGTATAACTTCCTGTTATAAGTCATGGGGTGTTATGTACAGCACTGTTAAACAAAATTTTTGTGACTCTGTATAGTGACAGATGTTAACTAGGTTTATGGTGATCATTTCACAGTATATGTGAATACTGAACCATTCTGTGGTACACCTGAAACTAATGTTTATGTCAGTTATACCTCAATAAAAAAATTTCTAGCACCATTCTTTGTTAGAAAATAAAAATTAAATGGCCCAAGTTAAGACTGTGTGGGAAAAATTATAGGGCCAAACTCAATTTCAAATATTGAAGACAGACTGTGACTTCTCAAGTAATCAGGTATTCTGTTTTATAGTCTCCCTTCACCTATCTTTTATACACTTAATTATGTGCATATAGTCTTTTTAGATTCCACACCTGGTATAACTAAGTTTGGAATTAATTTGCATAGAAAACGAACTAGATACATTGTTAGGTGGTTGTGAATATGAATTTATAATGCACATAATTTTCCAAATGCTTAAAAGTTTTGTTTAGCTATGGAGCTTAATTTAGTGTGTATTTGGAGCTCCTAAAAAATAAAATCCTACAAATATGCTCCTTTTAAAATAGATGGCATTTGAAATAGATGGCAAATATTTTGTACCTTTTAAGATTTGGCTAAAAATATTAAGGGAATCTTCAATCCCTTCATCTGCACATGAGATGATGAAAAAAAGGTGATGTAACTTTGTTTTTTTTTTTACTTACATAGACTTTGGGAGCACAATTTAGCGTGCACTAGGATTTCTACTTTTAAGATAGAGAAAAGACATCTTCAACTTTCTCTTGAAAAATCACCTCTAAATAACAAGAAAAGCAAGAAGCAAACACACAGTTCACTTTTGATCAAATCAGGACATATCTCTAAGACTGCACCACAGTGTAGGAAGACAGAATGAGTGTGGGTCCTATGAAATTTCTAGTAGAATGGCCTCCACTTTTATTAGTTTATTATAACTACATAAAGCCCTTGTTCTTTAACTATTTTCCTTTTTCAGCTGGTTCTGATTTGAGCTCTTCTTGGTCCAATACATCTATCCTGAGCTGCTCAAAATTTCCCCAGAACTCAGAGTAGATTTGGTCATCCACTTTGGGGAGTTTCAGGTATTGTAGGTCAACTGATGAAACTGGCTTGTGATAAACTTAAGCATGCTGCTTGCTCATGGCCCAAGCCATCTCAATATCAGGCTGACCCCAGGCCAGCATCTCACTGGCTCATCACCTGTTCTACTGATCACTGCCATGTTGCAGCCCACAAAGCACGGTCTCACTTTCCCTACAGTGATTTTGTGTGTGTGTGTGTGTGTGTGTGTGTGTGTGTGTGTGTGTGTGTGTGTGTGTGTGTGTGCGTGCGTGTGTGTGTGTGTGCGCGCGCGCGCGCGCGCGCGCACACTCCTTCCCCAGTTGACTGGAAGGGGCCAGAACTAACTTACCTTGCAAAAATAAGTACTGGAGATCTATTCAGCACAGTGCCTGTAGCTAACAGTATGACTGTATACTTAAAACATGCAGATCATGTGTTGTTACCACACACATGCAAAATACTACTGTTAAAGGGGGTGGGAGGAAACTGGGAGGTGATGGATTTGTCAACAGCCTTGACGGTGGTGATGCTTTCATGGCGTGTTCTTATTCCCAAACTCATCGAGTTGTATACATTAAAAACGTACAGCTTTTTACATATCAATCATACCTCAGTAAAGTGGTTTTAAAAGTAAACAGAATTTAAAAAAGAACAGAAGAGCTGAAAGTGATGCCTCTGAGCTGGGGTTAGGGGCCACTTTTGGCACAAGTCTTTTTAGCAGGGTTTGACTTCTAAGCTCTGCAAGTGTATGTTACTTATATAATAATGTAAAGACTGTAAAGTTAACTATAAGCTCAGAAATGTAGTAAGTAGATTGATGGTTTTATAGAAGAGAGAACCAGACATAATTTTTGCTCAGTATAAATATTGATTGAAATTGTGTTTAATCTTAAAATTTGAGACTGTATAAAATAAGTGCCCCAAACTTGGTTAACATGAAAGTTCTAATTATTAAGCCAAGTTTCCTTCATAAAGTAAGCCCCAGTTTCAGAAAACGTACAAGTATAAAGCATCTGTCTTCACTCTGATGTACTGTAACTGCATTAGGTATTTTAAGGTAAAATCTATGGTGGAATGTAACAAACATGTAGATTATTTACATATATAAAATCTTGTTCCCATTCCTGAGTACATTTCACATTTGTTAAAGTAATACTAAACTTCTGAATCTGATTATGATGTATTAATGATATGAAAAGAGGTAAACTGTGGATTCTGATAAGTTACCAATATGTGCCATATAATTATAGCAGCAGACAGCAGATCTGAATAAACCCTCTTCTAATAATCATATTAATTGCTGGGTCTTCCTATATGGACTATCAGTAAAGAAAATAAATACAAAGCAGGAAGTTAAAGTCAGTTAAAATTTCTGAAGGCTTCACATTGATTTCTACTAAAGTTAAGCACGTTTAAAGCTGGTTTTAATTTTTTTTTTTTTGCAGTACACGGGCCTCTCACTACTGTGGCCTCTCCCACTGTGGAGCACAGGCTCCGGACGCGCAGGCCCAGTGGCCATGGCTCACAGGCCCAGCCGCTCCACAGCACGCAGGATCCTCCCGGGCTGGGGCACGAACCCGTGTCCCCTGCATTGGCAGGTGGACTCCCAACCACTGTGCCACCAGGGAAGCCCAAAGCTGGTTTTAATTTTGTGTTTGATTTGAGCCTAAGAGTCTTCTTCAGAATTGCTCTTTTAAGAAAGCATGTGGGGAGGAGTCAAGATGGCGGTGTGGGAAGACATGGAGTTAGCGTCTCCCCACAACTAGGGTGCCTCCCTGGTCGCTAGTGGGGGGCTCTGACCCTCAAGGAGATGGGAGGAACCCCAAAGTGAACTGGTAGGATGTAGGGGGACCGAGGGGAGAGGAAAAGTGGAGGCCAGACAAGATTGGTGCCCCTGAGGCCTGGGAAATCAGGAGAAGCAGGCGGGAGGGGCCCTCCAGGAGGAGCAGGAGAGGAGAGGAGGGCGTTTGCCCCATCCACTCGAGCACAGGAAGCCTGCTGGGCTCCCAGGTGAGGTCCCCTGCCCTCTGAGACTGGGGTGGGGGGCATGCCTGGGCCCCTTCTGTTCCTTGAGCTTAAGCCCTACCCCCCCACAGCCTCCAGGGCCTTTTCCAGCCCTGTGGGTCCTGAGCATTGTCCCCGCCCACCACCCAGACCTCGCCCTTGCTTAGGCCCCGCCCCCCACAGCCAAGGCCTTCCCCCCCTTTTTTCCTTTCCCTCCTCTTTTTTACTATTGTGGTACTGATGTACCTTCCAGTTTTTGATTCATCTCTATTTTTATTTTTACATTCTTTATAACATGTCTGTTAGGTTCCTAGTCTAATTTTATTTTTTACTTTGTTTTTTGTTGTTTTTTTTTGCCTTCCCACATGGCTTGCGGGATCTTGATTTGCAAGCCTGGGGTTGGGGGGAAGCTCCTACAGTGGGAGCTCCGAGTCCAAACCACTGGACTAACAGAGAACCTCAGACCCCAAGGAATATTCATCGGAGTGAGGTGTCACAGAGATCCCCATAGCAGCACCAGCACCCAGCTCTACCCAATAGCCTACAAACTCCAGGGTTGGACGCCTCACGCCAAACAACCAGTAAAACAGGAACACAATCCCACTCATAAAAAAAAAAAAAAAATGAGACGGCAAAAAAATATGTCACAGGTGAAGGAGTGAGGTTAAAACCTACAAGACCAAATAAATGAAGAGGAAATAAGCAATCTACCTGAAAAAAAATTCAGAGTCATGATAGTACAGATGATCCAGAATCATGGAAATAGAATGGAAGCCTGGATTGAGAAAATACAAGAAATGCTTAACAAAGATCTAGAAGAACTAAAGAACAAACAGATGAACAACACAATAACTGAAATGAAAAATACACTAGAAGGAATCAATAACAGAGGCAGAAGAACGAATAAGTGAGCTGGAAGACAAAATGGTGGAAATAACTGCCAAGGAGAAGAATAAAGAAAATAGAATGAAAAGAATTGAAGACAATCTCAGAGACCTCTCTAACAACACTAAACACACCAACATTCGAATTATAGGGGTCCCAGAACAAGAAGAGCAAAAGAAAGGGTCTGAGAAAATACTTGAAGAGATTATAGTGGAAAACTTCCCTAATATAGGAAAGGAAATAGTCACCCAAGTCCAGGAAGCACAGAGAGTCCCATACAGGATAAACCCTAGGAAAAACACACCAAGACACATATTAATCAAACTAATAAAACTTAAATTCAAAGAAAAAATATTAAAAGCAGCAAGGGAAAAACAAAAAATAACATACAAAGGAATCCCCATAATTTTATCAGCTGATTTTTCAGTGGAAATTCTGCAGGCCAGAAGGGAGTGGCAGGATATACTTAAAGTGATGAAAGAGAAAAACCTACAACCAAGATTACTCTACCCAGCAAGGATCTCATTCAGAGTCAATGGAGAAGTCAAAAGCTTTTCAGACAAACAAAGCTAAGAGAATTCAGCACCACCAAACCAGCATTACAACAAATGCTAAAGAAACTTCTCTAAGTGGGAAACACAAGAGAAGAAAAACACCCACAAAAACAAGCCCCAAACAATTAAGAAAATGGTAATAGGAACATACATATCAATAATAACCTTGAATGTAAATGGATTAAATGCCCCAACCAAAAGACACAGACTGGCTGAATGGATACAAAAACAAGACCCATATATATGCTGTCTACAAGAGACCCACTTCAGATGTAGGGATATATACAGACTGAAAGGGAAGGGATGGAAAAAGATATTCCATGCAAATGGAAATCAAAAGAAAGCTGGAGTAGCAATACTCATATCAGATAAAATAGACTTTAAAATAAAGACTGTTACAAGAGATAAGGAGGGACACTACATAATGATCAAAGGATCAATCCAAGAAGAATATAATAACAATAACAAGTGTTTATGCACCCAACATAGGAACACCCCAATACATAAGGCAAATACTAACAACCATGAAAGGAGAAATCGACAGTAACACAATAATAGTAGGGGACTTTAACACCCCACTTATACCAATGAACAGATAAAACAGAAAATAAATAAGGAAACACAAGCTTTAAATGACACAATAGACCAGATAGATCTAATTGATATTTATAGAACATTCCACCCAAAAGTGGCAGAATACACTTTCTTCTCAAGTGCACATGAAACGTTCTCCAGGATAGATCACATCTTGGGTCACAAATCAAGCCTTGGAAAATTTAAGAAAATTGAAGTCATATCAAGCATCTTTTCTGACCACATTGCTATGAGATTGGAAATCAATTACAGAAAGAAAACTGTAAGAAACACAAACACATGGAGGCTAAACAGTGCACTACTAAATAACCAAGAGATCACTGAAGAAATCAAAGAAAAAATACATAGAAACAAATGACAATGAAAAACAACGACCCAAAACCTATGGGATGCAGCAAAAGCAATTCTCAGAGGGAAGTTTACAACAATTCAATCTCATCTCAAGAAACAAGAAAAATCTCAAATAAACAATCTAACCCTACACTTAAAGCAACTAGAGAAAGAACAACAAAGAAAACCCAAAGTTAGTAGAAGGAAAGAAATAATAAAGATCACTGTAGAAGTAAATGAAATAGAAATGAATAAAACAATAGCAAAGATCAATAAAACTAAAAGCTGGTTCTTTGAGAAGATAAAATTGATAAACCCTTAGCCAGACTCATAAGAAAAAAAGGGAGGATGCAAATCAATAAAATCAGAAATGAAAAAGGAGAAATCACTACTGACACTGTAGAAATGCAAAGGATTATAAGAGACTACTACAAACAGCTATATGCCAATAAAATGGACAACCACGAAGAAATGGACAAACTCTTGGAAAGGTACAATTTTCCAAGACTGAACCAGGAAGAATTAGACAATAACAGACCTATCACAAGTATTTAAATTGAAACTGTAATTAAAAATCTTCCAACAAAAGTCCAGGACCAGATGGCTTCACAGGCAAATTCTATCAAACATTTAGAGAAGAGCTAACACTGATCCTTCTCAAACTCTTCCAAAAAATTGCAGAGGGAGAAACATTCCCAAATTCATTCTACAAAGGCACCATCACCCTGATACCAAAACCAGAAAAAGATATCACAAAAAAAGAAAATTATAGACCAATATCACTGATGAACATAGATGCAAAAATCCTGAACAAAATACTAGCAAACAGAATCCAACAGCACATTAAAAGGGTCATACACCAGGATCAAGTGGGATTTATCCCAGGGATGCAAGGATTCTTCAATATATGCAAATCAATCAATGTGATACACCATATTAACAAATTAAGGAAGAAAAACCATATGATCATCTCAATAGATGAAAAAAAAGCTTTTGACAAAATTCAACACCCATTTATGATAAAAACTCTCCAGAAATGGGCATAGAGGGAACTTGCCTCAACATAATAAAGGCCATATATGACAAACCCACAGTGAGCATCATACTCAATGGTGAAAAACTGAAAGAGTTTCCACTAGGATCAGGAACAAGACAAGATGTCTACTCTTGCCACTCTTATTCAACATAGTTTTGGAAGTCCTAGCCACAGCAATCAGAGAAGAAAAAGAACTAAAAGGAATACAAATTGGAAAAGAAGAAGTAAAACTGTCACTTTTTGCCAATGACAATGATACTATACATAGAAAATCCTAAAGATGCTACCAGAAAACTACTAGAACTGATGAATTTGGTAGGGTTGCAGGATACAAAATTAATGCACAGAAATTTCTGGCATTCCTATACACCAACAATGAAAAATCAAACACCCCCATTTACCATTGCAACAAAAAGAATAAAATACCTAGGAATAAACCTGCCTAAGGAGATGAAAGACTTGTACTCAGAAAACTACAGGACACTGATGAAAGAAATCAAAGATGACATAAACAGATGGAGAAATGTACCATGTTCTTGGATTGGAAGAATCAATATTTTGAAAATAACTATACTACCCAAAGCAATCTACAGATTCAATGCAACCCCTATCAAACTACCAATGGCATTCTTCACAGAATTAGAATAAAAAAGTCTTACAATTCGTATGGAAACACAAAATACCCCGAATAGCCAAAGCAATCTTGAGAAAGGAAAACGGAGTTGAAGGAATCAGGCTCCCCGGTTTCAATCTATACCACAAAGCTACAGTAATCAAGACAGTATGGTACTGGCACAAAAACAGAAATATAGATCAATGGAACAGGACAGAAAGCCCAGAGATAAACCCACGCACATATGGGCACCTAATTTACAACAAAGGAGGCAAGAACATACAATGGAGAAAAGACAGCCTCTTCAATAAGTGATGCTGGGAAATCTGGACAATCTGGACAGCTATAAAAGAATGAAATTAGAACACTACCTAACACTATATGCAAAAATAAACTCCAAATGGATTAAAGACTTAAATGTAAGACCAGACACTATAAAACTTTTAGAGGAAAACATAGGAAAAACACTCTTTGACATAAACCACAGGACGATCTTTTTTGACCCACCTCCTAGAGTAACAGAAATAAAACCAAAAATAAACAAATGGGACTTAATTAAAAGCTTTTGCACAGCAAAGAAAACCATAAATGAGACAAAAAGACAACCCTCAGAATGGGAGAAATATTTACAAATGAAACAACAGACAAAGGATTAATTTCCAAAATATACAAACAGCTCATGGAGCTCAGTATCAAAAAAACAAACAATCCATTTAAAAAATGGGCAGAAGACCTACAGAGACATTTCACCAAGGAAGACATACAGATAGCATGGCCAACAGGCACATGAAAAGATGCTCAACATCACTAATTATTAGAGAAATGCAAATCAAAGCTACAATGAGGTATCACCTCACACCGGTCAGAATCGCCATCATCAAAAAAGCTAGAAAAAGTAAATGCTGGAAAGGGTGTGGTGAAAAGGAACCCTCCTATACTGTTGGTGGGAATGTAAATTGATACAGCCACTATGGCAAACAGTATGGAGGTTCCTTAAAAAACTAAAAATAGAACTACCATATGACCCAGCAATCCCACTTCTGGGCATACACCCTGAGAAAACCATAATTCAAAAAGAGACATCCACCACAATGTTCACTGCAGCACTATTTACAATAGATAGGACATGGAACCAACGTAGATGTCTATCAAAAGATGAATGGATGAAGAAGATGTGGCACATATATACAATGGAATATTACCCAGCCATAAAAAGAAACGAAATTGAGTTATCTGTGGGAGGTAGATGGACCTAGAATCTGTCACACAGAGTGAAGTAAGTCAGAAAGAGGAAAACAAATTCCGTATGCTAACGCATATATATGGAATCTAAAAAAAAAAAAAAAAATGGTACTGATGAACCTAGTTGCAGGGCAGGAATAAAGATGTAGACGTAAGAATGGACTTGAGGACACAGGGTGGGAGGGGGAAGCTGGGGCGAAGTGACAGTAGCATCGACATGTATACACTACCGAATGTAAAATAGTTGGCTGGTGGGAAGCAGCCTCATAGCACAGGGAGATTGGCTCGGTGCTTTGCGGTGACCTAGGGGGTGGGATAGGGAGGACGGGAGGGAGGCTCAAGAGGGAGGGGACATGGGGACATGTGTATGCATATGGCTGATTTGCTTTGTTGTGCAACAGAAACTAACACGGTATTGTGAAGCAATTATACTCCAATAAAGATCTATTAAAAAAAAAAAGGGAGCATGTGAATCCTAAAGGTGTTCCAAAATTAGAGATTTTTACAGGTTACTGGGAGTTCACGAGTCCACATTTCATGCTTTAATGTAGTAAAAGTCTCCAAATGAGACACTAATCTTTCATATTCATAGCAACAGATGGCATACTAGTTTAGAATTTTTAAGTTGTGAATTGTATCACACTTATTAGTAAAAATAGAAAAATGGATGTTACAGGAAGAGTGGATGGTGTGAAAGGGTGGTATGATGAGGCATGAACCACAGTGATTGTGAGGGGAGACGGGACTGCTGGGCAGTTTGCATCTCTCTTTGTGAATATCAGTGTGACCTCTGAACCCCACGAGGTGTCTGCCCTGTGGTTCTCGTGGTATGTGAAGCAGTGTGGAGGCACCACTCGGATATCCTCCATTACCAACGGGGCCAGGAACGGAAGTCTGCAGGTGGATCTGGTCAGCCAAGCAAGCGGATAATGCACCTCCTCGGGGACAGAGTGAAGCTGGGGTGTCCTGTCACCTATGTGGACCAGTCAGGTGACAACATCATGATGGAGATGCTGGATCATCAACTTTATGAGTGCCGATACGTAATTAGTGCCATCCCTCCAACTTTCACTGCCAAGATACACGTCAGAGCAGAGCTTCCTTCAGAGAGAAACCAGTTAATCCAGCGTCTTCCAGTGGGGGCTATCATTAAGTGCATGACGTATTACAAGGAGGCCTTTTGGAAGAAAAAGGATTACTGCGGCTGTATGATCATCGAAGATGAGGAAGCTCCGATTTCAATAACGCTGGATGACACCAAGCCAGATGGATCGCTGCCCACCCTCATGGGCTTCATCCTTGCTCGAAAAGCTGACCGCCTTCCTGAGGTCCATAAAGAACTAAGGAAGAGGAGAATCTGTGAGCTGTATGCCAAAGCGCTAGGATCCCAAGAAGCTTTACAACGGTGCGCTATGAAGAGAAGAACTGGTGTGAGGAGGGGTACTCCGGGGGCTGCTACACTGCCCACCTCCCCCCTGGGATATGACTCAGTACGGAAGGGTGATTCGCCAGCCCGTAGGCAGGATTTACGTTGCTGGCACGAAGACTGCCACATAGTGGAGCGGTCACATGCAAGGAGCGGTAGAGGCTGCAAGGAGCGGTAGAGGCTGGAGAACGGGCAGCTGGAGAGGTCTTGAATGCTTTGGGGAAGGCGGCAAAGAGAGACATATGGGTCCAAGAACCTGAATCAGAGGATGTTCCAGCTGTAGAAATCACGCACACCTTCTGGGAGAGGAACCGGCCTTCCGTGACAGGCCTGCTGAAGATCGTCGGATTTTCCACATCGATAACTGCCCTGTGGTTTGTGGTGTACAAATTCAGGCTGCCGACCTGATCCTGAAGTTTCGGCTTCATGCTTTCTGCTTACTCTTTCCCAGCATCATCAGAAGCCAAATGTTGACAAATCGGAAGGCTGTGTCATCGGATCATCTTTAAGTGCACTGATTTAACCCCTCAGTTTAATCTCTGTATCACCTCCTTAATTTCCGTAAGATCAAGCTCCGTCTTGTGACTTGTCTGTAGACCAGCTTGTGTTGATTGCTAGAAAATCACCTTGTGATCAATTTCTTAACTTCAAGAAATTAAAGCTGACGTGCTCATAAAAAAAAATAGAAAAACACTCAAGTTTTGTAATCCTAGTATTCCTTTTATTTTCAATCCCAGTGAAATGGAAATAACATTAAGCTGGAGTGAAAAGATGAATTTTCCTTTACTTTCTAAGAATAACATAGCAGTGACCAGCCTGGGTTTGCTTATTACTCTGATTCTGTTACCATAAAATAGAATAGTGTATTTGACTCATTTTGTGTCATTAGAAATGGAAAACTTTTAGAGGCAAAGAGCCATTTAGTATGGTTTCATATTAGATGTAAGCCCATAACTATGTATCTAAAACCATCAACATCACATCCATTACCAAGCATTTGTTTAAATAGAGAGTAGAATTCAAGGACAGGGAATAGCATGTAGCCCTCCTGCCTAGGGACTGATGTTTGAGTGATGAGTGGCAGGAAGTAATATAATGTAGTATGTTCTAAGAACCTATAAGAAGAGATATTGGAAATAAGTACTATAATTAAAGGTAGTGGCTGAGATTTAAAGAAAGTAAATTTGGGACTTCCCTGGTGGTCAAGTGGTTAAGAATCCGCCTTCCAATGCAGGGGACAGGGACGCGGGTTCGATCCCTGGTCAGGGAACTAAGATCCCACAGGCCGTGGGGCAACTAAGCCTGCATGCTCTAGAGCCCACGTGCCACAACTAGAGAGCCCGTGTGCCGCAACTACTGAGCCCGCACGCTCTGGAGTCCGAGTGCCACAACTAGAGAGCCTGTGCGCTCTAGAGCCCATGTGCCACAACGAAGATCCTGCGTGCCACAACTAAGACCCAACGCAGCCAAATAAATAGATAATTTAAAGAAAGAAAATAAATTTGCTCTTTGGTTGTATATTATACATTTATGTTGCATTAGTTAAATAGAGCCCTCCAAATGACCTTATCTTAAACTTTTGGGAACTGTACACCATTCAAGGTGAAAAGCAGACTTCTTAGAAAAGAGGTTTATTTTCTCTTTAACATCATTTGCCCTCAGAGTTGTTGGTGTAAACTTGCTATTCTTCTAGGGTAGAAACCAAAGACATATATATATAATATATATATATATATAATATATATATAATTTCACTAGGTTTGCCATAGGATTATTACTTTCATCAGTAAGATGCTATAACACTATGTAAATGAACTATTTGTAGAGTTCTTGTGAGGCTGAAGCAGTTTGGTATCACAACAGGATTAGGCAGTTTACAGAAATATCCAACATTTAAAAATAGGGCAGAAATGTGTGCTCAGTGCAGAGTTCCCTAAAATGTTTTCTATGGAATGCTAATTCTGAGGGCTGTTGATAGTTCTATATATTTCTAAAAAGCCCAGTGGCTAATTTAATTTGGGAAATGCTGGGTTAAAGACCACAGGACTTCTCAGAACCTTTAATTTGCTAATATGCATTGAAAACTCTCAAGAAGGAACTTTTATAACATGCTTTATTTTAAAATGTATATTAAATTCATTTAATCAATGAACTCTTTTCTTTTCTTTTAGCAATATCCCTAGGGACTGGAGTTCTATGGAGAATATCTGAATCACACTGGCATCAAAGTTAGATAAAGAAGCTCTGGAATTAGACAAACTAGCAAGTCATTTTACCTCTCTGAGCCCTGGGTTCTAACCTATACATTAAGAAGAATAATTCCTACCTAATGGGAATATTAGAGATTGCTAATTCATGTAAAGAACATAGCTTATTATAAGCAGTAAAAATGCTGACTTATCAAAACAGCATTAATTGGAGAAGCAGAGATCACAAATGCAGCCACTGTTCATTCTTTGGTAGAATGTACAATAACAAGCCCAGAAAACTGGGTAGTATGTCACCAAAGACAACTGTGAAGCAATAGGAAAAATCGGAACTGTTTTATATTAAAATGTAAATTTTGCATTGGTTTATGAGTCATAATTTGATCCATAATTGAGTCACTACTTATTAAACTGAGTATTTTCATATACGCTATCTCATTTAATCTTCATAAAAAACTAAGACCCAAATGCAGCCAAAAAGAAACAAATAAATATTTTAAAAAATTCTCAAAGTGATAAAAGTATAGAGATGGAGAACAGATTAGTGGTTGGCAGAGGACAGAGACTTGGCGGGGGGAAGGGGGTGGTTAGGAGAGAGGGCCACAGATACGCAGAGGCAGCGCAGAGGAGTTCTTTTCTGGTGATGGAACGGTTCTGTGTCTTGATTGTGGTGATCATTATGTGAATCTATAGGTGGTATGAAATGGTATAGAACTATACATACCCACACACACACATCAATACAGGTTAAAAAATGATGGAAACTGAGTAAGGTCTACAGTCCAATTAACGGTAATATACCAGTGTCGACTTCCTGGTTTTGATATTGCACTGCATCACTATATACTGTCCTATAATTGTGACGTCATACTATAGCTATACTTCTGATATCATAATTTGGGGAAGTTGGTTGAAGGCTACATGGGACTCTGTCATTTTTGCAACTTCTTGTGAATCTATATTTCAAAATACAAAAGTTAAAAGAAAAGTGCATGTGGGATGAGAGCGATTATTGCTACCATCTTGGAGACAAGTTACACAGTCCTACAGCTAAGTGAGTAAATAGTAGCACAGAGACTGAGGACCCGGGCTCTTGGAGCCAACAAACAAGAGCTGTGACCCTGGATGATCTGCCCAAGAGGACGGGGCAGGCCCCAGACATGGTTTGGTGAGACCGTCATGGCGCCAACTCCATTAACTCAGGCTCAGGATGTAGTGTCTGTCTTTGAGGGTGAAGAGTCTACTAGAATGGGTAATTAACTGACAAAAATTAAAGGAAAATATAGACAGAGATCCCATCCTGAAAATGAGGCCAAATTGGAGAAGGGAATGGGTAGCCTGACATTCGGCAGACCCCAGGAGCTCTGGTGGCAGAGGGAATCTGAGCCAGTGGGTCCTGTGCTGTCTGTGTGACTCATCACCAAGTCCTGCAGCGTGGGGTCCAGAGGCAGGTAAAGTGCACAGACGGTCGAAAGAGCCCTGGATCTCGGACAGACCCCTCGTGGGGAGGCGCCAGACAATAAAGACAGAAATCAAGGGAGGGTCAAAGCACCAAGAGAATTAGGGCACTTTCTCTTCCAAGGAATCCTAGGCTCCACCTCCTTTCCTTTACCACTGCCTTTCTTAAACATGTTTCCAATCTGGAAATGACTGCAAAGCACTGTACTTCTTTTTATAGAACTGAGATACTGCTTTATCAAGATTAAGGTTACACTTAGGCAGAATCAAACCACATATGGTGACCTGAAGTCATTCTGTTTCTTTGGACAGAGGGAGGGTTTTGAGTGTCGATGTGCTTCATGGACACTGTCAATGCTTCTTTGAACAAGAAAGAGCTTTTAAAATAATCACAGCGCAATCCCCCCAAAAAGCTAAGTCAGGGCTTCCCTGGTGGTGCAGTGGTTGAGAGTCCACCTGCCAATGCAGGGGACATGGGTTCGTGCCCCGGTCCGGGAAGATCCCACATGCCGCAGAGCAGCTGGGCCCGTGAGCCATGGCCACTGAGCCTGCGCATCCGGAGCCTGTGCTCCGCAATGGGAGGGGCCACAACAGTGAGAGGCCCGCGTACCGCTAAATAAATAAATAAATAAATAAATAAGCAAGCAAGCTATGTCAATACATTTAAGTATCTGGACTTAAAAATTTCCCTGACCAAGTAGGTCTCTTGTTCACTTTCCAAGATAGTAAACCATAGTGTTACCTGCTCTTTCCTTCCATCCCTGTCCCCCAGGAGATGGGGCTAGGCCAATAGGTTGAGTGTGTGTTCTCATTAATTGTAAATGGTCATGTGGGGCTTCCCTGGTGGCGCACTGGTTGAGAATCCGCCTGCCAATGCAGGGGACATGGGTTCGAGTCCTGGTCCAGGAAGATCCCACATGCCGTGGAACAACTAAGCCCATGCTTTGCAACTACTGAGCCCGCGTGCCTCAACTACTGAAGCCCACGCGCCTAGAGCCCGTGCTCCGCAATGAGAAGCCACCGCAGTGAGAAGCCCGCACACCGCAACGAAGAGCAGCCCCTGCTCGCCGCAACTAGAGAGAGCCCGTGCGCAGCAACAAAGACCCAATGCAGCCAAAAATAAATAAATTAAAAAAATAAATTTATTTTAAAAAACAATTGTAAATGGTCACAGGAATGAATGCTGGATGTCTTCTTACTCAGCGTCCCTGCCTTTCCACCACATCCCCGGGAAGAACATCTCGTACAGGCCACCTCCATGGCCCTGCAGTTGCCCCAGCTCCACACTCCTGCCCACACACAGCCATGACTCAGTCCCCTACTTGAATGTTAGAAATGTCAGCTACTGGGTACACAGTCCAAATGCTTTCTTAGGACCTAATGTGCTCTCTAGTGATAGTCTGGCTTTTACATAGAGGATGTTAAAAAAATCAGTTTGATAGTCAGTGTTTCCACACAGATGAGAGGTCTGTTTTCATTGGCTGCTGAATAAGCAGTACTTCCAAATCTTGGGTTTAGTGTAGGATGCTATTGAAACACACGCTCTTAGTTAGACGGAACATTTGTGAACAATCATTCTAGCGATAAATGCACTTGTTCAGCTGCCCTTATGACTTTTAAATTTGGCATGTATTTTATATAGACTTTTCCATTAGAACATAACTCCAAGTGGTACCAAACATCACCCTGGCTGTATTTTAACAATGACAGTAGTGGCTATGAAGGCCAGGATTTCAATGAGCAGAAGTTTTTTACACGCACAGGAAGATGATTCTGAATTTAGTTTTACATATTGGATACGTGCATTGCATAAAAGCATGAAGTGACGCTTCAGCAGGAAGCCAGGCTGGTGGCACACAGACCAGAAATTAGTGCAAAGAGGTTTAAGCCCCGTTGTTTGATTGTGCTGCAATCTGTTGGCTGGCCTACCATACCCTCCCCTGCCTAGAACTGCAATATTCCAACAAGAATCTGGTTAACACTTGTCCCCTAGCTCAGTGAGTTGCCATCAAAGTTAGTTTTTTAAAATCGCAAAGCTCTTTGAGCTCTCAAAGTGGGAATTCGCTTTTATTTTCTATTCTAAAATAGGCTATTCCTGGCCCAGGCCCTAGGGCATAGCTAATCTTGCACACTGCATGGCATGTGGGATCTTAGTTCCCTGACTAGGGACCGAATCCCTGCCCCCTGCACTGGAAGCTCAGAGTCTTAACCACTGGACCACCAGGGAAGTCCCAGGGCATAGCTCAGAGTCCCCTTCACACACATCTGTTAGGTTACCCTGATTCCTCTGTAGAAAGCACAGCCTTGATCAGGGGTACTGGAAACCCTCAGGAGATAGCCCGTATTGTAAACTAGCTTTCTGAAGAACCCAAACTATTTCTTATGGCAAAAGGAGAGCTCGGCAGATATTTTTTATTAGGAAAAATATATGCCAAAGAATTGGGCCTCATTTTATATCTGACTCTTGAGTCTTGGCTTCACGACTCTTGCCTACGAATCATCTTGTGATACTTTACAAAAACATTTCCGTGACTACGTATTGCCAGGCTCTGCGAATCAATGCATGTTTTAATCGAAGAGAAAATATGGATTTTGTGTATATTCTGAACATCAGCAGGGAATCAAACTTTGTTCTGAGCATTGAGTAAAGATTTTAGTGACCAAGCAGGGATTGGACTGCCTTCATTCACACAACCTTCGACACAGTAACTTTCGCTTTGGCCTAACTCCACCCAGAAGATATTTATAATCAGCAGTCCAATCTGTAGGCTAGAGCCAATGTTGAACATTTTGGCTGGATAATATAGCGATGTCATCTTTGTCGCTCTCGAGGCGGTGACATTCCCACAGATGACTCTGCAATTGATCTTGTGGTGAATGTGCAGGCCAGTCATCACAAAGTACTGCAGGTATGGTAAGCGATACAGAACCGTAATCTGCATTCACCAGTGCACGCTCATACACACTGGATCGTCAATGATGGCTTGACTTTTCAGAAAACATCCTCTTGATGGCAAGTCCCTCGCTGAGACACATGTGAGGGGATTAGGTGTTTCAGCAACACTTAATATGGGTGAAAAACATGGCAGAACCCCAGGAAGGCTAAAGCTCTTAGCTGCAGCGTGAGGACTGCAGGTGGTTTCCTTGCCTTAATTAAGGCTGGAAGCATTGATGATGTGGCTTAAGAAGGAGACTGACACCTGAAGATCACTTCAGGTGATGTAGGGATCTAGAACTTCCTACAAAGAACCACTTGCTTCCCTAGTGGCTTTATGTCACATCCCTTAAAATGTCAAGTGGAAGCTTCCAGCCACATTCACTGAACACCGAGATCTCAATGCACAGTGGTAACAGCAGTTTTGCAAAAGGCTTTGATAGAAAACCCTGGAAACTCAAGAGACCCAGCAGCCTGGAGTGTTTGGACTCTCTAAGGAAGTATTCAGAGAGGCTGTTGCCTTGAGCAGAGAACAGCCACTCTGCCCACTTCTCACTGAGCCAGTGTGATAAGGGCTGCTCGAACCCTGCTGGGCTGCTCCTTAGGAGATGGGCGTAGACGCCTGCACTTAGTCACACGCTCTTTCTGAGCCACATGGAGCTGGGGGTGGGGTGGGGGGAGGAGGATACTCAGACAAGATAAAGCTCGCTAAGCCTGTCCTGTGCTTATGGACGTCTACGAGCACTGCTACAAACTGCGCAGAATCCTAGGCATCTTTCCTGGCCCCCTTGCGATAGCATCCGGTTCCTCAGCTAACTCCCCCCAGGCGCAGTGAAGAGCTAGGGTGAACAGTAGCTTCATCACCATGAGAAACCAGGACATGTGGGCAGAGGGGAAGATGTGGTGCTCCCGTGACTGTGGGCTGTCATCGTCAGGGATGTGAGCAGGGCCCCTATCTACCAACAGCAAGGAGACTCCACACCGGAACTCTTCCCGAGTTCTGCTTAAACTTGGTTTCTAATTTCTTGAAACGGTCATGGGATCTACAGCTGAGATAAGGGTATTAATATTCACATATTGACTTTGCTTTTAAATTGCATCAGAAAATACTGGGAGCTTTCAAAACTTGCTGTAATATTCGAGCATAGAATAGGACACTCTATCAGACTGTAAACCTTCCCACTGGATCTTGCATCTCGCGTGTGTGTGTGTGTGTGTGTGTGTGTGTGTGTGTGTGTGTGTAACGGTTTCTGTGAGGTCTTTAGCTATGCAGGGCTCGTCAGCTGATTTACGCTCCAGCATGGTGAACAGCAGGGTAAGCCTGGGTTCCCTTGGACCCAGTAAGGCTATGATTTTGTGGGAACGTTTATAATATCACGTTTGCTGTCTCTCTTCTCCTAAAGGGTGACTGAGGAAACCGGTGATGTCCCTGGGGCTTTTGCATGAGTCAGGCAGCGCCGCTTGCCTGTGAGCTGTTGGCAGGCTCCAGCCACCAGCCCCTCCCCGTCCTGGGAAGCACATCCCTCTTGCTTTCATGCATTCCTTATTCTGTCCTGAAAAATGTTTTTTCCTTAAAAGAGAGGGGTGGGTGTGTGTGTGTGTGTGTGTGTGTGTGTGTGTGTGTGTGTGTGTGTGTGTGTGTGTGTGTGTGTGTGTGTGTGTGTGTGTGTGTGTGTGTGTGTGTGTGTGTGTGTGTGTGTGTCTTATATGCTTCAAATTCCCTTCCATTTTATAGGGGGGTCGCATGCTATTTCCAAGACAGAGACATTCTATGAGAAACAGGTTTCAATAGAGAGTCCGAAATGACAGGAATGGTTTAAACCCAGCACTGGGGAGAGAATGCTGCCTCTAGGTAACACACATCGAAAACGATTCCAAATGTTTTCTCTGATGCCAGCGGTGCAACCTTCTGGATAAATCATTTCACACCACCCTGTTCAGCACACTGAGTGCAGATGCATGCCCCGGCCTCAAAGATCTAGGACGGAAGAGCAGCCGCCCCTGCAGTGCCACCACCCCAGGAGGCGCTGCTGGCTGTTGCGGCCCAGCACGCCCCCAGCAGCAGCCCAGGGACCAGTGACAGGCTCCGTGTGATGCAGACCAATAAACTCGGCCCGCCGGGACCGAGTTTCCCTGGGTACACAAGCATCCCCTCCTCTTTTATTTTCCTTGGGACCCGGTGAATCATCTTTTGTACCGTCTTACATGGTGTGACTCATTTCAGGCTATTTTCTGCCCAGTCTCAGCCCAGTGGCTCATCTCTGGAGAGGCCCTTCCTCATCTGTTAAATGTCATGAGTCACTACACTGCACTTGGTAGCAACTCCAGGCTCGCTTCACGGGCGCTGAGCGTACTCAAACAAGAACAGAGCAAAGAAACGGCCTTCCTGTGGGTGAAGCTGCCCAGGCCTCTCCCAGCCTTATTTTAAGACCATAATTTGCATATTCCTTCATGGTGGTGACAGTGTTGGACCTGGTCATTTTGCTCTCTTTGCTTTTATCGGGAGGCATGTGTGAATCAAATGCAGGCTGCAACGTCAACATCTGTTTCAAGAACTATTCAAAACAAACATGGCTCTGTGGCGGTCACTCCCATTTCCTAATGGTCCCCTTCTGCTCCCTTCTTCCAGTTTTATTTTCTTCATGTGACATTTCAGAGCAGAAAAAATCTTTTAGTTTTTAAATTTTTAAATTAAAAAAATTTGGGGGGAGGGTAGAGTTGATTTACAATGTTGTGTTAGTTTCAGGTGTACGGCAAAGTGAATCCATTAAAAAGGTTTTTTTTTTAAAAATTTCTCCTTGCATGCCCTTTCTAATGTCTGACGAAAGTTTTTCCAGTTGGAATTTAACTCGTTTAATCAGAAAAATAAGAGTTTGTCCAGTATACCTACAGGGATATTCCTATTCTCTGGAGATCTGTGAACATTCGGGTGTCTCTCTTAATTTTAAAGAAGCTCATCATGATTCCTGCTTCCACTGAAGCACCAACGAGAAGATGCAGAAGTGGCTGGTGTCTGGTTCAGGTGCTCTGGGCAGCCTTGGCTGCCCTCAGAGGTTGGCTGTGACTGCTGCTGGCCGGGGCTGCCTGCAGCCCTGCGGCATATGTGGAATCTTCTCGGCAGAACAAAGGCGATCTTTTCCCAATCGTTTGATTTCATTGTTTTCATTTTTCAGGGCAAACTTTCAGGTTTATACAAGAGTAAGACTCAGCTTTTCCTGGGTTAGGACACGGACTGTAAAATATTTTGTTGGGTCAGGACATGATGTGCCTCAACCTGAGATGTGCTCAGACTGTTGCTCCAGGCCCAAATGCCTCGAAAGTTTAGGTTCTGAAGGACAAGTGACAGGAAACAGTGGCAGCCACGCTGGATGGTCACCTAGAGAGCAAGAGGTCCTAGGTGACCTGAGCAGCGGTCCTGATGATTAGACAGTGTGGCTCTTAGTCGAGCAGCCCTGACAGGTCATCGCTGGCTTCGAGATGTGCGGCCACTCCGCAGCTGCGGCCCAGAGAACGTGAGGCATAGCATGCTTTTGCTGTGTGTTTTAAATTAGCTTAGTCAAGCTATAAATATTTGGGCTAATTTCTAAAAAATGAAATGTCTCTGTCAAAGCCAGAAGACTGGCTTGTGTGATGCAAATTAACTTCTTATGGAGATGAGGTCTGGAAAGCAGGATGGAAATGTGTTTCTAACCCCAGCTGGTCCAATAGGGTGATGGATCATAGGTTAAATTTGCTCTGAGGATTCCTCAGTTACCTCAGATTCAAATGCCTGTCTGTGGAGTCTTAGTAACCTCTGTGGAATGCCAAGACCAGCCTCGCACAAGCGTCCGCATCTCCTGATGCACAGCTCCTCCTATGAGCCGCTTCTGAACTGATTCCCACCTTCCCCTACTAGAATAATTTGTCTGTCTTTCTGCCGTGCCCTGTGTCTCCATTTCCCTTGTCAATAACAATAGAGACCCTCTATCCCAAGAACCTTTCCTATAGGTGACCTTTCTCTTCCTGAGTTTTCTTTTTTCAATTTTTTAATGAGTACACTTTAACTGCATAGTTTTGAAAAACACATAAAGCCAATATGCAGCTGCTCAAGCTCATGCTACTCTGATAAATGCAAATGAAATCAGCAACGAGATGCACTTCAGACTCAAAAGATAAGCAAAATGTCATAGTCAGAAAGTCCTGAGTGATGGCAGAGCAATGTGCATTCCGGTACCTCCAGAGAGGAGCGCAAATTGCAATATCAGGACTTGGTAAAGGCGAAGAATTGTGCTTAGGCTATAATTGATCCACTTCTATGAGCTATGAGAAATTCTTCTAGCATGTGTATAAGGAGATTATCCATATGTAATACACACAGACACACATATATAAAATGGCTAATTACAACAGTTTGTAAGAAAAAAATTGGAAACAACATAAATGTCCGTTCTTCTCTATAGAACAATACAGAAACTAAAATAAGTGAACTAGAGCGTCACATGTTGATGTGGATAAATCTCAAAAACATTCAGCCAAAAGAGCTTAATGAGTGTTATACTGGACATATTTAAATTGTAGATACTAATATTTAAATAAAGCTTAAATCTGCAAAAAACAACCTCTAGTACCCTCTTCTTTTCCCATCCCACACCCTTGTGCAGCCACCAGTGAACAGTGTTACGTATGTGGTGTCTCCCTTGGACGGCGCAGAAAGAAGACACAAAGGATGCTGTGTAGCTCTGGGCAGGGTGCCATGTTTTCCCTCCATGTTGTGGTGGGGTTTGTGGGTTTCTGTCTGCATATTTATGAGCTTCTATAGGGGGCTCTCCTCCTCTCCTTCTCTCCATTCTCACCTCCCCTCAGCCTGAATTCTTCCCATGAATCCCTTTTCAGCCCCCAACAAGGAGACTACAGTACATGAATCCTATGGCATTTCTTTCTTTTTTCTTTTTTTTTTTTTATCAGAGGATAATTGCTTTACAATGTTGTGTTAGTTTCTGCTGTACAGCAAAGTGAGTCAGCTATACGTGTACACATATCCCCTCTTTTCTGGGCTTCCTTCCCATTTAGGTCACCACAGAGCACTGAGTAGAGTTCCCTGTGCTATAATAGTATGTTCTCATTAGTTATCTATTTTACACATAGTAGTGTATGTATGTCAATCCCAATCTCCCAATTCATTCCCCCGCCCTTACCCCTGGTATCCATACATTTGCTTCCTATGGCATTTTTATTTGCCATGGGAGCATGTCCATCTGGGGACAGTTCTATCAGAAAGAAGACTGAACAAACTATCTCCATCTCAGGGGAATTCAGGGCAGAGAAAAGATAAAGAAAGGCTCAGAGTCATGTTTTTTTTTTTTCATATTCCCTACTGGATTATAATAAAATTTTGTTAAGATTTTGTTTCTTTCCAAGTGCCTATAATTTAAAAAACTCTATTGATAAGAACTTAACACACATTTCATCTATTTAATTTTAATTTCAACTCTGAGGGCAATGGAGACTATTTCTTAGGTGGCCCTAGCTCAGGTTAAAGTAAGCCAAAATGGTAACTAGTGAGGCTATAAGCTTTTCACTAAGTAGATTAGCAATTCTAGTTTTAAAATGATCTGACCATAAATTACTTTATTTCTGAGCAATCTGAGACCTTTTGAAGGATTCCTGAAGATATTTTAAAGAAACGCTCAGGCTTCAACTGTTGTTATTTATTCCATCAATACATTCATACTTCCATTCTTTCTAAGTTCCAAATAATTTGAAGACTTATTTAATTAAGGCTGAATTTAATAACTATATGATTTTAAAAAATATTTATTTATTTGGCTGTGCCAGGTGATTAGTTGTGGCATGAAGGATCTTTAGTTGTGGCATGCGAACTCTTAGTTGTGGCACATGGGATCTAGTTCCCTGAACAGGGATCAAATCCGGGCCCCCTGCATTGGGAGTGCAGAGTCTTAGCCCCTGGACCACCAGGGAAGTCTCAATAACTATGTGATTTTTGATGTATGCTTTTTGAGAAAATTATATAGAAGGTCAATTCATCACTTTGTATGCAATTATCTTGAGTCACTGTTAATGTTTACACACAAAAAGATTCCGATTTTAGTTAGAAATTGTAACCTAAAATTTTTAGGATACAAAGAAAGAGAGAAAAGTCTACATGATAGAAACACAAACTCACCCAAACCCCGTCATTCGTGAACTTTTTCAGTGACATCATTTACTATGGATAGCAACAGAAACGGCTAAATTTAAGCTCCAGACCCACATCCAATGACCATCTGGGCCAATCTTATCCTTGTATCTCAAGCAAAACATTATCAAATAGAAGTAGTCATATTTTTTTCCAAACCTGCTCTCCAAACAATAAAAAAAATCAAGGCACAATAGTAGAGAATCAGCAGTCCCTTCAGGATGGAGGTTCAAAATGTAGAATAGAAAAGTTGTGTACTGGAAGGTTGCAGGGGTTTATAAAAGATTAAAAATAAGAGATATATCTTAACATAATTGGCCTAATACCAACTTAGATGAAAGGAAATGGGTGAATTAGCTTCTAGAAGTGTTTTGCATACCTGATTTTATCTCAAAATATGTTTTTATGTGCTTTCCACTGTACATAATAATGTCCTATTATCAATAGACCATGCAGTTTCTTTTTATTTTTTTAAAATTTATTTATTTATTTTTGGCTCCGTTGGGTCTTTGTTGCTGTGCGTGGGCTTTCTCTAGTTGCAGTGAGTGGGGGCTACTCTTGGTTGCGGTGTGCGGGCTTCTCACTGCGGTGGCTTATCTTGTCGAGGAGCACAGGCTCTAGGTTGTTGTGGCATGTGGGCTTCAGTAGTTGTGGCTTGCGGGCTCTAGAGCGCAGGCTCAGTAGTTGTGGCGCACGGGCTTAGCTGCTCCACAGCATGTGGGATCTTCCCAGACCAGGGATTGAACCCGTGTCCCCTGCATTGGGAGGTGGATTCTTAATCACTGTGCCACCAGGGAAGTCCCCATGCAGTTTATTTTTTGCACAGTAGACACATTTTTACCAATATTCCCATATTGTTGACAAAAAGTTGATGGCTAGCTGGCAAGGAGATGAGTTATTTGATCTTTACAAGACTGGCATTCTTGATCTGGGACTCATTAGAGCAATGTTTTGCTAAACCAACCTCTGTTCTCTTTAGAACAGCACCAATTATTATTCTAGAGATTCAGTATTAATATATTTGTTTATTTTATTTTTCAACAAGCTTTTATTTAATCTTAGTGTGTCCTGGGCAGAGGGGTTACAGGAATGAAACTGTTCTTGTCCTTAAAAAGTTTACAAACCAAGAATTATAATATAATGAGAAATTTCTTTCACAACGATATATGCAAAGGGCAGTCAGAACATAGGAGAAGCCCATATTTTCTCTGACTTAGGGAAGACTTCACAGTGGCAAAGATACGTACTGAGAATTCTCTGGGTATATAAGTGAGGAAAGTACATTTGAAAGAGAGAACAGAGTGTGCAAAGGAATGGAAGCATGAGAGAGTATGATGTGTTCTGTACAAACAGTTCACTATGGTGAGAGAGTACGATTAGAGTGAGGAGGAAAGGAAGGGGAGACAAAAGATGAGAACAGACAGGCGTATATAAGAGGAGGCTCAAATTTACCCTTTGGGCAATTTAGAGCCACTGAAGAATTTTGAGCCAACATGTTCAATAGAAAGACCTCTCTAGGCACTTCCCTGGTGGCGCAGTGGTTAAGAATCCACCTGACAATGCAGGGATGACAGGTTCGAGCCCTGGTCTGGGAAGATCCCACTTGCCACGGAGCAACTAAGCCCGTGCGCCACAGCTACTGAGCCTGCGCTCTAGAGCCCAAGAGCCACAACTACTGAGCCCACATGCCACAACTACTGAAGCCCACGTGCCTAGAGCCCGTGCTCCGCAACAGGAGAAGCCACCGCAATGAGAAGCCTGCACGCTGCAACAAAGAGTAGCCCCTGCTCGCCACCAACTAGAGAAAGCCCACTGGCAGTAATGAAGACCCAATGCAGCCAAAAATAAATAAATAAGTAAATAAATTTAAAAAAGGAAAAAAGGAAGACCTCTCTAGAAAAGTTGGATAGGACAGATTAAACGTGTGCAAGAAAATCTAGAGACACAGAGAAGATTCAGGCTATTGCAATGGTCCAGAAAGAGGCGATGAGTTCCTAAATATGGATCCAGCACCTAAGTAAGGATCTGGGAGACATTTAGGAGGGAGACTCACAAGACTGGGCTTTCCTTGGAATAAGGGTAGAGGAAACAGAAGGGTGTAATATGACTCTCAACAATCTCATCTGGATAACTGATGTCAGCCATGGACACCAGCAAAGCAGCGGCAGTAGCTTTGGAGATGCTTGGGAGATCTTAATATGTAAATATATAAAAGATAGTTGGATATGTAGATCTGGAATTAAAAGGAAAAAAAAAAGGTTTTGACTGACGATAAGTTATTGGGCGTTATTTGCATTTTCAAGGAGAGCTAATGGTTAAACATGGACCAGCATACAATGCATGTGATCCATTCCTGGTGATGGACCCTGGGTACAGTATACCTGGTTGCTCCTGGGGAGGATTTTTCCCTTTTGATGAAAGAGATATGACAGATGGAATGTTGGCTGCCATAGCAGTCAACAAAGGATGTCACAGTCACCAGCGATTGCAGCCCTCTAATGTGAGCCAGTGAGCCCTGAGGAAACTCAGGAAGGAAAGCATACCTGCCATCTATCAGCCATCCGACTGCAGCCACTCCCCACAGTGAGCCCTGAGGAAACTCAGGATGTGAAAATACAGGATACTGGCCCCAGAGAGCTGAGGTGCCTATCAAAGGAATGATTTCAGTGAGCCCAGACTCTTGCATCTTCCCATATACAGCAAAGCTCTAAACTTAACTTGGGATATCTGGTTTTCTGTAATTAACGACAGTCTTTTGATGTTCAGACAACCTGCTCTTTGTCGTAAGGCATCTCTATGACCTGGCTCCCCCCTCACCTCCTTGGAGCACTTCTCTCAGGGTCACTTGAGATGCTGCCTCCCAGGCCTGAAGTCCTAAAAATTCCCGCCGAATAAAACGTCACTCTCAACTTTTAGGTTGTGAATAGTTTTTAAGTCGACAGATACATGAAGAGATCTCACTACTAACCTTTTTGCCTTTGGACTATGTTGAGTGAGGAGGTGATACCTAAAGAGGAAGGCCAACCTGATGAGGACTGAAGTGTGGGAAGATGGAAGGGAGTTGGGTCCTTGATGACATAAACTACTGAGCCAGCCCTGAAACTCCAGACTTCTTGTTATGTGAAGGTTTATATTTCCTTGCTGTTTAAACCCCATTCATTTTAATATTTTGGTACTTACAGCAGACATCATCCAAACTAAAAAGCCTCTTTCTGTGAGATAAGGTAGAAACAATTAAAAATAGATAGAGCAATATCTTATTTTGTGGGTAAAAGGGCAGTAAACTGAAGGAGCTTTGTGTGTGTGTGTGTGTGTGTGTGTGTGTGTGTGTGTGTGTGTGTGTGTGTGTGTGTGTGTGTGGCTTAAGAAGCTAGATGATGAGAGGGGATGACATTGAGGATTGATGACAATTACGAAGGGGGTGAAAGAGGATCTGTCTTCGGACGTGACTAAGACTGTCAAAGAGTGTGTTGGGCAGAGTCAAGGCCTAAGATCATATCAGACAATGGCACTAATTTGCGTGGCTGTATAATCTTTTCTACGTTGTCTTGGCTGGATAGGAAGGAAGTGCAGGTAGAGGGATGGATACACTGTGGATCAGGGAAGAGTCAGGGCCTGGAGGACATAAGGAGTGACTGAAGCAGGAGGGAGGGGAATAGGAGGATAAGAAGCTGTGGTCAAAGAATGGGCTGTTGGGGTCTGAGAATTCAACCGTGAGAGCAGATACAGGCTGACCATGTGTAGCCTGTGAAAAAGGCCTGTGTGTGGAGCACAGAGAACAGGGGAAGTGGTACGAGATCATGATGGAGAGGTAGGCCTGAGCCAGATGTGGTAGGGCCTCCATGTAAAGAGTTGAGGTTTTCATCTAAATAGGCTGAGAAGCCATTAAAGGGATTCAAAAATGGCAACGAGGGGCTTCCCTGGTGGCACAGTGGTTGGGAGTCCGCCTGCCGATGCAGGGGACACGGGTTCGTGCCCCGGTCCGGGAGGATCCCACATGCCACGGAGCAGCTGGGCCCGTGAGCCATGGCCGCTGAGCCTGCGCGTCCCGAGCCTGTGCTCCGCAACAGGAGAGGTCACAGCAGTGAGAGGCCCGCGTACCGCAAAAAAAAAAAAACAAAAATGCAATGACATTGAAGAGCCTTTAGAAAGGCAATGATCTGATACTTTGGAAAGACCACTTCTGGAGGTTGTGTCGAGAATGGATAATAGGAGGGCAAGAAAGAAATCAGAACAACAGTTGGCTGGTGACTGCAGTAGTTGAGGCAAGAGGTAGGGACGACCTGAATCTAGAAGGTGACAGTGGAGGGGGAGAGAGAAATAAGTAGCTTCAATATATAATTGGGACATAGGACCAATAGGACTCGTAGGTGGAGTAGATTATGGGGTAAGGAAGAGCAAGAAGACAAAGAAAATCCCTAAATTTTGGTCTTTTGCAAAGTGATAGTGGTTCCATTTACTGACAAGGGAATATTGGAGAAAAAAGTGGATTTCTTGAGGGGAGATGGGGGAAGCAGAGAGTCGAGAGTGCTAGTTTGATTATATCACAAGGAGATGTCACACATATAGTTGGATATTTGAGTCTAGAGCACAGAGATCAGAGACAAAGCATAATTTTGGAAACTGTATGTGGGTACCTCCCCACTACGCTTTCTTTCCCATCACCGCTGTGTGGCAGCTATATTATTTGGAGGGAATTGACCCCTCACCTGGAATCTGATATGGATCTCGATTGTTTTATCTCAATCAAGATAATCCTTCCTCTCCCACATCATCATTATTGATTGAGGTAACTCAGATCGAAGCCTCCCTGCACATGGCATTACCCTATCCAAAGGAATTACATCAGAAGTACGTATGTGAAAAATCTGGGCCAATGGGACACATGGAAGCTCATTTCTGGGATCTCCTAAGAAAGAATGTTTCCCGTCCTTCGGAGAGCCCAGAGAAAGCGACCAGAAATCAACCTTCTCTCTCATTTTGGACGGCACGATTTGTGGATGTAAAATCTGGAACTGCTGCAGCCATTTTGTCAACCTGACGGACATCAGCTTGAGGAGGAAGCTAATAACATGGGAGGTGGGATAGAGACTTGGAAAGAAAGTGGTCCCCTGATGATACTGTTGAAGCCCTGAAGACTATCTTGCTTCTGAACTTTTCAGTTATGGGAACCAATAACCGGCCCCCCTCCCCACTTTATTATTTAAGACAGAGTTTGATTTTTGGTTATTTGCAGTATGAGTCCTAACTGATGACTCCTAAGCCACTAGCACATAAATCGTATTTCATCCCAGGGAGAAAATGTTGAGAAGTGAGACTGAATCCCGAGGCATCCCAACCTTAGAGACTGGGCCAAGGAAGAAGAACATAAAAGAGAGAAAAGGAACAGGCAGAAACATAGAAGGCGACGCAGGAAAGTGAGGAGTCACTGGGGGGGAAATGTGTTTGAAGAATGAGGGAGGAGTTCCCTCTTTGAGAGCTCCTGGGAGTTCAGGTAACATGAGGGCAGGTACATGACCTTGGAAATGGCAACATGCAGCTTGCTAGTGACCCTGTGAAGTGCAGTCAGAAGAGGGGAGGAGGGAAGCTGGTAGAGTAGAAGGGAGGGGAGAAGGGGTTCGGGAGTGAAGACAGTGGGTGGACACACATTTCAAGAACTTTTGCTGCAAAGACAGGACGAGCAGCGAGTCAGGAACAGCCAGGGCTGTGGGGCTGGGAGAGTTTGTTTTAATAGCTTTCATCATTTTTTTTTTTTTTTTGCGGTACGCGGGCCTCTCACTACCGCGGCGTCTCCCGTTGCGCAGCACAGGCTCCGGACGCGCAGGCTCAGCGGCCATGGCTCACGGGCCCAGCCGCTCCGCGGCATGTGGGGTCTTCCCAGACCGGGGCACGAACCCATGTCCTCTGCACTGGCGGGTGGACTCTCAACCACTGCGCCACCAGGGACGCCCCATCATTTGTTTTTTTGAGAATGGAACAGACGAGCGTTCCATATGCTGAGGGAACAATCCAGAGGAGAATAGTAAATAAAGGATGCAGAAAAGAAGAGCAAGTGCAGAGGCGCTCCTAGTAAAGGTGAGAGGGACGGTACCCGAGGACAAGAGGAGACGCTTAGTAAGAGCACAAACACCTCGTCCTTTGTCAAAGGAGAGAACAAAGAACGTGACTGGGTAAAAGAAGGCTTGTGGATTTGTGCTAAGAAGTTGGAGAAGCGTCTGTTCTGTTTTCTCAGTTGAGTGTGAGTGAACATCACCTGCCAAGATGCAGGAAAAGCGTGTGATCAAATGTGGTCATGGCTTCCCGGCAGGACAGAACTTTTCTTTGTTAGGCTTCTGGAAAATGACCTTTTACATTCCTGAAGTTGTAAAACTCTTCTAAGTGACTTTCTTGTCTATTAAATTCTAAAAGGGATGCCTTACATTTTTTGAAAGTTTTGCTACATGTAAATGGGACAGGAGGGGGTGATGGAGGGGGTGTTTCTTTTACCGTCAGTTTAAGGTTTAGGCAACTGGATTCAGATTCTCTTAAAGCTGGTTTTTGTTAAAGGGAAATTTAAAACTTTCCACCTGAAATATTTATAAGCCCGTGACATGTTATTTTCTAACAGAGAGTTCCTGTTTGCTACAGTTAAGTTAGCTCACATCTGTGGTCTTCATTGACAAGAGTCCTGGCCTTTTCCTCTTTCTTTAGATTTCCTCTAGTTCTCTGGTACTATGAAAAGTTGGAAAAACAATTTATAACACTTAAAAATCAAAGCTATAACTAAAATATATATTCTTCATAGCCTAGAAGAAAATAAAGTATCATATTCCACTTCTCTGGACAGTTTTTTATAATAAGTGTCAAGTTGAGAAACTGCTTGATGTTTCAAGATGATTAGTTATGACTTCTAGTTATAAGTTAGTAGGGGGCTCTTATTACGTTGTAATTATAGGTTTTAGCTAACAAGATAATTTAAGTTAATTAGACTATTATAAAGACCATGTAGAGGAGGAAGTGTGGGTTGTTTTGTGAACACTGCTGGATTTGTCCTCATTTTAGGCAGTACAAAACAACTTATTTTGCACAAAACCACTTAAGAGACTTAAAATACAACTTCGTGTGTAACCTCTCTAGCTGTGCAATTCTAAAGAGCGAGCCCATCATATCCACCTGGGGTACTGGCTTCAAATCCTGATGACACAGAGCTGAGAACAAGGACTAATTTCATTCAAAGTCAAATCCAGTCTATGAACCAAAGTGCCTTGGGGGCAGAGATGAAAATACAAGCCTTACTCAGAATGTTGTTCAAAACACATGGCCCAGGAGAGGGTAAACCCACACATCTATAAAACACACTCAGTGGGACAGTTCTAGGCTTTTTTGAAAGGTCGTCAATTAAAACCACCTTAAAGATGCTTTGTTAGAACAGAAGATTTCAATCACGGTCTTTCTAGCTACCAGTGTATAACTATTTGGACTTAAAATAAGTTTTAACTTAAGATATGTAACTGTATATGGTATATGTCTGTGTGGTGCGTGTGTATAAAACGTTCCTTTAATGAAGGGACTTGAGTGAATGGTGGGGGCGGTGCCAGGTGAGAGAGTCCGATAGCTGTGATCACATTTTAAAGCTGATCTTCAAAGAGGTTCTCGTATTGTACTGAATAGCTCAGCACCTCAGGTCATGAGTTTAAAGGTATTTCCTACAGCAGTGGAGCTCACGGAGTTATCCTTACTCTGGAAATGTCAGATACGGATTCACTGGGATGAAATTGTTAATGGGATTATCAGTAGAAATTTGATGTGCTTTCAGGTTGCAGCCAGGAGAGCGGTTTGGCTAAACTGACTAATTACTGATCCCAATCAGTAATGACCATGCTTATGATTTTCATTTTCTCTTAATAGGGGCAAGTTCTCTGTGTCCCCTGCCCAGTTCAAAAATAGAAGAGGTGAGAACAAGAAGGAAAAAAAGAAAGTAAAGCCCCAATCATCATTTTTTTTTTTTAATTTTATTTTTGGCTGAGTTGGGTCTTCATTGCTGCGTGCAGGCTTTTCTCTAGTTCCGGCGAGTCGGGGCTACTCTTCATTGCAGTGCGCAGGCTTCTCATTGCGGTGGCTTCTCTTGTTGTGGAGCACGGGCTCTAGGCACGCAGGTTTCAGTAGTTGTGGTGCACGGGCTCAGTAGTTGCGGCTCGCGGGCTCTAGCACTCAGGCTCAGTAGCTGAGGTGCACAGGCTTAGTTGCTCTGCGGCATGTGGGATCTTCCTGGACCAGGGCTTGAACACGTGTCCCCTGCATTGGCAGGTGGATTCTTAACCACTGCGCCACCAGGGAAGCCCAAGTCCCAATCATTAACCTTGGATTTGTGCCTTTTCTCTTGAATCCTTTTCCTTATCTTGGTAAGAGAATGTCATGCTCTCTCAGTGGGATTTTGAAGCCTTTCACCAGCTTTGTTACTGGCTCAGATATAGCCCAGAGTCAGGTAGTTATTTAGATACAACTGTCTGCTCTTCATCAAGTCATCCGGACCTATCTTCAGTGACACATTGGCAGGGCCAAGGGGACCTGCACACAGCCCTGTCAGGGAAGATGAGCCGGGAGCCATGAAGAAAGCAGGGCCTCAGGTGGCCCATGCCAACTTCCCACTCATGGAGCTCCGTGCCATTCATAGCTTAAAGCAAACCAAACAAACCCTGTTCCCTTTCAAGAGGAGTGGGGAGGTTTCAATTTTCTCTTGGATATGGCCAACAATCAGAATTTTTAGGCAGGAGATAATGGAAGATTGAATGTTTTTCTTCTTTTAAAAAATATCTAGGAGTATTAAGCTAGAGCAGTGAAAGTTCAGACAATTATACCATTTTCTTTTGTTTACTGTTTTTCTCAAATTGAAAGAAAAACAAACTACAAGCAAAACAGATTTGGGATGAAAGCCAAGATTTGTCTGTGGTTTGATTTTGCACTGCCCTGTGGTTCTGATTCCTTTCTCTGTCACAGGGAATATGCAGTGGCCCAAGCCCAGAGTGACTTTCAAGTTCTGCATCCCTAATGTGGGGTTTTTAAAAGTATGTTCCACTAAGAAACAGTATTGCTAAATGCTCCCTGTAGGAGGAGTACACCTCTTATCAGACTTGGCCATGTGACTTGCTTCAGCCAACGAACTGTGTGTTGCTTCCAGCAAAACCTTAAGACCATCACAAGGTTCTACCATTTTCCTTTTATCTCCTCCATGAGACCAGCAATGGCTCAAATGGGAGTTGCCCTTTCAGCCTTGATCCAAGAGTTAAGAAGATGCTGAATAGAGCTACAGCCACCTAGCAGCTGTCTTGTAAAGTGAAAGAGAAATAGAGCACTGTTGTTATAAACCACTGAAATTTTGTTACTGCAGCATTACCCAGCTCATCCTCACCAACACGTTGTCAGGACAAAGGGGGCTCTTTGTATCAAATGATTTTTTAAATGCTACATATGCTATCCCACTTAAAACATCATAATGTAGACTGGCATTTTAAAAGATGTCCAAAAATCTTGCAGGAAAGAAACTGGTTTACTACTGTAATCTAGCATTTTCCCAGTAATCTTGAGTAAAGAATTTTTTTTACATAATACTTAATAACTTTTCACCAAACACACTTTTTAAAAAAGCTGCCCTAATGCATTTTTGTCTGTTACCTGAAACAGAGGTTGATTCATGAAGCTGGTGGCTCTTGTGAACTTCTGCAAACTAGTCATTACTGGCTTCATTCCTTTGTTTGTTCATTCATTCATTCATGAAAAAATATATCAGGTACTAGAGTTAGTGTTGGAGATGCTAAGGTCTCCCACTGCTATCTTGTGGGTGTGCAAGAAATATCACTGTCATTAATTTCTATAAGTGAACTTCATTTCTGACTGGGTATCTAAGCACATGTACCAGGTTGTTTTATTTTATTTTATTTTATTTTTTGCGGTACGTGGGCCTCTCACTGTTGTGGCCTCTCCCGTTGCGGAGCACAGGCTCTGGACGCGCAGGCTCAGCGGCCATGGCTCACGGGCCCAGCCACTCTGCGGCACGTGGGATCTTCCCAGACCGGGGCACGAAGCCGTGTCCCCTGCATCGGCAGGCGGACTCTCAACCACTGCACCACCAGGGAAGCCCATGTACCAGGTTTTGAGAGTATGATTACTGCTGGTCACATGTCCACTGTCCAGTTCCACATGGTGGCTTCGGGACTGGGGATGTGACACCGTCCTATGAGTTTCAGGCCAAGCCTAGGGCGTGGGAGCATCTTTGCAGGGGTCTCCACAATCCTGCGTTGCTGGGCACATCACCCAGCCCTTCCCTCCACGGCCTTAATGCTGCTGCCAAGAAGCAGGGTTCAGTTCCTTGCCCCGGGACTACAGGAGGCAGAATTCTATGACAGCCTCCAAGATTCCTGGTCCCAGGGGTACACACACCTTTCCTGAGTTATACAACGAACAATAATCTCGGTACTGCTGTGTAGGGAGTTTGCAGATGTGACTGAAGTGCCGAATCTGTTGACCTTAAATTAAAGAGAACAGTCACGTGAGCCTCACCTAATTACACAAGTCCTTTAAGAGCAGAGCATTCTTCCTGCTGGTTGTAGGAGAGGAAGCCAAGGATTCAAAGCATGGGAAGGATTCAACACGCCATTGCTGGCTTGACGACAGAATGGAGGGCAGCCCTGACTGTCAGCCAGCAAGGAAGCATGGGCCTCAGCCCCATAAGTGCCAAGAAACTGAGTTCTTCCAGCCCGAGTGAGCTTGGAAGCGCGTTTCTCCCAGCCTGGCTGACACCCTGATTTCAGCCTTGTGATACTCTGAGCAGAGACCAGCCCTATCACACTGGACCTATGGAACCAGGATTGTAGACTCTAGGACCAGCTGGGTCTATAGAACTGATCAGTGTTTCAAGCTGCCAGGTATGTGGGGATGTGTGATGCAGCAAAAGAAAACCAGCACATGCACCCCAGGCCCTGTCTTCTCTCTTCCTCTCCTCTGGCCTGGGGTCTCTGTTTCCAGTTTGGAGGGGAAATCAGAGAGCGTGAGGGAAGCCTGGGCAACCTTACTTCTTCAAGACATTCTCTCTTTTTTTTTTTTTTTAGATATTTGAAATACAACTTTATTCTGATTCTAAACGAAAAGGAATGGGAATGACAGTAAGATTCCACCACTGAATATTGTGATGTGACTGTAGCAGTCTTATATTTGAAACTCAAGGAGGAAAGAACTGTGTTCCAAAACACCTAAATATGCAGGTCCAAAAAAATGGTTTGTTTGTTTTTTTTAACTGCCACATTCACTCCAAAGCCCATTCATCTCCTTCAGCATCCCAAACATTAAGCACATGTTCTGCTTAGCTATGTAATAAAGTGGCAAACATGCTGCACCACTGACATCACAGGACAGTTGCCTATAAAACTAGACTTCTGACGCTGGGCTCCAGCTTCACTTTTCTCACAGGTCATCATGTTCATCCGGGAGGGCAGTTGTCTGAGCAACCTCTAGATCGTGCTCGTACTGCGCTGCCAACACTGGGTCCGTGACCCCCTCTGCTGGGGCGAGAGCAGGCATGGCGACGAACTCCGAGTTAGGGTCTCCGATTGGTTTTCTAGCAAGCCAGAGGAAGGGCTTTTCAAAATTGTAGTTACTTTTGGCAGAGATGTCATAGTACTGAAGATTCTTCTTTTGGTGGAAGACAATCGACTTTGCCTTAACCTTTCTGTCCTTAATATCCACTTTGTTGCCACACAACACGATGGGGATGTTCTCACACACTCGTACCAGATCTCTATGCCAGTTAGGCACGTTCTTGTAAGTAACCCTCGATGTTACATCAAACATTATGATGGTACACTGAGCTTGGATGTAATAGCCATCTCTCAGTCCACCAAATTTCTCCAGCTGTATCCCATACGTTGAACTTAATGGGTCCCCTGTTGGTATGCAACACAAGGGGATGGACCTCAACGCCCAAGGTGACTACATACTTCTTCTCAAATTCACCAGTCAGATGGCGTTTCACAAATGTAGTTTTCCCAGTACCGCCGTCACCAACCAATACGAGCTTGAACTGCACTTGGGGCTCTCCTTGCGCAGCCATCGCGATGCTGCTTCCAGAAGCGTCTCCGCGCCCGTCTGACTCAAGACATTCTCTTTACAACCTCTTCCTCTCACTTCTTTCAAAGCCCGGATGTGGGTTTCTGTTTTTTGATAGGTATCTCACTTCCTTTTTAAAATTTTTATTGGCGTATAGATGAGTTACAATGTTGTGTTAGTTTCAGGTGTACAGCAAAGCAGTTATACATATACATATATCCACTTTTAAAATTTTTTTTTAGAATCTTTTCCCATATAGGCCATTACAGAGTATTGAGTTCCCTGTGCTATACAGCAGGTTCTTATTAGTTATCTATTTTATATATAGTAGTGTGTATATGTCAATCCCAGTCTCCCAATTTATCCCTCCCCCCACCCCGATCCCCTGGTAACCATAAGTTTGTTTCCTACATCTGGATGTGTTTTCTTAAAGAGACTTCTAGAAAGCAAAATCCAGGGAGCCCTGCAAGCTGCATTTCCCCTTCTCCATCCTCCAGACACACTCAGAGCTACCACCTGTTAGCCCGAGACAATAAGATCTGAGCCTGCTGGAAGTGAGGAAAGAGAAGTGAGGAAAGAGAACACACAAGGAGGCGAAAATACTCCATGGACTAGTATCTTCACATACTGTTCCCTCCCAAAGCTTCGCCTCATGGCCCTGCGGATCTAGATGTGACAGAGGCAAGTTTTCCAGCAGGAACACCAGAGGCAGCATGTGACCAAGAGACAGCCCGCCCCGGCCCTCGCCTTGTTACACTCCCCAAGTGGTGCAGGATGAAATGCCAGATCAGCCTGTGGGAAACAGAAAGGAAAGCTGTGTCCCAGGCTCTGGCCGGTGGGCAGGGCACCTACACGGAGCATTGCCCTGAGGGTGGCAGCATTTGGCAATGAAGGATGTTTAGACGGTGGAAATCCTAGACTCCCAGGCAAAGGGAGAATCCATCTGGTGACATCTCCTGGTATCAGGCTCTGGTGGACCAAATCTCGACTGGTAATTTCATAAGTGCACATGTTTCTCTGGGGTCCAAAGAGGGGCTGACTGCAGCCCCTGGAATGTGGGCTGTGAGGGTGAAACTTCTGAGAATCACAGGACAAGCAGCCTTCGTATTTCTTTCCCCAGGGCAGCCTCTAGAGAGAACAGGCAAATAGAATGAGCAGTTCCCAGCTCTTCAGGGCCCGTGTTCTGCCAGACAGTGTGCCATGCATCTTCTGTGCATTATACAGTTTAGCCCTCATAACAAACCTGCAAGGTCAATAAATGCCCATTTTAAAGCCCAGGCAGTTGAGCCGCAAGAGGTTAAGATAAGCTGCCCCATTCACACACTCCCTAAGCGGTAGAGTCAGGGTCAATCAGAAAAGAAAGCTCAGGCAGCAGAGTCGTCAGGGTTCAGCCCAACAGATCCTGGCCACCACTGCTCTGGTCCTGCACTCTCTAGAACAGGTTTCCTTCACATGGGGATCCCCAAAATATCTGTAGGCTGGCGGTGGAAAGTCACATGGCTCAGAGGCGGCATGAATGTGCATATGGGTGAATCTGTTTAGATTAGTTGGCAAAGAGTCCAAGTGAAGTGAGGAGTTGGGATTACTTTGATCTTGGTGGCTGCAGGATAACCTAGACTCATACCCTTGGTTCGCCAAAGGTGGTTATGCTTGTTTGCACTCACTATGGCTGCCTGAGAGGCTCCCACTCTAGCTCTCCACTGTTTTAGGTCTCTTTAACACATGCATAGGAAGAATTACTCATTTCCTCCTTTTGGTCCAATAGGTTAGATTCCAACTGCTTCTAATTTACCCCATTGTGTTCAAGTGTGTTGTCACCGAACATTCCACCCAACCACCATAAGCATTTATTCTTGTTTCTTCAATACCAAAGTAAGTCTAGCACATAGTGGGTCTTTGGTATTTGAGAGGAAAAAGAGAGAAACCTTTGCACTGTCCTGGCCACAGAGATATAAGGGTTTGGTTCTAGAATGTGTTCTTACAAATCAACCAAGGCCTAGCCAGCTCCAAAAGCAGAAGCATCTCTGACCTGCCCCCTAGTGCTTGCACTGAAGGATAAATGCTGACGCTGTTGAGATCAGATGTCCCATGGGACAGAAGGTCAAGGATACAGTCATGTGAGCTGGGTCTGAGGCAGTCCCTGGGGGGTGGGGGAGGCCCAGGTGAGTTGTGGATCTGCACTGCAGATAAGTAAGGTTCATTTAAAGGGGCCTCCACCAGTGAAGATGACAACAGAAAATCTCCATTGCTGCTCTTCTCCTTGGGCTTCCAAAGGAACGCCCGATGAAACCATTACCAGGAAAATTACTTCCCTTAAAACCTCTGCTCCTATCTGGCTCGACGTCCCTTCCCAATCTGGTTCTTTACACAACCCCCCACCTAAACCCTCTTCCTGCCCCACCAGACTCAGTGGTGACTGTTCCTACAGAATCCCAGTTGATGATCTCACTTGGGCATGGCTCTGTACTTGTCAAATCTGGAGGCGCTCACATCCTCCATTTCCCCCTTGGGCCTTGCACCCCCACACCAGCCTTTGCTGGGACTGCTTTGCCACATGCTGTGAGGAGACCTCCTGTGGCTCATTGGCGCCAGACTGGAGGTAGGAGATGGGGGAAGATCTTGCCACTGAACCAGGGAAAGCAAGAGTGCTGTGGTTCTGGTAGACCTATTTGAGACTTGCGATGTGTTCTCTCAGAAGCAGTGCCAATTAGGTTCTAGAATGCTGTTAGCACAGCACTCTTTTTGCTATGTGATGAGTGCTGCTGGCTGTGGTGGGCTGACCTAACATTTCCTACGGGAAAATGCATTCTGAGTTCCCAAGGATGTCTTAGAAATGAACTTTTGAATCTACAACGTGTTTCTCAAATTTCTCCCAAGGAGCTTATGATTTTTCTCTGTCATGATGCTGAGCTAGTTCTGGTTTCGTGTTCAGTATAAACCAACACCCAATGCCCAATCTCAGGCTCTTAGAAGTGAGTGATGCCGGGAAGAGAAAAAGTTTCCCTGAAAACACCTTCCCAGAAAGCAACACAGAAGCTGGACTCTTCCTTTGGAACAAAAACTCAGAACATTCTGACCTTGGATTGGATTCCTATTTTGAACACTCAGGAGGAGGGAAGTGAGATAAGGAATTGTGGGGCAGCCCAATTGCAGTGGCTGTGAACCAAGTCCCAGGTTCCAGTAAAGTTACTTTACTTCCTCCTCTGACATCTGCCCTTTCATTTCATGTCCTTGTCAAGATGATATTATGAGAACATGTGTCTAATATGATCTTAGGAACAATGATTTTGAAAATATCTCTTTATTGAAGCCTTGTCCTTGACACTTCCTGGTTGGATCTAAGTTATATGTTCTCTTCTGAATGAAAGAGATGTGATCACCAGTTTCCTTAAATGGACTCGACCCTGGCAAACTTGGCTTAAGATGTTGGGTAAGTTCTGAGGAAGGATTAGACTCAGTTCATAATTTCAGACAACGTGCTCCACACTCTTCTCCACATCACCACCTTGAAATGTTACTAAATGAGCAGCCAAAAAAATCCCTGTCTTTCCTTTCTGGCTCTATGGTTTCCTTCTGCTTGCTGACTTTGCAGGCAGCCTGAGCAATTCCACTGTTTGTCTGAGCCTCTTGAAGTAAACTGGCTGTCTGCTTAGCACTCTGAACTTTAGAAGGACAGGGTTTTTGAAATTCAAGGGAGCACAAGAAGGACTGTACTATTATTTTATTAATCTGCCAGTGTTGCTGTCAGAATGGCCAACATTAAAAAGTCCACAAATAACAAATGCTGGAGAGGGTGTGGAGAGAAGGGAACCCTCCCACACTGCTGGTGGGAATGGAAACTGGTGCAGCCACATGGAGAATAGTATGGAAGTTCCTCAAAAAACTACAAATAGAGTTACCATACAATCCAGCAATCCCACTCCTGGGCATATATCTGGACAAAACCCTAATTCAAAAAGATACATGCACCCCTATGTTCACAGCACTATTTAAAATAGCCAAGACATGGAAACAACCTAAATGTCCATCAACATAGAAATGGATAAAGAAGATGTGATATATATAATATATATTATATACACACACACACACACACACACACACACACACACACAAAATGAAATATTACTCAGCCATAAAAAAGAGCGAAATAATGCCATTTGCAGCAACATGGATGCACCTAGAGATTATCATACTAAGCAAAATCAGAAAGAGAAAGACAAGTACCATATGATACCACTTATATGTGGAATCTAAAATATGACATAAATGAACTTATTTACAAAGCAGAAACAGACTCACAGACATAGAGAACAGACTTGTGATTGTCAAGGGGGAGGGGAATGGGGGAGGGAAGGATTGGAAGTTTGGGATTAACAGATGCAAACTATTACATACAAGGTGGATAAACAACAAGGTCCTACTGTATAGCACAAGGAACTATACTCAATATCCTGTGATAAACCATAATGGAAAAGAATATAAAAAAAAAGAATGTATATATACATATGTATAACTGAATCACTTTGCTATACAGCTGAAGTTAACACAACATTGTAAATCAACTATAATTCAATAAAAGTAAAAAAAAATGCCAGTATTGTTTCTCTTGTATCCTTTTTTGTTTGTTTGTTTGTTTTTTGCGGTACGCGGGCCTCTCACTGTTGTGGCCTCTCCCGTTGCGGAGCACAGGCTCCGGACGCACAGGCTCAGCGGCCATGGCTCATGGGCCCAGCCGCTCCACGGCATGTGGGATCTTCCCGGACCGGGGCATGAACCCACGTCCCCTGCATCGGCAGGCGGACTCTCAACCACTGCGCCACCAGGGAAGCCCTCTCTTGTAACTTTGAAATGGATTTTCATCGTCTAAGAGAATTCACAGGCAAAGAATATCCTTCCCTCTCATTTTTGTCTTAAGGTCTCTACTTAAGTCTTGGAATAGTGAAGCTTGAACACAGGAAAAACAAACCAAATCAAAACAAAAACCGCGAAACACCCAAAGAGGCTGCCTGTTGACTCTGCTAAGCTCTGCTACATACATACCCTTCCACTGGCGGGACTGGGGTTGGAAAACTCTTCAGTGAAAGTCAGAAGTTGAAGCTCAGGGCTTCTATGAAAAGGCAGGCCTGTCTTTGACATTTTTGTTTCCCTCCAGAGATCTTTCACAGTATCTTTCATTGCAAGAATGACTCTGAATAACAGCTAATAATTACCACAATGGACATTTAATATTTATCATGCTAAGTTCTTAATAACCTTTAATAGGAATTAATCATGTAAACTTATTAAGAATCGCAGCAAATTCGTGAGGCACCATTTCCTAGGGTAATTTATAAAACCACAGAGACAATGAAATTTCAACAAATCATTCCTTGAAGTGAAGGTAATTTAAAAATGAATATAATCAAATTTGGTGTCTGACTGACTTCAATGGAATATTAATGCAAGTTCCTTGATGCTATTTGTTAAGGCACGGAAAGGAATAACTTGAGGTTTTGACTGTTAACAATAAAGTAATTTTACTCAAATATTCACGATTCTGAAAGGCTAGCAAAGTCTCAATGGACCTATGGTGTGGGATACTGAAGGCAGAAGAGCATTCTCAGTGGGCGTGAATTTTGTTTTGTTTCTTTGCTGTCTACCTATGTACTAGGACAGTGATTGAATTTAAAGAAAAGGTGGGATACATGTAAGTTCACACACAAGAATTGCTCGATCATATACTAGGAAATTTGAACTGATGCTTTTTCTAATTCGTAAGCTCGCTGATTAAGAAAAACCCTCGAATTAAGAAATTCTCTTTTTCACTTTGAATGCCACCCTCCTGCTCTCCTTCTGCACACAGCTCCAGGACCTTCAGATGCAGGAATGCTCCACGATGAATATAGTTATAAATATAGAGATGTATGTATAGAGCTCTCTAATCCTCTTATTGAGAGAAAAGTTCCCTCACACCTCAAATTCCTGGGTTTAAATCAAATGTCAGCTCTCCAGCTCCTCCACAGGTGATGACTACGGGTTCCCATAGCCAGCTGGTCCTGCCCACTGTCCAGGAGAGGAATGTAGATTCTGTTTCCTGAGTAAATAGGTTTTCTTTAGATACCAATATCTAGATATCTGCTGAACCTGATGCAGAGGCTTTTTCTTAATACCATTTTTATGGAGGTTCCTCAAAAAACTAAAAATAGAGTTACCATATGATCCAGCAATCCCACTCCTGGGCATAGATCTGGACAAAACTATAATTCAAAAAGATACCTGCACCCCTAGGTTCAAAGCACTATTTACAACAGCCAGGACATGGAAGCAACCTAAATGTCCATCAACAGATGAATGGATAAAGAAGATGTGGTATGTGTGTATGTGTGTGTATGTGTATATATATACATATATACACACACGCACACACACACAATAGAACACTACTCAGTCATAAAAAATAATGAAATAATGCCATTTGCAGCAACATGGATGGACCTAGAGATTATCATGCTAAGTGACGTAAGTCAGACAAAGACAAATACTGTATGATATCACTTATATGTAGAATCTAAAATATGAAACAAATGAACTTATCTACAAAACAGAAACAGACTCGCAGATAGAACAGATTTGTGGTTGCCAAGGGGGAGAGGGGTGGGGAGGGATGGATTGGAAGTTTGGGGTCAGCAGATGCAAACTGGCATATATAGAACAGATAAACAACAAGGTCCTACTGTATAGCACAGGGAACTATATTCAATATCCTGGGATAAACCATAATGGAAAAGAATATGAAAAAGAATGTATGTATATGTATAACTGAATCACTCTGCTGTACAAGCAGAAATTAATACAACATTGTGAGTCAACTATACTTCAATAAAATAAAAATTTAAAAAATGTTAATAGTTCCTTTTTTCTTTTAACTGTGTATTACCACAAGTAATACATGTAAGGTTGCCAGATAAAATAGAAGATATCTAGTTAAATTTGAATTTCAGATAAGAAATGAATCATTTTTGGTATAAATTATGTCCCATGCGATCTTTGGGACATATTTACACTAAAAAATTACTCATTGTTTATCTGAAATTCAAATTTAACTGGACATCCTCTATTTTTATTTGCTAAGTCTGGCAACGCTTCGTTCGTGCTTTGCATAAATGCAAAAAGAAAGAAACATAAATCACCAGAATTCTCACATTCTTGATTCTTTTCCTAATCCCTTAATATAATTGGAACTAATTAGGGTCCTTCCCAACCAAATTATTATAAATTAAAATGTTTTAAAAGTTACGTATTCTCAATAAATAGTATCAGCATCCTTAACCCCCTTTGGTTTTTCTTTCTTCTCCAGGAGTCATCTTGTTAAGAAAAATAAAGATGGATGAATCCCAGAGTAAAGCCAGAAATACCACTAGTCAGGCTGTTAAGAGTCTGCTAAAATACTGACAAAGAAAACCTAGGTTACAGATAACACAGTGTCTCATCTTTGGCAGCAAGAGAAGGGTGAGGGTGGCACTCCCTCACTGAAGGACACGTGTGTGTTGGTGTGTGTCTCCGTCCTTCTATCTGTCTGATTATAATCGACAGAATGGAAAAAGAAAAATATACCGCAGCCCCCAAATTTGAGCAAATTGCCCTCATTTCCTTCTTTTTTCTGTTGGTTGATCGAAGCAGGTTATCTATCCATTTTGCTAAGATAAAACGGGAGAATGGGCATCGACTTTGCAAAGGATTTTTAAGCTGTTGCTGACACCAGGACACGCATATGAGTGGTGGATTGTGTGTGTGTGTGTGTGTGTGTGTGTGTGGGCATGAATGTGTATAAGTGTAAGTGGGCAAGCAGGAGTGCATGCCTGGGCGTGAGTATGTGCGCACGCGTGGGCGTGTGGCGTTTGTGCCGGGGCGGGCGGGCAGAGAACAACTTGCAGGGTAAAGATGGCCCCCTGAGACAGCAAGACCTGACGCGGAGGGAGCACCTCTCCTGGCCTGTCTGGGTGGTGCCTGGGCACATCAAGATAGCAACAGTGATTTAATCACTACTTTAATGCAATGTGTAATTGTTTTTAAGGAAGAAATACTGGTCAAGGAGTAGATTTCTAGGCAAGTGCTAAAGGCACCTCTCTCCTCCGCTGCTCCTATCCCAAGGATGCGTCAAGGGCAAGGGTGTTGCGTGAGATCCCATTGCTGGGGGGAAGTTGAGGGCCTCAGCCCACAGAGGTGTGGTCTCTCTATGGCCCCTGGACTTTGACTCCCTTGGACTTCCCATTCCTATTTGAAGTGTTTGCTTTGCCCTGGGCCTTGGGGACACTCTTCCATTGATTCTCTTCTGGACTGTAGCTTAATAAAAGGAGCCCTCCTCTGCTTTCTGTGCTGTGTCATATCTGAAGAATAACCGGAAGGTTGTGAACTTTCTTTCAAAGTGTCACTGGGATAGGAGAGCTCCTATGACTCAACTACTGAACTCTTGTTTTCCATCTGCCTGACAACCTCAAGGGCATGCCTGATGAAAGGGATGCTCTTCCTGTCTGGACAGGGATTCCAAAGAAGATTCCTTCTGGGTGGATGTCCTCAACTCTTCACACTGGTCAGGGTCGGGAGAATGCGTCCCAAACAAGTTGTTGGAGAGAAAACAATGGAAATCTCAGTAGCCCTCAAGGAGCTCATGTGGTAGCAAAAACAGAGAGGAAACCATAACGATATGAGAAGCATATGAGAGACTATGGCCACAGGGATGGAAGAAGGGTCTGTGTGTGTCTGTGTGTGGCGTGAGATGGAGATCATTTCAGGTAGGCTGGAACAGGTGGTGTTTAAATCGAGCTTTGAAGATCCCTAAGAGTCAGCTCAATAGGACAATTATGCTCGGAACGGCACTGGCGACACACAGAGATGGGGAGATGGCTGCACACTCCAGGGGCTGCAGGGCAATGTGTCCGGATTCTGGAGCTGCGGGAGAGATACATAAACAGGACTCTGGTGAGGGGGTGGGGCCAACATGAGGAGGCTGGTGAGCTTTGCTAAAGCGCTTGGGTTTATACTGAGGACCACAGCGAGACACTGAAGAATTTTAGGAGAGTGTTATAACTGGACTTCGCCTTTAGAAAGATGTTGTTGGCAACAGCATAGGGAAGCGGCTAGAGGGGGCATAAAAGGAGGCAAGAGGATCAATTAGAGGAAAGAATTAAGGCAGTGGTGCTTGGGGCAGATACAGACACGTCTGTGAACAGAATTTAGGAGTAAGTGATGGGGTGGGGCAGTGCATGACAGTTTCTGGTGTGTGTCGCTGGATGGATGGTGATGTCATTCATTAAGAAAGAGAAAACAGGAGGCAGGACAGACTTTGAGGTAGGTTTTGCTATCCTGAGTTGGAGGCCTGTATGACATTCAGATAAGGTCTCGAACTCAGAAGAGAGGTTAGCTACATTGATAGGTTTGAAAATCCTCAGTATTTAAATGTTACATTTAAAGGACCTATCTGGGCTGTTGAGGACTCTCTATAATAGGCAGGAACAGGTTTCAGTACGTTAGTATTATTATTATTATTATTTTTGCAGTACACGGGCCTCTCACTGTCGTGGCCTCCCCCGTTATGGAGCACAGGCTCTGGACGTGCAGGCTCAGTAGTTGTGGCTCACGGGCCCAGGCGCTCCGCGGCATGTGGGATCTTCCCGGACTGGGGCACGAACCCGTGTCCCCTGCATCAGCAGGCGGACTCTCAACCACTGTGCCACCAGGGAAGCCCCAGTACGTTATTTTAATATTCGCTTATGTAGTGCTTTACAGATATTCATAGATACCTATCTTTTAGAGAAAATTAAAGATTTTCATTTCAAACATCTCATGGTGGTCACCACAGTTCTGAAAGATGAGAAAGGCACCATTTGTCTAATTTGATAGAGGAGGAAACCGAGGCTCAGATTAAATGCCTTTCCTGAGGTTACACAGCTAGTCAGTTGGCAGGGTTTCCTGCCTTTGAATCCAGGACTCTTTCCTGCACTCTCCGGGGCCTCTCCCATTGCAGTGGAGGCCAGCACCGCTCACCACATCCTGCTTCCTGCAGCAGGCAAATGTGGATTTCTTAAGAGCTTTAAAACCCAAAGGTACAATACCCACACGAAGATTATACCACAGCGCTCCTGGCACGCAGGGCATGATCCTAGAAGTCCTTATTTTGTTGCTAAATGTATTCTTTGTACATGCTTATTGTGTGGAGTACAGTATAAAAAGAGTAGGGTTACATCAAGGACCAGAAACTCCAGTTTATCTGCATCCTTCTGCTAATCTCTCTCTTTCAGTGCCATGGAAGGGAGAAGCTCAGGTTGGCACAGGGTTGAGATAAAGCTGTGCTGTCTTCAGCACAATGCCTCTCCCACCACAGCTCTTCTGGGAGGGTTGCACCCATGGGAAATGGGTTGTACAGGAGAAGTATTAAAAGAGCCTGTGAGTGCTTCGTCAATTCCCTATCCCATTTCCTACACTGAGAAACGAATGGTTCATGCCGGTTCTGAGCCCTTACCATTGCTGTCCTTGCCCACGAGTGAGGCCACAGACCTTCTACAAAAGCTCCTTAGGGAATCTCTTTAGCGTCTGCCTCCCCCCACTTCCGAGCTCAGGTGTTCTGACTTTCTCAGGCCCCACGTCCCTCTCCATGCCTGGCCTTCCTGGAGTGATGCATTGGCTTGGATGCTCTGCTAGGCCAGCCTTTCAACCACTCTTCACCTGTGCTCTCTAGCCTTAGGCAAATCAACCTCAGATTCCTGGAAAGGATGCCAAATCCAGCAACCTTGGTTTCAACAGTAAAAGGGAGGTGAAGACAATCCTGGGAACTCAGGGAGGGAGTGGATCTCAGGTTCCATGACAGAATTTTTGTTTTCGTAAGTCTCAGCATGTAGTCAGATCATTAAATGATACTTTTCATTCTCACCATGGTTTACGTCCTCATTATGTCCTATCACTGAATGTTTTGGTTATTTATAAATTTCTGCTTATAGGTGATATACAAATACATGCATCCATACTGCCTTTATTCCACTGAGTTATTATTAATAGTTGATCTCAATTGGTGTGTCAGGAGCCTAGGGATTCGTCATCATTCCTCTCCACTAAGATCCTTCCCAACGCCAAATCCACTAATACCTCTATCCTGTTTCTCACCTTTGTTTTTGTTCCACGACCATAATTCAATTCCTTACTATCTTCCTTGGGACTGTTTGTAACATCTACAAAGACTTAAAAGTCCCCACATCAAAAATGATCAGTCTTGGTAACTCAGGAAATCCATAACTAAACCACCAGGAGAGCTCAGAACTAAAGACCACCATCTCCGACAAATATAATCCCTGTCTAGTTGACTGTTCTTCAAAAAGCAGCAAATAGCTGTTTTCTCCCCCCAGAGGTTGCCCTCCTGGCCAGCGCCATGGGCCCGCGACTAAGCAGAGTCAAGTACTTGCGAATATTTTCTTTTGTTTTTATGGTTTTACCGCTTCTCTGGTTTTCACTGTATGTCACCAAAAGATAATTTTAGAAATATTTAGTGCACAAATAATTAAAAAAATAAATATAGCTACATTTATACAACAAACCTTGTGATACCGCAGGACAGGCCCACTAAACCTCCATAACGATTAAGAGTCTTAAAATGTGTAGCAATGAAGCAGCTCATCTTATCAAGAACACTTCAGCCTCTTACTTCAGAAGCACTGGCCTGAATACGTGCAAATTGTTTAAGAGGAAAAGTCCCGAGGTCGTTAGTTGGGATCTCTATACATTACTTGGAAAGAAGCATCATAAAGATATGCCTCCTTGATCTATCACTGAATATTTTGACTCTTAATTAGTAAACCATGGGAAGAAAGCACTCAGGTGTAAGAGTGCTAAGACATACTCTGGGGTGACGATGGACTGTCTGCCTGTTAACAGATACCATTATTAGCGGAAGCGGATGATTGATGAGAAACACTGAGCCAGAGGTAAAGACAACTTTTCAAAGAAGTTGTACCAAACCCCAGGCAGCTACATTCAGTGCTCACAGGGCCACTGTGGTCAGATGCTGCATGTGTCTGCAAGAGCGTAATGGCATTTGATAGATGCTGTAAGGTTTTTAGCACAAGTAGCATGGCTGATAAGGGGACCTATCCTTAATATCTCTTTAAAAAATGTATTAATGGCTGAATTTAAACTGTCTCTACTTCCAGCGACCTAATGGTGTTGAGGTGACGTACGCTCACCTGAGAAGTACTTTGCTATCCTAAAGGAAGATGTTACACCTTTCTAAAAATCGCACGTCAAAGACATGTTTCTACAATATGTTGTATCAGAGAAAGGTAAAAATCGGCTGTACAGAGTTCAAATGAAATAAAACCAGAAAATAAATTAATTAACCATGTCCACTTTTTATGACTGGATAAAATAAAAAGGGTACTTAACTCATCTTCCAGACTGTTCAGGAACATAATATGTAAGTATTCTCAACACAAATACAACAAAATCTACAAATACAGACTATTGGTGTAGTGCAAAGAGACCTGTGGCAAAGTCATATTCTTTTGCAACTAACTAAGAAAGAAAATAGGGAAATGTGACTCCACTAGGGCTAGTAGCTGCTGATATGGCCTATTTTCATATTTATTTGCTCCTGAATGGCACTGACCTTTTGATATACTGAAAATAGATTTTCTCCTTGACAAGAAAAATCTTCCAAAATAAATGTTACCTTATTTTAAAAGAAAAAAAAGTATTTTAAAAACCCCAGTAAATTGCATGTAAATCAATGAAGTTGGAACATTCCCTCACACCATACACAAGAATAAACTCAAAATGGCTTAAAGACTTAAATATAAGACATGATTCCATAAAACTCCTGGAAGAGAACATAGGCAAAATATTCTTTGACATAAATTGTACCAAAGTTTTCTTAGGTCAGTCTTCCAAGGCAATAGAAATAAAAGCAAATATAAACAGATTGGACCTAATCAAACTCATAAGCTTTTGAACAGTGAAGGAAACCAAAAACAACATGAAACGACAACCTACAGAATGGGAAAAAGTATTTGCAAACTATGTGACTGATAAGGGCTTAATTTTCAAAATATACACATAGCTCATACAGCTCAATATCAGAAAAACAAACAACCCAATCAAAAAATAGGCAGAAGACCTAAACAGAAATTTTTCCAAGGAACACAATACAGATGGCCAAGAGGCACATGAAAAGATGTTCAGCATCACTAATAATTAGAGAAATGCAAATCAAAACTACAATGAGATATCACCTCACACCAGTCAGAATGGCTATCAGAAAGTCTACAAACAACAAATGCTGGAGAAAGTGTGGAGAAAAGGGAACCCTCTTGCACTGTTGGTGGGAATGTAAATTGATACAGTCACTGTGGAGAACCATAGGAGGTTCCTTAAAAAACTAAAAATAGAGCTACCACATGATCCGGCAATCCCACTCCTGGGCATATATCCAGAGAAAACTCTAATCTGAAAAGACACATGCAGTCCAATGTGTACTGCGGCATTATTTGCAATAGCCAAACATGGAAGAAACCTAAGTGTCCATTGACAGATGAATGGATAAAGAAGATGTGTTGTATGTGAATATATATATGTATATATATACACAATGGAATAGTACTCAGCCATAAAAAAGAATGAAATAATGTCATTTGCAGCAACGTGGATGGACCTAGAGATTATCATACTAAGTGAAGTAAGTCAGACAAAGACAAATATCATATGATATCACTTATATGTGGAATCTAAAAAAATGATATAAATGAACTTATTTACAAAACAGAAATAGACTCACAGACATAGAAAACAAACTTATGGTTAACAAAGGGGAAAGGGCAGGAGGCATAAATTAGGAGTCTGGGATTAACAGATACAGAATACTATATATAAAATAGATAAACAAGGACCTACTATATAACAGTATATATATATATATATTTTTCCACTGAGTGTGTGTGTGTGTGTGTGTATATATATATATATATATACACGTATATATATATTTTTTCACTGAATCATTTTGCCATACACCTGAATAAGCCTGTCCGTAAAGGGGAACAGACTTAGGAACTTCAGCCATAGGAGAACACCCTAAGTTCCAGGACTCCACTGAGGAAGCAGAGGCAAAGACAAAGAAGTGGAGGGAGAGTGGTCTCCTGCGAAGCAGATGTGGATTTGAACTATGGCTTGGCTGTGTGGCTTTGGTCAGTTAAGGGGTCCTTGGGGCCCTCGCCTGATAAGTGAGATAAGTGTGTCAGTGAGGGATTCTGTTTGGCTCCAATTATCAAAACGACAGTGGCTGAAACACAGAGGTCAGGGGAAGCAGCCCAGGGCCGGTAGAGGGGCTCTGGCTTTCTGCCTTGCTGTCCTTAGCTGGGCCTCTCTTCATCAAGATGCTAACTTGCCTGCTCTACCTCCAAACATGGTGCCTTTAAGAAAGAAGGGGGAAGGTGCAGGGAGAGAGGCCCAGGCTGCTGAATTCAAAGAGGGTTTCCCAGGAACCCACTGTCAACCACCCCTTACACTGCATTGGACAGAAGTACATCCCATGGCCACCCTGAGCTACAGGGAAGACTGAAAATATAGTGTGTGTGGTTAGCTTGGACAGACTGTTTCCCCAAAACCAAATTAAGTTTCTATTAGTGAGAAGAGGAGCTAAGAACCACATATCAGTGCCTTGCCACGGCGAGAGTAACGCGCTCCCTTGAGGACATGGAAACAAGACAGCACAGAACCCAGAAGCCTCTGACTTCTGTTCTACCACCTGGGTTACTCTGTAACTCGATTTTCTCCTGTATTTCACCATTACTTCTATATCTCGACTTTATACACTGAATGACCTGGCCATATCACCGTTTCAAATCCTGTCGCATTTCCCATAAAGGATGGTGACGCAATTCATGTTTGAAATTCTCCAAGTGAAGGGTGTTTGGGTGGTATCAAGGACCATTACGGAGCTTCTGTGTTACTTTACAGATTCGTGTTTCTCTTTAAGGAGTTTGTGTTAAGTAATGAGGAAACAGCTAAATCATCAATCAGGACAGAATACTGCTTAGCTGTAGTGCTTAGGTGCTAGCCAGCCCGGCCTGGGGTGACATGGCTCAGGGACTCCGGTATTTTCCCACTGACAGCTGAACCTGGAAGTAGATGAATTCCACCAGCTCTTAGCTCTGTGCCGGCTGCGGGAGGCCATAAGCCCTGATGAGAAAGTATCAGCAGCTTAGGCACCATTATTCCTCCTTCTTCCTGGCTCTCCCTTCTACCCTGATGCTCCATCCTTTAGCCTTGAATAACGAAGTTGCCAGATCAGGTACCCCAGAAAAATCTGAGGATGTTTCAGAAGCACGGGAAGTTAAAGGAGGGAAGATGATCACGCTCAGGGTCTCTGCAAAGCTGGAGGAGGCTTGTCGGAAACCACAGTGCTTGACTTCACAGTGACCTCTGCCTGAGAGCCTGCAATAAGGGAAAAACTTGTCTGAACCACAGTCATCCGCCCCCTTCAAATTGTATCGTGTTATTTTTAGTTTAACCATAGTCTTTGAGGCAATGGTTTCCCAAAGTTATTTCTAGCTCTAACTGATAGTGTTTATGGTTGGAAAAATCAGACCTCGTCTATCCTCGCTGATTTTCCTTCAGATATCATTATGGGATTAACAGCGAATGCCTCTAAAAAGATTACACCTACCAGAGAGAGAAGGCAAAAAAAGGAAAGCATGAATCACACCCCATGCCTATTCCAGACGCTCTCCTCTGGGAAGTTTTCATTCTCACTTAGAATGCAGCAGTCTGACTCCTGTATTCTACGAAGAAAATCAGTTTTTAATATGAAGTTAATCAGAATTTGAAAACTGAAAGGAGTATATTTTCACACAAGGTCAACTTTGACTAGGTACTAACATCAAATAAGCCCTTAGGAAAATATGTTCTGTCCATAGTTTACACGGAAGCCTGAGCACGCTGTGAACAACAAAAGCAAAGTGGAAGACAGTCTGCTGGAGGATCTTTTCTGAGCTCCTCCTGTGTTCATTCACTCACAGTAATTCACTCCATGAAACTTCCTGAGTGTCCAGCCCGTAAGGCGACAATCGCTGTTGCTGGTTCTTCTGCAGCTCAGAGGTGGAACGTGGAGGCCCTCAGGGGTGCAATGTCCCCTTTCATCGCTAGAGTGGCTCGAGAAGAGGGTGGTGGCTGGCATGCTGGCCTGCGGTCACAACCGCCACTGAGCGGACTCTGGGTCTCTTGATGAATGGGTTCAGGGAATCGTTGCCATGGAGCTTTGTTCCAGTGTAAATTCCGAGTCAGCGTGATATTGTGCCTTCTTTCTGAAGACAACTGCTGGATTCCATGAAGCTCAAAGTGGGAAAACTGTAGAAAACCACTCTTGGTTCTTAGCTCCAAACTTTCACATCTAATTGTCGACACCGTTTTTGTCAAGTGACTTTTACGTCACTTCAAGAATGTTTGGCCCTTAGACCAACAAAACAAAGTCTCCCTTTTATTTCATGAAAAAATACAGCATGAAGAGTAGGAGTGTTTTTTGTTCTTGGGAATCGTTTTGCTTAATATTTTTGAGTTGGCGGCATTATTGATTTGTCCATCCATGACTTAGATGTAAGCGTTTTTAGCTTAAATAGTTTAACTTTGGAAATGGGCATCACATGATATAAGCTCATACCCAAGCTGACTGAATTTATGAAACTAGCTATAGCACAAGGGTTGGCGAACTACAGCCGTGGGCCGAATCTAGCATGTTCCCTGTTTTTGTGCAGCTTACAAGCTAAGCATGGTTTTTACTTTGAAAACAATGTGCAGGACATTCATTAAGGATTGCTGTTGGGCTGCCAAAAGGATGCGAAGGAAGTGGGACCGAGCAGAGGGAGAAATTGAACTGTAATGCCATCCTCTGCTGACGCCCTGGGGAGCTCTGGAGATGGCATTACCTTTCACAGTTTTCTGGAGTTGGGATGCATTGCTGTAAGTGTGGGCTGACCCTGGAAGGAGGTATAACTTTGACCAGGGCAGCCTTCTTAACGAAGGCAATCCTCAAAGAGGGATGATGACTCAAGATCATCTTCTGTGAGCCCGCCCAGCAGCTGGGGACCAGTCCCTCTCTCCTGAGGAGGTTCCAGACTGGCCCAGGGCCTTCCTGAAGTCAGCCCAGCACACTTCCCGTGCCTTTTTCCTAGCTCTGCCCTGGAGCTCCCTGGCTTCACGACATGGGGTAGCACAGAGAGAAAGACCTAAGGAAGAAAGCATCTAAGACAGAAGGAAAGGACATTTCTCTAGAGCTAGAGCTGAATATAAGCTAGATCCTGTCTAGAGCCAGAGCACCCAGGTCTGCTGAGCAGAGGACCTCCCGAGAGAGAAAAAAGCGGCTTATATGTGGAAGCTAAAAAAAAAAAAAAAAAAAAAGATACAAATGAACTTATATACAAAACAGAAATAGACCCACAGGCATAGAAAATAAACTTATGCACAGGGAGATCAGCTCGGTGCTTTGTGACCACCTAGAGGGGTGGGATAGGGAGGGTGGGAGGGAGGGAGATGCAAGAGGGAGGGGATATGGGGATATATGTATACGTATAGCTGTTTCACTTTGTTATACAGCAGAAACTAACACACCATTGTAAAGCAGTTATACTCTAATAAAGATGTTAAAAAAATTAAAAATTAAAAAAAATAAACTTATGGCTGCCAAAGGGGCGTGGGGAGGGATATATTACGAGTCTGGGATTAACAGATACACACAACTGTATATAAAATAACCAACAAGGACCTCCTGTATAGCACAGGGAACTATATTCAGTATTTTGAAATAACCTATAAGGGAAAAGAATCTGAAAAAAGAATATATATGTGTGTGTGTGTGTGTATATATATATATATATGTATGTATACATAACTGAATCACTTTGCTGTACACCTGAAAATAAAACACAACATTGTAAATCAACTATACTTCAATAAAAAAATAAAATTAATTTCAAAAAGTGAAAAACCAAAAAAAAAGTGATTGTCAGTCTCAAGAGTGGAAGGGTCAATGAAAACAGACCCTCAGCGGGCACAGTGCAGGGCCTCGTACGCGTCCCTGGTCATGGTGAGGACTCCCTCTGCAGAGGAGCTCTGTTAATGCCTGACTTTGTAACCCACTGGGTACAGTAACGTCATAGCAAGGAAGGGGGAGTCTGGACTCCCTTTTAAAGCTGACCACCCTTTTCTCCCCATTGACACTAAATCTCTTTGATTAACCCTACGACTTCTACCCTAAATCTCTTCTGCTGATATAAGGACCTTTTCTCATGTGTTGGCAACGTTTTCCTCTCCTGCATAACTCACTTCAGAGTTCATCTCATCCGGTAAGTGGTCAAGATCAAGGTTACTCTCAAACTAATACTGGATTGATTGGCCTCACCTCCTACCCTCCCGGAGTTTGTGGGATATGTTTACAAAAGCAGAGAGAGAACCAACTCTGAGCACCTGCCTCTGTTATCTTGTTATCTTCAGGGATGGTGCTTTGTGTATAACAAGCAGTCAGTAAATACTGAACCAGTGCAACAAATACAAATCATAGAGAGATGAATGACTCACCAGCACTGCATGAAAAAAGTGATCCCCAGAGATCTCGGTTCACAACATGCTTCAACAACATCTAGTTACGTGTTGTGTTGCTGTTATTACTATTATTATTATTGATTTCTTTCATTCTTTTATCTTTTTAAAGTCTGGAGCACCCCTTTACTGGAACAGATGTCAACATCAATTTTATCTAGAAAACGGGTACTATAGTGCCTGTGTTGCTAGTTATCCTTTAGTATCGAAAATCTAACATTCCTACAGTAGTTTCTGATCGATCTAAGTTTTTGTAGGAGAAATGACTGCATCTGGGTGGATAAGGAGATTTAAAAAAAAAGAGGGTTGATTTGAAGCTGTTTATATTGGGTTGGCCAAAAAGTTCCGGTTTTTCCCTAAGATGTATGGAAAAGCCTGAATGAACTTTTTGGCCAAGGCAATACTTAGGGCTCCTCTGTAAAGGAAATTACTCCTCTTGCAGTGATGTAGACCCTTGGTGGAAAATGAAAGGTAAATGAAGCAGACCTTCAGGAAAATGTAGTGCAGACCAGCAAATTGAGTGCGTGAATTGAGATAAAGTCTCATTTCAAAAACACAACTGTTTCAAACACTTACTAAAATGGGATCAAAGTGCATAGGAAAAAAATAGTGAATTATTATTTGCCCTGTCTAATTTGAAAAGATGCAAAATAAATCAAAGTTTAAAGTTAATGCCTCAAAGCACATAAAATAGCATCTATTCCAATGTTCCCCTTTCCTTATAGTGATTATTTGCTGGATAATTCATCCTCTCCATCAAAGGAAAACCTCAGAGGTCAGAGCTGTGTATTCTTTATTTCTGCTTTCCCTGCAACAATAACAGTCCCTGGCACCCAGTGCTTCATAAGTGGAGGAATTTTCCCACATCGTATTCCCAGCAGCGAGTGTATCGGTCCCAAACTAAAGTTTTATTGGAAAAATTTTGATGGATTCACTTCACGTTAAAACACAGATGTAAATATAGTAAAAGTCATTCTTCTTTCCCTGTATAATGAGTCCATTATCTCAGGTTTTATAGATCTTTGGTACCCAAGGATCTCTTTGGTACCCAATATCTCATGAAATTTGTCCTCACAAAATTTTATATCAATAATTTACACCTTACTGTTAATCATTTGTTTTACCTTCTGAGACTAGGTGAGAAGAGACAGCATTTTCATTTTAAATCTTGCAAATGTTAAGACCAAAGCTCCTTTTCCCAACAAAAGCCAGCAAGAGTAGTAAGTAAATCTGGGGTGATTTTTCATATCATGCAGGTAACCACTTCCTGTGTTTTTGCAAAAGGTTGTCTTTAGATGTAGTAACGTCTATGCGCACAGGCAATGGTAAGTAAGTTGCTCGAAGACAGACTAGAAAAGTTAAGTGATGGAAAAAGTGAAAGAAATTTTTGGATATAGAGTTACAAGTTTGAACAGAACCTATCACTTACATTTACATATAAACTGTACTGTACTATCCATTTTAACATACATACTTGTCTTAAACCCAACCAATGACCCATTTTTGTTTTAAGAGGAAGACATCTGAATTTAGAGAGTTATGTGACTTTTGACTGGCCACATATACAATAAATTAAAAAATCAGTTTCAGCTGAAGTTTCACTTCAAAGCTCATGGTTTTAATTATTATGCAATCTCCCATTAAGAAACTTTGACGCTAATTAAAAATCTGGCCAAAAAGCCAATTCTTAAAAAAGGCTGTACTTCACAGAAAACTTTTCTGAAATGGTTGTTTCACGTAGAAATGCAGGCCTACAGCCATGCCTCAGCTCAAGAAGCTACACTTGAATTATACACTGTTATTCAACCTGGCTACTCAAAGACCATCACCTGTGTGGATCCTGCCAGAAGTACCCTGTTTGTCAGCGTTCTGCCTGTTTTGTACGTATGCTCTGCCTTCCTCGATAAGAGACCCTCTGTCTTAATCAACTTGGCTATGGAAAAAAAGTAACACTGTCCTACAGAGGCAAGAGAAAATCCCGGGATTGACAATAATATTAGGGTTAAAAGATGGTAAATACTGTCCATGTCAGGATAACCTTTCTATAGGAGTGGGGACCCAATGTTCTTCCAATAGTCTATAACAATTTCCTTTTTTAAAAAATTAACTTATGTATTTATATTTTATTTTTGGCCATGTTGGGTCTTCCTCGCTGCCTGCGGGCTTTCTCTAGTTGCGGCGAGCAGGGGCTACTCTTTGTTGCAGTGTGCGGGCTTCTCATTGCGGTGGCTTCTCTTGTTGCGGAGCACGGGCTCGGGCTCTAGGCGCGTAGGCTTCAGTAGTTGTGGCTCGCGGGCTTAGTTGCTCCGCGGCATGTGGGATCTTCCCGGACCAGGGCTCGAACCCGTGTCCCCTGCCTTGGCAGGTGGATTCTTAACCACTGCATCACCAGGGACGTCCTATAATAACTTTCTTTCAAACTAGATCTGTCTACAGAAAGGAAGATTTAGCTTTTAGGAAGAAAGTTGCTAGTACATTATTAAATTAGAAAACTTAGCCAATTTAATTTTAAGCCCGAAGACCTGGGTTTAGTATTGAGACCTAGAGCAAATTGCTTAGATTCTCTAGGTCCTGACTTCCTTTTCTGAAGTGAAGAGGCAATAACATCTACTTCTCAATGTGGCTTAAGGCTGGAATGCAATAACATTACCCTAAGGTGTTTTTTTAACTGGAAAGAACTAAGCAAATACATTACCACTGCAGATAAAAAGTTTTATCATTATATTATTCCCGGTGATACTTTACAAATGTACTCCAATGTATGGTTCCGTTCTAGGAAAGTATGTAACAGATATTGTGAATTCGTAACAAGTGTTTCTTAATCTGTTCAAAATTGAGCAGGATATGGGTGTGTACCAGAGAGCACTTTATTTTTCCATTATTTCCACATTTGGAAAAATTGCACAGATTTATGGAAAACTGGAGGGGATCACATGCTGAGTTTTAAACTAAAATGTCTGACAAAATGAAATAAATGTAAAACAGTTGTCAGGTTGCACTATTCAGATAGAAATTGAGATGTTCCTTCTTAAAAGCGAGAGTGAGCACAGACTCAGATGACGACAACGCCTCTAAATATTTACCTCAATTTTGATTCGTAGTTGAAAACATTCACTTTCTTAATAATTCATAATCATCACTAATATCTGTACCATCTTATGTAGTTGGTTTATTGAATAATTTAAACTGAGTAGAGATATATATACAAAGTTATTTTATGTTATTTCAAATGCCCCCTTAAACCGTTATGTCAAATATTCCTTTCCCACCCATAGCATTTTGTTTACAGTCCATAATTTCCTGTCACTTTTCAGTTATTTAAAAACTCAATCTGGGGTGGGGTAGGGATGGATTGGGAGTTTGGGATTAGCAGATGCAAACTATTATATATAGGATGGATAAACAACAAGGTCCGACTGTATAGCACAGGGAACTACATTCAATATCCTGTGATAAACCATAATGGAAAAGAATATGAAAAAGAATGTATATATATGCGCATAACTGAATCACTTTGCTGTACAGCAGAAATTAACCCATTGTAAATCAACAATACTTCAATAAAATAAATTAAAAATAAAAACCTTAATCTGGTCCAACCTCAAATGTGAACGTCTAGTTTCAAATCTGATTTAAACCTTATCTTCTTCTCACCTCCCAGGCATCCCCATCCCATTGTAGCTGGTGTCCAAAGATGGCCCTTAATGAACCATGGCCTTCGTCGCCCCTCCCATACTGGGTCTGAGCTGGGCCTTTCACTCCTGTTAACTAGCGGAAAGGCTGCTGCGCCAGTTCTGAGCCTAAGTCAAAAGAGGGCCTGGCAACTTCTTATTTTCCACTTTGGGAAGCCCTGAGCCGTCATGCAGGGAATCTGGCATGTCACCGTGTCGCATGGAGAAACCACGTAGGGAAGGAAGAGTCCTCAGCCCAGTCACCCCACAGTCCTAGCTAAGCCCCGTCTTCTAGGTTTCTCTGCCCAGGGGCGGGACATGTACATGGGCCACCCTGGGCGTGAAAGCCTACTCAAGGCACCAGGTGACTGCAGCTCTAGCGACCTGCTCGTGGAGCAGAGCCACCCAGATGAGCCCCGCTGACTCTCCGAAGCAAGAGAGAAAAGTCACTGCATCCTGGGGTGGTTTATTACGCAGCAGGGCAGAACTGGAACACTTCCCACACCCATCTCTATCTGGAACACTTCCCACACCCATCTCTATCTGGTCGGGGAGAGGGGACATGATTTTTTCTCTCTCTTCTCTACCTTCCTCTTCTGCTTCTAGCTTTTTGTGCTAGGGACTGGTAAGAGGGATGAACAACTGCTCTGGTACCAGATGATGTGCTGGAGTTGGCCTGAGACAGGTTGTTCGAGCTGACTGTTAAACGTTAAGGAATTTTATGGGCCAACTGTTAAATATGCCACTATTAAAAGTTAAATTACATGATAATGAAATAAATTATATTAAAAAAGAGGTAATAAGTACCCAAAACTTGTCACTTCCTATCTTATTTTACCATTATCTACCCCTTTATTTACATGTCTTGTCCCTGTATGGTAGAGATACCATCGAGCCACGTGCTACTGTGTGTCCTTTACAACTTCACCATCAGTGACGTCATGTCGGTAGCTTAAAATCAGCCCTGGTGGAAATCCTTACACCATGGAAATGGGCAAACATTAGAAATCAGTGCTTTTTTCCCCTCTGGATTGAGCTGGTTGGTAACTTTGCCTATAGTCCTCTGCCGTACGTATGTGTATCATCTTTGGTCCATCCTGGCTAGTGGGTGATGCCTTCTCTGTGGAAGGCATGAAAATGTTGGCCCCATAAGGGCTACATGCATGAGCTTTTTGAAGGTATCCAGTGAGATCTCCTATTATCCCAGCTCCTAATGGTGGAAACTTGTTCCGCTTGTAGAAGCGGAACAAGTTTGGCCTGTAGAAGAACACTCTCAGCCTCTTGCTACTAGGTCCTTTTGCCAGTGGATAGCCCTTATGTGTAAGGCAGAACGGATCAAGCCCACCATCTTCCTTGATGTCCATCTGACCCACCAGATAAGGTTGGCCTGAAGATAAAGGAATATGGTGGTCTGGATAAAGAGTTCATTGTTAATCTAAGTAATCGTGAGCGACCTGAGTTGGGTTCCCTGGGAAGCCAATTCTGAGTTGGAACTTAGTGTACAGAAAGTTTATTAAGCTGGGGTTAAAGAAGAAGAAAAATTGGGCAGAAGGAGAAGTTGGGCTGAGGGGCAGTCACAGCAGGAACTCTCCGTACACTGTGGGGAGCTCTGAAGCTGGAAGGACCCTTCACACTATACGTGGTCTGCCCAGAGGGGCACATGACCTTGGGCAGGGGGCCCTCTTCAGCTGAGGCACTTCCCAAAGGGGGCTGACTGTCAACAACTTTCCCCCAGCTGGGGCATAAATGTTTCGATCTTGAAGGGAGGATCTGGCCATGCCACTGCAGACAGGACAGCCCTTTCCTGGTGCTGGGTGGGTCTACTTTGTATGAATTCTGGGGCCAGCTCCCTGAGGATTCTGGTGGGCCTCTGAAGGGAACTTACAGGAGGACAGTTAGTGAGACAAACGACATCCCCAGCACCGCAGTTAGCCTCCAGGCCACACATGATACTCATTCTCCCCCTTCTTTGCTAACCATTCAAAATCCCCTTTGCCCTCGGTTAGTGGCTCTGCTGGTCTCTGGGGATTCCTCTGGGGGAGATCCGGACTCTCGTCCCTGAGGGGTTCAGTCCCCTTTCTCAGGCTCTGGCTGCTGCATCTACGATGGAGGCACGTTGATGAGTATCACACTTCAGTGGCGGAACACTAAGAGCAGCCCAAGTGGGCCACCTGTGTGCCAAACGTAATCCTCTCTGCCCTCTCCGGGTAATAGCTGTTCTTCCTTCTCGTGACTGATGGTCAGAGTGGATTACCCGTGCTAGGCCTCTGGCATGAGTTGCCCAAAGTGGCTGGGCCACAGGTGTAGCTTAGGGCATGGTGGGATTCTCACGAGGATCCCTCTTTGGGATCCAAACTCTAAACTCAAAGAAGTCAACTTACGGGGACTAGAGAATGAATTCCCTAAGAGAATATTGGAAAGTGTTATTTAGCCTAATAAGTAAATTAATGAAGGCTTTATTATACATCTTCTGTTGTGTATCACTGTGCTAGGAAAAGACAGAATTTTTGCTCTACATGAGATGACAAGTAAAATGAATAACAAGACCCGATTCCTAAACCATTTCTAGCCAGTAAACTGCAAAATAGAAAATAAATCAGTGATGTGATCAGGAGTAGTGAGAAATATTTTAGAAATAAAGTTCAGAGCAGATAAATCAGCAACATTTGGATGCCAGGTCCTTGGGGTTTAGTTCTTCCCTTAGATCCTTCCTGGTGGACTGAGTTGCCCACATGTGGGATATGAGGAGCCTCAGAGAGAATTTTCGGAAAGCTTGGAGAGCACAGACTGGGAAATCAAGCACATTAGGTGTGTTTCTTGATGTTTGCAACCCAATACAAGATTTAATTGTCATCAAGCCCTAAATGTGTAATTCTTTCTGACCCATCTTAACACACTGCTCTGCTTGTTCCTATTTTAGTTTTAGTAAGTAGAGATCAACAGCGTCTGCCCCGTCCACATTCAACAAGCTTTCCCACATCAACGTCCACAATAACACTAATATCGACACTAACACGAACAGTGTACTGATAACAGCACATCGTACCGAGGGAAGGGCTAAGCCATCTACATGTATCACCAGTATTTCTCCTTACAGCAACACTGTGATGAAGACCTCATTATTTTTATTTTACAAACAGGACACACGGGCATAGAAAGGCTGGGAGGAATGATTAATACCAGAAGGAAGAGAGAAAACAGGAGGAACTGTGAGATTTCTTTTGTATCCTTTGGCGGCTTTTCATACAGCTGCCAAGCCTAAGTTCCTTTGCTCTAGTAATTACAGTTTCCAAATAAAAAAATCAGGACTTAGGGCTTTAACAAGTGCTTTCTGTGCCGCTGGAGGGAATCAGAGGCAGCCAGTGCTGTGAGTCCGAGGAAGCGTCGGGGCTGAGGGCAGGCGTGGAGGCAGCTCCTGCTGTCACAGCTCGGCCGTGTCACCATGCACCACCTAGGGGACTCTGGGCAAGGGCCCCTCTCTAAGCCTGGGCTTCCCACCTGCAAAATGAGGGTAATGAAGGGTGGGCTTCTCCTACGCTGTTGGTGGCCATGTAAATTGGTGCAGCCACTACAGAAAACAGTATGGAGGTTCCTCAAAAAGCTAAAAATAGAGCTGCCATATGATCCAGAAATCCCACTCCTGGGCATTTATCTGGACAAAACTATAATTCAAAAAGATGCATGCACCCCTATGTTCACAGCAGCATGGTTCACAATAGCCAAGACATGGAAGCAACCTAAATGCCCATCAACAGATGAATGGATAAATAAAATGTGGTGTGTGTGTGTATATATATATATATATGTATATATACACACACATACATACACACACACAATATGGAATACTATTCAGCCATAAAAATGAATGAAATAATGCCATTTGCAGCAACATGGCCCTAGAGATGGTCATACTAAGTGAAGTAAACTAGACAAAGACAAATATCATATGATATCACTTATATATGGAATCTAAAATATGACACAAATGAACTTATGTACGAAACAGAAATGGACTCACAGACATAGAGAACAGACTTGTGGTTGCCAAGGCGAGGGGGTTTGGGGGAGGGACTGATTGGGAGTTTGGGATTAGCAGGTACAAACTATTATATATAGAATGGATAAACAAGGTACTACACTGTATAGCACAGGGAACTATGTTTAATATCCTGTGATAAACCATAATGGGAAAAAATATTAAAAAAAGAATGTGTGTGTGTATATATATATATATATCTGAATCATTTTGCTGTACACCAGAAACTAACACAACATCGTAAATCAACTATACTTCAATTAAAAAAAATAAAAATTTTAAAAATGAAGGGTGGTTTTGACAATTAAGCATGATAGCCCATGCAAAACATTTAACCTGATGCTCCAGTTATGTAGTTTCAGTGTCAAAACAGTTCTGAGTTATATTTGAGATGTAACCCAGTGAGGGTGACATGTGTACTCTGTTTTGGAACACATAAGACCCACTGTTGTTCTTTTATTTTTAATATCTTTATTGGAGTATAATTGCTTTACAATGTTGTGTTAGTTTCCCTTGCACAACAAAGTGAATCAGCTATAAGTATACATACATCCCCATATCCCCTCCCTCTTGAGCCTCCCTCCCACCCTCCTTATCCCACCCCTCTAGGGGGTCACAAAGCATCGAGCTGATCTCCCTGTGCTGTGAAGCAGGTTCCCACTAGCCATCCATTTTACGTTTGGTAGAGTATATATGTCATTGCTACTCTCTCACTTCGTCTCAGCTTCCCTTCCCCCCCATGTCCTCAAGTCCGTTCTCTACGTCTGCATCTTTATTCCCGCCCTGCCACTAGGTTCATCAGTACCGTTTTTTTAGATTCCATATACGTGTGTTAGCATACGGTATTTGTTTTTCTCTTTCTGACTTACTTCACTTTGTATAATAGACTCTAGGTCCATCCACCTCATTACAAATAACTCAATTTCGTTCCTTTTTATGGCTAACATTCCATGGTATATATGTGCCACATCTTTATCCATTCATCTGTCGATGGACATTGAGGTTGCTTCCCACAGTTGTTCTTTTAAGAACAAGCTTATCTGGATTTTGCTCCACTCCTAGCTCAGGACTGTCATGGTGCTTTTCTTTTTTCTTTCTTATTTTTCTCTAAGATCTTATTTTCCAGGCTCCCAGAGCTCCTTCTCTGACCATCTGGTTTTGGGGCCCAGTTAATAAGATAATGCTTTTTTGTTTATTTGATTGGATTTTCATGATTTGGTGGCTTCTGTGCTGATTATCTGATTAGGGCTCTCATTAACTACCTTCCCTTTAGCTTGTCAACAACCTAACTCTGAGAGTTTTTTTACTTACCAGATCATCCGAATAATTAGACATTCTTGAGCCTGAGGCAAAGATTTTAGATCCCTGAACTCATTTCATCTCCTGCTAAGTTCAAAATTAGGAGAGCTGCCTCTTGGCAGTGCAGTGGTTCTTTGGCTGGCATTTCTGCTTTGGGAGTCTTTTCCTGGATGGTGGGGGGTTGCTCGCTATCTGGATAGACCACTGTCACATGACCAGCTGTTTCTAAACTCAACAGCTGATCCTGAGCAACTTGGTGCTCTGAGGCTCCTTGGAGAGTTAGTCAGGCCCTGGGGACCAACCTCCTGGGCATCACCAGTGCCACTGTACCCTCCCCCTGCTTAGAAGGGCTCCGGGCTTGGGGTTTAATGTTCTGTGGTCAAGTGGTCTTGAGATCCTTCATAATTTTATCTTTGAATTTGTGTTTTGTAAGTGAAGTCGAATGGGACCACAGAGTGTGCGACAGGGGCTTGGAGCCTGCTTTACATATGGTCCCTCTTCCTGCCATGTTGCTGCTTCCCTGGGACAGGCTCTTGGCTGCCTGCAGCCCCCGCCTTGGTCCAGCAACCGCTGTCTTCCTCTGGCCTCCGGTGGGGCTGGGTGCAGGTTCAAGGACAGTTACAGGCAACCCCAGGTGCTGAGCTGGGTGTGGGACTGGAAGCCCCATCACGGTGAAGGTTTGCCCTCGCTCAGTGAGTATCCCTTTGACCAAGGGAGTGCTACCTTAAACAGCAAATAAAAATAAATAAGCACAATAAAAATAAAAGGCACCACGACTGGTTGAGAAAGAGACCTCAGGAAAAAAAAGGGAAAAGATATTTCCTTGCTTGGTGAACAAGAAGCCCTGCCTCTGCAGTTTTTACTGGGCCCTGCCAATTATGAGGCTGGCCCTGCAGGGACTTGAAGGAGGTGCAGGGTTTTACACCCTCCCATCGGGTGTGTAGCGCTGTGAGCGCCCCCATCCTAACAGGCAGGACGGGAGAGCTGGTCAGGGGGCTAGGACCTCCGGAGGCTGTGGTAGGACCAGGACTCTCCCAGCTCTGGTTAGTGGCAGCTCATCCGCTTTTTGACGCTTTCAGGCTTCTTGACCAGGCCTCTCCCGCACCCGCAACACCCTCCTGAAACTGGTTACGCAGCAGAAGGGGAGCTTATGTTTCTGTTCCTCAAACTGAGTGTGGGGAAATGCAAACATGTCTCTGCAGAGTTTTCCCAGAAAAGCTGAATCCCAAGAGAATCCCCAATACTATAACAGCAGAGTGAAAAAAATCAACGCAACGTTTGCTGTCCGGTTTCTAGATCTATCATATTTTCCACAGATTTTCTATGACATATTTATATAAACTATAACTTAGTACTAAATCAGAACATCTAACTGCTGTTTTAATGAACAGGCGCTGCTGTTGTGGTCGCTGCTTCCGAGCTGTGACTGCTCAGCCCTCTGGAGCAGAACGGTAAACCCTGCAGGAAGGTGGCTCTGGTTCCTCTTTAAGTCTGAGTAGGTAAATATTTGTGTTCAATCTGACGCAGCTTCTCCCCAGGGAAGTGAAGCTGGGTGGCTGAGTTTGCGTCTCTTAGGAGGGCGCTATCATGAACTCTGGCTTGTTTCTCCTTCTTAAGAAAACAGTGGCTCTGGACAGTCCCAGTTGCAGTGGCGTACACTCACTGCCCGAGTGAAAAGTGCCATTATCCCGGCGTAGGAGCTTTTAATTGCACACAGTCTCTCCCAAAGAAATCAAAAGCAAGCTGTTTTCCTTCTCCGTGTTACCAAATTGGTTCCTCTTACAAAACATATTACCTAATGTCTACTAAACAGCCCTGACAAAGATGTCCAAAGAAGGTCACAAAGCCAGGGTGGCACCTGGGTCCCCTGTGTTTGGTTCAGAAAACCTGGGTTCTAACCCTTGCCCTGTTATTTACACCGAGTTGTGGAGAGGAAAAGATGACATATGAGAGCCTGGCACGGTCTGCGACAGAGGAGGTAACTAATAATTGTTTGTTATGAAAGGGTATTAAAATCACTTTTGTGTACTTTAAAAATCTCACTTCAGTTCTTATTATCGACCAGAATGGAAGAAGTGTTACTTTATAATTTGAACAATATAGTATTTAGGATGAGAATTTATTCACTTTAATTTACTTGCATGTGGAATTGTGGGTTATTAGGTGCCTGGTTTGCCATTCTCTGTACAGATGTCACAGGCAGGACAATGGAGAGTGGAACTTCCCACCGGTAAGTTCCCGTCTGCTGGGTGTCTGACAGCCTCCCTCTCCAGAAGCCACGTGACTGTGGGTTCTCTTTGGCTCCCAGCGGGGCTCAGCCAGGAAGCTCCGGGCCCCCTCACCAGCTGTACCTCGTGCCCTGTCACTCAGCAGCAAGGAGAGGGTGTGTAAACCCACTGTAAACTGCCACCAGGCACCAGGGAAATCACAAAATGGAACCAGAAAGTGAACGTATCTTTTTTTGGAAAAGCCGTTAGGGATTCCAGGTCTTAAGTGTTTTAGGTACTAGAGGGATATATATAATCAAAGTATCCAAGTTAAAATAGCCAAGATATGGAAGCAACCTAAGTGTCCATCAACAGATGAATATATATATATACACATACATATGTATACACAAATATACATACACAAATATACATATATATACACACATATATACATATATACACACACACACACACACACACACAATGGAATACCATTCAGTCATAAAAAAAAATGAAATTTTGCCACTAGCAGCAACATGGATGGACTTGGAGGGCATTATGCGTAGTGAAACAAGTCAGACAGAGAAAGACAAATACTGTATGCTATCACTTACATGTGGAATCTTACAACAAACTAGTGAATATAACAAAAAGCAGCAGACTCACAGACACAGAGAACAAACTAGTGGTTACCAGTGGGGAGAGGGAAGGAGGGGCAAGATCGGGGTAAGGAATTAAGAAGTGCAAACTATTAGGTTTAAAATAAGCTTCAAGGATATACTGTACAACACAGGGAATATAGCCAATATTTTACAATAACTATAAATGGAATAGAACCTTTAAAAATTGTGAATCACTATGCTGTACATTTGAAACATATAATACTGTAAATCAACTATACCTCAATCAAAAAAGAAAAAAGAATCAGAAAAAGTAGTATCCAAGTAAAGAAAGCTTTCCATAACAAATTAATTTTAATAATATATAGTAAACATTCCATGTTAAGTCAGAAATCTATTAATTTATAGTAGGTTGAACAAGATTCAGCTGTTTCTGACCTAAAAAATAGTAGATTCTTAGGATTCTATGACTCTAACACTCACACACTTTTACCATATAACAATTTGTTTTGCTAATCCTGTGTATCAGCTGAACCCAGAAGGTATCCATGATTTTAGTATAATTTTAGTATTAATTATGTTCTTGGACAGGAAGCATGCCATTGAGTTTTGGGCTACACTACAAACGTCTAGTACTTTCTGCTCAGAGGAGGCATTCAAGTCACACTAGTCATTGATTAACTGAAATGGTTTACAATTTGAAATCCTCATCTGGAATAAGTGGTTAACTCCCTATTGTATCCAGAATACTGTCTATAATTTGGCCAGAACCTCACTGCCCCGCCTTGCCAAATAAGGGATATTTAGAGAACTGGAAAGTTCTAAGTCCTTAACATTCTGAAGTGTTCCCAGAGTGATGATTACTGAGCTAAGATCCATCTGATTTGAGGCTACACATAACAAAAGTACTTCCACTTGATTTGGCTACTGATTAAAGAGCCAGGAAAAATAACACCCGTATCAGAGAATCACTGCCTCATCAGCCAGAAAAAGCATCCACCATTTTTAGGATGTTAGCCAGTAAGGGCCTCTCATTGGTGTCAGAGGCTCCGGACCCAAAGCAATCCTTGTGTTTTCTGTCTCTGATACTTGCTTTTAGGGACAGTAAAGCTTCAACTCTTCCATGTATAAGTGCATGTACTGGTTATCCTAAATATTGGGCTGATGTTATCAGCAAGGTCGAAAGACAAACTGACAGATTTAGCTTCAATTGCTGCTCTGCACTAACCACCCGCTTACACAAAGATGAATGACTGTGATGCGCCATCTGGAAACATAAATGTTCAGTTATTATTTGTGTTGGGAGGCCCTTGATAAAAGCGTCAATATTTTCCAGAGAGAACAAGTGTTCCTGCCTGCCAGCTACAGGGAACACGGTCCTCTTCACTCTTTGCTTTCTGTGGCTTGACTTCACCAAATGTCTGACCGTGGCTCTCTGTACAGCTGAGAAAATGAGGGAGGCAAAGGAGGCTGACAGAGCTTATAAAAGATTGGTCACAGATAGAGAAAAGGCTCAACACCTTCATCCTGTAATGGAGCCGCCTGCATGCTTCCCAGCCACTGGGCATTTTGATGTCAGAAACAGAGATTACTTAACAAGAGGGACATTCCAATCAATGTCTTTTTCTGTCAGCAGAAAAGTAGTATATGGGTCTTTTAAAGAAGAATATGCACACGGAGAAAAATAATTTTCATTATACTAGACTCTATTACTTATACTGTACTAATATTGATAGAACGTAACTGTCTGACCCCAGAAAATAAGCGCTCTTTGCTTCAATCTCTTTATCCCTAAAGTGAGGATACAACAGTACCAACTTCAGAGGTGACTGCGAAGACTGAATGAGCTAATATATGTAAAGTGCTTAGAAAAGGGATCAGTGAACTATGATCCATGGACCAAATCCAGCCAGCTGCCTGTTTTTTTGTTTTATTTTTTTCCATGAGCTAAGCATGTTTTCTACATTTTTTAAAATGATTGCACTGGAAAATGTTATATAAGTACATACATAATATCCTCAGTTTTGCCTGTTGGCCCATAAAGCCTAAAATATTTACTAGCTGACCTTTTAAAAAAAAGTGTTTGCTGACCCCTGGCATAGAACAGTGCCTGGCACGTGGTGAGTGCTTTCAGAATACAAGCTATTATTCACAGTGTTATTTACTACACTATGTTATGTTATACCAAACTATACTCTCATGCTCTGTGAATTAATTGCCGGAGCCGAGGAGAAAGACCCAAGTCTCAGTGGAATACTTCATACAGCCCGATTTGTGGTCTCATAAGAGCCCCAGTTCTCGATCCTCTTAAAGGTGCTTTGACTGTAGTACAGCTCAAGGAGGGTCATTCAAGATTCACGCCCAGATTCCAGAGGCAAGATTCTGCCACCCTTACAGATCAACTATTTATTCAAAACTTGGCCAATGGTCCCTGTGACCTTTGTAGCCTACCAGGAAACAATTCTCCGGAGTTCACAGCTGGACAAGGCAGTGTTTAAGTTTCACTCCTAAGAATAAAGGGCACAGGCCTCCTTTGGTTCTTTTACCTGAGGCATTTAAGTTTAGAGAATGTTTTTAAACTAATTTTGGCCAATTCACGATTTTAAAGTTTCATCACGGAAGTCAATTTCTAACTTTCATTCTGCTAGTCAACAGACTACTATTTTCACTTATAGAAAGCCACTTCTGATGTGCATTTGCAAACTTATAAAGCACTGGTTGTTGATCAGGATACAGAACTTTGGATTATGGGCTTCTGGATGGGAACACCTGTGTGTCATCCGATCTAGATTAGCATCTGGGTTACGGTTTAGCTTAAGTAATTCTCTGTGTCACACTGCATATGCTGAACTGTTTAAACTAAATTATAGATGTTGAAAATCGCCTGTTGAGAAAACCCATGCTCTATGTGCTTTGTGTCTAAGCTTGCAGGCTTCTAGAGTTCTGCTAATTTCCATGTACAACTCCTACATTTATCAATTCACAATGGTATTTATGTTTTATCTAAAAAAGAAAGCATGAAAACATCTAATAATCTTTTGGAAAGTTGGCTGATGATTCTGCATTTAAAAATGAACAGTTATTAAAGGGCGCCACACAAACTTGGGGCACAAGAGTATATTTTAAAGAACATACTATGATCTTCCCTGAAGAGGATCTGTTATTATTTCCAAGTATATTTTATCTTCCAACATGTGTGTGTGTGTGTGTGTGTAGGAGGTGGGTGGCTGTTAAAGGGGAGAGTGGTTGGAGGGAAAAAGACAGTAGAGAAAGATCTATTCAAGAAGTGAGACAGTTAAAATTCCCTGAGCCAGAAAGGAACATTGCAGGAAAAGGAGGAGGGTGGATAGCAGGGGTATTTCATTGATGTAGAAACTGGTGAATATTTTTTAATAAACTGGAATGTTTTAGACCAGATATATGCATACATTAGAGATGAAGATATAAGATACTAAGGATAGCATAGTGTGTAGACCTTCATCTGTAGTCAGATTTTCATACATATCTTCATTATGCCTCATCCAGATTATAAGCTCCTGAGACCAAGAACCCTGCCTTATACTCCTTTTTCCTTCACAGCCTCTACACTGGTGTTTTTCCTTCACAGCCTCTAGGTCTAGACGCTCAGCTGTCATTGCTGTTGGTAGCTTTCATATCGACTCTACACAAAGATGGTTCACGTGAATTCGGTTGTAACTCTCAGAGCTCTCTCTCTTTTTTAGGCAAAAAATCATCTGGTTTTATTCAGAAGCTATTGGTCCCATGATGGAAAGGCATATATGGTACAAAATTAAAGTGGTTTGTCTCACTACTCAATACAAATCATTAAGTCTCTACAATTCGTTACAGAGTCCTTGGATTTTTTTGAATTCCCATTTCAGGTGTAGCAAATCACTATCATGCTCAAATCAAAATCACTCTTTATATGTGACCCCTTCGCATTTACAGTACTGCACACCCACAGAAAATGTTCCAACACAACTAGCGTCAGCAGCCTGTGGAGGGCACGAGGGGCTTTTCTGAAAGATGCTAGTAGGTACAACTGAGTCACTGACCTGGGCATAAAATACAGGCTGCACTTCTGGTCCCTGGAGGTGAGGCACGACAGACAGACGTGTGGCAACCATCTCGGGGGCTGCCTGTCTGACCCCAGGAGTTGACTGCACCTGAGATACAGGCCCACAGGCAGGCCTTGGGCAAGCAGGGCTAATCTTAGCCTGGAAAATCAATACCCACCATCTTCTCATCTCTTTCACACACAGGGGACTTTAAGCCAAGAGGAGAATATGGGGATCTAAACACAGGCCAAGCCTTTTCAACTCTTCAACGGTCCCCTTCACAGCTCAGTTCTCTCCCTAAACACACAAGGCCCTGCATGCGGGCCCCGGCCGCACCCACTGGCCACGTATTCTCACTCTCCTGTTCCCTCTGGCCAGGCCTAGGCACCCAGGATGGCTGCCCCCCAATGTCTGCCACAGTCCACTGGTGGGGGGGGGGGCAGGTGGTGACCATCGATGTGTAGAGTGGGAGGCAGAGGCCCAGGAGGGTTCCTCCCCCCACCAGGTCCCTGAGAGGTCCAGGGTTTCTCCCGTGGCATCTCCAGCCACAGCTCGCACAGCCGCGGCTGCCTCCCCTGGCCCGGATTCAGGCGGCTCAGCCTTTCTTGCTGTCCTACTAAACCCCAGAGCCTGGGACCCTCTAGGAAGGGCGCTGCGGATCCCAGTGCTGATACTTTATTTAAAATTTGGTCTGTTTATCAGTAAGGCAGAAGAGAAGGCAGATGAAATGGAGCCTCCGGCTCCTGTCCTCACTGTCAAGCCAGCACCTTGGGCCCCAGAAACGCTGGGTCATGGGGACTCCCTGGGCATATCGCTCTAGCGACCACGTTTACTGCACGTCACAGATCTTCCAGTCCCGAGTTCACATTAATCTGCCCCCCAAAGTAAGAGCGAAAATGGTAGCCTGGAGCAGGGCAGGCTTCCTTCAGACACGAACCACTCACCACCCAGAAGGTGGAGGGCTCCCTTGAGCTGCCCAGGAAGACAATGGACAACAACAGATGGGCACGGTGAGGGCCCTGCAATGCTCCTGGCTTGATCCATCGACCCTAACTGGGTGTGCAGGACGTAGAACAAGAAGGCTGGAGGGTCAGGCCAGCAAACCACGGCCCCGCTGCAAGGATCCAGCGTCAACCCCCTCTTCCGTAGGCTGCCTCACCTGCCCTACGGAACACAGTGGGGTCACAGCGAACAGACATCCCAGGATACACTGCATTCCCGGCGCGAAGCTCAGGGTGGGCATGCCCAGGGTGGGCAGACGAGCCTCTCCCAGCACAGGGCGGGCTTCCCTGTGGACCTCGTGGCTGCACTACCAGCTCACCAGGACACCAATGGGACAAACGGCTCCTTTTCTCCAACACGCTGCCCGGACAGAGGCCCCAAAGACGCTTCCTTCTAAGAAAACCCCAGGCAAGCTGAGGGCTATGGTCCTTGAGAGCAGGGATGGGAGGTCTCCTCCTAGGAGGAGGGGCTATTTTCCAACACAATGAGCGTGAACACCTGGCCCCGGCAGAAACAGCTGAGAGCTCTGAACTGAGCTGGCCGGGGCAACTCTGGCCAGCTGCTCGGGAGCCCCGGGGTGCTTCAGTACAGGGCAGAAGTTATACAAAATCATTCAAGGCTCTTTCCTTGATCCTGTGAGCTCCCGCTAATAAGAACCTGTTCGAGTCAATAATTCCATTATATTCTATTCCATTTTAATTAAATGAAACGATAAAAGATAGTGAGACACCTCTCATCTCCCAAGTGACCTTCCCAAGACGGGTCTATGGAAGGTTGCTGCTGCCGTGTTACAGGACAGACGGTCTCCAACAAGCACTTAGCTTCATAACTAAGGATCACAAACACCCAAACAACCTTACGTTTCCAGTTTCTTCTGTCCCAGGAGCACAACTTTCTGCCCAAGGGCAGGTCATCTAAGGCTGTGGGCACGAAAGCTGCTTTCCCATCAAGAGGGACGTGCTGGCATCTACATCGATGGACCGAACTTCTGGCGGCCAGCCAGCCAAAGATCTCTAACTGAATACAGGTTCTGAAAGGAGGACTTCGGCGCTGGGAAGGGGGTAAAGTAGACAAGCAGAGCTCGGTAATCGACAGCACTTAACTCAGGGACACATGACCAGCAGGTGTTTCCAAAAACGCCAGCCTCCTTCCCCAAGGCCGTAAGGAATACAAATGAGCGCGCTGCCCCGGCTGGGCGGGGTCCCCATAAACCTGAGGCCGTCCCCCCAGGTCTGAGCTACCCCCTCACGGCAAGGAGCCAGGCTTCTCTCTGGCAGGCCCTCTCTCTCGGAGGGCAAATCATCAGCCCCAGGCTCCCTCACGTCTGCCCACCGAGACCCGAGGAACTGAAAGACACCTACCTCCCCAGGCCAAGGGTGCCGCGCGGGCGAGGACAGGACGCTGAAGGCAGCTGTCACGGCTGGGGGTGCGGGTCCTCGTACCAGGCGCTCGCCCCGTCGTTCACCGAGGGCTGTCCTGAGCCAGCCTTCCGCGGGCTGCTGGCACCAGCGAATGCTCGCGAGAGTTCCGGTTCAATTAATAAAACCTGCGAGCCTCGCCTTCGCCGGGGGCTCTTTGCTCCCTGCGCTGGGGGAGAGGGCGCGGCCTGGCCGGCCCAAGTGTGAACCATGCCGTCCCACTACATCCGGGCACGGGTACCACGCGGAGGGCGGAGAGGCAACTAATCACCTGGCAAACAGCTGACTCTTAGGAAGCTGGGCCCGAGGCAGCGGAACAGGCGATCAGCACGTGTAACTGATGGAAGGGAATTAACCCTCGGCTCCTCCCCACCCCCACCCCCCGGGGGGACCTTCTAAGCGTGCAGCGCGGGTCAGCGCAGCGTTCTGCTTCCCCTGCCGGGCTGCAGGCCCTACACAAGGCAGGGAACCTGGCACTACTTCTGCAGATGGTGGGCTTCAGAGCCTAGAGAGCCAGAGATTTTTTCCACCAAAGCTTTCTGGATGTGGTTTTGAAGGGTCTAAACGTTGAGAACGAAAGAAAGCAGCAAAGGGCGCTGCGTGCAAATCCAGCCCCGGGGCTCTTGCTCCGGACACAGGCCCAGGAGGCTCTCTTGCTGCAGGTTCTGCGCTGGGTCACTGGGCTACTTCGTTAGGAAATTCACCAAAGCTCTCGTCCCAGTGTCTCTTTCAAAGTGACAGTTTTCCCCAAGCTCAAATTACATTACATTTTTAAAAGAGACTTTATTTTGAGAGGAGGGTACTTACAGTATTTACAGGAATGGCAATCCATGAAGAGGCTGTTTTACGTTGTTGTTTGTTTACTATTTGAGGGTGATGTGGTTTTGGTAACAGTATTATTAAGCTACACCATAGATTCAAGAGGAATGAATGATTGTTGCCAATGAAGTTATATGCTTTTATTTTAGAGGCAAACATATAATGCCTCATAAAATAATTATGGTTTCTGGTATAGAAATGTAGATGATTCTTTTTGTGCAAAATATTTTCAAAACAGTTTCTTAACAGCAAGAGCAAATAAAATGTCTGATAATGTACTTTTTGTTTGCTTGCTCTTTCTATCCTATGACCACATTTTGAATTTGGAGGGAAGGAAAGGCAGGAACAAGTATTTATTTTCATTTTGATTAATTAAACAATCTACTGTGGGAGATAGTGTTATTAAACTATTCAGACGGTAATAAAGGAGCTTCAGCATATATCTTAAACCTTAGCCCAGTCTAATTATTCCTTAATCAAAAACTAAACTATTGTCTTAATAATAAGCCCCTAAGCCCATGAGCCTTTGTTTTCATTCTTATGGATAATTAAGAAACATCCTTTTGATACACTTGACCCATTGAACTAACAGATTTTCCCTCCTTTCTTTCCATCCTCCCTTCCTTCCATCCTCCCTTCCTTCCATCCTCCCTTCCTTCCTCCCTTCCTTCCCTCCTTCCTTCCTTCCATCCTCCCTTCCTTCCTTCCTCCCTTCCTTCCTCCCTTCCTTCCTTCCTCCCTTCCTTCCATCCTCCCTCCCTTCCTTCCTCCCTTCCATCCTCTCTTCCTTCCTCCCTTCTTTCCTTCCTTCCTCCCTTCTTTCCTTCCTTCCTCTCTTCCTTCCATCCTCCCTTCCTTCCTCCCTTCCTTCCTTCCATCCTCCCTTCCTTCCTCCCTTCCTTCCTCCCTTCCTCCCATCCTCCCTTCCTTACTCCCTTCCTTCCTTCCTTACTCCCTTCCTTCCTTCCTTCCTTCCTCCCTTCCTTCCTTCCTCCCTTCCTTCCTTCCTTCCTTCCTCCCTTCCTTCCTTCCTCCCTTCCTTCCTTCCTCCCTTCCTTCCATCCTCCCTCCCTTCCTTCCTTCCTCCCTTCCATCCTCTCTTCTTTCCTCCCTTCTTTCCTTCCTTCCTCCCTTCTTTCCTTCCTTCCTCCCTTCCTTCCATCCTCCCTTCCTTCCTCCGTTCCTTCCTCCCTTCCTTCCATCCTCCCTTCCTTACTCCCTTCCTTCCATCCTTCCTTCCATCCTCCCTTCCTTCCTCCCTTCCTTCCATCCTCCCTTCCATCCTCCCTTCCTTCCTCCCTTCCTTCCATCCTCCCTTCCTTCCTCCCTTCCTCCCTTCCTTCCATCCTCCCTTCCTTACTCCCTTCCTTCCTTCCTTCCTCCCTTCCTTCCTTCCTTCCTTCCTCCCTTCCTTCCTTCCTCCCTTCCTTCCTTCCTCCCTTCCTTCCATCCTCCCTCCCTTCCTTCCTTCCTCCCTTCCATCCTCTCTTCTTTCCTCCCTTCTTTCCTTCCTTCCTCCCTTCTTTCCTTCCTTCCTCCCTTCCTTCCATCCTCCCTTCCTTACTCCCTTCCTTCCTTCCTTACTCCCTTCCTTCCTTCCTTCCTCCCTTCCTTCCATCCTTCCTTCCATCCTCCCTTCCTTCCTCCCTTCCTTCCTCCCTTCCTTCCATCCTCCCTTCCTTCCTCCCTTCCTTCCTTCCTCCCTTCCTTCCTTCCTTCCTTCCTCCCTTCCTTCCATCCTCCCTTCCTTCCTCCCTTCCTTCCTCTCTTCCTTCCTCCCATCCTCCCTTCTTTCCCTCCTTCCTTCCTCCCTTCCTTCCATCCTCCCTTCTTTCCTTCCTTCCTCCCTTCCTTCCATCCTCCCTCCCTTCCTTCCTTCTTTCCATCCTCCCTCCCTCCCTCCCTTCCTTCTCCCTCTCTCATTCCCTCCTCCCCTCCTTTCTCTTCCTAGATCTTCAAGTCATGAGAGTATCATAGTAGAAAGGCAAAAACGTTCTATAATTAACTTGTCAAAACTATTATTACATTTTGGATTTGAAAAAATTATGTGGTCCCATAGACTAATATATATATCCCTGTAGAAATTTTTGGATGAATGTTTTAGGTTCTACAACGGCTGTTCTGGAGTTCTAGAGTGGAAAATAAAGGAGTTATTTATCTGAGTTATTAGTTCTGTGACACTTTCATTGTAAATCGTATCATGATGAAATGATGAATATATTATAAATTAAAAAGAAATACAATATATATTGGTTTTGTGTGTTGATTTACTATCCAGCAACCTTGCTAAACTCACTTATTCGTTATAAATTTCTTAAAAGGAAATGTATATATACTACTTATATGTAGTATGTAGTATATATATGTATATATTCTACTTATTAGAGATTTTTTTTCCTTTCTTTCCAAGATGTATGCCTTTTCTTTATTTTTCTTGCTTTATTTATTTATTTATTATTTATTTTGCGATACGCGGGACTCTCACTGTTGTGGCCTCTCCCATTGCAGAGCACAGGCTCCGGACGCACAGGCTCAGCGGCCATGGCTCACGGGCCTAGCCGCTCCGCGGCATGTGGGATCCTCGCAGACCAGGGCACGAACCCGCATCCCCTGCATCAGCAGGCGGACTCCCAACCACTGTGCCACCAGGGAAGCCCTTTTCTTGCTTTATTGTAGTGGTCCTCCTTTATTTTTGTTGAGAACTTGGCCAATAATCATATTGCTGTTTCTTCAGTGTAATGGGTCATTTTTCTTTCTCCTGCTGCTTTTGAGATGTTTTCTTTTTCTTTGGCTTTCACCAGTTTGGCTATTATATGCCAATATAATAATATATATTTTTACTCTAGGGTTTGTTGAGCTTTCTGGATCTGTAAGTTAAGTTTTTCATGAAAATTGGGAAAATTTTGGCCATGATTTCATCAAATATTTTTCTGCCTCCTTTCTTTTTCCCTTTCTTTCTGGAATTCCAATTACATGTATATTTGATATTTGATCTTATCCCATAAGTCTCTGAGGCTTTGTTCTTTTTTCTTCAATTTTATTTCTATTTTCTAGAGTGCATACTATTTATTGATCTTTCCTTAGGTTTATTGATTCTTTTATAATTTCCAACCTGTTTTGAACATATCTGCTAAATATTTCATTTCAGTTATTGCACTTTACAGCTATGGAATTTCTTTTTGGCTGTCTTTATATTGTTTCCATTTCTGTATTGAGATTCTCTATCTATCCCCTCATTAATGCCATATTTTCCTTTAATTCTTTGAATACATTTAGAATAGCTGCTTTGAAGTCCTTGTTTGCTAAATCCAACATCTGGGCACTATTGACTACCTTTCCCCCTGAGAATAGATCATGCTTTCTTATTTCTTTGCATATCCAGTAATTTTTGTTTGAAAAATAGACATTACAAATAATATCTCACAGTAAAATCTGTTATATTCTTCTGAGGATTGTTGGATTTTCTATATTAAGCAGTTAACTTGCCTGGATTCAAACTGTGAATGCTGTCTCCAATGAGGTGTGCAGCAGCTGCTGTCTTTGCTCAGTTTTTCTTTGACTTAGTGTGGCTGTTATTTTAGAATGGTCTCCATGGATGTCTCTTCTGCACCTGTATAATTTAGGAGCCAGAAATGGATTTGATTAAATTTTATACTCAGATTTTAGATATCAGCCTTTCTACAATTGTCATGCTTTAAAAATTTACCCCTTAAATGTATAGCTGCTCTGTTGCTCTTAACTCTGTCATCTGCCACATCTAGCCAAGGTGTAGTTTTCTGTGTCCAGGGTTAGGGATGTGTCATTGGGGAACACCCTCTGGGTAAGAATGTCACAAATTCAGTTATTATCCAATATAGTAACACTCCTCAAGAGTAAATTATTTTTAAGTTTCTGCCTGCCTTTGGTAATTTTCTAAAACCCTGAAATAGTTATTTTTAATAACTGTTCTCAGTTTAAATAAATGTTATCTTCAGGAACAATTTCTCAAATTCTTTATGCCTCCATTACTTAAAATCCAGCTTCTTTTTTTTTTTTTTTGCGGTACGTGGGCCTCTCACTGCTGTGGCCCCTCCCGCTGCGGAGCACAGGCCCTGGACACGCAGGCTCCGCGGCATGTGGGATCTTCCCGAACCGGGGCACGAACCCGTGTCCCCTGCATCGGCAGGCGGACTCTCAACCACTGTGCCACCAGAGAAGCCCAAAATCCAGCTTCTTAATGGCTAATTTCTTTACTTTAAAAAAATGCGCATGATATAATATCTACTTTAGAGTGTTCTTATAAGAATTAAATGGCATAATGTATGCACAGAGCTGAGAATATTATCTGTTACATGTTAAGCATTTGATAAATGCGATAAATGTTATTGCTTAATGTTATTCTTCTCATTCATTTTATTTATCCAAAGCCATACAGAACTGACTCTTGGACCCAAGTCTTTTGATTTCAAGTCCAAGGCTCTTCATATCAAAGAGTTACTTGTTAAAGTAACAGAGTTTCAATGCTTTAGTCACTTAAGTGGCATCAATTACAATACAGGTTGTGAAATATGAATTTGACAGTAACCCTGAGTAATTATTCCTTTTAGTGTTGCCTTAAAAATAATTTATTCAATGGACATATGTAGTCCTAATTATCATCTCACCTTAGATAACATCCTTCTACTTATTTTTTTTTATTCCTGTAAGAGATATTTACTACCTACTGTACAGCACAGGGAACTCTACTCAGTACCCTGTAATGACCTATACGGGAATAGAATATAAAAAAGAGTATATATATGTATATGTGTAACTGATTCACTTTGCTGTACAGCAGAAACTAATACAACATTGTAAATCAACTATACTCCAATAAAAATTAATGTAAAAATTAAAAAAAGAAATATTTACTGAGAACCCACCAACTAGAAGTCACTGTAGTTAGTGTAGGGGTTCATAGTGGGTTTTTTTTATTTATTAGAGTACAGTTGCTTTACAATATTATGTTAGTTTCTACTGTACAGCAAAGTTAATCAGCTCTACGTATACATATATCCCCTCTTTTTTGGATTTCCTTCTCATTTAGGTCACCACAGAGCACTGAGTAGGGTTCCCTGTACTATACAGTCGGTTCTCATTAGTTATCTATTTTATACATAGTATCAATAGTGTATATATGCCAATCCCAATCTCCCAGTTCATCCCACCTCCCCACTTCCCCTTGGTAGCCATGCGTTTGTTCTCTACGTCCGTGTCTCTATTTCTGCTTTGTAACTAAGATTGTCTATACCAATTTTTTCAGATTCCACATATATGCATTCATAAATGATATTTTGTTTTTCTCTTTCTGACTTACTTTACTCTGTATGACATTCTCTAGGTCCATCCATGTCTCTACAAATGACCCAATTTCATTCCTTTCTATGGATGAGTAATATTCCATTGTATATATGTACCACATTTTCTTTACCCATTTCTCTGCTGATGGACATTTAGGTTGCTTCCATGTCCTGGCTCATAGTGGTTTAATGAGTGCACTTAATACCTCACATAACGGGAAGTCTGGAGGTGGGTTAGACACCAGGTTTGGCTGAGTGGCTCAAGGGTTTCATCGCAACTCGGGTTCTTTTTATATCTCCACCCTGCCATGCCTTATGAAGACCTCTTCCTCCAGCTGATAGCAAGATGGCTGTCACATTCCACACATGATATCCAAGAAAAGATGGACAATATGTTTCTGTGTCTCTCTCTTAGGAGTAAGCCAGTAGTCCTCCATGGTTTTTCTCTCTTGTCTCATTGATGGGAACTGAATAAGGATGTAAATCAGGGTGTTGATCATGAGCAGCTCTCTCAACCAACAGAGTAAGACAGCTAGGAATGCTTATTTGGAAAGGCCATACATATATTTGATTAAAACAAAAAGTTAGTTAACATGTATGTTTTTCCTCAGTAACTCTGAAGAGTGATTCATGTACCTTATAATGCATTGCATCTTTACTTTCATCTATCTTTTTTTTTTTTTTTTTTTGGTAGTACCCGGGCCTCTCACCGTGGTGGCCTCTCCCGCTGTGGAGCACAGGCTCCGGACGCACAGGCTCAGCGGCCATGGCTCACGGGCCCAGCCGCTCCGTGGCATGTGGGATCTTCCCGGACCAGGGCACGAACCCGTGTCCCCTGCATCAGCAGGCGGACTCTCAACCACTGCGCCACCAGGGAAGCCCTCATCTATCTTTTTCATTTTATTTATTTTTTATTCTTTCTTTGAAATAGAAATCTTAAAAACACACAGTCTACACCTATCTCTGCTTCTGGGTGGGATACAGTAGGTTATGGCAGGCTACCCTCTCACTGAAATTAATAAAAATAAAATAAGTTGCAAAAATAATACTTTTAATGGCACTGAAAAGCTGTGAAAATAATGAGGATTAGATAAATAAAATTCCAGAGAGGAAAAAGCTCTTCTGAGATGACTCGATGTCTGCTAGCAGTTTTGTTCCTGGAAGCATCAACAACTTGCAGGGTGGACTGAGGACCAAGATTTCCTAAGCAGAGGGACTTTACTGGGCAAAAGAGAAGCCAGCACCGGACTGGTGTAACTAATGGGAAAGGAGGGGAGGCCAGAACAGGCCTAAAGAGTCTAACCTTTTTAGCACCAGGGACTGGTTTCATGGAAGACAATTTTTCCACTGGCGGGTGGTGGGGGAGGGGGATGATTCAGGCAGTAATGTGAGCAATGGGGAGGAGGGTTCAGGCGGTGATGTGAGTGATGGGGGGAGGGTTCAGGTGGTAATATGAGTGATGGGGGAGCGACAGGGAGCGGCAGATGAAGCTTCGCTTGCTTGCCTGCCACTCACCTCCTGCTGTGTGGCCCAGTTACTAACAGGCCACAGACCACTAGTGGTCCGCAGCCCAGTGGTTGGGGACCCCTGCTATAGACCATTTGCTAAATTCTGGTTGTGATGCAGGAGTCTGTGGTGCTGGCTATAAAAGTAGAATGAAGTCTTCCATTGTCCTACAGTACTGAGGAGACAAAATCCTGCTAGAGGGACATAGTCTGTAACACAAATGTGAAAGTTCTCTCCCTTAAGACATCGGCCGAATTATGAACCTGTGTGGGATGGGAGGCCACTGAGCTCATCTTAAACCTCCAAAGGGAAGCCTGGAAGAGCAGTAGGAATAGGGACAAATCAGAGCTGAACTCAGTCTTACTAAAACGTAAGCCTACCCTCAAGCTAGCACAATCTCTGATTCAACTGAAGCTATCAGTCCCTTACTGTATTAACCATGTCTTTTATTTTCTGTGTACTGATGCTTTGACATCTTGGGGTCTTGCTGACCCTGGAGGGAGAGTTAGTCAGTTCATAAGACAGTGAAAATTCACCCATGAGCACACCTTTCAAATGCAAACTAAACAATGCAGAGCCCATCCCCCCAGCTCCCTTCTTTAATGGACTCTCATACTCTGGGCAACTAGCCATCTGTCCAAATCACCCCAGGACCAAGTACCAACAACTAGGAACAGCCCCTATGCTCCAGAGCTTGTTAAAATTACTCAAATTAGCCAATCCTAAGCCAGTTTACTCTGCTTCACCAGTTTTTTCTCATAGAAACCACAATAAGGGCTCCTGCCCACAGTTACCCCTTCCCTCTGCCTCCTGACCAACCTGGAACTTCTTTGTGTGGCCCCCAATGGTGTGGTATGCCCTGCTTCTCTTGGTATCTCTGTGTATAACAAACTATCTTTTTGATGTCGATCATCTGATCTGTTTTACTTGCCATACCTAAATAATAATAAAACTTATATTTAAAAACCCCTTATCTAACAGAGCAAAGAGTCAACCCTCCTTGGGGGAAAATAATATCATCTGTAGCCCCTGAAGTACTTTTACATACACTGTATCACATACGATAAAAATAACTAGGCTATAAAGAAGCAGGAAAATGTGATCTATACAGTATTAATTTCAGAATTAATAACTCACTGGATGGGATCAACAGCAGATTGGGCACAAAAGATGAAAGAATAAATGAAATTGAGGATAAGCCCACAGAAAATAACCAACTGGGGACTTCCCTGGGGTCCAGTCATTAAGACTCCGTGCTTCTACTGCAGCGGGTACAGGTTCTATTTCTGGTCAGGGAACTAAGATCCCAAATGCCTTGTGGCCAAAAAAAAAAAAAAAAAAAAAAAGAAGAAAAAGAAAATATCCAACTGAAGTATAGAGAGGAAAAATAATGGAATGCACAGGACAGAGTATAAGAGACATGTAGGACCCAACAGAAAACAAGCATGTAACTGGAATCCTAGGACAGGGAGGAGATTTGAAGAGATAATGGGCAAAAATTTTTCAAAACTAATGAGAGTGAGGCTCAACAATAAATCTTGCATTTCTATACACTAATGATGAAACACCTGAAAGAGAAATTAAGGAAACACTCCCATTTACCATTGCAACAAAAATAATAAAATACCTAGGAATAAACCTACCTAAGGAGATAAAAGACTTGTATGCAGAAAACTATAAGACACTGATGAAAGAAATTAAAAATGATACAAACAGATGAAGAGATATACCATGTTCTTGGATTACAAGAATGAACATTGTGAAAATGACTATACTACCCAAATTAATCTACAGATTCAATGCAATCCCTATCAAACTGCCAATGGCATTTTTCACAGAAGTAGAACAAAAAATTTCACAATTTATATGGAAACACAAAAGACCCCTAATAGCCAAAGCAATCTTGAGAAAGAAAAATGGAGCTGGAGGAATCACGCTCCCGGACTTCAGACTATACTACAAAGCTACAATAATCACGATAATATAGTACTGGCACAAAAACAGAACTATAGATCAATGGAACAGGATAGAAAGCCCAGAGATAAAGCCATGCACATATGGTCACCTTATCTTTGACAAAGGAGGCAAGAATATACAATGGAGAAAAGACAGCCTCTTCAATAAGTGGTGCTGGGAAAACTGGACAGCTACATGTAAAAGAATGAAATTAGAACACTCCCTAACACCATACACAAAAATAAACTCAAAATGGATTAAAGACCTAAATGTAAGGCCAGACACTATAAAACTCTTAGAGGAAAACATAGGCAGAACACTCTATGACATAAATCACAGCAAGATCCTTTTTGACCCACCTACTAGAGAAATGGAAATTAAGATAAAAATAAACAAATGGGACTTAATGAAACTTAAAAGCTTTTGCACAGCAAAGGAAACCCTAAACAAGACAAAAAGACGTCCCTCAGAATGGGAGAAAATATTTGCAAACAAAGCATCTGACAAAGGATTAATCTCCAAAATACACAAACAGCTCATGCAGCTCAATATCAAAAAACAAACAACCCAATCCAAATATGGGCAAAAGACCTAAATAGACATTTCTCCAAAGAAGATATACAGATTGCCAACAAACACATGAAAGAATGCTCAACATCATTAATCATTAGAGAAATGCAAATCAAAACTGCAATGAGGCATCACCTCACACCAGTCAGCATGGTCATCATCAAAAAATCCACGAACAATAAATGCTGGAGAGGGTGTGGAGAAAAGGGAACCCTCTTGCACTGTTGGTGGGAATGTAAATTGTTACAACCACTGTGGAGAACAGTATGGAGGTTCCTCAAAAAACTAAAAATAGAATTACCATATGACCCAGCAATCCCACTACTAGACATATACCCTGAGAAAACCATAATTCAAAAAGAGTCATATACCACAATGTTCATTGCAGCTCTTTTTACAATAGCTAGGACATGGAAGCAACTTAAGTGTCCATCTACAGATGAATGGATAAAGAAGATGTGGCACGTATATACAATGGAATATTACTCAGCCATAAAAGGAACGAAATTGAGTTATTTGTAGTGAGGTGGATGGACCTAGAATCTGTCATACAGAATGAAGTAAGTCAGAGAGAGAAAAACAAATACTGTATGCTAACACATATATATGGAATCTAAAAAAAAAAAAAGGTTCTGATGAACCTAGGGGCAGGACAGGAATAAAGACGCAGACATAGAGAATGGACTTGAGGACACAGGGAGAGGGAAGGGTAAGCTGGGACGAAGCGAGAGAGTGGCATGGACATATATACACTACCAAGTGTAAAACAGATAGCTAGTACGAAGTAGCCCCATAGCACAGGGAGATCAGCTCTGTGCTCTGTGACCACCTAGAGGGGTGGGATAGGGAGGGTGGGAGGGAGGGACACGCAAGAGGGAAGAGATATGGGGATATATGTATATGTATACCTGATTCACTTTGTTATACAGCAGAAACTAACACACCATTGTAAAGCAATTATACTCCAATAAAGATGTTAAGATTTCAAAAAAAATGTTTATTAACAGTGGAATGGTTAAATTAATTGTGGTATATTAATGTAGTAATTAAAAAGAATAAGCGGGCTTCCCTGGTGGCGCAGTGGTTGGGAGTCTGCCTGCTGATGCAGGGGACACGGGTTCGTGCCCCGGTCCGGGAGGATCCCACATGCTGCGGAGCGGCTGGGCCGGTGAGCCAAGCAACGGGAGGGGCCACAGCAGTGAGAGGTCCGCGTACCGCAAAAAAAAAAGAATAAGCTACTGTTACACACAACAATAGGGATAAACTGCATTGACATAATGATGAGTGAAATACACTCTACATTCCATTTATACAAAGTCTGAGAATACGGAGAGGGGGAAGGGTAAGCTGGGACGAAGTGAGAGAGTGGCATGGACACATATACACTACCAAACGTAAAATAGATAGCTAGTGGGAAGCAGCCGCATAGCACAGGGAGATCAGCTCGGTGCTTTGTGACCACCTAGAGGGGTGGGATAGGGAGGGTGGGAGGGAGACACAAGAGGGAGGAGATATAGGGATATATGAATATGTAGAGCTGATTCACTTTGTTATAAAGCAGAAACTAACACACCATTGTAAAGCAATTATACTCTAATAAAGATGTTAAAAAGAAAAGTTCGAGAATAGGCAAGATTAATCTGTGGTGGTAGAAGTCAGATTAATTATTAACTCTGGGTATTACTTACTAAGGAGGTGTATAAAACATCTTTTTGGAGTATTGGAAATATTCTATATCTTGATCTGGGTGGTGGTTACATTTATGTGTGTGTTTGTATTTATATGCATATACATGTACATATATTTATTGATATGTATGCTTAAGATTTGTGCACTTCATAAATTTTGTATTTCAATAAAACAAAACGAAATGAAAAACTAAAACATATTGTCTGTGTTGATCTAAGGTTGTGGTGGAAAAACTGCTACAAATAATACATATGGAGGAATTATACATTCTTATTGAAATAGATGGTGAGTTGAATAAATGTGATGCTTGAAATAAAAGGAAGATTAGAAATGAATTCATTTTAAAATGCCTTCTGGAGCTGAATTAAACATTTTTTGTTGGGCCAGGGCCAAGGACTTTCATTTTAGAGATAGGTAAATGAATTATGAATAATTTTGGCAACATCATAACTTTGTTGTTCCATAGCTAAGCAATAATGTAAACCATTGTACAACTAGAATGTAAACAAAAGCTCATCTATAACATTTTACATTGTTGTTTAAGATTCTAAGTGGAAAGTAGGTCAAGTCTGAGGCTGACAATAGAACACCGTATGTTCTGGTGAAGGGAATGCCAAATGATTTTACCTGTGCTGTTTAAAGGGTTTCTTTTTATAAAGATGATCTCAGAGAATATTTAGAAGTTTGTAGAGGGATGAACTGGAGGATATTTTCAAACCCGAGTGTGAGCGAGAATCAGCAGAAAAGGTCAAGAATCACAGTCACTGAACGGGTTTCCTTTGTTAGCAGTTTGGTCAGGAGCAGCTTTTTAGAAATTTCTCTACCTTCTTTTGAGAGTTGTTGGCATTCATGTACACTGATTGACACCTGTTACTGGCATTCATGTACACTGATTGACACCTGTTATTGGCATTCATGTACACTGATTGACACCTGTTACTGGCATTCATGTACACTGATTGACACCTGTTATTGGCATTCATGTACAGTGATTGACACCTGTTAAAGTCAGACAACCACAAATAATCTAAGGAGGACTGGATTCTGCCTTTTTTTTCCCCTAGAAATACATATTGTTTAAACTCTTTAACATGAGTAGGGCCATAGTTTGTAGGGCCCAGTAGTAAATGAAATGCAAGGTCTCTTGTTCAAAAATTTAACATTTCAAGATGGTGACAACAGAGCATTAAACCAGGCCCAGAGGCCCTCTGAGTGTGTGGCCCTGTGCGGCTGCACAGCTCGCATGGACATGGAGCTATCTCTGCTTCTTAACACTGCATTCAAACCCTCTATGACTACGGCCTGACAAACGCTGCAGCCCCGGCATCTACCTTCTTCTCACATGCTCCGGCCGTAACACTTGGCTTGCAGTACACAAGACACTTCATGTTGGTTCATTTTCTTTCTAGAAAGTTCTTTACCATCCAGTCTGTCTGATATATTCTATCTATTTTCACCTACTAACTCCCCTGAGGGAACTGCCCACTCCTTCCTCGAGCCATCTCTGACCTTGTGAAATCTCTATTCTTATACTCTCCATATTTTATTGCCATTTTTGCTCACTTGTTCGCCTTCTAAAAAATGTGAGCCCGCTATGGTCAGGAATTGTGTTTTATTTCTATTATTGCATTGCACAAAATGGATATTTAATAAACGTTTGTAAATGGACAAAGGAGTAGGATTCTAAAGATACAAAATGGAGAAAGTCCAGCTACATTTAAAATAATAGCTACAACTATTTTTTTCCAATTGAAATAGTGTTATGACATACTTTAAAAAATGTGAAGAATGACTGGACTTAATCTTTACAGTTCCTCTTATTCCCTATTTAATGACTCTTTAAGAATTCTGATATTCAAATTGGTAAAATAATTTGATCTCATTCCTACACTCTGATTCAATCTATTTCACTTTCACATTTTTGTCATTTGGTGCGAGGATTAGTAAGTCTATTTCACGTAAATAAGATGACAAAAGAGTTATTAGGAGTAATGTTTTGGTATCAACTTTTCCCAAAGAGATTATTATATCCTGAATGACTAAATGAACCAATGACTGAACCCTACTAGTAGCCAGACTAGTAATAATTGCTTTCCTCAACTTTTTATACACAAAATAATTTTTTATTGCTATTTCCATACCCCATGGCCAAATTCTTTCTTGTCTCTTCACAATAATTTCCACCAACTGCTGGTAAGTTAGCAGGTATGAGCTGAAATATAAACTGCGGCTTCTCTGAAATTTTATACTGCTTCTTCACTCAGTGAGACATTACTTTCCAGCCCCAAGGGTCAGGATCATGAATCATTTTATTTCCTTTTTTTTTTGTCGGAAAAAGTAATTCATCTAAGAGGGCTGACACAGTCTGGGTACTGTAAAAAGCTCTGTTTAATAGCAGGGAAGATAAAGGAGGGAGGAGACACCCTTAGTTGAGTAAAGGGTAGGCTGAGGAGCTTTCTGGCCTTGACAGTGGTCTGGAAGAAGAGAGAGAAACAGAAGCAAGTGGAAATATAAAGAGGAATAGGCATCACCCAGTCAATGGTAACCTGGAATAAGGATAGTCACAGAGAGAACCTTAGTTCTCCCAGCAAGACTCTTTCAAATCATGTTTATTGGGCAACCACAATTTTCAGAAGACATGGTCTCAGACCTGTTGGTGCCTAAATCCTAAGAGAACAGATAGAGTGACTGTGACATGGTGTCTTTTCACATTTAATTTCATCCTCTATTCCAGGCTAGGGAAGGTATACTGAGTTTGGTTATGGTAGGTAGGAAAATACTCTTGCTTTCAGCTTCTTCAAGGTAAATCCGATTTACCTTGAGAGAACTGAGATGGTTTTTGAGGAAAAAGAGGCATGGGACAGGATTACAAAGAGCAGGGTGGGTGACGTGAATATGTGAGTTTTCTTCTCATATAATATTTGTCATGTTCAATTCAAAGGACTTTCACATGGGAGCCAAGATTTGAAAAGAAAATTGAAATGATAGAATGGAAGGAAATAATATCAGTAGAAGGGAAGCCCGAAAAGACTGGGAAAACTAATATTAATTCATTCACCCATAAGATTGTCTAATGTTTGCCAGGCAAAGTAATAGACCCTACTGGCCTCTGTTCTTATTTTTTAATGAAATGGCAAGAAGTTAGAGTTATACTTAACTTCAGCTCTACAACTAGTTTATTGCTCAGCCAGGTTATGTTTCTTTTTTTTAGTCAACTGCACTAAGGTTTACCAGCTGACAATGTAAAATCAAAACTACATGTATACTCAAATACATAAAAATATACCACATATTTTATGTTTATAATATATACATATGTAATTACCCAGTATATATTTAAAATTATATGTGCATACTGAGAAATAAAAAGCAAAGAACATCTGATTATTTTCATGAAGTTTTCTATTTTCTATCACAGGTATCTGGATGACTAATTTCGCCCAGAACTTACGAAAATTTACTTAAAACAAAAAAATATTCCGATTACATCTGGAAGTAACATATCTATTGCTGATGTTATGAGAGTCATATTAATAGCTCATGTATATTGTGTACCTACTATGTGCCAGGTACTATTCCAGATACTTGAAGTGTCTTAATTAACTTATCCAGGTGGCTTTATAAGAGAAATGATGCTGTTGGTTCTGTTTTCTAAGATGAGGAAACTGAGACACAGAATGTTTGAATCACTGGCCAGGATCACCCGGATAGAGGGGAGCGGATTTAAATGTAGTCTGGTTGGCTGGAGAGCCCCAATCCTAAACTCCCACACAGAGCTGAATGCACAGTGTTAGTGATTAAGCAAAATACTTAATAGATGTGTAACCTTGCCAGAATGGGTTGCTACTTCATATCAATTCATCACCAGGACTTTATGGCAGATTGATTTATCTTGCGCTTAACCACACAGAAAAGTGGAAAAACACAAAATATTCCATTCTTCTGGATCTGTCAACTCAAGTCATTTAGGAATTTCACCATTTCCTTCTCTGGCCTGTGGACCATTGTTATTTTTCATCCTTACCATTCTCATTCCCACAGGAACAGTACGAGGAGGTTTTTGTTTTCCCTGGTAGATAGCCAGACAGCTAACAGGAAATGCTAGAAGGAAACCTAAGAATTTGAAGAAATCATTTCCAAAGTTACCTAGCATTCCTTTCATTTAATTCATCTTTTTTTCTCTTAAAAATGATTTTCTTCCTCTCTCTCCCCCGCTCCACTCCCCTTTTCCCTCAATTTAAGACACATGGGGGACTCCTCCTCTTTCCACTTCTTCGATCTCCCTCAGACCCATACCCTTAGTTTTTCCTGAATATCTTATTTCTGTAGTATTTTGAAGGGAACAAAAATGTGCTCTGTTTGGTGTATGTAGCATGGCAATATTTCTCCTCTTTCGAACTTTGGATGTCTTTGAGTGGGAGTGATGGAGCGCCAGTTATGAGAAGGGCCGTGGAATGAAGGCTGCTCATCACCAGAGAGCCCAGAAACCCAAGCTTCTTTAACAGACACACATGACCTTGGTGCCGACAGGAGCTGGCTCTCTCTACAGGGCACACTCACCCGCAACGGGGCCCAGTCCTCCATGCAAACCGTGCTCCTTATTCACTGTGCTGAATCATGAGTTCTACTCTGTTTCTCCCTTGACTTGTGAGTTCCCTTCGATGTTTTCATTTGCACGACAGACAGCATCATCCACGTCCACACCCTAGCCCACCTCCCCCTCTGCTAATTCCCCTGCAATTTGTCATTCTGTCCTGAAATGAGAAAAGTGCTACATAATGTACTTGATATGGTGCATTGATAAGACATCCCTTGTAAGTGGCACGTCAGTGAGGAGAACAGCTGCAGCAGATGGGTGACCTGCTCAGACAGAGCTGCACAAATGTGAACTCCACCATTGGACAGAAGCCACAAGGGCAGCTTGAGTGGCCCTCTGAACTCAGGTTTAAAGAACTGGATGCAGGGCTTCCCTGGTGGCGCAGTGGTTGAGAGTCCGCCTGCCGATGCAGGGGACACGGGTTCGTGCCCCGGTCCGGGAAGATCCCACATGCCGCGGAGCGGCTGGGCCCGTGAGCCATGGCCGCTGAGCCTGCGCGTCCGGAGCCTGCGCTCCGCAATGGGAGAGGCCACAATACTGAGAGGTCCGCATACCGCAAAAAAAAAAAAAAAAAAAAAAAAAAAAGAACTTTAGGGGGTATGGAACCAGGTGCAAAGGATTTCTAAATTCTTAAACATTATCTTTGATGTTGTCAAAATATCATATGTTGTTACCTTTCCCAATGGAGTTTATGTCCAAAGAAATATGAAAGGGGTGATGTTTTTGCCACTCTTGCTTGAGGCTACTTTAGTTTACTCATAAATTTTACAGACTTCGCCAGAGGTTACGTGACTTCTGGTAGAACTGTAAATCCACTGTGTGTGTGTGTGTGTGCACGTGTGGTGTGTGTGATACATCCTTCAGAAGCCGGTGTAGGATAGGTTTTCAGTGCCTTGGGCCCTGGGCCACAGATTCTGTCTGAACGCCCTTACTTCAAAGTGGTGTGTAGGGAATAGGCACTGTGGAATGATCTCATTTATGGTGTGGATAGGAAATGGAAATTCCAGGTCTGTTTTTACTTCAGAATATTTCTGCCTTTTTGGTTTCCATTTAAATACTAAACCACTTAAATGAAAAACAAAAGCAGATTTTTGTTTTTCCTCAACATACCTTATTTCATACTTACCCTTTTGCCTCTGAATTACCTTTACTCGATAGGGACATATTACTGCATAAAGGTGCTGCGGAATGAACCTGGATCAGATTTTAGTACCTGATGATCCTTTGACCCTGGTCAGGTCAGTACTTTGAAATTTAGCAGTCAGAATACAATTTTGCTTATTTGACTTCTTTCTAATTGTTCTTCTGAAAGAACTCGTATGTGGTGGTGGATATTGATTCTTGTCAATAAAATCTTACGTTATTTCTATTTTCCCGGAGGATTCTGAACATGCTAAAGGGCTATGTTTAGGACAAGCTTCACGCAACATCTGGATAGTTGCGTAGCAGCTGGGTAACAGCGCATGAGGAACCTGACTCAAAGCTCAGAACGTTAATTGAGAAAGAGCCTGGTGTTTAGCTCCCAAGCCGGGGGAAAGCAACGTGGGAGGTGAGTATCCAATTCGGAATATTGCTTGAGTAAAAGAGTTACTGTGTTGATAAGAATATAAGGTGGCCTAGCTGCCCGGAGCTGTTGTTTATCTTTGCATATCTCACCCAGGAGATCTCTCCAGGTGCAAGATGGCTCAGCGAGACAGTGTGTTTTCCTTGGCACTGACTCAATTAGAAGGTGGGTGACTACTTCCTGACAAACACTGAACCCAGCCCTGACACGACACAGGGAAGTAAATGATGTACAAGGGTCACATGATAGTCATTCCACTATTCTTTTTTTTTTTTTTTTTTCGGTACGTGGGCCTCTCACTGCTGTGGCCTCTCCCGTTGCGGAGCACAGGCTCTGGACGCGCAGGCTCAGCGGCCATGGCTCACGGGCCCAGCCGCTCCACGGCATGTGGGATCTTCCCGGACTGGGGCACGAACCTGTGTCCCCTGCATCGGCAGGCGGACTCTCAACCACTGCGCCAGCAGGGAAGCCCCAGGACACCACTTTTTAATGATCATACTAAGTGCAGTAAGTCAGACAGAGAAAGACAAGTATCATATGATATCACTCATGTGGAATCTAATTTAAAAAATGATACAAATGAACTTATTTACAAATCAGAAATAGATTCACAGACATAGAAAACAAACTTATGGTTACTAAAGGGGAAATGTATGTGAGATAAATCAGAAGATTCGGATTAACATACACACACTACTATATATATATGATAGATAACCAACAAGGACCTACTGTAGAGCACAGGGAACTCTACTCAATACTCTGTGATAATCTATATGAGAAATGAATCTGAAAGAGTGGATATATGAATATGTATAACTGAATCACTCTGCTGTACACCTGAAACTAACACAACATTGTAAATCCCTTATACTGCAATAAAATTAAAAACAAATTTCTTCCTATCTTATCAATTACTCCTCCCTGGTTTCCTTTGCTTGTTTTTCTGCTCCCCTGTTCTCTTAATACTGAGCGCTCCAAGTTCTGTTCTGAGTCTCCTTCTTTGTCCATACTTACTCTCTTGTGGACCTCACCCAGTTCCATGGTGTTGACTAGCACCTGTATGCTGACGCACCCTAACTCATGTCTCCAGCCCATACTTTCTCCTGAGCTTTCGATTTTTACATATAACGGCATGACTGACATCTCTAATTGGATATTTAATAGAAACCTCAAAATCTCTGCTCAGATGGATTTTCCTTTCTTCCCTCCCCCGCCCCAAATCTGTTCTACCTTCAACCTTTCCCATTTCAGTCAATGACAACTCCGTGTTTCCATTTGCTTTACATACAGAACCTTGGTGTCATCCTTGGCGCTTCATTTTTTCTCACACTCTAGGTCCAATCTTTGAAGACATTCTGTTCTCTCTACCTTGAAAATACATCCAGAACGTAACTACTCCTTGTTCCCAGTGCTGTTGTGATATTGGCCTGTGCTGTCATTTTCTCTTGCTTGTATTAGCCTGCCAGCTGGTTTCCTTCTATTCTTGAGCCCTTACAAATTATTTTCAACCTAGCAGTTCATCAACTTTTCAAAACGTAACCTAGATCATGTTGCTTCTCTGCTCTAACCTTGCTCCCATTTCTCCCCCAATTTAAAGAACAAAATCCTTACAATGTCCTAGAAAGACTGTATTAGGTTCCTAGGGCTGCTATAACAGACTTGGCGGTCTAAAACAACAGCTCTTCATTCTTTCACAGTTCTGGAGGCCAGAAGAATGAACTCAAGGTTTCAGCACACTCCCTCTGAAGGCTCTAAGGGAGAATCCTTCCTTGCCTCTTCTAGCTTGTAGTGGCTCCGGGTGTTTCTTGGCGTGTGGCTGCATCATTCCAATCTCTGCCTCTGTCTTCACATTCTCTCCTTTCTCTTATAAGAGCACTTGTTAGTATTGTATTTAAGCCCATCCAGATAATCCAGGATGTTCTCATCTTGAGATCATTAATTTATTTGCAATGGCAAGACTCTTTTTCCAAATAAGGTCACATTCATAGGGTCCAGGGGTTAGAATGTGAGTCCAATGTATTACGGACCACTGTAACCTCTTGGATTTCTTTTTCCACCACTCTTCCCCTTAATCACCTTGTTGCAATTGTACTGGATTCCCTGATTTTTCTCATACATGCCAGGCACTCATGGATTGGGGCACATTCACTGGTGAGTCCTTCTCCTGGGATTCTTCCTCGGGATAGGATCATGGGTCACTTCCTCATGGTACCTTCTCATGAGGTCTCTCCTGGTTACTCCATTTGAAATCGTAGGGCTCACCTTACTTCTTGGATTCTCCATTTTCCTCCCATTTTGGTTGAAGGTGCAATTCTTCTGCTTCATGTAGGGATAGGATCATGGGTCACTTCCTCATGGTACCTTCTCATGAGGTCTCTCCTGGTTACTCCATTTGAAATCGTAGGGCTCACCTTACTTCTTGGATTCTCCATTTTCCTCCCATTTTGGTTGAAGGTGCAATTCTTCTGCTTCATGTGGTATTAACTGGGGTACCAGGATGGCATGAAGGTCCAAATGGCCTCAGACATATGGCTGGAAGTGGTTTCTGGCTTCCAGATGGGAGTTTAGTTGGAGCTGTTAGCAAGGGGCCCTGGTTCTCCTCCATGTGGCCTCTCTGTGTAATTGTTTGGGCTTCCTTGCTAGTTGGCAGCTGAGTTCCAATAAGCAGCAATCTAAGAGGAAGGAAGTAGAAGCTGTCCGTTTTCTTAAAGTCTGGGCTCCAAAGTATCAGAATATTACTTCTATTGTATTCTTTTAGTCAGAGTAGTTGTAAGGGCAGTCAAGATCCAAGTGGAGGAAAAATAAACTGCACCTCCCAGCTGGGGGAGTGGCATGTTTGTACAGGGACAGAAGTAACATAATTGAACACTATCTATGGAAAGGACTTTCTTGTATCCTCAATATCATACCTTGGTGGGTATGGCTGTCCACCAAAATAGATAGCTTTATCTGTGTGTTCATTCTCTTTTTATCCCTTCACTATTGTTATTGAGGAGTTTCTATGATCTTAAAAAAGGAAAATACATAAGAAATATTTTAAAATTTGAAACATATAGATAAATTAGTTCATTAGCAATCCTCAATATTTTTTGCAATTTAAGCTTATGAAAATTGTTTTGTGTCCAGTGGGGAGAAGGAAATCCATTATTAAGCCTTAATAATTGGTTGAAGTTTTGTATAGTTTGCCTATGTTTCACAGTTAAAATTACTCCTTGATATTATTACTGTTAGTTGATAGAGATCTTATCTAAAATCATACAGCAGCAGCAACTGTTATTATAAGTAATATTTTGAAGGTCTCAAACCATTCCAATGATCATCATATTTTAGAATACCCCGGTAGATTTGGGTAAGGTTTTTTTGCTCCTGGTTGATAAAATTAGTGATTAAATAAGACCATATCTAATAGAATCTAAGGTTTACTGCTTTTTCAAGAGATTATGCCCCCTTCACTATGAAACTATACATTTATTTCCTTAGATTGAAAGTAGGGGGATGAATCTCTTTTGCTTATACCTAAAACTTCTCTGTTTTAGACAGCTCAAACTGCCATTTAGACATTGGGTAGCTTAGCAGAAATTCCTTACAGTTCTGGAGTCTGGAAGCCAGAGATCAGGGTGATGGCTTGGTCTGGTTCTGATGAAAGTCCTCTCCTTGGCTTGCAAACAGCCACCTTCTCACTGTGTGCTCATTTGGCAGACAGAGAGAGAGGAAAAGCTCTCTGGTGTCTCTTCTTCTAAGGGCAGTCATCCCATCATGAGCCTTCATGACTTCATTGACGTCTAATGTGCTCCGCAAGCCTCCATCTCCAAATACCACTACATTGGGGGTTAGGGCTTCAGCATATTAATCGTCTACAGCATTGAGTAATTTCCTTTCATGTCTCCATGTAGACACTATTGGTAGCAGATAAGAATAGAAAGATGAATGAAGCAAAGAACATTTTCCAGTTTAAGTTCTGTGAAATGAATTTGTCAATCAGCAAATTTTATTCATTTGAAATCCCTTTTGGTAAGCTTATTCTCTTCAGTAGAGGAAATTATTGTTCAGCCAGGGATATATAAGGTTGGCATGGTAGACAAAATAATGGCCTTCCCAAAGGTACCTACGTCCTAACCCCTGGAATTCATGAATAAGTTTCCTTCCATGGCATAAGTCACTTTGCAGATGTGATTAAGGGTACAGACCTTGAGGTGGGGAAATTATCCTGGATTATCCAGGTGGTCTCAATATAATCACGAGTCTTTAAAAGTGGAAGAGCATAGAAAAAGAGCGGATCAGAGAGATGTCACTTTAGAAGGACTCAATCTGCTATTGCTGCCTTTGAAGATGTAGAATGGGGGCCTCTGGAAGCTGGGAATGGCTCCCAGCTGACAGCCAGCAAAGAAACAAGGACCTCAGACTTTAACCTATAGCTAGGTTAAAGGAATAAATTATGCCAGCAACCCAAATGAACGGGAAACTGATTCTCCCCTAGAGGCTCCAGACAGGCACACAGCTTGACAACACCTTAATTTTAGTCCAGTGAGACCTGTGTTGGACTTCTGACCTACAGAACTATAAGACAGTAAGTTTCTGTTGTCTTAAGCTGCTAAGCTTGTAATTCATTATGGCAGCAGTAGCATTTGGTTGTGAATTAAAGTCCTCAATCTCCAAATTCTAAATATCACCCAAACATGGAAGAATTCTTCACCTCTAATCAAAGAGAACTGATGACTTTCACTTTAGCAACTATTCTAGAACCTTCATAAACATTTTTGAATCACTGTATCACTCTGCTCTTTAAAAGCAATTATAGCATTTTGATGAACTATGGCTTTTGTCATATTTCTGTGTGAGTCAGGAGAGACTTTGCCAGATAAAATGGCTGGATTGGGAGAGTGGGTAGGTCACGTTCATCAACAGGGGTTAGAAGTCGGTGGAGGCACCTAGAAAATTCAGAAGGTGTACAGAGACCAGTCCCATAGTTCTGCTACAATGTTCCTTATTAAAGACAATGGTGTACACCTGCAACTAACACATTGTTAATCGACTATACTCCAATAAAAATTTTAAAATATATATATATATACAGACAATGGTGCCTTGGTTTTAGAGCCATGACAAGAAGAGGGTCATAACCTTTGTTTTTAAACTTCATCAGGCTGTATGCTTGTCTGCAGTGGTGAGAGACACCTGAAACGCTGTGCTTTTTTGGTCAGTGTATGAAAGAACCTTGAAGTCCCACGTTCCTATGAATTTGATTGCCATGGAGAGCGTGGTATAGAGCCAGTACTATTGAAGCATCCTGCCTGCCCATTTAGTGATCAGCCTCAACAATGACTTAATTAGTAGCCTCAGTGGTGATATGTTAACATAATAAAATTTCTTGCCATATTTCAAATTAAAGCCCTTTTCATTTATGAATATTATTATTCAACAGAAGGAAGAAGGGGTATTTTAAGTTCAGAGAAAAGCTTATGGAAATTTTAAGTAACAATACTGAAGGAATCATCTATTAATTCTACCAGCCACCTCTATGTAAAGCATACATCTCTCATGATAGTCTTATTTGTTTGTTAATATTTTTCAACTGATAACGTTGAACTGCTTCTATCACTAAAAGGTCAAAGATACAAATAAAGTATGATGATTATTAAAAGGCATTAAAATATATTTCAATAATAATTCCTAATGATAATAATACAATAGCCAGTTTTCTTTCCTAAAGTACTATTTTCTTAAATTGGGGTACAGTTGTTTTACAATGTTGTGTTAGTTTCTACTGTACAGCAAAGTGAAGTAGAGTTCCCTGTGCTATACAGAAGGTTCTCATTAGTTATCTATTTTATACATATTAGTATATATATGTCAATCTCAATCTCCCAATTCATTGCACCTCACCCTTTCCCCCCTTGGTGTCCATACGCTTGTTCTCTACATCTGTGTTTCTATTTCTGCCTTGCAAACTGGTTTATCTGTACCATTTTTCTAGATTCCACATATATGCGTTAATATACGATATGTGTTATTCTCCGACTTAATTCACTCTGTAGGATGGTCTCTAGGTCCATCCACATCTCTACAAAGGACCCAATTTCATTCCTTTATATGGCTGAGTAACATTCCACTGTATATGTGTACCACATCTTCTTTATCCACTCCTCTGTTGGTGGACATTTAGGTTGCTTCCATGGCCTGTTTATTGTAAATAGTGCTGCAATGAACATTGGGGTGTATGTGTCCTTTTGAATTATGGTTTTCTCAGGGTATATGTCCAGTAGTGGGATTGTTGGGTCATATGGTAATTCCATTTTTAGTTTTTTAAGGAACCTCCATACTGTTCTCCATAGTGTCTGTATCAATTTACATTTCCACCAACAGTGCAAGAGGGTTCCCTTTTCTCCACACTCTCTCCAGCATTTATTGTTTGTAGATTTTCTGATGATGGCCATTCTGACTGGTGTGAGGTGATACCTCACTGCAGTTCTGATTTGCATTTATCTAATGATTAGTGATGTTGAGCATCCTTTTATGTGTTTGTTGGTGATCTGTATATCTTCTTTGGAGAAATGTCTATTTAGGTCTTCTGACCATTTTTGGATTCAGTTGTTTGGTTTTTTTTTTGATGTTGAGCTGCATGAGCTGCTTGTAAATTTTGGAGATTAATCCTTTGTCAGTTTCTTCATTTGCAAATACGTTTTCCCATTCTGAGGGCTGTCTTTTCGTCTAGTTTAGTTTTCTTTTGCTGTGCAAAAGCTTGTAAGTTTCATTAGGTCCCATCTGTTTATTTTTGTTATTTCCATTTCTCTAGGAGGTGGGTCAAAAAGGATCTTGCTGTGATTAATGTCATAGAGTGTTCTGCCTATGTTTTCCTCTAAGAGTTTGATAGTGTCTGGCCTTACATTTCAGTCTTTAATCCAGTTTGAGTTTATTTTTGTGTATGGTGTTAAGGAGTGTTCTAATTTCATTCTTTTACATGTAGCAGTCCAGTTTTCCCAGCAGCTCTTGTTGAAGAGGCTGTCTTTTCTCCATTGTATATTCTTGCTTCCTTTATCAAAAATAAGGTGACCATGTGTGCAAGGGTTTAGCTCTGAGCTTTCTATCTTGTTCCATTGATCTATAGTTCTGTTTTTGTGCCAGTACCATACTGCCTTGATTACTGTAGCTTTGTAGTATAGTCTGAAGTCAGAGAGTCTGATTCCTCCAGCTCCCTTTTTCTTTCTCAAGATTGCTTTGGCTATTAGGGGTCTTTTGTGTTTCCATACAAATTGTGAATTTTTTTGTTCTAGTTCTGTGAAAAATGTCATTGGTAGTTTGACAGGGATTGCATTGAATCTGTAGATTGCTTTGGGTAGTATAGTCATTTTTACAATGTTGATTCTTCCAATCCAAGAACATGGTACATCTCTTCATCTATATCATCTTTAATTTCTTTCCTGAGAGTCTTATAGCCTTCTGCATACAGGTCTTTTGTCTCCTTAGGTAGGTTTATTCCTAGATATTTTATTCTTTTTGTTGCAATTGTAAATGGAGTGTTGACTTAATTTCTCTTTCAGATTTTTCATCATTAGTGTATAGGGATGCAAGAGATTTCTGTGCATTCATTTTGTTTTTTGTTTGTTTTTGCGGTACGCGGGCCTCTCACCACCGCGGCCTCTCAGGCTGTGGAGCACAGGCTCCGGACGCGCAGACCCAGCAGCCATGGCTCACAGGCCCAGCAGCTCTGCGGCACGTGGGATCCTCCCGGACTGGGGCATGAACCCGCGTCCCCTGCATTGGCAGGCTGACTCTCAACCACTGCGCCACCAGGGAAGCCCTGTGCATTCATTTTGTATCCTGCTACTTCACCAAATTCATTGATTAGTTGTAGTAGTTTTTGTTGTTGTTGTTTTTTATTTTGCGGTACACGGGCCTCTCACTGTTGTGGCCTCTCCCGTTGCGGAGCACAGGCTCCGGCTGCGCAGGCTCAGTGGCCATGGCTCACGGCCCCAGCCGCTCCGCAGCATGTGGGATCTTCCCGGGCTGGGGCACGAACCCGTGTCCCCTGCATCAGCAGGCGGACTCTCAACCACTCCGCCACCAGGGAAGCTCCAGTTCTAGTAGTTTTCTGTTGGCATCTTTAGGCTTCTCTATGTATAGTATCACGTCATCTGCAAACAGTGACATCTTTACTTCTTCTTTTCCGATTTGGATTCCTTTTATTTCTTTTTCTTCTCTGACTGCTATGGCTAAAACTTCCAAAACTATGCTGAATAATAGTGGTGAGAGTGGGCAACCTTGTCTTGTTCCTGATCTTAGAGGAAATGGTTTCAGTTTTTCACCATTGAGGACGATGTTGGCTGTGGGTTTGTCATATATGGCCTTTATTATGTTGAGGTAAGTTCCTTCTATGCCTGCTTTCTGGAGGGTTTCTATCATAAATGGGTGTTGAATTTTGTCAAAAGCTTTTCTGCATCTATTGAGATGATCATATGGTTTTTCTCCTTCAATTTGTTAATATGGTATATCACATTGATTGATTTGCATATATTGAAGAATGCTTGCATTCCTGTGATAAACCCCACTTGATCATGGTGTATGATCCTTTTATTGTGCTGTTGGATTCTGTTTGCTAGTATTTTGCTGAGGATTTTTGCATCTATATTCATCAGTGATATGGGCCTGTAGTTTTCTTTCTTTGTGACATCCTTGTCTGGTTTTGGTATCAGGGTGATGGTGGCCTCATAGAATGAGTTTGAAAGTGTTCCTCCCTCTGCTATATTTTGGAAGAGACTGAGAAGGATGGGTGTTAGCTCTTCTCTAGATGTTTGATAGAATGCGCCTGGTTCTGGGCTTTTGTTTGTTGGAAGATTTTTAATCACAGTCTCAATTTCAGTGCTTGTGATTGGTCGTTTATATTTTGTATTTCTTCCTGGTTCAGTCTTGGAAGGTTGTGGTTTTCTAAGAATTTGTCCATTTCTTCCAGGTTGTCCATCTTAATGGCATATAGTTGCTTGTAGTAATCTCTCATGATCCTTTGCATTTCTGCAGTGTCAGCTGTTACTTCTCCCTTTTTCATTTCTAATTCTATCGATTTGAGTATTCTCCCTTTTTTTCTTGATAAGTCTGGCTAACGGTTTATCAGTTTTATCTTCCCAAAGAACCAGCTTTTAGTTTTATTGGTCTTTGTTATTGTTTCCTTCATTTCTTTTTCATTTATTTCTGATCTGATCTTTATGATTTCTTTCCTTCTGCTAACTTTGGCTTTTTTTTTTTGTTTTTCTTTCTCTAATTGCTTTAGGTGTAAGGTTAGATTGTTTATTTGAGATGTTTCTTGTTTCTTGAGGTAGGATTGTATTGCTCTAAACTTCCCTCTTAGAACTGCTATTGGTGCATTGCATAGGTTTTGAGTCGTCGTGTTTTCATTGTCTTTGGTTTTTGGTATTTTTTGATTTCCTCTTTGATTTCTTCAGTGATATCTTGGTTATTTAGTAGGGTGTTGTTTAGCCTCCATGTGTTTGTATTTTTTACAGATTTTTTCCTGTAATTGATATCTAGTCTCATAGCGTTGTGGTCAGAAAGATACTTGATATGATTTCAATTTTCTGAAATTTACCAAGGCTTGATTTGTGACCCAGGATATGATCTATCCTGGAGAATGTTCCATGAGCACTTGAGATGAGAGTGTATTCTGTTGTTTTTGGATGGAATATCCTATAAATATCAATTAAGTCCATCTTGTTTAATGTATCGTTTAAATCTTGTGTTTCCTTATTTTTATTTTGGATGATCTGTCCATTGGTGAAAGTGGGGTGTTAAAGTCCCCTACTATGATTTTGTTACTGTCGATTTCCCGTTTTATGGCTGTTAGCATTTGCCTTATGTATTGAGGTGCTCCTATGTTGGGGGCATAAATATTTACAAGTGTTATGTCTTCTTCTTGGATTGATCCCTTGATCATTATGTAGTGTACTTCTTTGTCTCTTGTAACATTCTTTATTTTAAAAGTCTATTTTATCTGGTATGAGAATTGCTACTCCAGCTTTCTTTTGATTTCCATTAGCATGGAATATTTTTTCATTCCCTCACTTTCAGTCTGTATGTGTCCCTAGGTCTGAAGGCAGTCTCTTGTAGACAGCATATATACAGCTCTTGTTTTTGTATCTATTCAGCCAGTCTATGTCTTTTGGTTGGAGCATTTAATCCATTTACATTTAAGGTAGTTATCGATATGTATGTTCCTATTACCATTTTCTCAATTGTTTTGGGTTTTTTATTGTAGGTCTTCTCCTTCTCTTGTGTTTCCTGCCTACAGAAGTTCCTTTAGCATTTGTTGTAAAGCTGGTTTGGTGGTGCTGAATTCTCTTAGCTTTTGCCTGTCTGTAAAGGTTTTAATTTCTCCACTGAATCTGAATGAGATCCTTGCTGCATCATCTTGGTTGTAGGTTTTTCCCTTTCATCACTTTAAGTATGTCCTGCCACTCCTTTCTGGCTTGCAGAGTTTCTGCTGAAAGATCAGCTGTTAACCTTATGGGGATGCCCTTGTATGTTATTTGTTGCTTTTCCCTTGCTGCTTTTAATATTTTTTTCTGTGTATTTAATTTTTGATGGTTTGATTAATATGTGTCTTGGCATGTTTCTCCTTGGATTTATCCTGTAAGGGACTCTCTGTGCTTCCTGGACTTGATTAACTATTTCCTTCCCATATTGGGGAAGTTTTCAACTATAATCTCTTCACAAATTTTCTCAGTTCCTTTGTTTTTCTCTTCTTCTTCTGGGACCCCTATAATTCAAATGTTGGTGTGTTTAATGTTGTCCCAGAGGTCTCTGAGACTGTCCTCAAATCTTTTCATTCTTTTTTCTCTATTCTGCTCTACAGTAGTTATTTCCACTATTTTATATTCCAGGTCACTTAACCATTGTTCTGCCTCAGTTATTCTGCTATTGATTCCTTCTAGAGAATTTTAAATTTCATTTACTGTGTTGTTCATCATTGTTTGTTTGCTCTTTAGTTCTTCTAGGTCCTTGTTAAACGTTTCTTGTATTTTCTCCATTTTATTTCCAAGATTTTGGATCATCTTTACTATCGTTACTCTGAATTCTTTTTCAGGTAGACTGCCTATTTCCTCCTCATTTGTTAGGTCTAGTGGGTTTTTACCTTGCTCCTTCATCTGCTGTTTCTCTGTCTCCTCATTTTGCTTAACTTACTGTGTTTGGTGTCTCCTTTTCACAGGTTGCAGGTTCATAGTTCCTGTTGTTTTTGGTGTCTGCCCCCAGTGGCTGAGGTTGTTTCACTGGGTTGTGTAGGCTTCCTGGTGGAGGGAACTGGTGCCTGTGTTCTGGCGGATGAGGTTGGACCTTGTCTCTCTGGTGGGCAGGACTGCATCAAGTGGTATGTTTTGGGGTGTCTGTGAGCTTATTATGATTTTATGCAGCCTCTCTGCTAATGGGTGGGGTTGTGTTCCTGTCTTGTTGTTTGGCACAGGGATTCAGCAGTGTAGCTTGCTGGTCGTTGAGTAGAGCTGGTCTTAGCATTGAGATGGAGATCTCTGGGAGAGTTTTCACCGTTTGATATTATGTGGAGCCTGGAGGTCTCTCGTGGGCCAATGTCCTGAACCTGGCTCTCCCACCTCAGTGGCACAGTCCTGACACCCGGCCGGAGCATCAAGACCCTCTCAGCCATGTGGATTTAAGTTATCTCTTTCTAGAACTCAACAGCTTTGTCCTTCAGGCTGTATCCGTTGTTAGTAAGAGGTGCATGAGGTGACTGTGGCTACTAACTGGAGCGCAGAGACTTCTGTTTTTGGGAGTTGGGAGATCACCTTGGTTTGGGGAAGCCAAGAAGGAGTGCCCAGCCCCCTGTGAGCAGTGTTTTAATAAGTTTTAAGAAGTGAGTTATTGATTATTTTATGGAGAATGAATCCCTGAAGGCCTCCAGTCAGCATTTGCTTCCATCTTACAAAGAACAGCAAAGGCCCCCAAGAGCCCTTGGCGCAGAATGTTTGGGGAGAGGAGGGCAGGCATTGCTGAGTTACAAGGTGAGCATGTAATTGTAGGGATTTTCCAACTCCCTCCCCTCACTCCTCTTTGTGGAAAACTCTCTTCCAAGTATATGCTGACCCTTGACATCGCTGGGGAAGTTGTGTCATCAATCTAATTTTAAACCATGACATTGAGAAAAGGGGCTGTCTACCTCTGTCTCCAAAGGACACCCCTGGAGTAGCCATTGGTGGTAAAGGATTTAGGTCCTAGCCACCTAATAAAGCCCAAGACCCCTCTGTTCCTGAGAACACCTATACCAGAGCCTGGTCCTACCCTCTCATGCATGGGTTGATCTATTCCTCTGATCTAAGATCTCTCATGCATGTTTCACTGATGGTAAAGAGTTTGAGTCAAGACACAAGACAGGAATGTGTGTGTGTACCTGTGGGTGCACACACATGTATTTTAATGACTTCAGAATGAACTAGGTTGTTTTAACTCCCCTACTGATTTGTTAGCTTTTTGAGGCAGGAAGATTTCTTTTAATCTATATATTCCTCATCCTACTTAGCACGGTGCTTTGCATATTGAAGATGATTAATATCATGGAATGGATCATGCTTCTGGAAATTGTACAGCAGTGTTTACAAGTGGGGATAAACACTTTGTTTCTGGAGTCAGATAGCTTGAGCGGACTCCTGGCTGTGCCACTTGACCACCGTGTGACCATAAGCGAGTCCATGAACCTCTCTGTGTCTGGGCTTCCTCCTCTAAAAACTGAGATATTAATACCACCTACCTCACTGTTGTGAGCATTAACTGAGTTAACATATGTAAAGTAGAACCATGCTTGATATGTGATAAGAGCTCTTTATGTGTGAACTCTGTTTTATTACTATTAACACTTTACAGTTTATAGTGGGCTCTTCCATACAGTAACTCACTTGATTCTCACAAGAACCCTGTGAGATGTGAAGGATATATATCTTTGTTTCATTTTGTAGTTGGAAGGACTAGATCTTACAACCAATCCAAGGCAGTGTTATAGGTGGTGTGTACCCACATCTAGTTTCCAAAACTAGATTTGGTCTTGTTACCACCCTGTCTCTACCATCACATACTCTGTCAACCTAGACAGAATTTAAAAAAAAAAAACAGAGGTGTCAGAGCACTGGCCCCTGAGATCACTCTGGGAGCTCATGTTGACTTAACTCTCACCATGACCTTGTGCCTGATGAGACGAGGAAGCAGTGGAGATGTTGAGAATCACACAGGATGTCACCAACATCCACAGGGGCAGATAGATGTCACTGTGGTTCCCTCGGAGATGGAGCTGTTCTCGGGAATGACTGAAGCCAAGCTGGCCCTTAAAGGCATCTCATTCCTGGGCCACTGGGCAGAGAAAAGGCCAACCTCTCTATACATAAGTTTTTGTCCTTGAAGCCATGTCACCAAAGTCTTACTGTCCTCCTTTCTGTGCCTGATGCCTGACTTGGGGCTCTGCACTTAGTGGGTGTTCATTCAATAACAGCTGAATGAATAGACACATGACTATCATGTATATGAGCACCAACATTTTTAAAATGTGAAATTAGAAATCTATTTTACAACTATACACAATACTTGGTAAAAAAAAAAGTCTGTTTGGAGGAAAAATTAGGTACAATCACTAAAACAAGCCTTTGGAATTATCGATGGACTTAACGGATGCTTCCCATCCCGCGCCACCTTTAGATTAATATAAAAATTTATTTTTTCTCTTTTTAAAATAAAAATATTGGCCCAATTTAATATTGTGAGCCATACCTCTCAGACTAATCCCAGTCCCCTTTGCCCTACCTTTTTTTTTTTCACAACTCCCTACTCCGTACCACAAAATTCAATTTACTTATTATGTTCATTATTGATGATCTGACTGCCCACTTTGAAACTCTACCCCTTTGAGGACCAGAGTCTTTGCCTGCTTTTTTCACTAATGTATCTCAGGGTCCTAGAACATTTCCTGGAGTATATTCATGCTAGGTATATTTTAAACGTTTAATGGTTCCCTTCAATGTGTAAGGCAAAGTGAGTGATCTTGTATATAGGGATAAATAATGAATCAAGGAATGTTTCAAGGAATGTGTATGTATATACTCATTGATGCAAGGGGCTTATAGATCTGTATGTGTAAATATATATTAAAATTTAAATTTTTCAATATTTCAAGTTATTTATAAAACTTAAAGGGCTGTGCCCATCTCAACCCATTTTGACCAGATCAAAGTGTGGCCTCGCTCCCCTGTGTCTCCCCACCTCATTGATGGTGTGCTCTGGGTGTGCAGGTCACCTCCCAGGGCTTGACCCAGCCTGCCACACGCCCTGCCTGCCTCCCTCCCATGCTCTAGAATGCAGCTCACAAACTGCGAGTCTTAGAGTAGCATCTGGCCTACACATGTGTATCGTTGGCCTTGCCGGCGGCTTGAAAATTCTTTAAGTCAATTGCCAACATTTAAAAACCTGGAGAATTCTCATAAACATCCAGATTTCCGCCTTCCCTTGCAAAGCCTCAGTATCTGTTGACACGGGGCTGGCCTTCCCACAGGGCCTTGCTAGGCTGGGGCTCATCAGCAGCTGGCCTGGCAGGTGAGCAGATGAGGCGCATGTCCTCCTGGTGACCAATGTCCCCACTGGGCTCATCATACCCACTCACCTCCCTGCCTGACCCTGGAAGGGCTGAGTTTGCAGCACCTGATTTATTTAAGACACCCCCCTCCCCCCACCATACTGCTGCAAGCTTCCAGAAAGATGGGAATAGATAATAACACTCAATCCACACTGATAGGTAACTACATACTCTCTTTACATCTAGGGTCTGGCCTATGTATAAATAAAAACTTGATAATTCAGAAAATGGGCATAGATGCTTTCAATGAATACTTAGCTCTAACTTAAATGTCTCATCGGACAATTATGTCTTCTGAATTCTTCCTCCACCATAATTATTCTGTATTGCAGCAAACCCAAGATAATTAGGGCTCAGTTTCTTCTCCCACTTTGGACCCAAGTCTCTCTCCTGGCCTAGGAGAGGTGTTTTGTCATCAGCATCCTTCCAACGGGAGCTGACAGCTGGGATGGAGACCGGTTTGCAATTCCTCCCTGCCCCTCCATACGATGTGCTCATTAACTGAACAATCTTAGAAATAGTGTTATTTCTCTTTGAGGAAAAACAGGACAGTGGGGAAAATGGCTCAGCATGCTGCAAAACGTCTTCCTGAGGATTTTCCTTTTTTGAAAGGCGAGCCTACCACTTGAGTCTGTCTGAGTTCATCTATTAGGCAAGTGTGCCTTCTTGCTTGTAAAATCCGTCATCTAGGTCACTCTGGGCAAACTAGCCCCATATGCTTGCCACTCTGTTTATCACAGAGGGGTTTCATCTGAAGTGGGAATGCAGCGAGCTGCAGCCCAGCACATTTATTTACATCCAAATGAAAACACATCAAAAGAAAGCAGACATCTTAACATTAGTGGATGAAAGGGTACCGCTCACCTCACCTCTCCGCCCTGAAAGGAGAAAACATGTGAAAACAGATGTGATGTGGTAATTCTTCTATTCTTTTCTTTTTCCTTCCTGCTCTTCCTGCTGACAAGGATGGAAAGGCTGCATGTGGGAGCTAAGTCATATCAGGTGGTACCGAGCCATTTGTAGGACAGCATGGGTGTGAATGTAAATTTTCACTGCTTTGCAACATTGCTAAGCAATTAATTAAAATGTTGTCACTGATACCCCTACTGCAGTTTAAATAACCCCACGCTCAGTAGAGGGTAGCCTGTTTTCAGTAAAAGAGGAAAACACACGGCTCAAAACATTTGACATAAAATAAGTAACATACAAATGTGCAGTGAGACAGATGGTGGGGCGTGTGTAATAGGCTGGTGGGGAAAGAGGGGCCACTAGGACCAGGGTGCACCAAAGTGAGGGGAAACCTAGGGCTTCCCTGGTGGCGCAGTGGTTGAGAGTCCGCCTGCCGATTCAGGGGACACGGGTTCATGCCCCGGTCCGGGAAGATCCCACGTGCCGCGGAGTGGCTGGGCCCGTGAGCCATGGCCTCTGAGCTTGCGCGTCTGGAGCCTGTGCTCCGCAACAGGAGAGGCCACAACAGTGAAACAGTGAGAGGCCCGCGTACCGCAGAAAAAAAAAAAAAAAAAAAAAAAAAAAAAGTGATGGGAAACCTTCCTAGGATTGATTCTTTTTTTTTTTTTTTTAAGGTTTTTAAAAGTAAATTTAGTTTTTCCTCTTCTGTGCAGTCCATGCAAGCTGTGATTTCTGTAAGATTTTATTAATTAAAAGTTTGTTTAATATATAAGATAGATAAACAACAAGGACCTACTGTATAGCACAGGGAACTCTATTACTATCTTTTTTTTTTTTTTTTACTTTTTATTTTATATTGGAGTATAGCCGATTAACAATGTTGTGATAGTTTCAGGTGCACAGCAAAGCGATTCAGCCATACATATACATGTATACATTCTCCCGCAGACTCCACTCCCATCCGGGCTGCCACATAACATTGAGCAGAGTTCCCTGTGCTATACCATAGGTCCTTTTTGGTTATCCTTTTTAAATATAGCAGTGTGTACATGTCAATCCCGAACTACCTAACTATCCCTTCCCTCAACCCTTTCCCCCTGGTAACCATATGTTCATTCTCTAAGTCTGTGAGTCCGTTTCTATTTTGTAAATATGTTCATTTGTGTCATTTCTTTTTAGATTCCACATATAAGTGATATCATACAATATTTCTCTTTGTCTTCCTTCACTCAGTATGACATCTCTAGTTCCATCCATGTTGCTGCAAATGGCATTATTTAATTCTTTTTTATAACTGAGTGATATTACATTGTGTATATGTACCTCATCTTCTTTATCCATTCCTCTGTCGATGGACATTTAGGTTGCTTCCATGTCTTGGCTATTGTAAACAGTGCTGCAATGAACACTGGGGTGCATATATCCTTTCAGACCATGTTTTTCTCTGGATATACGTCCAGGAGTGGGATTGCAGGGTCATATGGTAGCTCTATTTTTAGTTTTTTAAGGAACCTCCATACTGCTCTGCATCATGGTTGTATCAATTTACATTCCCACCAGCAGTGTAGTAGAGTTCCTTTCTCTCCACACCCTCTCCACCATTTATTATTTGTAGATTTTTTGGTGATGGCCATTCTGACTGGTGTGAGGTGCTATCTCATTGTAGTTTTGATTTGCATTTCTCTAATCATTAGTGATGTTGAACATCTTCTCATGTGCCTCTTGGCCACCCGTATGTCTTCCTTGGAAAAATATCTACTTAAGTCTTCTGCCCGTTTTTTGATTGGGTTGTTTGTTTTGATATTAAGCCGCATGAGCTATTTGTAGATTTTGGAGACTAATCCCTTGTTGGTCACATCATTTGCAAATATTTTCTCCCAATCTGCATGTGGTCTTTTCGTTTTGTTTATGGTTTCCTTTGCTGTGCAAAAGCTTTTGAGTTTAATTAGGTCCCATTTGTTTATTTTTGTTTTTAGTTTCATTACCCTGGGAGACGGACTGGAAAAGATATTGCTGCAATTTATGTCAGAGAGTGTTCTGCCTATGTTTTCCTCTAGGAGTTTTATAGTGTCTGGTCTCACATTTAGGTGTTTAATTCATTTTGAGCTTATTTTTGTGTATGGTGTTAAAGAATGATCTAATTTCATTTTTTTACATGTAGCTGTCCAGTTTTCCCAAACCCACCATAGGTGCGTGGGTTTATTTCTGGGCTTTATATTCTGTTCCATTGATCTATAGTTCTATTTTTGTGCCAGTACCATATTGTTTTGATGACTATACCTTTGAGGTATAGTCTGAAGTTAGGGAGCCTGATTCCCTCCAGCTCCGTTTTTCTTTCTCAATATTAGATTGCTTTGGCTATTCAGGGTCTTTTGCGTCCTCATACAAATTTTAAGATTTTCTCTTCTAGTTCTGTGAAAAATGCCATTGGTAATTTGATAGGGATTGCATTGAATCTGTACATTGCTTGGGTAGTATAGTCATTTTGATAGTATTGATTCTTCCAATCCAAGAACACGATATATCTTTCCATCTGTTTGTGTCTCCTTTGATTTCTTTCATCAGCATCTTATAGTTTTCGGAGTACAGGTCTTTTGTCTCCTTACATGGGTTTATTCCTGGGTATTTCATTCTTTTTGATGCAGTGGTAAATGGGATTGTTTCTTGAATTTCTCTTTCTGATCTTTCATTTTTAGTGTATAGGAATGCAACAGATTTCTGTGTATTAATTTTGTAGCCTGCAACTATAACAAATTCATTGATGAGCTCTAGTAGTTTTCTGGTGGCATCTTTAGGATTTTCTATGTATAGCATCATGTCATCTGAAAACAGTGACAGCTTAACTTCTTCTTTTCCAATTTGGATTCCTTTTATTTCTTTTTCTTCTCTGACTGCCGTAGATAGGACTTCCAAAACTATGTTGAATAAAAGTGGTGAGAGTGGGCATCCTTGTCTTGTTCCTAATCTTAGAGCAAATGCTTTCAGCTTTTCACTGTTGAGTATGATGCTAGCTGTAGGTTTGTCATATATGGCCTTTATTTTGTTAATGTAGGTTTCCTTTATGCTAGGGCTGATTCTTGATGAAAATGGCCCAAATCCAGTGTCAAAGATGCCTGGCAATTTCAGCACTCAGGGAGAATCTGATCTGGTGGGTGGGTTGTTACAGTTGAAATCTCCAGGAAGTAACATGGGCAGATGGGCACAGTAGCCCACAGGGTGTAGTGACCCAGAAAAAGGGGACCCTAGCAGAGCTAGGCTGAGTGTGAAGCCCTACATGAGGAGTTTAGGTGCCACAGGGTTCTAGGTGTTGGATGGGGAATGAAATCACAAATCAGAAAACTGAGGCAGCCCAGCCACCCAGCCCTATAGAGTGCACACACTTAATGTGGGCTGGGAAGGCTATAGCTCCAGATTCTCACAGGATCCCAAGGCTCTTCTTGGCCACCACAGAACCACAGTAGTAAGATGAGTTCCAGACCCGGCCAGATGATGGGAGCCGTGTCTACTGTTATGTTACCAGTTTCGGCCCCATAGATATCAGGGAAAGGCTGGGGCAGGACTGGGAAGCCAAAAGCTTACAGATACCAAAACTGGCTAGGATATCTGAACACATACACACACACTCACCTCACTTACTAAAAGGATATACTCCAAAATGTTCACAGTAATTATCATCGGGTGGTAAGAATATGTAAGGGTTCTTTGTTGCTTTTTAAAAACTTTATGTCCCCTTATTTTTTTAGCATAGAAATAAAACTTATGAAAATTTTGGTAAGAAGAAAAAAGGTTCTTAAATTTTGCTTCACTTTAATTGAATGTATACTTGAAGCAGGTTTAAAGGTAGGCCACTTGAAAAAAACAAAAAAAGGAATGGTGAAGGTTTTTTTTCACATTATAGTCTAATCTTAATCCTATACCATCCTCAAACCCTCTCTCCCCATTCTTGCAGGGTGGAGGGGGGGTAAGGTGGAAAAAAAAATCATTTTAGAGAGTTCCTCTGGCCTGGCCTTGAAATCTTAATTTGGGGAATAAAGTGAAGGCTGCCAAAATAAGAATCAGAGTGCTTGTACTTGGATCAAGAGAAAAATCTTATCAGTTAATGTTTTAGTCTCTACTTTCAAGAATATGTATAATCTTCTTGCCTTTATTCACATATTTATCCTTAGCTACTTAATTTATGGAATTAAATTTCTTTCCTAACATTTGGTAACATTACGTAAATAATGTTACGTAAAATTACGTAAATTTCTTTTGTAACATTACGTAACATTTTTGTAATATTACGTAAATTTCTCTTCGTAACATTTTAGCAGTATAACATCTAGCTTTCAGGAAATACCCGGTTATGCTTATTTACTGATTTGTACTCTGAAGGAGGCAGACAGATGCAAAGCTACATTCCCTGGGGTCTCCAGCCCATTTTCCTCTATTCCTGCTCCTGCTAGAATTGCAGTGTTTAATTACAGAAATGGCAATAATTACTCATAGTTGTGCTTCTCATATGCAATGATTGACTTCAAATGTTGTTAGCACAGCTCAGTATCTCAGTAGCAGCTCGTTGGCAAGGTTGCCTATTACAATTTATTTGTGTCACTCAGTTTATGTGAAGAGGCTAGAGACTAGGTAGTGGAAGGATTGTACGGTTAGCTTTTTCAAAGGGAGCAAAATCTGTCTTGTGCTTTGTTTTTTTTTCTTTGGCGGTACGGGGCCTCTCACTGTTGTGGCCTCTCCCATTGTGAAGCACAGGCTCCGGACGCGCAGGCTCATCCCGGACTGGGGCACGAACCCGTGTCCCCTGCATCAGCAGGCAGACTCTCAACCACTGCGCCACCAGGGAAGACCTGTCTTGTACTTTTGACAAAGTGTAACTCTAGGGAAGTTGCTCAATCTCTGGGCATCAATGTCTTAATCTGTAAAATGGGTTGGATTTAGTGATCTCTATAAATGCTCTCTACCTTCAGAGATATATTGACTTTAATTGGCCAAGTCTGAATTAATCTGGGGGTGGAAATGGGATGTCTTTTCAAGAGTAGGTGGTTCAACTTGTATAGGGTGTCCAAAGGAAATATCAGAACCAAGAAAAGGTTTGATTGATAGAGAGGCATTACATCTCAGTTGAAGATATTTCTCTTGCTACTATCACTTAGTACTATGCCACATCCCTCCCCTGGCTTTGTCCAATAGGGAAAGACTGACGAGGAAAAGTGGAAGCAGGGAGTGACTGATTCAGAGAGGGGATTCCATTCAAAAGCATGGGTGTCCAAGGCAAAAGAAATAAAAGCAAAAATAAACAAATGGGACCTAATCAAACTTATAAGCTTTTGCACAGCAAAGGAAACTATCCACAAAGTGAAAAGACAATCTACAGAGTGGCAGAAAAATATTTGCAACTGATTCGACTGACAAGGGGTTAATATCCAAAATATACAAACAATTCATACAACTTAATATAAAAAAACCACAAGCAACCCAATCAAAAACTGGGCAGAATATCTAAATAAATATTTTTCCAAAGAAAGACATACAGATGGTCAACAGGCACGTGAAAAGATGCTCAACATTGCTAATTATTATAGAAACTCAAATCAAAACCACAATGAGGTATCAACTCACACCAGTCAGAATGGCCATCACCAAAAACTCTGCAAATAATAAATGCTGGAGAGGGTGTGGAGAGAAAGGAACTCTCCTACACTGCTGGTGGGAATGTAAATTGATACAACCATGATGCAGAGCAGTATGGAGGTTCCTTAGAAAACTAAAAATGGAACTACCATGTGACCCAGCAATCCCACTCCTGAGCATATATCTGGAGAAAACTATAATTCAAAAAGATACATGCACCCCAATGTTCATTGCAGTCCTATTTATAATAGCCAAGACATGGAAGCAACTTAAATGTCTAGTGACAGAGGAATGGATAAAGAAGATGTGGTACATATATACAATGGAATATTACTCAGCCATAAAAAGAACAAAATTATGTCATCTGCAGCAACATGGATGGACCTAGAGATTATCATACTAAATGAAGTAAGACAGACAGAAAAAGACAAATATCATATGATATCACTCATATATGGAATCTAATCTTAAAAAATGATATAAATGAACTTATTACAAAACAGGAACAGACTCACAGACTTTGAAAACAAATATGGTTACCGAAGGGAAAATGTGGGGGGAAAGGATAAATTAGGAGGTTGGGATTAACATATACACACTACTATATATAAAATAGATAACCAACAGGGACCTACTATATAGCACATGGAACTCAATATTCTGTAATAACCTATATGGGAAAATAATCTGAAAACCATATATATATGTTTTGTTGAAAACAACCAGAAACAAAAGCACAGGTGTCCCTTTCTAACTCCAGACCTGCTGTTATTAGTTCTGGTCCTTTCTTCTCTCTTCCAGACCTTGGGGATTGATTTTTGTTCTTTATGGATTTGACAAGAGTAAAATATCTATTTCATCCACATGCTGAGAAGAGGAAAACTCTTACTTCTGACTGAAAGGATACTTGTTAGAACACAAGTCTTACTGGTTGTGTAACGTTCAAGTCTTCTGAACAGCTCCTATTCTCACCACTACACAGCCACTGTGGACCTGGAAGCTGACTTCCAGAGGCCCAACAAGAAAGGCAAAGTAGACACTGATGCTGTAGTGCTGGCATCATATCCAGCCTCTCACCCAGGGAGCTTCAATCAATTTCTCTTTTTGGACCAGTTTCATCACTGCAGAACTAAAGGGCTGGTAATCAACTAGTTTACTGATTATTCCTAGCATGTGATACAACTGCTCCTCTAATCACAGGTGAGCAAGGAGAAGTAGAGAAATCATTACTTGGCTGGACTTTGGGTGTCAGGAAATGTCTGGCCTGGCTCCTACCACTGAAATGCTGATGGATAATACATATGTAATAAATCTAGGATACAGCCTGGCCGTTTGTCTTATTAAAAAGTTAGAGAATGTCAGGAAATGGATAAAGAAGGAAAAAGGGAAATGGAAGGAGAGAGCATACCAACACGTTTTCATGACCCTATAAACTATCTTGGGCTCCAGTTTTATCACCTGGCACCCTTGGTCAGTTTTTATTTCCTGGGGAGAGTCAAATCTTTGTCTAAAGCCTAGGGGGTTTTGGATTCTTCTAAAGATCCTTTTTGTTTGTTTAAAGAATGTTCAGAATTATAATGCTTTATAATGGATTGTTTGATGCTATGCTAATGATCTCCACGGAAAGAGGCTAGATGATCAAGACTGCAAAGGATAACAGAGTACAAATTAGCATTTTCTCGAGGAAGAGCTCTAGATCAAATCAGTTCCTCTCTGAACAGGACCAGGTGGTGACAAGAATATTATTGAAAATATTGACGATTGTGCTGGTATGATTTCCTCAAATGAGGAATGATTCAGAGTCATTTTTAGGCAAACTTGTGGCGGAGGTGGCATAAGAGGCTTTTCTTAGGCTTCCTCTCCTCCGAAGCTCACAGACCTCATGCCACATGGAGGCCTTGCCTATGCCAGAGGCCTCTCCTGGGTCCTTGTTCTGTCATCCCTGACACCACAATCCCCACAGCTGATACAGATCTTTCCATCTTATACCATCAAGCTCTTTCCTTTCTCTATCCTTTTGCCCCTGCTACTCCCTCTGTCTAGATGTTCTCTCACCCCTTACTCTGTCTTCCCAGCAAACTCTTATTTACCTTTCAAGGCTCAGCTCCAAATGGTTTTTATCTGCTCTTTCCTGACCTTTTCGTAAAAAATCGTGGTAAAAAACACATACAACAAATTTAACATCTAACCATTTTTAGTGTTGCCTATTCACATTGTTGTGCAATAATCTAGAACTTCATTTGCAAAACTAAAACTCAAAACACACCCACTAAACACTAATTCTCCCTCCCCACTCTCCTCAGCCCTTGATAATCACTTTTCCACTCTCTATGATTTTTATTACTTTCAATACTTCCTATAAGTGGAATCATACAGCATCTGTCTTTTTGTGATTGGTTTGTTTTGCTCAGCATAACGTCCTCGAGGTTCATCCATGTTGTAGCATGGGACATGATTTCCTTCTGTTTAATCAGTTCATCTGCCTTGACCTTCTTTTAACATCTCTGTTCCACATTGATAGGCTAAGTGTTCTAAAGTATTAATGATGCTCTGTCTCCTCTAATGTTAACACACTTGCCTTTTTCCTTAATTAATAGAGTATAGGTTGAAGGCAGATTCAAAATAGTCTATTTTCTCAGGAAGCCTACAATCTAATTGTGGAAATAAAAAAACCAACACACATAAATATTACTGTACTGTGCTCTAATTATATGTTATATATTTATAAAAGCTGCAGAAATTCTTGAGAGGGCTGTTATAATCTGAAAAGGAATATTATGAATTGCTTTGAAACAGTAAAGTTTGACAACTGTGATGAAGTGGAAACATTTCTTGAAAATTCCATTGACCAAACTAACATAAGACATAAAAATGTGAATAGTCCCATATTTGTTCAAATAAATTGAATTATCAAAAAACCTTCTCACAAATAAAATGCCCAGATTGTTTCACTAGTAAAGTCTAGTAGTTTAACAAATATTACAAATTTATATAAAATTTTTTCAGAAAATAGAGATGAAGGGAGTACTTCTTACATCATTCTGAGGCCATCATTACCCTGATGCCAAAACTAGACAAAAATATTGCCAACAAATAAAATAGTTCAATATCCTCCATCATATAGACACAGAAATCCTTAACAAAATATCAGCAAATAGAATCCTGCAATACACACACACACACACACACACACACACACACACACACACACATATATAGTGATCAAATTTTTCTAAGGAATGAAAGGATTTATTTAAGATTCTAATGTTAATCAATATAGTTCACCATATTAAGAAAATAAATATGGGAGAAACACATATAATCATTTCAATAGATGCAGAAAAAACATAGTATTCAACACCCATTCATGGTTAAAAACGCCCAGCAAATTAAGAATAGAAAGGAATTTTCCCAATCTGATAAAGAATACCCACTGAAAACCAACAGCTAGTATCATGTTTAGTAGTGAAACTCAACACTTTCCCCCTAAGTTTGGGAACAAGAAGAGAATGTTTGCTCTTACCATTTCTTTTGCACTTGAGGAATTACCCAGTGCAAAAAGACAAGAATAAACAAAAGTCACAAAGATCAGATAAAAAGTAAAACATTTTATTCACAGGAGTAAGCATTGTTTTCATAGAAAATCCTAAGGAGCCTACAAAACAACTGCTAGAATAAATGAATTTAGGAGGGATACAGTATAGAAGATCAATATTAAAAAAACAATTTTATTTCTATGTGTTAGTAGTAAATAATTGGAAAGGAAAATAACAATTCCATTGAAAAAGCATTAAAAACATAAAATTCTCAGGAATAAACTTAAAATATATGCAAGACTTCAACACTGAAAACTATAACACACTGTTGAAAGAAATTAAAGACCTAAATAAATAGGAAGATATACAGTATTCATGAATTGAAAATTCAATATTAAGTTATGAATTCTCCCCCAATTTAAGTATAGATTGAATGTAATGTCAACCAAAATAATAGTTTTTTTAAATGTAGAAATTGAGAAACTGAATCAAAATTTGTAGGGGAAATTGAAGGACCTAGAAGAGTCAAAACAATCTTGTGAAAGAAGAGCAATGTTAGAGGCTTCACTTTATCTAATTTCAAGATACTATTGGGCTGTAGTACTCAAGACAACTAGTTATTGTCATAAGGATAGGTAGGTAGACAAAGATCAATAGAACAGAGAGTCCATAAATATACCCCTATATATGTGGTCATATGATTTCTCCCAAAGGAACCAAGACTACTAAAAAGGGGAGAAGAAAGTCTTTTCAACAAATGGTGCTGGAATAAATGTATAATTTTATGAAAAAGTATATCAACACTGCCTTATACCATACTCAAAAATAAAATTGAGGTGAACAAACTTAAAAAGTTAAAATTAAAAAAGCTTCTAAAAACCATAAGAATATCTTCAGAAAATTTGGGTAGGTAAAGATTTTTCAATAGAAGAGGAAAATACTAGTAATAAAAAATAAAAATTTGAACTTCAAACCTGAAAACTTCTACTTATCAAAAGACACCATTAAGAAAACGAAAAGGTAGGTGTGTTTTCCTTTAGTCAACAGTTTTGGTGACCATGAAGGGACCCAGACCAGACTTCTCTCCTTCACCTGAACTCTGTGAGGATCCAGGGCTTTGCCACCAGCAGAGGCCCCTTGTGCACGTCTACCTCCTTGGAGAGTCCAGACGAATTTAGGTCTCTCCTGGGTTTCGGATCTCCCTTTTTTGGCTAATGGCCCTAAATTTTATTCAGTGGTGGAAAAGCTCCTCTCTGTGAGGAGTGTGTTTTCCTTGAACTTAGTTTCAAAAAGAGGTACCTGGGTTACCCCAGTTGAAAAACACCGGTAAGGTTTTGCTCAGCTGAAAGACACTGAGTGTATTACCCAAGTTGAGAGACACTGGGAAGATTTCATTATGTACATACAGAATTTATACTTACAAGTACTTGCTTAATTGGAAATTAAAGGAAATCTCAACCTAAAAATGGCCAAATTGGGGTTATTTTGACATTTGAATATTTTTTTGGCCTGTGCAGCTAGAAAAATCTGGCTTCATAAAACATCTTTTCAGAACTCTGACCTTAAAGAAACAAAATCCCTTCTAGGAGGAACCTGCATTTCTCTCCCTGTGTCTTTGAGATGTAAATGTTCTACATGATCTTCTTAGGCTTTTTTTTCCTCTCTGTTTGAGAGCTTGATCTTGGCACCTGCAAGATACACATACAATGTACATTTGGCAGCCAGTCAAATAGACTGGAATTCCAAGCAGTCTTTTAGTCTGGCTGTGGCAACTCTCAAGGAGATTTGTCATAAGGGGTTCCAGCCCATAAGGGTCCTTTGTCATCTCAATCTTAATTGTGTCACGTCTACAATAAAGGTCTTTACTTTCTTCAACTATTTTTGGAAGTAAACTTTCTGGATATTAGGAAGGCTGCATCCTTTGTACTTTCTGTGGGGATGCCTCTTGAGTCTTACTGGTTTGAGTCATTATTAAGATACTACTCATTTAGAGAAATGCAAATCAAAACTATAATGAGGTATCACCTCACACTAGTCAGAATGGCCATCATCAAAAAGTCTACAAACAAGGGCTTCCCTGGTGGTGCAGTGGTTGAGAGTCCGCCTGCCGATGCAGGGGACACGGGTTCGTGCCCCAGTCCAGGAAGATCCCACATGCTGTGGAGCGGCTGGGCCTGTGAGCCATGGCTGCTGAGCCTGCGCATCCGGAGCTGTGCGCTGCAACAGGAGAGGCCACAACAGTGAGAGGCCCGTGTACAGCAAAAAAAAAAAAAAGTCTACGAACAATAAATGTTGGAGATGGTGTGGAGAAGAAGGAACATTTCTACACTATAGGTGGGAATGTAAATTGGTGCAGCCACTATGGAAAACAGTATGGAGGTTCCTCAAACAACTAAAAACAGAGTTACCATATGATTCTGCGATCCCACTCCTGGACATATATCTGGAGTAAACTCTAATTTGAAAAGATACAGGCGTGTCAATGTTCACTGCTGCACTATCTACAATAGCCAAGACATGGAAGCAACCTAAGTGTCCATCAACAGATGAATGGATAAAGAAGATGTGGTATATATATATATATATATATATATATATATATACACATACATACATTGGAATATTACTCAGCTATAAGAATGAAATAATGCCATTTGCAGCAACACAGATGGACCTAGATATTATCATATTAAGTCAAGTCAGTCAGTCAAAGAAAGACATATGATATCACTTCTATGTGGAATCTAAAAAAATGATACAAATGAACTTATTTACAAAACAGAAACAGACTCACAGACATAGAAAACAGACTTATGGTTACCAAAGGGGATAGCAGGTTGGGGGAGAGATAAGTCAGTTACCTATATATAAAATAGGTAAACAACAAGGACCTACAGCATAGCACAGGGAACTATACTCAATCTCTTGTAATAACTTATAATGGAAATGAATTTGAAAAAGAAAAAATATATATATGTATGTATGTATGTATCACTGAATCACTTTGCTGTACACTTGAAACTCACTCAACATTGTAAATTAACTATACTTCAATAAAAATAACATACACATAGAAAGATACTACTCCTCAGTGGCCAGACACAAGATTCTTTAAATTGGAGAAATTTCTAAGGAAATTACAACATCAAAAGTAGTAATCACGAGGGGAGGAGAGTAAAAATGCATAGTTTAAAAAATGCATTAGAAATTAAGAGATTAGCAGCTTAAAACAATCATGAATATATAGAGATGGCTATACAAAAACCTCATGGTAACCACAAACCAAAAATCTATAATAGATATACACACAGAAAAGAAAAAGGAATCCAAACATAGCACTAAAGATAGTCATCAAATCACAAGAGGAGAGAGCAAAAGAAGAAAGGAGAAAAACAGACCTACAAAAACAAATCCAAAACAATTAACAAAATGGCAAAAAGAACATACATATCAATAATTACCTTAAATATAAATGGACTAAATGCTCCAACCAAAAGACAGAGTGGTTGAATTGATACAAATCAAGACCTGTACATATGCTGCCTATAAGAGACTCACTTGAGATCTAGAGACACATACAGACTGAAAGTGAGGGAATGGAAAAAGGTATTCCATGCAAATGGAAATCAAAAGAAAGCCAGAGGAGTGATACTTGTATCAGACAAAATAGACTTTAAATTAAAGACTATTACAAGAGACAAAGAAGAACACTACATAATGATCAAGGGATCAATCCAAGAAGAAGACATAACAATTGTAAATATACATGCACCCAACATAGGAGCACCTCAAAATATAAGGCAAGTATTGACATAAAAAGAGAAATTAACAGTAATACAATAATAGTAGGGGACCTTAACATCCCACTTACATCAGTAGTCAGATCATCCAGGCAGAAAATCAATAAAGAAACACAGATGTTAAATAACACATTAGAGCTAATGGACTTGACATTTAAAGAGCATTCAATCCAAAAGCAGAATACACCTTTTTTTCTAGTGCACATGGAACATTCTCCAGGATAGATCACATGCTAGTCCACAAAACAAGGCTTGGTAAATTTAAGAAAGTTGAAATCATAACAAGCATCTCTTCTGATCACAATGCTATGAGACTAGAAATCAACTACAAGGAAAAAACTGCAAAAAAACACAGTGCAGACTAAACTCTATACTACTAACCAATCAATGGATCACTGAAAAAAATCAGAGGAAATCAAAAATACGTAGACACAAATGAAAATACAAGGATACAAAACTTATGGTGTGCAGCAAAAGCAGTTCTAAAAGGTAAGTTTACAGTGCTACAAGCTTACCTCAGGGAACAAAAATCTCAAACAACCTAACCCTACACCTAAAGGAACTAGAGAAAGAAGAACAAACAAAACCCAAAGTTAGTAGAAGGAAGGAAATCATAAAGATCAGAGCAGAAATAGAGACAAAAAAAAAAAAAAACCAGAAAGGATCAATGAAACTAAAAATTGATTCCTTGACGAGATAAAATTGATAAACCTGTAGTGAGACTCATCAAGAAAAAAAGGCAGAGGGCCCAGATATATAAAACCAGAAATGAAAAAGGGGAAGTTACGACTGACACCACAGAAATACAAAGGATCGTAAGAAACTACTACGAGCAACTGTATGCCAATAAAATGGACAACCTAAAAAAATGGACAAATTCTTTGCAAGGTATAATCTCCCAAGACTGAGCCAGGAAGAAATAAACAGACCAAACAAACAGAATATCAACAGACCAATTACCAGTACTGAAACTGAATCAGTAATTTAAAAACTCCCAACAAATAAAAGTCCAGGATCAGATGACGTCACAGGCGAATAGTACCAAACATTGAGAGAAGAGTTAACACCTTTCCTCCTGAAAAACTGCAGAGAAAGGAACAATTCTGAACTCATTCTGTGAAGCCACCTTCACCTTGATACCAAAACCAGACAAAGATATCCAAAAAAAGAAAATTACAGGCCAATACTACTATGAACATAGATGCAAAAGTCCTCAACAAAATACTAGCACTATGAATCCAACAATACATTAAAAGGATCATACAGCATGATCAACTGGGATTTATCCCAGTGATGCAAGGATTTTTCAACATCCACAAATCAGTGTGATGCACCACATTAACAAACTGAAGAATAAAAACCATATGATCATCTCATTAGATGCAGAAAAATCTTTTGATAAAGTTCAACATCCACTTATGATAAAAACTCTCCAGAAAATGGGCACAGAGGGAACATATTTCAACATAATAAAGGTCACATATGACAAAGCCACAGCCAACATCATACTCAATGGTCAAAAGCTGAAAACATTCCCTCTAAGATGAGGAACAAGAAAGGCTGCCCACTCTCACTTTTATTCAACATAGTTTTGAAAGTCCTAGTCACAGAAGTCAGAGAAAAACAAATAAAAGGAATATAAACTGGAAAGGAAGAAGTAAAATTGCCACTGTTTGTGGATAACATAGTATACATAGAAAATCCTAAAGACACCACCAGAAAACTAGAGCTCATCAATGAATTTGGTAAAGTTGCAGTATACAAAGTTAATATACAGAAATCTGTTGCATTTCTATATACTAACAACAAAATACCAGGAATAGAAATTAAGGAAACAAACCCATTTACCATTGCATCAAAAAGAATAAAATACCTAGCAATAAACCTAAGGAGACGAAAGACCTGTACTCTGAAAACTATAAGACACTGATGAAAGAAATTGAAGACAACAAAGACAAATGGAAAGATATACTGTATTCTTGGAATGGAAGAATCAATACTGTTAAAGTGATCATACTACCCAAGGCAATCTAAAGATTCAATGCAGTCCTTATCAAAATACCAATGACATTTTTCACAGAACTAGAATAATTTAAAAATTTGTATGGAAACACAAAAGACCCTGAATAGCTAAAACAATCTTAAGAACAGAGCTGGAGGGATTAGGCTCCCTGACTTCAGACTATACTAAAAAACTACAGTAATCAAAACAGTATGGTACCAACACAAAAACAGACACATAGATCAATGGAACAGGATAGAAAGCCCAGAAATAAACCCACGCACTTACAGTCAATTAATCTATGACAAGGCAACCATATACAATGGGGAAAAGACAGTCTCTTTAATAAGTGGTTCTGAAAAACTGGACAGCTACATGTAAAAGGATGAAATTAGAACATTCTCTAACACCGTAAAGAAAATTAACTCAAAATGGATTAAAGACCTAAATGTAAGACAAGACACTATAAAACTCCTAGAGGAAAACACAGGCAGAACACTCTTTGACATAAATCACAGCAATATATATTTTTTGGATCTGTCTTCTAAAGTAAAGGAAATATAAGCAAAAATAAACATATGGGACCTAATTAAACTTAAAAGTTTTGCACAGCACAGGGAACCATAAACAAAATGAAAAGACAACCTACTGAATGGGAGAAAATATTTGCAAATTATATGATCAATAAGGGATTAAGATCCAACATATATAAGCAGCTCCTACAACTCAACATCAAAAAAACCCAAACAACTCGATTAAAAAATGAGCAGAAGAACTAAATAGACACTTTTCCAAAAAGGAAATACATATGGCCAGGAGGCACATGAAAAGACGCTCAACCTCACTAATCAGGGAAGTGCATATCAAAACCACAATGAGACATCACCTCACACCTGTCAGAACGGCTATCATCAAAAAGAACACAAATAACAAATGTCAGCAAAAATATGGAGAAAAGAGAGCCCTCCTACACTGTTGGTGGGAATGTAAATTGCTGCAGCAACTGTGGAAAACAGTAATGGAGGTTTCTCAAAAAACTAAAAATAGAACTCCCATATGACCCAGCAATTTCACTCCTGGGTATATATAAAAAAAAACACCAAAACACTCATTGGAAAAGATAGATACACACCAATGTCCATAGGAGCATTATTTACAGTTGCTAAGATATGGAAGCAATGAAAGTTTCCATTGATGGATGAATGGATAAAGAAGCTGTGGATGTTTACACAATGGAATACTACTCAGCCATAAAAAAGAATGAAAATTGGCCATTTGAAGCATCCTGGATGGACTTGGAGGGCATTATGCTAAGTGAAATAAATTAGAGAAAGATAAATATTGTATGGTATCACTTATATGTGGATCTAAAATATACAACAAACTAGTAAATATAACAAAAGAGAAGCAGATTCTCAGATACAGAGAACAAACTAGTGGTTACCAGCGGGGGAGGAGGAGCAATACAGGGGTGGGGGGGTAGGAAGTATAAACTATTGGGTGTAAGATAGACTCAAGGATGTATTGTACAACACGTGAAATATAGCCAATATTTTGTAATAACTGTAAATGGAAGGTAACCTATAAAAGTTGTATAAAAAAAAAAACTTGTTTGGGAAGCCTTATTTGTGGTCTCAACTTCCCCTCAATGAATCTTACAGATGTTAATAAAAACATTAGATTAATTAATGTTTATTAAATTAACAGGGAAATTTGAAGAAGCTGTGGGGAAAGTCTAAAGACTTCTCCCCAATAAGGTGGAAATTTTAAAGGGAACTGTCTGAACAGGATGGAAATATATCGATGGTTATTAACAAGTGAAAAATCTTTTGATGGTTATTAAGAAATGAAAAATCACCATCAAAAAATCTACAAACAGCAAATGCTGGAGAAGGTGTGGAGAAAAGGGACGCTTCCTACACTGTTGCTGTGAATGTAAATTGGTACAGCCACTATCGAGAACTGTATGGAGGTTCCTTAAAAAACTAAAAATAGAGCTACCATATGATCCAGCAATCCCACTTCTGGGCATATATCTGGAGAAAACCATAATTCAAAAAAGACACATGCACCCCAATGTTCATTGCAGCACTATTTACAATAGCCAAGACATGGCAGCCACCTAAATGTCCATCAATGGAGGAATGGATAAAGAAGATGTGGGGTACTTCCTGGTGGTCCAGTGGTTAAGACTCTGCACTTCCTATGCAGGGGGAGCTGGTTCAATCTCTGGTCGGGGAACTGAGATCCCACCCACCATGTGGTGCGGCCAAAAAAAAAAAAAATGTGGTACATATATACAATAGAATATTACTTGGCCATAAAAAAGAATGAAATAATGCCATTTGCGGCAACCTGGATGGACTTAGAGATTACCATACTAAGTGAAGTAAGTCAGAGAAAGGAATATCATATGATATCAGTTATATGTAGAATCTAAAAAATGGATACAGATGAACTTATCTACAAAACAGAAATAGAATTTGGATGTAGAAAACAAACTTATGGTTACCAGGAGGTAAGGGGGGGAGAGGGATAAATTGGGAGACTGGGATTGACGTATACACACTGCTATATATAAAATAGGTAAATAATAAGGACCTACTGTATAGCACAGGGAACACTACTCAATACTCAGTAATGGCCTATATAGGAAAAGAATCTAAAAAAGAGTGGAGATATATATATATATATATATATATATATATATTATAACTGATTCACTTTGCTGTATACCTGAAACTAACACAACATTGTAAATCAACTATACTCCAATTAAAAATTAAAAAAAAAACAAGAAATGAAATAAAATGGGCACTGATGGGATTAAACAAAGGTTTGGATACCATGCTACCTAAAGTTGAATGGGCCAAAGGGAACCCACTATTGGTCCCCTCAACCATAAAGGGCCCCAAACCAAGTCTACTCTATTTACCCCAGTTGAAAAAAAATTATTAAGTCTGAAAGAAAATTACATTGAGATACCTGATCAGAAATTGCGTGGGGCAACAGTTAGGCCAAGTAATCAAGTTGAAAGATTGACAAAAAGGGGCTGAGTCCCTTGGCTCAATGCCTCATTGGGGACCCCAAAGCCTTTTATACAAAAATGGATAAAACAGCTGGAAGATGCAAAAGAAAGTTTCTGGGACTCCTTGTAAGACCTAGAATTGTTGATAGGGTCCTAATGGAAGCTAAAGGTAGAATACCTGATAGAATTGAGATGAATGTTTATAATAATTGGTATATTTAAATGGGCTTTATATAAGATGGCTACATCTCTTTTGCCTAATTATATTATAGGTAGACATGTCTCAGTGGGGAATGCTTCCCCTGTGTGATATTATAAGACAGGGCATATGAATCTGTCCCTCAGTCAATATTAATTAAACATACTAAAGGAAACTAATAGGGTTACATGAGCCCACACACTATAAAGTAAAACCTTGGGGCTAATATTCAGGGACTAATAAAAGGAAATTAAAGAAAATGCAGCTGGGCAAGTCAACCTGTTGATATCATTTAGGTGGCAAACTATTTCCTTGGGAAATTAGAAGCAACTGTCTCTGTTTTACAAATCTCTACAAATCAAAGTGTAAATACATCCCACAATGACCTGGGACTTAAGCCCGATTAGCTCAATCAGATAGAACTTGAAACTGAAAGAAAAAAGTAGAAAAGAGGCCCTTTAAAACTCAAACTGCTGGACCTACTAGAGAATGGACTTGAGGACACGGGGAGGGGGAAGGGTAAGCTGGAACGAAGTGAGAGAGTGGCATGGACATATATACACTACCAAACGTAAAATAGATAGCTAGTGGGAAGCAGCCGCATAGCACAGGGAGATCAGCTTGGTGCTTTGTGACCACCTAGAGGGGTGGGATAGGGAGGGTGGGAGGGAGGGAGACACAAGAGGGAAGAGATATGGGGATATATGTATATGAATAACTGATTCACTTTCTTATAAAGCAGAAACTAACACACCTTTGTAAAGCAGTTATACTCCAATAAAAATGTTAAGAAAAAAAAATAAACCTCAAACTGCTGGAAAGCCTCCCTCATCCAAAATCTAATTCACAGCCTCCTTAAAGATTTAATCAAGGGCAAATACAAATCTTAAGTCTTTCCCACAAACGGTAGAAAGCCTTAGTCATCTAAGCAAATAAATTTAACTTATTCCAACTTATTTATAAACTACTAAGTTTATACTGTAATACCCGATTCATGACTAAGTTTTAAAATGAAGCCATGAGATCTCTAGTTATGTCTGTTTGTATGTCTGTGTGTACATTATACATATATGTCTCTACCTCCAGGTAGTATTATCAAAATTAAATTTATATAAGAGCTCTACTCAACTGACTTAAAAGTAAGCACTTACAAATTAAATCCTTCTAAGTGTGGCAGACACTAACCCAAATGAATGTCAAGTTCACATGATCTGGAAAATATTCAATATTAATTAATATTCAGAATTAAAGTTTAAGTTGTTGGTTTAATTCATATAGCCATGTCTTACTTTTATTGCACCTAGGTTTATTTTACTAAAAGTCAGATAAGCCCCTATTATCTCTTATAAAATTTATCAATGAGAAAAATAGCCTCGGTTGATGGCTGACAGTCTAGTATCTCAAAGTTTTCATGGGCAGTCAAACATAATTGAACGTAATTGTTAGGAACAAGTAAATTAGATAGATGGGGTAAGGGCTTTAGGTGAACTCTTTAAATAATTATATTTTGTGGTATGTCTACTGAAACATACTTTCTCCAGATTTTTGGTAACTTGAAATTTTAGTTTTGCTAAGTTAAATGATGAAAATTCATTAAATACCAAGATCATTTACAAATTAAGATATTGAAACATTAACATTGAACACAGGCTTCTTTTTACAGAGAAACTAAAGATATTTAGGACTATTAATAAAAATGTTTGGTGCCACACTAAAATTTTTAATAAAAAGCACATGTTTTTAAAAATCATAAGTAGTATTTATAGTTTTGCCAATCTACAGAATGCTAATTAATGTAAAGGACAGTTTATAATTGCTTACTTCTTAGTTTTCACTAGATATTAAGTTTTCAAAAAGAATTCTAATTAATATATGTAATTAAGACTACTAAAATTAATAAGGAAAACACCTTTGTATGAAGAGGAAAAGGGTATAAGGAGTGAAAATATTTTGTTAAGTAAAAGAAAGTAATTTTATCCTGGAGAGAGAAAGGGAAAGCATAGGACAAAACCTGAAAGTGAAAAGAAAGTTATGGAAGGTTTGAGGGCAAGGAGCCCCAAGAAGAGTTTTATGCATGGTCAGGACTGGCTAAGATTAAAATAAAATGTAATTGAATAAATCAATTTTAGTATTAAGAGTAGGCTGGTACAAAACTGAAATATGGTTCTCTCTGTGTTAAGAGAACAGTTTTCTTGGAATATTGATCTGGTTTTGATAACCAATTGTAAAGTTTCTTTTCGTTTTAATTAATCTATTAGAAGTTTCTGTATTTAACTTTAAGATCTTTTATTGTCACTTTGGTTGAATATTAAGCATTGTTTCAGACTGACCTATGATCCTATTTGACCAAGTGGTTTAAAACCTTTGGGATATTCTTTAACAAACTTCCAAGTCAAACTTTAAATAAAGTTATTTTGACCTCTAGCTAACTTTGGGATATTTTAAAAGGCCTCTGAAAGATCCCAAAGAGATATATTAAACTAATTAGGTTTATTTGGTATGTTAAATTACATGGGAAATATTGTGAAATAACTAGCGGTAAACCTTCTTTGGTTATACTGTATAGGTAAATGGCATTAATACAGATGCTCCAAAAATTATACGGAATTCCTAAAAATCTGCTATGTCCCAGTATAATGTAATCATATTCCTAGTTATCGAAAAATGTTCTATGTCACAGAAATAGCCAAGTTTCTTGTCCGTTGCATTGTAATAAGATCATAAACCATGCCATTTTAAGTTGTCATTTATAGACAGTCACTGTTTTACTCTGATGCTTTTACAAAATGAAGATCTTTAAAGAGATTCATAAAAAGGACTTTACAAACCAGCTTTCTGATGACTTTTAGATCATACCACTGAACTGGGTAAGAAATAATAAAACTCTAGGGGAAAACCTGATGGCTTCAGTCCGATCAACAGGAATTAGTTACATGGGACTAAATGAACTGATAAATATGATTTATACTTCTATGACTTGTCAGAAGTATTACCGGCTTTTAATCTTTGTTTTCCAGAAAACCTTTCCTCTTACACAAGGACTTACAAGTTGATAAAGTATACCTTTGTAAAAAAAAAAAAAAAAAAGATTAAACATTTATTTTTTTTTTTCTCTACCTGATCCCTCCAGAATCTGGCTTCTTCATTTGGCTGCCCTCCGGACTTGGCTTGTTGTGATCCAGATTATGACTAGTTATACTAATCATTGTTTCAATTTGTTCTCTTGTTTTCAAACTGTTTATGCTTTGTGACTCTCTGCTATACTATAAACTTATTAATGTTACTAGCTATATTACTTATATTCTATTTTATAAGATTGTTATCTCTTGCATTGCTCAATGTATAACCAGGCCCTTGACAAAATTAATGATGGTTAAATGTCTTGAGGCAATTGATCACATATATAAAATAACTCTGTATAGAATTGTAATAGTGCAACTCTATAACTCTACATAGAATTGTTAATAGTGTAATAGTTCAACTCTAAGTCAGATGGAATCTTCATCTGACTTAGAAATAAAACTTCCTAGCACCATGGGATAAATTGGTCATGAAATGCCTCCCAAACCTTTGTTGAATTTATGACCAACAGGGAATATGGACAGGGAATGTTGCCTGCCATTCTAGTAAACAAATAATGTTGCCCCTCATTCCAGTTCTACAACGATTAGCCACTGCAGCTGCCCACTGACAGTGTGCCCTGAGGTGAATTCAGGATGAAGGAAAAACAAAGCATTCTCGGCTTTGGATACTGGCCCTAGATGTTAAGATGCGTATTTCAATGAGCCCAGGCTCCTGTAACTTCCCATACATAGAAAAGCACTTAAAATCATTAACTTGAGATATCTGTTCTCTGTGATTAGCAGTAATCTTTTGATGTTCAATTACCTGTTTTTTATTCAGCAAAAAAACTCCTTTATTTCCTGGCTCCTCTCTTACCTCTTCAGAGCTATCTGAGAGGCAGTTTCCCTAGCTATAGTCCTTAGTTAAGATCCCCAAATAAAACAACTTGTAACCTAAAAAGAAAGCACACGAAGAGGAAATCCACCAACCTGGAAAGTATTTTCGCAATATGTATATTCAAGAAATACTTAAATATAAAGAACTTTTACAAATCGATAACAAAAAGTCAAGCAACCCATTAAAAATGGACAAAACCTGAACTGACACTTTACAGAAGATATACAAATGACCACTATGTAGAAGAACAGGTGCTCCATATTGTTTGCCTTTGGGGACAATGCAATACCATAGGTAACATTCCAAACCAACTAGAATGGCCAAAATTAAAAATACTGACAACCTTAAATGTTGGCCATGGTATGAAGCATTGAGAGCTATCATACATTCCCAATAGGACTGTAAAATGATACAACCTTTTCAGGGAACTTTGGAAATTTTTTATAATATTACACATACATATATCCTATGACTCAGCACTTCCACTCTTAGATATTTATCAAAGAGAAATGAAAACATGTCCACAGACAGACTTGACCAAGGACGTCCAGAGTATCTTTATAACACCCAAATATCCCACATATCCATTAAGAAAATGAATAAACAAATTGTGTAATATTTATGTAATGGAATGCTAACAGCAGTAAGTAGGAATGAATACTTGTTGGCAAGGATGTGGAAAAACTGCAATTCTTGTACATTGCTAGTGTGAATGTAAAATAATGCAGCCTCTGTGGAAAGCAGTTTGGTGATTTCTCAAAAAGTTAAAACACAGAATTATCCTACCAATTTCACTCCTAGGTATATGCCCAGAAGAAATAGAAACAGGTACTCAAATACCTGTACACAAATACTCATAGCAGTGCTCTTCAAAAGAGCAAAAAGGTGGAAACAAATGTCCATCAACCAATGAACGGATAAACAAAATGTGATACATATATGAAATGCAATATTAGTCAGCCACAAAGGAATGAAGTACTGATATATGCTACAATGCAGATGAATCTCAAAAATCATGCTAATGAAATCAGACACAAGGGCACATGTTGTATGATTTCATTTATAGGAAGTGTTCGGGATAAGTAAATCTATAGAGATAGAATGCATCTTAGTGGTTGTCAGGGGCTGGGGTTAGGAGAGAACAGGCAATGACTATTTAATGGATATGGAGTTTTCTTTTGGGGTGATGAAAATGTTTTAGAACTATATAAATAGAAGTGGTGGTTGCACAACAATGGGAATGCAATGAATGCTAGTGAGTCATGCACTAAAAAATAAAAGGAATGAATGACTTATACAATTGACCCTTGAGAAATATGGGTTTGAACTGTACAGGTCCATTTCTATGTGATTTTCTTTGTTACTAAATACTACAGTACTACAGGATCCATAGTTAATTGGATCACATGCAGAACCACAGATATGGAGGAACCCCATACATTGAGGGCAGGCTATTAAGTTATACATGGCTTTTCAACTGCACAGAGGTTCTGCACCCTTAACTCCTGGCATTGTTCAAGGGCCAGCTGTGTAAGTACCAATGTAGATGCGTCTCAAAAATGTTTTGAGCAACAGCACTTATATGCAACATACGTACTATATGATTTAATTTTTAAAATTTTTATACAATTTTTAAAGGTTACTTTCCATTTACAGTTATTATAAAATATTGGCTATGTTCCCCGTGTTGTACAATAAATCCTTGGGCCTATCTTACACCCCATAGTTTATGCCCTCCCCTCCCCACTGGTAACCACTAGTTTTCTATATCTGTGAGTCTGCTTCTTTTTTGCTATATTTACTAGTTTGTTTTATTTTTTAGATTCCACATATATGTGATATCATACAGTATTTGTTTTTCTCTGACTTATTTCAGTTAGCCCCTCCAAGTCCATCCATGTTGCTACAAATGGCAAAATTTCATTCTTTTTTATGGCTGAGTAGTATTTCATTGTGTGTGTGTGTGTGTGTGTGTGTGTGTGTGTGTGTGTGTGTGAGAGAGAGAGACAACTTTATCCATTCATCCATCAATGAATACTTAGGTTGCTTCCATATCTTGGCAATTGTAAATAATGCTGCTATGAACATTGCCGTGCATGTATCTTTTCCAATGAGTGTTTTTTTCTTTTTTTTTTCTTTGTTTTTGATATGTACCCAGGAGCGAAGTTGCTGGGTCATATGGTAGTTCTATTTTTCGTTTTTTGAGAAACCTCCATACTGTTTTCCACAGTTGCTGCAGCAATTTACGTTCCCACCAACAGTGTAGGAGGGCTCCCTTTTCTCCACATTCTTACCAACATTTGTTATTTGTGTTCTTTTTGATGATGGCCATTCTGACAGGTGTGAGGTGATGTCTCATTGTGGTTTTGATATGCACTTCCCTGATTAGTGAGGTTGAGCATCTTTTCATGTGCCTGTAGGCCATATGTACTTCCTTTTTGGAAAAATGTCTATTTAGTTCTTCTGCCTATTTTTAAATTGGGTTGTTTGTTTGATGTTGAGTTGTATGAGTTGTTTACATTTTGGAGATTAATCCCTTATTGGTCATATCATTTGCAAATATTTTCTCCCATTCAGTAGGTTGTCTTCATTTTGCTTATGGTTTCCTTTGCTGTGCAAAAGCTTTTGAGTTTAATTAGGTTCCATTTGTTTATTTTTGCTTTTATTTCCTTTACTTTAGGAGACAGATCCAAAAAAATATTGCTGGATTTATGTCAAAGAGTGTTCTGCCTATGCTTTCTTCTAAGAGTTTTATAGTATCCAGTCTTAACATTTAGGTCTTTAATCCATTTTGAGTTTATTTTTGTATATGGTGTAGAGAATGTTCTAATTTCATTCTGTTCTAATTTCATTCTGTTACATGTAGCTTTCCAGTTTTCCCAGCACCACTTATTGAAGAGACTGTCTTTTCTCCATCGTATATTCTTGCCTCCCTTGTCATAGATTAATTAAGTATTTGGGTTTATTTCTGGGATTTCCTGTTCCATTGATCTATGTTTTTATGCCAGTACCATATTGTTTTGATTACTGTAGCTTTGTAGTATAGTCTGAAGTCAGGGAGCCTGATTCCTCCAGCTCTGTTTTTCTTTCAAGATTATTTTGGCTATTTGGGGTCCTTTCTGTTTCCATACAAATTAAAATTTTTTGTTTTAGTTCTGTGAAAAATGCCATTGGTGTTTTGATAAGGATTGCACTGAACCTTTTTTAAAATTTTTTATTTACTTATTTTTTGGCTGCGTTGGGTCCTCATTGCTGCGTGTGGGCTTCCTCCAGTTGTGTTGAGAGGAGGCTGCTCTTTCTTGTGGTGTGCAGGCTTCTCATTGCGGTGGCTTCTCTTGTTGCAGAGTACGGGCTCTAGGCATGCCGGCTTCAGTAGTTGTGGCATGTGGGCTCAGTAGTTGTGGCTCATGGGGTCTAGAGTGCAGGCTCAGTAGTTGTGGCGCAGTTGCTCCGCAGCATGTGGGATCTTCCTGGACCATGGATCGAACCCGTGTCCCCTGCATTGGCAGGTGGATTCTTAACCACTGCACCACCAGAAAAGTCCCTGCATTGAATCTTTAGATTGTTTTGGGGAGTATGGTCATTTTAACAATATTGATTCTTCCAGTCCGAGAATACAGTGTATCTTTCCATCTGTTTGTGTTGTCTTCAATTTCTTTGTGTCTTACAGTTTTAGGGGTACAGGTCTTTTTGCCTCCTTAGATAGGTTGATTCCTAGGTATTTTATGGTAAAATCACATCTAAAAGAATATGATTTAAGTCAAAATTTCTTGCTGATGGGATGCGGCGATTCATTGGAAAGGAGCATTTTCTGTGATAGAAATGTTCCATGTCTTGATTGAGGTTGTGATAATACAGATGTATCTATTTGTGAAAACTCATTGAGGTATGCACCAAGGTCTGTGCATTTAATGTGTATGTAAATATCAATTAAAGAAAATTTTAAAAGACCAAAATACTATGAAAATATGGGCATAAAACCTGGACAATTCACAAGAATGATATTTAACCATTCATAATAAAAGAAATGCAAATTAAAACTCCACTGAGCAATTTCTCATTTATCAGATTGGCAAAAATTTTAAATTTTGATATTATACTCTGACAGTAAGTATGTGGGAGACCCGTTAGTTTTATACATTGTTATGGTGAGGAATTTGGCAATATCTAGCTCATGTACATATGTATTTACCCTTTAATCTAGCACTCTCACTTCTAGCAATGTATCCATTTTAGTCTGTTAAGGCTGCTACAAAAAAGTACCACAGACTGGCTGGCTTATAAAGAGAGATTTATTTCTATTTTCTCACAGTGGTGAAGATGGGTAGTCCACGATCAAGGTACCAGCATGGCTGAGTGAAGGTGGACTTCTCATACCCTCACTTGGTGGAAGGGGCTACAGAGCTCTTTTTTTTTAAGAATAAAAGTCCCATGCATAAGGGTCCTATTCTCATGAATTACAACATGTGAATTTTGGGGGGACACAGACATGCAGACAGGCAATATTCATGAGACACACCTCTAATAATAAAATACATGTACAATAGGTCATTCATTGCACCATTACTTACAGTTGCAAAGTACTGGAAATGACCTAAATGTCCAAACACAGGAAGTTGAATAAAATATGGTACAAATAATTGAATACTGTGCAGCTTTAAAAAATTAAAGATCTCTATGATATAGAGTGATTTCAAAGATATATTGGTACATTAAAAAAGTACCAATAGACTCCTGGTTTCAGGCTCTGCATGCAAGGAGCTTGGAATCATGGCTTCATCCTAATAAGAAGTATAAGCTTGAATAGATTGAAAAAATCAAGAACTCTACTTGGGGATCCATAAGAGGTGAGGACACAGGACAAACTGCTGCCCCCAAGTTTGGAGAGACAGGTAAATACAGGCATCACAGCTTTCCCAGAGCAGACAGTCATGTGTGAAAACCAGTGAGGCAATCAGTGCTGAGGTAGAAAACCTGACCTATAACTGGTGAATTGCTGGAAGCTCAGTGTGATAACTCAGAGGTAAAACTTAGGGGGACCCAGTCATGAGGGGCTCCCACAATATTGTGAGATTCACCTCCAGGAGCTTGACCAGGTTCCCACAGTAGATATTGGAGAAAAATTCCCTTGAGCCTCCTGCAGGCGAGGGGAAAAGGAATCATTTTACAATATACCAGAGCACTTTCTTCTTAACAAGGCCTGCTCTCAGGTGAAACCAATTAACCAGAGCCTAATTTCTGGGAATTATCAAAGGCTAACTGACCTGGGGTGGGGAGGGAGAAGGGAAATACCCAGTTCTAGTAGCTCTAGCCATTATGTTCCACCTGAGGGGGGTGGTTCTGAGAAACTCTTATGAAATTCACAGTCCAGAGGCATAGGCATACAAGACTGAGACCTAATCACAGGACTATAGAACTCTTCCCCTCCCTACAACTTATCATCACTTTCCTGAAGGCTTATTCACAGCAGTTCCTTTTACCTGGTCCGTACTGTTGGCTATCAAAAAATTGCAAGGCACATCAGAAGTCCAAACACACAACTTGAGGAGACAGAGGAAGCATCAGAACCAGACACAGCAGGGATGTTGGAATTATCAGACCAGGAATTTAAAACTTTAAAGATTCAACTGAAATTAATTTAAAATTTAATATGCTAAGTTCTCCAATGGACAAAGTAGACAGCATGCAAAACCAGATGGGCTACGTAAGCAGAGAGATGGAAATCCTAAGAGCCAAAAAGAAATGTTAGAAAAAACCCACTGTAACAGAAATGAAGAATGCCTTTGATGGGCTTATTAGTAGATTGGATATGACTGAGGAAAGAAGCTCTGAGCTAGAGGATATATTAATAGAACCCACAACAACCAAAAAGCAAAGGGAATAAAGACTAGAATACAGAATATCCAAAAACTGTGCGAAAACTGCAAAACGTGTATAACGTGTAATGGGAATACTAGAAGGAGAAGAGAAAACAGAATATTTAAAATAATGACTGAAAATTCCTTAAGTTAATGTCAGACACCAAACCACAGATCTAAGAAGTTTAGAAAACACCTAACAGGATAAATACCACAAAGACTACACCTAGGCATATGATTTTCAAATTACAGAAAGTCAAAGGTAAAGAAAATTATAACCTCAAAGAAGCTAGATGAAAAAACACCTTACATACGGAAGAACAAAGATAAGAATTACAACCAATTTCGCTTCACAAAGTCTTAATACAAAATTATACATATAGTATGCTGCTTTTTGGTTAAAAAAAGGAAATAAAAATATGTGTATTTGCTTTTGCAAAAGAGAACACAGGAAGTATAAACTAGAAATGAATGGAATTGCTTACCTTCAAGGGTGGAGTATGGGGGAAAGGAGTAAAAGGGATACAGGAGGGAGGGAAACTTCTCTGAGTATACTATTGTACTTTAGAGTTTTGACTTTTGGACTCATACTAATATATTGTATATTCAACAAATAAGCTTAAATCAATCAACATGGGAGAAAAATATCCTAAAACTGAATGTAAGCAGAAACAAGTGAGCCCACCTGCACTTCAAATAAATAACATAATCATAATGAACCCATTACTTTGATTTATATACCCTCAGTTTTAAGGGCAAAAAAAAAAAGTGGGAACCAATCTTTTTAAGATTTTTTAAAATAGTGGTGTGAATATGGCAATTCTGAAACTCACACGATTGTACTGTAGGACTGAGAAAGTGAGCAAACATAGTGAGAGTGTCGGGAGTCAAGGTCTTGCTGTGAAATAAGGGAGATACAAATATGGACAGGGAAGCAAGGTAGAATTAGATGTGGGGTTGGATTGGAATTAAGGAAATTTATATGAACTCCTGATCACCCCACCCATAAGCCTGCAACCCTTGAAGTTGCCCAGCCCTGAGACCAAAGAAGGAGCTTGGAGTCAGCGACAGAGACACTCACGATTTACTGAACAGGGTATCTTACATGTCAGAAGTGAAGGTCCTGGAGTGGTGCCCCTCTGTGTGCAGTGGCCGACTGCAGGCAGAACATGCAGCAATCTTCATTACTAGTGGAGGGAGGAGGCTACCATTTATAGCGGGAACTGATGTCTGGTTGGCTCCTCAGTTACCAGGGAAACCAGTGGCTGGGGCAGGGGTCAAGCATTATAGGCAGTTACTAATTAAGCCCTATAATTAAGAGGATTGGCTAGTCCTGTGGGTGAACCTGGGACTGGTTGAATAGGGGGTGTACAGAGAGCAAGAGAACAGTCATCTTGAGTGGCCTGCATATCTATCTATCTATCTATCTATTTACCTATTTATCTATCCTTAGAAGCGATGACACCAGAGTTGCAGTGAACAAACCTCGGTTCCAGGTTCTGGTTTCTAAATATCATTTTTCACTAAAAGGAACACAGGTGGCTTGGAGAAATGGCTGAATGGCTGAGTCCAGGGTTGGGGCAGGAAGGGTTCAAGATGAATCTGGAACATCTTGTGGTAACTGAAAGTAAGAAAGTCAGAAATGATGGGGTCATGTCCCCAAAGACACAGGAGCCACTTTGAGCCAAATCTGGGACAATTTGAGCATCAGTGGATTATTACCTATTGAATAAATTAAGCATCTCTGAGGTCATACTGATAACAAATAGCTAATTAGGTAAGTATGGTAGATGGGAAAACTGTTTGTGAGAATAGAATGCTAACTAGTAAACATAAAAAGAATGGTGGTGCATGACAGTCTCAAATTGTACAGATGTCCAAGGGTTATAAGTAGACTGAGTCTCTACCTTTCTGCTGGGACCAATCACAACCTCCGGTATCCTTCTACCAATACCCCACCTGGCTTTCTGTTCCAGCCACAAAACAAGGACACTTTCATTTTCACCCGCCAACCCAGACCAAGTGATTCTCATTTAAGCCAAGCGAGGACACAGGTAATTACCACTGATTAAACCTTGGAATCTCCTGGAAAACTTGTGCCTCTAACAGCATCTGGGCTCCAGCCTCAGAGATTCCAGTTTAATTGGCCTGGGGTGAGGTGCAGGTGTCAGCATTTTTAAAAAGGTTGCCAGATGATTCTTTTGCGTAGCCAGGTTGAGAACTACGGGAATCAAAAACCATAGAGATTTCAGCATAGAAAACAAAGCATGAGAATTCATCAATATTCAAGATCTTACCTTGTTACATAAAATATCCAAATTTTTATCCTATCTGGGTGTTTAGTTCCAACCAGTTTCCTATGTGACTACATCTGCTATGGAAAGGAAGATAGAGGTTTGACCTTTACCCCGATGAGTCAGGGAAACTTCTGGTTTGGGGAGGACTAAATGCCTTCAGAATTAGATGCTCCTTTAAGCATTTTGTGGTATTCCCACCTACTCCCTTTTTCAGGAAGGTCAGTAATTGGGAATACCACAAAATGATTTCTAGGTCATCTTTCCCTTTACTGGCAAAGCCACTTAAAAAAAATAAGTGTGTGAGTGAGTCAAGGAAGGAGAAAGGAAAACAGTGACTAAATTATATTGTTGCCCTACCTTGGTCTGCATATCGGTTTGGCTTGTGTATTCCTGATTTCCAGGTCAAAATGTTTTCTTCACATTTTTACAGGGAGCACTGAGGGCTGGGAAGCGTCAGAGGGTTTTTTAATGGGACAGCTTCGATGATGTGATTTAAAAAAAATTCCTTGGTACTAAATTGTAATCAGTATTAAATTGATGGCATGGATAATGGAAAAACAATTTTATGGATTTTCAAACCCAGTGTCTCTTCAACTCACACGCAATCAAGTTTAAAACCTCTAAAGTTAATCTTCATGAACTGTTCACCAGGAAAACTGCTGTGAACTGCCGTCAGGGTTGATGTGGTTGCTAGTGGAAAAAAGGAAGACAATGTAACTGGTGAAAAGGGAGGCTGCTTTTTGCATCTGTGTAGTCAACAGGTGAAGTCTTGTCCTACTTACTACCAGTAGCTATCATCTAACTTCTTTATAAATTTCTATCTTCATCCCTCCGTCTTCAGAACTGTTGGAGGGAGATCCATGTGAGTGAGCAGAGGTGGAAGGGGTTGTCACCTCAAAATGCTTCTATCTATTTAGATCTAAAATATGGCCCATCATTTAAAAAAAGGCACAAACCTTGTATTCTGGAAATTACTTTTTCTGTCTGCTGACTACCTTCTTAGCCTCTATACCTGTTCCCAGTTTGCATACTTTCCATTTCTTCTCTCCATCTGGGGAAATTTTCCCGTCCTACACTTATTACACTTCCTACTTTTCCCATGAAGTCCTCCTAGACCATTTTAGCTGTCATTGCTCCTGCAGTCACCTGAAGCTTTTGCAGAACACACCCCAAAATTTCGAACAAATTCTGCTTTTAGTGCTTGAGGCTACTTCACAGGCATGTCTTGTCTTTCTAACAAAACATTAAGCTTTGTTAAACTTTAAGCTGCTTCAAGAAAGGAATAGCTTATACTCCTGAATCTCCCCCAGCATCAAGCACAGCACCGACCATATTTTAGGTTAAGACCTTAGTTAATGATGAACTGAAACAAATACTGTATGCTAACACATATATATGGAATCTAGAAAAAAAAAAAGGTTATGAAGAACCTAGGGGCAGGCCAGGAATAAAGACGCCAATGTAGAGAATGACTTGAGGACATGGGGAGGGGGAAGGGTAAGCTGGGACAAAGTGAGAGAGTGGCATGGACATATATACACTACCAAACGTAAGATAGATAGCTAGTGGGAAGCAGCCACATAGCACAGGGAGATCAGCTCGGTGCTTTGTGACCACCTAGAGGGGTGGGATAGAGACACAAGAGGGAGGAGATATGGGGATATATGTATATGTATAGCTGATTCACTTTGTTGTAAAGCAGAAACTAACACACCATTGTAAAGCAATTGTACTCCAATAAAGATGTTAAAAAAAAGATGAACTAACCTTGAGTTACAGAGATTTTGCATAATAAATTATGCAAATTATTTGACTGTGGTGTTTCCTTTTGGGACCTTGACTGATACAAAATGATATCATATTTTAGGTGTAAAAAGGGACGTAGCCATTTTGAAAATGCTATGACTTTTTCTTTTGTGAAGCCAAGAATCCTTTTGTAAAATGGAGAATCACCTTCTAATTTATCATTTAAGCAATGTCAATAATTTTTGAGTTTTTTGTCATGACACTTTTTTATATTTTTAAAAAAGATAAAAAATTATATTAAATTTTTTTTATCTTTTTGTTGAAGTATAGTTGATTTACAATGTTTTAGGTATATAGCAAAGTGATTCAGCTATACATATATATTCTTTTTCAGATTGTTTTCCATTATAGGTTATTACAAGATATTGAATATAGTTCCCTGTGCTATACAGTAGATCCTTGTTGTCTATTTTATATATATATTAGTCTGTATCTGTCAATCCCAAATTCCAAATTTATCCCAACTCCCCTTCCCCTTTGGTAACCATAAGTTTGTTTTCTACATCTGTGAGTCGATTTCTGTTTTGTAAATAAGTTCATTTGTATCATTTTTTTAGATCCCACATATAAGTGATACCACATGATATTTATTATCATGACATTTCTACATAGAACTAAGGAAAATGAAAATGTTAAAACCATGGAAAAGGATGCAGTTCACAAATGGCAGTTTTCTGATGCCGTCTGATCACAGGTTTTGATGTGTCTGGGTTTGGTGGTCAGTTTATGAGTAGTTCAGTCCTCAGTTTCCCTCACTCCCTCAGTCTCAGAGCTTTTCTTTCTTCCTCCCTTGGCTTCCCCAAGGACCGGGTTGCATTCGAGCTCTGAGTGGGTATTGTGGACATCAGACTCTGGAACCCCTTTTGGTCTGAATGAGTCATTACGGTTTCCACCCTCAGAGAATTAGTCCCCGGTGGTCTAGTTGCTCTCTGTTCGATGACCTTTTATGGCATTGCTCTGTATGCTTCTTTAAATGATTTAAGTCTTCTGAAATTTCTTCCTTGAGTGTTTCCCAATTCATTCAAAACCTCAGAAAAGATTCTGATCTATTACATTGAGTAACCATGTCTGCTTAACTAAGTATAACCCCTAAAATAACAGAAAAATGGGTACTGTGTATGATTCAGAAATTTGTGAAGATAGAAGATTATAAATTTTTCCAGTAGTCATAAGTCTTAGATGATTGTCAGGGCTTGTTTGCAGAACAGCTGGAATTCATATTAAGTCCGTGATCTGCAGCTGAATCGGACATTGAGGTGAGCTCATGGAGGACCATGTGCCAATTTTAAGGTTGTACATACTTTCTGTGTAGCTTCCTAAGATTTCTTTACACATAGTGCTGCTGGTTTAGCACGCTTTGTCCTTTGCAGACATCTTACTAATCCATGTAACAGGTGAAGGCCAAAAAGAAACTGTCACCTGAGAGACCAAGGCTTTAGGTGGAGCTGACTTTCCTCCATGACAGCTGAAGACTGACAGAGCTAACAGGCAATGAGACGGATGCATGCCTTCAACTTGGGGATCAGGAAGGGGTGACGGAGAGGCTTAGGCATCAAGTCTCCCGCCTTGAGCATCTGCAATATTATCCAGTGACATTTTCTGACACTGAGACTGTCAGAGGCAAGGATACTGGACAGTGTTGCTGGTGAGGGAACCTGAGCACGTTCTCCCTTGTCTCCATCAGAGAGCTGTCTAGAGTCCCACGAGAGGACCAACTTCTGGGTTTAGGGCAGCCCGTTCCCATTTTCGGACTCCTTTAACTATTGGGAAATGTTCCTTTACACTTGGTATTTACATTTATTGTATTCAAATTTTCCTTTTGCATGTCTCCTTGAAACTTTTGCCCAGTTTATTTGAGAAACTTTGAGGACATTCTGGTATGCATCTCAACTTGGCGGATAGAACCCCTAAGGTGATAGGAAAAGGAGATCTTGAGTAAGACTTGACAGCTTGGGAAAGTAGAAGGATTATACATTTTATAAATTGTCATAAGTAGTATATTTTGCTACATAACCAACTTGATTTACTTATTTATGCCCCACCTCAATTTACAAATGATTTTACATCACAGCTTATATCACACATACATAAAATTCAATGATAATATAAAAATAGAAATAGAAACCCAAGACAAAGGGGAAGGAAAATACAAATATGCTACCCTTACAGAGTAACAGAATTGCTAGGATAGGGCTTCAAGTTAAACCCTTGGTCAAAAAGGTGAATGTAACCAATTAACGGTTCTCTTAGAGAAGAGGAAACAAAACACTTCTTCAGCAGAGGCAAAGCTTTGTTTCACACAGAGATTAAAAGAGACTCACTCAAGGACTCTACATAGTGACTCAGTAATATAGTGACTCTATATAAGACTCAGTAATGCTGAGTCTTTTTTTTGTGTGTGTGGTACGCGGGCCTCTCACTGTTGTGGCCTCTCCCGTTGCGGAGCACAGGCTCCGGTAATGCTGAGTCTTATAATAATCTATGTCCTCAACAAAGGTTCTAGAGTAAACAAGGACTTTTTTTTTAAATGGTTGTTACTCAAAGCAGCCTTTGATGAAAGCTAGCACGTTAACGTGAGCACCTGTGAAGTTATTCTGAAAGGAGCTAGACTTCACCTAGTGCTTAATTATATAATTTTTTGGAGGTAAAACTTGATTCAAAAATAGTATTCATAGCTTCTTAAATTACTTAATTTTTTTTAACATTTTGAAAATAATACATGTACAGACATGCACAGGTAAGTCAAATGATCCTGAACCATATAAAGAACTTGCCCGTGTCACCTCCTCTCCAGTTAATCCTGTGCCCCAGAAGTAGTCACATTGCTCTTTACTTCTTTTGGAATTGACTGTTCTAGTTTAAAATTACACTTTAATTTCTTGGTTTATCAACTTTAGATTATATCTATTAACCCAGTGATTTATGAGAAATTAAAAGACCTTTAACCCATCTATCTTTCCTTCTGTTTCCTAAATGTGTTAGTTATATTATTATTTGCAGTTTTTTTCTGGTACTTGTCTTTAGGGCTGTATTTCAATATATAAATTCTACAGAGCACCTATTAACTGCACACAGAGGAGAGTTTTAGCACACTTCCATTTCCACCTCATGCCCTTGGTCCTGATTCTATTTATTATACTGTTTTTACATTGTCAAAGGTTATAATATTTCCATTACATTCTGTAATTATATTGTCTTTCATTTTCTATATATGGTTTCTAAATGTTGAAACTGGCAAATAACATTTAATATATATTAAATTATATATATGTATTTGTGTGTGTGTATATATATATATATATATTACTATATATATCACTATATCACCGTATATGTAATGTGTCACTTTGGAAGCATGTAGTGTGATTAAACCCACAGAAAAGGAAATGCAAGTTTTTAAACAAACAAACACCTTCCCAATTGAGTTCCTTAAAGGAGATTATTTTAAGCACCAAGGTTAAATTGGTTTTCTTTCTAGCTTTGGTCTTTCCTTAGTCATACATACATGCGACTCTTTCCTCTTTTCCTTACTTCTATCCTCATTCTCAAGTAGATGGTTCTGAGAAAATCACAGCCTGAAGACTTCCACAAGCTCCCATCTATTCACTCCCCGCATCTCCATCCACATAAGTAACCTTTGCTCCTTTTATACGTCTCATCTGAATTCTCCCTGCTCCGAGCCAAGCCCAGCTCCTCTCGTTCTGTCTCCAATCCCATCCCCTTTTGCATATGCAAGCACACTGCTCCAGCAATTCCCCTTTTCATTCCTACTTCATCACTTTAATTTCCCCCTCTTGAGATATATGTATACGTATAGCTAATTCACTTTGCTGTACAGCAGAAATCAACACAACGTTGTAAAGCAACTATACTCCAATAAAAATTAATAAAAAAAATTTCCCCCTCTCTACTGGATCTTCCCATGAGCCTTCAAAGAGGATGTTATATTTCATAACAACAAAAAATTCTTTCCTGACCTCACTTTCTCCTCCAGCTACCCTTTATGTCTTCCTTGCTTGTCTAGTAAGAAAACTCTAAAGATTGACTAATACTCACTGCCGCCAATATCTTCCCAAGTTTCCACAGAACCGCTCTTATCTAGATCACTAATTACATTCATGTTGCCAAATCCAGTGGTCAACTTATTTGTCCTGTCTGCAGTTTTGATCACTGTTTCTTCCCTGAAACATGTTCTCTTTTTTGGCTTCCATGACATGATACTCCCGTGAATTTCTGCCTATTTCTGTGGTTGCTACTTCTCAGATTTGTTTGCTCCTTTCTTCTCATCTCTCTGACCTCTAAATGTTAGTACATCCCAGAACCCAGTTCTTAGATCTCTTCCCTTTGTCCATCTCTACTCACTTTGGAACTTTATCCAGCCTCATGTTTTTAAATAACATTTCTACCTTGATGATTCGTATGTATGTATGTGTATGTTTATATACGTATATATGTATTATATAAAAATAGCTCTCTTTCTCTCTCTTGTATCCTCTCCTGAAGCCAGACTTGTTTATCCAACTTCCTTCTCTATAACTCCACATGTATATCTAATTTCAAACCCAACATGTTCAAAACTGAAATCTTGGTCTTCTCCTCCATGTCTGTTTCTTTCAGCCTTCTTCATCTGAGGCAATGGCAGTTCTATCTGCTAGTTTCTCAGGTCAAAAATGTTGGAGTCACACTTGAGTCCTGTTAGCTTTACCTCCACAATGTACCTAGAACATGAACCCTTTCCACCCCCTCCTCTGCTACCACCCTGGTCTGACCCTCTCTCATACATCTCTTGTTTCCCTGAATCTTCCCTTCACCCCCTTCAGTTTATTTCCAGTACATCAGCTCAAGTGATAGATCATGTCACCCCCTCTGCCTGAAACTCTTCAGTAACTTCCTATTTTACTCAGTAAAAACTGATGTTTACCAATGGCCTCATAGGTCCCATGTAATTTGTCTCCTATTACCTCTTCTCCTTGTTTACTCTACTCCAGCCACAATGGCCTCCTTGGTGGTCCTAGAGCACAATGAGCATGCTCTTGCCTCAGGGCCTTTGCACATGATGAGCACCGCCCTCCCCCACCCCCCAATGCTCTACCCCAGACATCTGAATGGCTAATCCCTTACCTCTTCCAGGTCTTGACTGAGATGTTGCTTTCACAGTGAGGCTGACCTGATAAAACTACTTAAAGTTGCAACCCTGCAATATTCCCTGTCCTTGCTGGATAGCTATCTAACAGTCTAAATATTTCACTTATTTACCTTGTTCCTTATCTGTTTCCCTCTTACTAGAATGTGGGCTCCACGTGGGAAAGGATTTTTGTCTTTTCTATTTATTGCTGCAGAAAGTTCTTATTTTTTGAGATAATTTGTATTCCCAACTAGAAGCTGTTTTTCTTTGTATCTTTGATTAATTGATTTTTTAAAGAGTATGTATCTAGGTTTATCTCTTGAAATCCCTTCTCCTCCACTGGGTTGTTGGTGGCTCTTTCATATTGGATGATCTGTTTTTGTCTCTAGTGCAGAGAAATTTTCTTCTACCATTTCTTTTCTTTCTTTTTTCCCCTCCTTCTACATAGTCCCTGTAATCTCTTTCTCAGACACCTTTTGGTCATATGCCATGTCTTTTAACTTCTCTCTCATATTTTCCATTGCTTTAAATTTCCTCCCTTTTGGGAGATTGCCTTGATTTATCTTTCAGCTCACTGACTTCAGCTGTGTGTATTTTATTATGCAGTTCTTTCACTGCCTTTTTGAAAATATATTTTTAATAAGATAAATCTCTTTCTTGTTCTCTAATTGCTCTATTTTACATAGTAGTTTGTTATGATAAAAATAACATTCCCAAATGTCTCTGAAGATACTAATTCAGATTTTTGAAAAGACCTCTTCTGTTGTTTACCCCATGGTTAGTTACTTTATAATTTCATTTTAGCCTCTCATTTTAATGCTGTTAGTTTTCCTTACCTCTCCTGATAAGCCTTTATGGTCCACACGTATTTAACATAGGTGGCTGACAGGTATTTCCCCTGAAATTCAGTTGATTAGGTTTTCATAATACAACACATTGATTTTTATCTGGTTATAAATAAATGCATACCTAGTATATAAAATATATAAAATACAGGAAAATAAAGGAAGGAAAAAAGTCATGCATAAGTCATTACCTATAAATAACCACTGTTAAAATTTTTGTGTATTTTCTTCCTCGCATTTTCTAACATACACACACACACACACACACACACACACACACACACACACAGTGCCTACCTCTTGCTATTTAAGATACACCAGTACACTTTGGGAAAGACAAGGTCTCTGCTGTCATGAAGATTATAGTCTAGTAGCAGGAAAAGATAGAACTAAAACAATCACATAGATTAGGGCATAATTACAAATTGCTATAATCCAGAAAGAAAAAAGACATGGTTCTATGATTTCACATACAAAATAACAAAAGAAAACTGAGCTGAACTGGGGTGACAGGAATGCCTTCCTTAGGGACTTGTGATTATGTCCTGAGTGGCACTAAACTAGGTGAAGAGAGGGAGAAGATAATTTGATAAAGAAGAAATATATATGTATATATCCATCCCTGTGGTAGGAGAGAAAAGTGGCTCTAAAGAAGGAGAAAGAAGGGTGGCATGTGAGAACGAAGGAGAGTGGGGTAGGCTGCATTTAAGATTTTTGTCTTTATCTTAAAATCATTTGCAGGACTTTAAACAGGGGGCTTGGCATGATTCGACTTATGTTTTGAAAGGGTTACTCTGACTGCAATGAGGATAACTCATCAGTGGAACAGAGCGGCTGTTAGGACTCAAGTTAGGAGATTATTACAGTCATCCAGGTGAGACAGGATGATGACATAAACTGGTGTGGTGACATGGAAGTGGGGAGAAGCACTTAGAGGGAAATGTCACAGGTGCCTCTGGGATTTCTGACTAATACAATTAGATGAATGGGGGTGCTATACACTGCAGGGAACACTATCAGGGGGCCATGTTTATGGGGGGTTTTGAGTTCTGTCTTGCACATGTTCGATTTGCAGAACCTTTGAGACAGTCAAGTGAAGACAGTCGATTACTCATGTTTAAAACTCAAAGAGAGGTCTGAACTGGGTGGGCGATATACACTGAAGACTCATAGGCCTGGAGATGGGGAGCGAAGCTGTGGTCTGGGGAGTTGCTTAACATATGGAGCCTCTTCCACAAAAGATGGCACCAGCTAATACTGCATCAATAGTGCAAGGGTGCCTGTTTCCTCATGCCTTTGACTATACTACTTAGCATCGAGAAATTGTTTGATCTTTTCCAAATTGACAGATAAAACATAGTATATCCCTGTTACTTTGGCCTGAGTTTTTAAGTGGGGTTGAACATCTGTTTCTACATTCATTAACCATGAATTTTTTTTTTCTATAACTCTGAAATGTGAAAATATATTATTCTGGAGAGAAAGTGTGTAGATTCATTGGTTCTCAAACTGACCCTCAAATGGTTCAGAACCACTTATGGGGAGTTGTTCTGAACAAGGAAGTTTAATATTCCACTGGTTAGCCCAGCAAATATTTAACCACTGCTTTCACTGTCCCCTAAAGCCATCTCTCCCACAGGTTAACATGTCCTCAGTGCATTAACCTTTTGAGTTTCTGTCTTCTTAAATTGAGCCTGTGTGGCAGTGGTCATCCTGCTTTGGCTTCGGGGTCACCAGTGCAGCCCTGGACACATGTGGCATATTCTATGTTCCTCTTTTCTCCTTTTTACATGCCGTCTTCCTGCTTCTAATATTTTTGACTCACAAAACCAGGAAGATCTGGTGATGTTTCATGACACTGACTGAAACTCATTCCCTCTAATCTGCTGAGGTCTAGATATTCAGCTGGCCAATTATTTCTTTCTAATCACAGAAAACAACATCAGCAAATGTGTCGGGGGTGGGACTGGAGGTTGGGGAGGTAAAGGTGCACATCCAGGGCAGGCTGCTTCTCTTTGCTATCCAGGAGGTGTGGTTTAATCATTGAAAAGAATTCCTGGGCTGTCACTAGGGGGAGTGTGAGTCAAATTTTTCACTTGGAAAATGCCAGAAAGGGGGGTGGGAATGCTGGGACATAGAAAACACTGAAAACTTAGGAAGGAATTTGTGGGGTGGGTCCTGGCTTTTACATTGAGTGTAGGTCTGGACCCGCTGGACGCACAGCCCTTGGTGTGGGATTCATCTGCAGCCAGGAGCTCTAGGCAGAGCTGATGGTGGAGGCCAGGGATTGGGGGGGGGGGACCACACTCTTTACTCTTCCAGGGACAGGGAGGGATGTAGTGCTGGTAGGACGCCTGCGCACACTTTCTAAGGTAGGTGCATGCCACTTTGATCTTGCAGCTGATGTTCCGTGAAGGGAGATCCTTCACAATACAAGCTCAGGCACCGTGACATCAGATGGTAAATAAACATTTAATGAGTCCTGCTTGGTACAAACCACTGTTTTTTGTTTTGTTTTGTCTTTTGTTCTGTTTTGTTGAGCAGAGAAAGGTTTACTGCAGGGCCAAGCAAGGAGAATGGGGGACTCACGCTCATAAAACTGTTCTAAAGGCAACAGAGGGTAGATAGAAAAGTAGAGAAAAAAACAAATGATATAATCCTTGGACTTACAGTTTTAAGTCTTCTTTGGAAATCTGCAATATTTTCGTTTCCACCCTTGTCTCACTTTGTCAATATCTCCGTCTTTAAAATTTTCATCCTTTTGTCTCTGTGGCTGTATTTGAAAACAAGCTCAAGTCTGTTTCCCAGTTCAAAAGAGACTTTTCTTGATCTGACGTTGCTCCTTTACCCCCACCCTGCCCTATCGCTCTCCCCTTCCACAACCAGACGTCTTGAAAGTGGTCTCATGTCCATCACTGCTCATGAATCCCATCCTCAACTACACTTTGAGTTCTGCCCACATCACTCCATGAAACTCTTTGGTCCAAGTCATGGAAGATGGCACTCATTGGAAACGATCCCCCCTAGCCCCACCTCCAGCTACCCAGTTTCCTTTTACACAACCATGGGAAGTAATCTACCGTGTGTTATTCCAGAGATACAGCATATATATTCAATAAAACATATTAATATATCTTTTAATATCTCCTTCCACATAAAGATGCTATGCCAGGCACATGTTTTATACTTCCTTTTTAAATATGCAATGTACCTTGGTAACCTTTCCATATAAGGAAGTTTATTTATTTATTTATTTTTAAAGGGCAAGGTGTCCATCATATCGAGCTAATAAAATGTATTTAGCCAGCCTGCTTTTAATGGACATTTACTAGTTTTTGATAGTTTGCTCTTACAAACAATGCTGCAATGAATGAATATGAATATGTCACTCCATACTGGTGTGACAGTAACTGCAGGATAGATTCTGAGAATTGGGATTGCTGGGTCCAAGGTAGATGTGTTTGTAATTTTAATATATGTTGTTGAATCGTTATTACTCCAGCCAGAAATAAGGGTAAAATGCCCGATTCTCTACTGTGCTCAAAATTTTGCTTTTTGCTCATTTGACAGGTGAAAATCAGTATCTCTGAGTTTTAACTGGGCATCTCTTATGTTTAAGAGCTATTGCGGATTGACTATTTTCTAAATGTGGATCAGCTCATGTAACACATTCTTGATATTTCCAATAGCTCCCATCACGTTTGAGATACAGCTAAACTCCTAAGATGGTCTTTCCTTTCCCTCCAGCCTGCTTTGTCACTGCACCCTCTTCCCACACTCAGCCCTACAGGCTCACCGAGTGGCTTTCTGTTCCTGGAACACTACTCTCTTGCCTCCCATCTGCTGTGTCCTCCCCCTCCAGGTGGCATGCAGTAAACTATTGTCTCACCTCAGGGAAGTCCTCTGTGCTTTCCACTTCCAGATGCCCTGCACTTAGATCTATTAGGTCCTTGTGATTTCTCCATTTCCAGCATGACTCTTGACAGGGTGTTGGCCCTTAATAAATATTTGTTGAATGGATGAGAGGCTGAATAGCCCTACCACTAAACAGACATTGTAAGCAGGATTTCTAAGCAGGATTTCAGCTGCTGAATGAAAATTTCTAGATACACTTATCCTTATTCTGTTGCTACCCATGCACTTTCTTTTGTCTCTCTTTTCCTTTTCTTTTTCTCCCTAAATTAAAAACAACCATGGAAATAAATTCCTCTCAAAGTCCATGCAATTCAAAGTCATTTTGCTTTGAGAAGTGATGGTTCAAAGGAGTATGCTCTTTGCGGTGGCTTTCATTAAAGAAAAGATCAAATTTTTGAGACACTGTATAGGTTTAACTTTCTCTTAATGGGAATGGAAAATAGTTGGCTGTTCATTGGTAGGAGCCGTTACTGCCTGACTTGTTTGCACTGAACACGAGGGCTCAGAGCCCGGTTCTCTTCAGTACAGAGGGGCTTCCTGGCTCTAGCTGGGCTCCAAGCAGAACTAGCTCCCACATCATTCTTTAGGGAGTGTCTCTACTGTTAAGGAGAAGGCTACCACCCCTCAGCAAGCCTGGTTGCTGGTCCCATCTCACACAACATTGGGCCATAGGACTGCAAAGTTCTCTCATCAGCAAAGCAAGGGGTTCAGACTGGTTAGTTGCTAAGCTCCCCATTAGTTCTGACATTCTTTAATTTAAAATATTTTTTGGGTGTGGAGAAAAGGAAACCTTCTTACAATATTGGTGGGAATGTAAATTGATACAACCACTATGGAGAACAGTATGGAGGTTCCTTAAAAAACTAAATATAGAGCTACCATATGATCCAGCAATCCTACTCCTGGGCACAGATCTGGAGAAAACTATAGTTCAAAAAGATACATGCACTCCAATGTTCACTGCAGCACTATTTACAATAGTCAAGACATGGAAACAACCTAAATGTGCATTGGCAGAGGAATGGATATAGAAGACATAGTACACCTATACAATGAAATATTGCTCAGCCATAAAAAGAATGAAATAATGCCATTTGCTGCAACATGGATGGACCTAGAGATTATCATACTAAGTGAAGTCAGACACAGAAAGACTAATACTATATGATATCACTTATATGTGGAATCTATAAAAACGGTACAAATGAACTTATTTACAAAACGTAAACAGACTCACAGATGTAGAAGACAAATGTATGGTTACCAAAGGGGAAAGGAGGGGAGGGATAAATTAGGAGATTGGGATTAATATATACACATGACTACATATAAAATATATAACTAGTAAGGACCTACTGTATAGCACAGGGAACTCTACTCAATATTCTGTAATAACCTATATGGGAAAAGAATCTAAAAAAGAGTGGCTATGTTATATGTATAACTGATTCACTTTGTTGTACACCTGAAACTAATACAACATTGTAACTCAACTATACTCCAATAAAAATTTAAAAAATATATATTTTTTCCATTAGGATCCACTAGAATATTTGACATTTTACAGGGGAAAACACTGTTTTCTAAGAATTCCATTTTACTAGGCATGATCATTCATTCATTCATTTCCCAATGGTTCCACACCCACCCTTGGGCAAAACGATGTCACATTAAACAGTAAAACCAAATATTACCAGCTAACGACAGCCATCTTTTTAAGCAGGAACTCCATTCCCTTGAAAATCTCACCTGTATATTTTCTGGGACACACTGACAGGTGTCTTCTGAGAGTCCAGGATCCCTGGGAATCATTTCCGGCCCCCACGGCTATTCCAGGCATAGAGGGAGCCTGAGGTTCTCCAGCATTGCTGCCCTTGTCTCTGCAAAGCTGGGAATCCTCTTCCCCGAGTGTCATTATCTCCTCTGAGCCGAAGCCTGAGGAAACAAGATGCAGCAGCTGTTGCTGAGAACGAGGTGACACAAGGGCCACAGTCTCTCTTAGGCTTCACGGTTCAGCTCCTTGGTCATCTTTGCACGCACCAGTATTCTTACTCCTCCTGAGGATGCGGACTAAAGCCTGTTCTAAGATGAGGTGACATGTTCTCTGAAAACAAGCCAAGGAAAAGTTAAGATAGACCTGGATAGATCATAGAATTTAGTTTATTTATTGAACACCTGCTGTGAGCTAGGTTCTAGTTCACGCACTAGAAGTAAGGCAGGGTTTCCAACTGTGGGCATGATATAGAGTGTTGGTTTTTTGTTTTTTTCTTTTCAGGGGGACTCTCAGCCCCTACCTAGATCCGTGATTGTACGACAGACAAAGGAATTTGGGCTGGGAGTGGGGGACAGTTCACTTAGCTTCACCTGCCAGTTGTATTGGATTCAGTTTTGGCCAGCCAGGACCTTTTCTACAAATTCATTCAACAAACGCCTCAAAAGTGTTTTTGTAAAAATATCTCTTTGAGTCAGGCACTGTGTTTTTTTTTTTTTTAATAGATCTTTATTGGAGTATAATTGCTTCACAATACCGTGTTAGTTTCAGTTGCACGACAAAGCAAATTGGCCATATGCATACACGTGTCCCCATGTCCCCTCCCTCTTGAGCCTCCCTCCACCCTCCCTATCCCACCCCCTAGGTCATCGCAAAGCACCTAGCCGATCACCCTGTGCTATGCGGCTGCTTCCCACCAGCCAACTATCTTACATTCGGTAGTGTATACAAGCCGATGCTACTCTCACTTCACCCCAGCTTCGCCCTCCCACCCTGTGTCCTCAAGTCCATTTTCTATGTCTATCTCTTTATTCCTGCCCTGCAACCAGGTTCATCAGTACCATTTTTCAGTGGTTAGGACTCTGCACTCTCACTGCCAAGGGCCCGGGTTCGATCCCTGGTGGCAGAACAAAGATCCCACATGCTGCACGGTGCAGCCAAACAAACAAACAAACAAACAAAAAAACCCAAAAAACCCCACAGTAAACTAAGGTGTGTAAAATACGGCTACTGCTCTTAACAGCTTATATTCACATAAATAAGTGTACAAATAAGCATGAGTGATACATGTCAAAGTGAAAACTTAAAAGATTAACGTCAGGGGCTTCCCTGGTGGCGCAGTGGTTGAGAGTCCACCTGCTGATGCAGGGGACACGGGTTCGTGCCCCGGTCCGGGAAGATCCCACATGCCGCAGAGCGGCTGGGCCCGTGAGCCATGGCCGCTGAGCCTGCGCGTCCGGAGCCTGTGCTCCGCAACGGGAGAGGCCACAACAGTGAGAGGCCCTCGCGCGTGTACCGCAAAAACTGAAAAAAATTAAAATTAAAAGATTAACGTCAATTATGGAACTATCATTTGCAGTAGCCAAGTGAAAAGGGGATTCAGGGGGCCACCTAGTGCAGCTGGGTCAGGAAAGATGGGGAGAGCCTGGCCTGTGGAAACGGGGCCTAGGGAGAGTCAGTCATTCACTCAATCAACAAACATGCACAAATAAAGGCTGCAGGCCCAAAGTGAGGGGTGTAAGGGTATATGAGGACAGGGGTAGGAGAGCCAAAGAGAAAGCACGTGACACCAGATCAGGAATGTTTTTAACCGATGGTAGAAAATCATGATGCCACTTTATTAACAATGGTAAAGTTATGTGCAAAAATTGAGAAAGCAGGAGTCCCCTGGTGGCCTAGTGTTAGGATTCCGGGCTTTCACTGCTGTGGCCTGGGTTCAATTCCTGATCATGGAATGGCATGGCCAAAAAAAAGGAGAAGGCAAGGAAGAGTATAAAGTACTTTAGGTTTTATTTGATCGAATCAATCCTGTGTAAAAGCATTCTGATACTTAAAAAATTAGTTTTGTTTTTCTGGAACATTGACGTATATAGAACTCTTGAAAAATCCTGACTATACATTGGGTTTTACTGGTGTGCTATTTCTGAATCATGCTGGGTTTCTCCCCCCCAGTGCGTTTCCCCAAAATTCACATATGTGGTATTGACCATCCCCTTGAGACTCTAAACGGGCGAGTGCTCTAAGTGGGTAGAGGCATGCTGACCCACGCTGCGGGCAGAGGCCAGGGGAGGAGAGGCATAATTGCGGTGGTCTGGGAGACATAGGCTGTCTCCTGTGGAAGGGCCGTGGCTATCACTTAGAAATGGCATCTCTCCAGAGGTGCAGCAGTGTCAAACACAAAGCCGGACGTGCTTCCAGAGCCACATGGGAGGAGAAAGGGTTACTCTAACCTAGGCCATGGGTGCTGTGTTTGCCTTGGAGGGTTTTACTTCTCCGGGTTTCCCATACTTATCAGCTGCAACCCTCTGGGGTGTGGTTCTCCAAGGATTTTGCCCCCGATATCGTTGAAGGCCTTTCTGTGCACTCACTAGTCCATTCCAAAGGAATTACACTAAGAGAATCTTCTGATTTCAAATTTGTATTTTTTATCTGGATAATAATATGTTCATCAAATAGTTATTATGGTTGCCTTTGAGGAGTTAAGACTTTAAAGTTTAATACAAAAGTAGCATAAAAGCAAGTATATGTACATGTACATGTATGTATGTATGTATTCATATGTATTTGATTTTACACATTTTTATACATAAAATCAAACTCAAGGGGACAGAGCCTTTCATCCCATAATTGGAATCTCCTCCAATAAGAAAATGCATCTTTTTATGACTTACAAACTTGACATTTGAATCTTTTATATTTTGGTAGGAAGTAAGTCAGAACTCCAAAAAGATTTTTCTGGAGGCTGTCCTGTTCACAGGTCATAGGTCAGAAACCTATCAGACCCCACAGAAGAAGGACAGTGGCTCCTCCCTTCTTTTGGCTACTGCAAATCCCCTTGAAGCTCCCCGGTTGCTGAGAGTAATTCTAAACCTGTGCGTATGGAAGCTGCCAACATCACTAGTAGCATCATAAAGAAGCATGTACATGCTCCTTCAGGGTATTTCATTCCAAGAATGTGGTTTCTTTCTGTATGTGGTTTCTTTTAAATGTGCAATGCATTACTGCCCAGGTTTGGGAGAGGAAAAAAATAAAGACGGATACATGTAATTAAAATAAAACTAGGGCCATAGAAGACTGTTTATAGAACAGTAAAATGTTATAAAAAAAATCAGAGGATCGCAGCCCCTCACCCCCAAAGGAGAAACCATTATTTTTCTTCTATATAATTTATGCAGTTACAAAGCTGCATGCACCCTGGTGACAGGTCTCCATAGGCGGAGGCAGGCTGCAGTGTCAGTGCCTAGGGTTGTGGACAGTCTTCTGACACGCTCACCTGCCGGAGACAGCTCTTACTTCTCTCCCTGCGCTTGGTGAAGGGAATCATTCTCAACTGAGAAGGACTGAACTGAGATCCTGAGAACGTACTGCTCAGGGTGTGAAGCAGAGTCCACTGGCTAGAAGTGTGGGTCATATTTAACAAACCAGACAAAAACTAGCTGTCACTATCTGGACTCCCACCCCACTCCCCTCATGCTTTGATCAATTTAATCCTGAGGTGTCAGTAAGAAACGAGAAGGAGAGATTAACCAGTAGCAACAAAAAGTCAAAGATGATGCCTTAATTTATGGCTGTAGCATCACAGGGTCAGTTTGTTTCCCCCAAGTGCCTTTCAAATTCAAGAGGCCGAGCCAATCAGAGCCTGTTCTTTGGGACAACGTTTATTTCCATCATTAGCCAAGTGAGCGGGGGTTATTTTTGCAGGGGCTTATAAAGGCCGCCGAAGCTTGCTTGGTATTTTCTAGCAATTTCTTAAAGCATCTGGATAAGCTTCCCTTCTTCCTCTTACTGCTCCCCACCCCACGGTTTCCAGAACTCTATCCCTCCTTCCTCTCTCAAGAGTAAATCATTACTTCCTCTCAAGAAGGACAGGGTGTCTGACCTTAGGGACCACGGGCATGTCACGTGGAGGCATGTCAAGCTGCCCCTATGGCTCACCTCGTCTCCCTATCTCCAGGATGGAGCCCAGAGCTGGGGTCATCACACAGGAGCTTTAGCAAGCTTACGTGAAGCTCTGATCAGAGGGGATATTTGGAGACACTCACAAAGTTCCATCTTGAATCCTCATGTGGTCCTCTGTTAAGAATGTTTTCCCTTAAATGTTGAGAGATGAGTCATAGATAGCAAAAGTGAGAGCTGGAAAAAATGACCCTCCCTGGAGACCTGGCAGTGAAAGTTCTGCCTTCAAAGCAAGTTCTTCATGGAAAATGTCCTTTCTCAAGTAGTACCAAATATACTAATTATGCAAGCAAACTTTGGATTGGCCATTGCTACCCAAATGTGTCAGCCTGCCATTCTGTGACTGCTGGAAATGCCATTTGCACAGTCTGTTTTTCTCCTAGGGCTTACTGACACACACAAGAGCAACGCCGAGGCCTTCCCAACTACAACATGTTAAGTATCAGTTAAACTTAGTGTTGTCTTGACCACAGTCCTAAGAGTCTGGCCCTACGTTGCCAAACAGGAATGCAAACTTGGCCCACTGTTCCCTGTCTTTTTACAGATGCTGTCACCCCTTGGATTCTTCTGTTCCAACTAAGTGCAGACCATTACACAGAGCGGGAGGCATTCAGCAAAAGCAAGAACATTCCCACACATGTGTGCATTGTTTTAAGTGAGCTGCGTAAGAATATATTTAAGGTAACTCAAGAGTCTGAATCCTGGAAGATTTGCTATTAAGGGTATCTTTTGCATAACCATTCTTTAAATTTTGATGACCCAGGTGTAATGTGTACAATTCTTTTCTATGGACAAAGCATTTGGTTAACTGGTCTTTGACTGGGGGATACCTCTTACAGCATTACGGCAGTGTAATTCCTTAGAGCATTATGTGTGCTTGATTTACTCTGGGGGAAAACATCCCTTTCATTTTCTTAGAGACATTTAATTAATAAATGAACCCAGATACTTAGATTTTTTTATTCTCTAAAAATAGGCTTTTCAAATCTGCAGGGGCTAGAGAGGAAAAAGATGATATAGAGGTGGGTTCACTTGTCTTCAGAACATCTCAAACTCGATATGGTCCAAACTGGACCTTCCACCCCTAAACCCATTGTTCCTTCTGTGGTCCTTCTCCGTGACTGGCTCTACAGCAGGTTGGAAATGTCTCCTTGGTTACCAAAATCCCACCATTTCCAAATTTAAAACCTCTCTGTCCCATCTCCTCCGCCATGGCTTTAATTCAGTTCCTTCCTATCTCTTTCCCTGTTGGTCTCCTCACTTCTCCATCTCATATTCGCCCCTCCACACTGCAGCTGGGATCATCTCCCAGAAAGGCCAACTTGAGAGTATCACTCAAAGGCTCAAAATCTCTCAGAGGCTTTTCACTGCCCATAAGAAAAGACCTTCGTTATTAGAATGACACAGAAAGCCCTCTGTGAGCTAGTTGTCTCCTCCCCTGTTTCACATCTTGCTATTGTCCATTCTTAGCCCTTTGTTTCAGAAATACTTAACCAATTGTAATTTCCCAAATCTTTCATTTTGCTTCTTGCTTCTATGCCTTGGAATGCTCGGGATGTTTCTCCATTTTTGTGTTGAATAAACTCCTACTTATCCTTCAAAATCCTACTCAGGCATCCCTGCCTCTTTAAGCCTTTTTCTGTATGTTGAATCTTCTTGTTTTATTGTGTGTATTATTCCGTATTGTAAATAAATGCTGGTTCATATATGTACTTCTTTCTTTATTTGAAAATCATCTGGCATGGTTTATAGTAATTGAATTGAATATGGTGAAGAATTTTAATGAAATTGCTACTGCAGAAAAAATACCTGAGAACTTAATCCTCAATCATGTTGCCTAGAAGGTGACATTATTGGACTTGGAAGCCAGACACATAGACTCAAGCTTAGGGGTCTATTACATCTCAGATTGTACCAAGTAATATACTGAGTGTGAGTGAGTTTACAGAAATATTTGTAAATAGCTGCCTGCCAGGTACCAACTGGTAATACAAAGCGAACACTTCATGGGTAATAATTAATATGCTCACTACTTAATGACTTTCCTTTTATTTTTAATGAAACTCAACCTTTGCACGTAGACGTGCGGCTTATTAGCACACCTTCATGTAGTACGTGTTATTATTGTTTGCCTCCATTACTTCTAGTCTTTCAAACAGTTACACTGGCTATTCCTTACTTCTGGTTTTTTATAAGTTCAACATTTCTATGCCTTTATTGTGTTAAAGTATTTCCTCACTCTCTACCTGTGGACATTCATCAGAGTCACAGTTTTACCGTTGGATGGGATTGTTAAAACATCATCTGATTCTTTTCTTTTTAAAGTAACAGAGCAAAGCGAGAAGCAGGAAAGTATTTCGTGTGACCTTGTGTAGCTGGTTGGCAGCTGAGCCGAGATCAGCTGTCTTGAGACGTCCTTCCAAGCTTGCTGCCCTTTCCAGCGCCCAGGCGGTCTCCTTCCATTGGCTTCTTCACTGATATCTTCCTCCCAACCTCTTTCGGAGAAGTCAGTTCACTTCACCAGATAGTACCTGTTCTTCCTGTTTCCTTTCTGCTTCTGGTTATTGGCGGGGGGGGGGGGGGAGTTGGACCTGATGGAATTTTCTAGATTTCATCTTTCATATTACTTCTATAAAAGTCAAAATGCTACTTTTACTGTAAAATGCCCGTGACTTGGGTAAGGTTTTTGCTTTCCCTTATTTGATTTTATGGTTTTCTTGTATTCTTACTGGGTATATTTTATGTTTATTTAGACCATCTATTTTTTATTTGTGTGGTTAAAATATGTGATCCTTTTCATTTTTCCTTCCTTCAGATTTTCCTTAATATAAAACAATCCTAGATTTTGGTTAGCACGTACCATTTCCTTATAAAATGTTATGGGATATCAATATTCTTCAGTTAAAAGAAGAACTCCTTTCATAGAATTCTTGAATCTCAAGGTCAGAAGACTTATGCTCCAAGATAATTTCCAATGCTTCCATTCCCTTTAAACACCCTCCCTCTGTGTTCAGCCTTTGCTTGAAGATGTCCAAAGTTAGGGAGCTCAGTATTTCTATGAAATTCCAACTGCCTCGGGACACACTACCTTTTAAAATCTTCTTCTCGATCCAGTTGAATCAGTCTCTCTCAGTAATATAATTCTGGGTTCAGAGCCATAAAAAACAACTCTAGCTCTGCTTCAGCCAACTGATCGTGTATTTGAAAGTGGCTTTCATTTCCCCCATGCCTGGTCTTCCTCAGGCTAAAACAATCCCATTTCCTCCAAACCACTGTCCAATAATTTGGTTTTAAGTTCCCTCATCATCCCAACTGCCTATTAAAGGCCCAGAACTTACACATGTATCTATTCTTTTTCAGATTCTTTTCCCATATAGGTTATTACAGAGTACTGAGTACTGTTCCCTGTGCTGTACAGTAGGTCCTTGTTAATTATCTATTTTATACACAGTAGTGTGTATATGTACCTGTATAGCTGAATCACTTTGCTGTACACCTGAAACTAGCACAACATTGTAAATCAACTATATGCCAATAAAAAAAAAAAAGGCCCAGAACTGACTGCAGTTCCCCAGGTGTATGCTGACCAGAGAGGCCAGCTCTCCCCTTATTCCTGATCTGTGCAGTCATGCTTTTCATGTGGGGCAACTTCCTGCCACCTCCTACGGAGCAGTTTGTTATGGGGTGAATTGCGTCCTCTGCAAAAGATAGATAGAAGTCCTAACCCCTAGTACCTCAGAAGGTGGCCTTGTTTGGAGACAGGGTTTTACAGAGGTCACTAAGTAAAATGAGGTCTTTAGGGCGGGCCCTAGTCCAACGTGACTGGCGTCCTTATGAAAAGGGGAAATTAGGACACAGAGACAGACACACACAGAGGGAAGATGCTGTGAAGGTGCAGGGAGGAGACGGCTACGTGACTGGAATGATGCATCAACAAGACAAGGAACACCAAGGATTTTTGGCAAACGCCAGAAGCCAGAAGAGGCGAGGAAGAATTCTCCCTTAGAGCCACAGAGAGAGCACGGCCCTGCCAACACCTTGATTTCCAATTTCTGGCTTCTGGAACTGTGAGACAACCAATTTCTCTCGTTTTAAGTCACTCAGTTCTTGGTACATTGTTGTGGCAGCCCTGGGAAGATGACACATTGTTCTTTCACCAAAGCTCCCTGCTTTTTATCCCTCGTCCTGTAATCTTCCTTTCCCTTCTCTCGAATAATATCCTGGTCTTTCCAATCCATGTAAAAAGCTCTTTATTTATTCTAAGTTTCATTTTTGTTTCATTTGGCTCATTACTTAAGCCAATTGAGATCTTTTATGTCCTGTTTCCATCACGTGGGTATTTGTTATCTGTTTCAACTTAGAACCTCCTAGAGTTGCTGGGAGTCCTTACTCAAAACATTGGTAAAAGCATTGAATGAGATATTTACAACAGACACTCCTGAAATTCCCTTTAGGTTGACACTGACTTTCTTTACTGCTGTTGTTCAACCTGTTTTAAATGCACCTAACATCCTTGATCCAATTTATAATTCTCTGTTTTGGATACAAGACAAAATACTATGAAAGACATTGTCTAACATCTTGCTGCAATCAAGATACGCCGTTCTATATCCTTCTTCTTTGCCAGTTTAGTAGCTCTGCCAACAATTAGTTTAATCTGGGATGATTTATTTCTTATTATCCCTACTTTCTTTTCATTTTGAACTTGATTTTCTAAGTCAACTCAAACCAAGCTTTTAATAATTCAGTCAAGAATCTTGCCCCAAACACCTATCAAATCTTTCGGTTTATGCTTTGTGGAATCTGTCTCTTCTCTTTGGAAATGGGAACCACAATTTTCTTCTGTGTTTTCTGGCTACGCAAGGACTCAATTCAGAGAACTCATTTGCATCCTCCAAGCCTTTCCTCCACCGCCTCCAAATATTCATATGTATTTTGTCCAGATCATGAGACTTAAGTTCTTATAATTTCTACACTTACCTTGGTCTTAATTCACTCTTATCATTATTTCTTCTGACCTTTTCAGGCTGAAGATTGTTTTTGACAGCGAAGATGGAAGACATGAGTTTAAAGTCCTATGCATATATGATGCATATAATGCATATATAAACATCTGATAATAATTACATCTTCATGTTCTTACATTTGTAAAATAATAAAAGCATTTTGATACATACTCCATTCTGTAGGTGGGCAGATACCATTATCACATATGTTCTCTTAAATTTTTACTTGATGCAAGGATCAGTCACTGAATATTTTCTTTTAAGCATCCTTTTCTCAAGTTTGACTACAATTTCTCTTGCCAAGAAATAAAGATTTGTTTCTACTTGATAAAGTTTCAGAATGTCCTGGAACAGCCTGGTACATTTTAAGTAGATAATTTTAGAAGAGGGCAGAATGTAGGTCAATACCAAAATATGTTACACGCATTGTCATATGCGTTGTTTGTGAGACTGTGTACCACACCAGAGATAGCAAATTCTGTATATAATACGGCAAGATACCCAGGGCTTAACTGTTTAAGGAGCATCACATAAAATTTGAGTTCACAGGAAATCAAGTTCAAAATACATGCTTTGTCATTGGTAAGGCATCTGTAAGAGGCATTGGACCCAGGAGTAGACTGTCCTCGTCATATTTTGGAAATTATTAGCCAGATCTGCCTGTTACTTAAAGTAGGACGTGAGAGCCAGATGATTAAAACCTGACACTAGGCCCTCCACACTGCAGCTGCAGCTGGGCAAGCAAGAAATAGCACAGAGAGAGAATGGGAAGATGCAGTTCTCAGACACTCTTCAGGCAAATGGTTGGAGTCAGCGCCGGGGAACCCAGAGCAAGTCATGCTTCAATTCAACCAATATTTATTAGGTAGCTGCTTTGTGCCAGACATTGTGCTAAGTGGGGGCAGTCCAGGTAGGCAATGCGTAACGCAGACACTTGGCTGGTGTCTAGCATCAGATCTTTACTCCCTAAGAAGCAGTCTTGGAAAGATACATGCAGGACCCCAGGCCTTTCAGGGGAGCTAGGATCCCAGGAAGGCATCAGAATGAATAGGGAAGTGATCACGCGGGGAGGGCTCAGGGGCAGGGTGTTATCAGATGAGCACTCTGTTAGGTAAGTAGGGATGTGACTTACACAGCATAGCAGGCATTTAGGGGTCACCCTTTTGTCACCATAGCCTCAGTTCAACCGTGACTAGAGTGCCTGGCAGAGCATCTATATTTTAATTCTGGCCAGATTGGATGAAGGTGTCCAGTGGTGAAAGGGACAAGACGATGAGGGAGGCTAAGGTTGTTTCTGAATCCCTTAAACTAGGAACTAGGAACTTGAGCCTGTTGGTGTTTTCTAAGTCACCAATGATTGTCTGCATTATTTTTCTTGCATCTGTTAGCATCAAATTGTGGATGAGATGGCTCAAAACTACTCATTAGAGTTGTAGATGCCATAGATCCTTCCAGGGAGACTCTAAAACTAGGGGATAAATCAAAAGAAGTATCATTTGGCTCTCAGGAAATTCTGGAAGATGTTAACCTTGAGAAATGCAGGCACCCAATAAAACTCTGAGGTCCCCCATTATGACCCTGCTCCTGTGATTATAGATATTCTTAGACCCCTTTCCTATTAACCAGGACCCCTTCTGGCCTGGACAAGTCTTCGAATATTGATGTAACTTCTGATTGCTTTAAAATTTCTCTTTTATTGTCACAAACTTGACTAAAGGACATTAAAAAAAATTCACTCACTGAACTGTCTCTTTATGCAGCTGGTCTGTCATTTGAATAACTAACACCATTTTCCTCTCAAGAATGATCTGAGAACATATTTGATAGGCAGAAATACATTTTCTCCAGTACTTGAGATTGCTCTCGTAGCTATCAGACATTTCTCAAAGATCTGGTGAGCTAGATTTATTTTTGAACATCTTGGTAGTGATAGCAAATTGTACCAGTTTTCTCATCATTTTCGCCCACAGACTTCTTGATTAATCTGATGTTCCTGTCAGAAACAGACCTCACATCCTCTTAAGAATGAAAACCTTCTGGACACTTTATTGACTGCCTTATATGATTTTTCTTCAGTTAACATACAACTGACATGCTTTTAACACCTTCTGAAGTAAAGGAAAGATTGGGAAACAGTCCACAGCATTAATTTGTGCTCTAAATGTGTGGTGGGTGTTTATCCTTTGATAAAGAGGAACACTCTTTCAAACAACATGAAGGATAACATAATCACTGGTTCTAAACAAAAGCTCTGAAAGTCCTACTGCCCTCCCTTATTTTCTCCGTCCCTTCTCCTTCTTCCGTCCTTTTCTCTCTTCTATGCTTCCGCAACTATTTATTGAGGGCCGTCTCTGACTGTTGGTCACTGTGCCCTGCCCTCACGGGGCTTATGCTTAAGTGGGAGAGGCAGTTGTTAGGCAACTAATTATGAAAGTTAATTTATAAGCAATTCTGGCTCTTGCTTGTTACCAACTGGGTTTTTCTCACTGATGATCTGAAGTTCCTCGCTCTGTGACCTTTGCTGGTACCTGTCTAACAAATCCCCCAGCTCTTGATGGAGGAGTTCAGAAACCACAGTGATTGGGCCTCCTCAAATTCACAGAGCCCTCTGCCATCACCTGGGACCCTCAGGGCTCATAACTCGGTATTGTGTCTCCTAAATGTATTTCCAAGGCAGTTCTTCCTAAACATTTCCCACTCTGTTTAATCATCAAACCTCCACTCTGCACAATCTCCCACCCTCTTGTCTCCTGAGAGGTCAAGGCCAGCAAAATTTTTCAGCTCAGAATTTCTGTATCCAGCTCATGTTATGTTCCAAAAATCTATTGATTCTTCTGTTAAAAAGTCTCTTTTCTCCTTCCCTTAGAATAAGTCTCACTTTTCCTTTCTGAGGACTTACTCTCTCTAGCCCATGTCCTCTGATCTTCTTTGTACTTTTGTTCCATAAGCCATGCTCTCTCTCCCCCCAGACTCCAAACTCTGATTTTTATCATCCTTTAATTGATTTTTCTTCACAACCTCTACAGGGGCTCAAATCTCCTTCACACTTAAAAACAAGAGGCAAATCAAACAACAGCAACATCAACAACCACTAACACAAAAATGAAAAGCCCTGCCAACTTCTTATGCTATTTATTAATGATCTCACTGTTTCCTTTCAGAATATTTCAGCCTGCATTATTTGCCCCTCATTCCTTACCACTCACTATTTGACCTCCTCCTTGACCTCATAATTAGCACTGTTTTCTTTTGAAGGTGAAGTTGAGTGACTACCCATTGACCCATTCACTTATTTAAGAAACAATTACTTGGTTACTTTTATATGTCAGGCACTATGGGAGGTTTGCGGTAGGGCTCCAATCCATGCCTTTGGAGAAAAATTGCTCTGCAGGGTAACTATTAGAACAGATGTGGGATGTGCAAGATATGGTGACTCCCAACCACCATAGCCCTTTCATTCATTTCTACAGGAACAGATGGTTTTGAATACTTTGTTCTTCTTATAGATTCCATGGCATTGCACTATCTGGATTTGTTCTTACCTGTTGGAGGCTCTCCTTCTCTGCCTCTTTCATTTGTGGCTGGACATATCTACTACTTTTTGCCCCTTCTATGTAGACACAGCCTCTACTTCTGTATGTGATCCTTTTGCTACACTGCAAGCCATGGCTCTGTTAACTGCAGCAGAAAGACGAAGACTGTGAAAAGTTGAGACCTTGAATTACACATCCTCCCTGAGCACCGGGCTCAGAGGGAAAGATCCAGCAGGAAGCCATGGGGAAAAGTCCAGCATGGTATATACAGAGAGAGGGCAGGGGCTCGGTCAATACACAGCATCAAGAGATGTTACACATATAGGACATGAAGATCTTGAGAATTAAGGCCCTTGTCAGCTCTCCTGACTTATCTCGGTCGCCTCCATGCTGTATTCTCTACACTATCTCCAGGTTTGTCTTGGGGAAGCATAGTGCTAATCATGTCACTGTCTTTTAAAAACACCTTCAGTAACTCCTAACATTCAAGACTCCTTATGATTTGGTGTTTTAAGCCTCCTTTTCCCATTCTTCCTACTTGGGATTGTTTGCTTTAACCAAACTGTCCTACTCGCTAGTTCCTGAACACTCTCCATGGTGTTTCCCTCTTTGTCTTTGCTTTTCCAATGGCTCTTCCTGCTATAACCTCCCTCTCCTCATCTGTATCCCTAATCATTTTATCCTTTACAGTTAGTCAAATGAAGGTTCCTCCATGTACGTTCCTCCATGTACGTTCCTGATCATATCACCCAGAGGAGATTGCATCATTTTCCAAATTACTGATGCTAATTTTTAATACTCCTTTTGACATTTGCTGCAGTAAAGAACACAATAAGATATCTGTGTGTTCATCTCTTATTAGGCTGAGTCCTCCTTGAAGGAAGAAGCCACGTAATAAACATCTTTGTATGAATTTTCAGTTCCCAAGACAGCGTTTTGCACATTGAAAATGCTCAATAAATGTATATTGAGCGATCCCTTAAATTGTGCTTCAAAGGAAAGTTGTCATTATTAGTTTGTTCTTTGATTCATATAAATTCGTATTCCTTTCTGGAAATAAATTATCCAGAAATCAGCGTTTTGAATTTATAGTAAGCGGATGATCCAGTGAACGACAAGCTTCTCTGGGAAACATTAACTGAGAATGCTATGTTCCGTCTTTTCAAGCAAATATGAATTTCCCATTCAAAAGAAAAAAGCATACTTTTAGAAGGTTGAACAGGATGGCACTTTTGAAAAAGCTTTCCAACTGCATTCAGTTTAGATTAATTCAAGGAAATTAACTGACTCTGAGCCCACACTTTTTTCACATAGCGTCAACTGGAACATTTTCATTCACTTCTAGCTTTTCTCTCTCCAGTCCTATGATCTCTAAAAAGCAGTCTTAGAGGAGGAGTTTCATCCAGATCAGGGCTGTTGAGGTGAACAGTGGGGCAGAGGGCAGTGTGTACAGTTAGCGCTGGTACATCCATCATCTTGGAGGAGGAGTAACTCAGTAATGGGGTCCTGGGTAAGGACCAGTTGTAACTGATGAGGGTGGACGAGGGGATCAACAGCCACCAAAATATTAGATTTCTTGATTCAGGGATGTCTAGCTGACCAGAAAGACCAAGTTATCATTGCTGGACTTTCCAAAGGTAAGCGCTAGAGACACAGTGGAAAGCCAAGGTAAGTAGTTCTTGGCTAGTCATCCACTAAGAATGAGTGTCTACCATGCTCCTGTCTTTAATTGGCATTAAACAGACATAGACAACTACTGAACTAAAAAGAAGAGGATTCTCAAGTCATTGCAGGTACTTGCAGAGTCTCCAGCCTTAAAGTGAATGAAAATGTCCCCTGCTGTCCTGTCCATCTTAAAAGCCTTGATCTGACTAAATGCTCTCCTCTCAAATCAGTTTTTAGAAGTCACAGGACTCCCAAATGCCATTCACTTCCCAAAGTTTGGGCCCTTATGCCCTCCTTAAGGTATACTCTCTGCTCTCTCTATATGAGCATCATCTCTGTCAATGGGGTCCTCGCCACAGGTTTGGGCTACCTTCCTCCTTTTTGGCTGTTACACTGGAAACTTCAACCAGAGAAGTTCAATTCCTCTTTGGGAAATGTACAATGTATGATATCAACAGGCTTCTCCGATTACAAATGTACACTGTTGTGCTTCCATGTTGTTCAAACTCACTGTTCCCCTATCAAAAATCCAAACCAGGGCTTCCCTGGTGGCGCAGTGGTTGAGAGTCCGCCTGCCGATGCAGGGGACACGGGTTCATGCCCCGGTCCGGAAAGATCCCACATGCCGCAGAGTGGCTGGGCCCGTGAGTCATGGCCGCTGAGCCTGCGCGTCCGGAGCCTGTGCTCCGCAGCGGGAGAGGCCATAACAGTGAGAGGCCCACGTACCGCAAAAGAAAAAAAGAAAAAGAAATCCAAACCAGCTGTTTCAAAACTTCAGGTCGATAGACTCTCAACCTAGGGTACCTAGTATTTCATAAATGAAAATATAATCTATTGCAAATTCACAAACATTATTTATTATTTAGTTATTATTTCTTGGCTTGCTAAACTGTACCAGGCATCTCCTTCTTACTTTAACTTCACCTTCCATTTATACCATTTAAAACTACCTGTTTCCTAAAAGTTTCAAGCAGGGAGGTGTATTTTCTATTCCAGAATATTAATTTGCACCAATGTTCTATTCTTTTACACACACACACTCACCCTTCGTACATCTCCAGCCCTATTAAGCTTCACTCACTCTCACTTTCCTATGATCACGATGCCTACAGCTTCTAAGCTTAAAAGCTGAACATGTTATCTGATAAATGACTTGTTATTTCCAGCATAGGAGGTAACTTTTAGATCTAAAATGGAGGAATTTCCAGTCCTTTTATGGTATAGCCACAGCCCATCAGGATATCTGTAATTTAGCTAAGTCTGGAAAGCCTGATATATGAAATAACCACACTGATAGACTTCCCTTTTTGCTATAATATATAATTTGGCTGTTGACTATATTCTGTTTAATGACCTTCTATTGTCTAAAAATTTGCTCTTTGGGAATGTGGAGGTCATGCTATATATTCCTTTCTTTAATTTTTTCCTGGACAACACTGCATAATGCCAGTTACAGTGTATGTCTCCATTATCAAATAAATTATATAAAAACAGTGTATTAAATATGACATGAAATCTTGTCGTTTGCCAGGCATTTGTACAGGACAATAAATGATTCTTTTTCTCACATGTTATCCTTTTAACTTTAAGCATCTTTATTAGTTTTCTACTGCTTCTGTAACAAATTACTACAAACTTAGTGGCTTAAAGCAATACACATTTATTATCTTAGAGTTCTGTGGGTCAGAGTCCGACATGGGTCTCACAGAGCTAAAATCAAGGTTTTTGACAGGGATGCATTCATTTCTGGAGGCTCTTGGGGAGAATCTTCTTACTTGCCTTTTCCAGCTTCTAGGGGTTCCCACCTTCCTCAACTTGTGGGCCCTTCCTCCATCCCAAAGCCAGCAATGTTGCATCTCTCTGACCCTATTCTCTTCTCACATCGCCCTCTTATCATAGCTAGGGGTTTTTCCATTTAAAAACTCATGTGATTATTATTAAATGCAGTAAATCAGACAGAGAATGACAAATATCACAGGATACCACTTATATGTGGAATCTAAATAAATGATATGGATGAACTTATTTATAAAACAGAAACAGACTCAGAGACTTTGATAACAAACTTATGGTTACCAAAGGGGAAAGGTGCAGGAGGAGGGATAAATTAGGAGTTTGGGATTAGCAGATACACACTACTATATACAAAATAGATAATCCACGAAGACCTACTGTACAGCACAGGAAACTCTACTCAATATTCTGTAATAACCTACATGGGAAAAGAATCTGAAAAAGAATGGATATATGTATATGTATAACTGAATCACTTAGCTGTTCACCTGAAACTAACACTGTATTGTAAATCAACTATACTCCATTATAAAATAATAATTAAATTAAAAATTTAAAAATCCCTCATGTGATTAGATTAGGCTCACTTGGAAAGTCCAAGATAATCTCCCTATCTCAGGTTCTAGCCACTTGAATAAATCAACTTCAAATTATTTTGGATGCAAATTGTTCACATCTGCAAAGTTCTTTTTGCTGGCTGAAGTAACATATTCACAGATTCCACATTTTTCTGCCTACCACAGCATCTTCACATCTACCAAATTCTTAGTAATTTCCTTAGAATCAACCATGGTCCTAACAACTTTGTTTTCACTACTGATTTTCTTTTATAAAAAAAAAATTATGATTTTTTAAATTGATGTACAGTTGACTTATACTATTATATAAATTTCAGGTCTACAGCATAGAGATTCACAATTTTAAAAGGTTATATTCCATTTATAGTTATTATAAAATGTTGGCTATATTCCCTGTGTTGCACAATATATCCTTGTAGCTTATTTATTTTATACATAGTAAGTTGTACTTTTAATCCCTTACCCCTATCTTGCCTCTCCTCATTTCCCTCTCCCTACTGTTAACCACTAGTTTTTTCTCTATACCTGTGAGTTTGTTTCATTTTTGTTATAGTCACTAGTTTTAGTTTTTAGATTCCATACATAAGTGATATCATACAGTATTTGTCTTTCTCTGTCTGACTTGTTTCACTTTGCATAATGCCATCCAGGTCCATGCATGCTGTTGCAAATGGCAACATTTCATTCTTTTTTATGGCTGAATAGTATTCCATTGTAACTACTAAGTTTCTTAATGGTGTTATCTTCCTCACGACTCCTTGCAAACGTGAATATCAATAATAATCTGTTTAAGAAGCGTGTCATCCCTTTAGGGTTGAGTATTCAAGTTGGGAACTATCTTAAAAATTTTAACCATGGAGTACAAATTGGCAGTCCAAATACAGAATTTAGCTCTCAGGTTTATTTTATTTGAACTTCATCATGTTGTAAACGTGTATAAATTCAAATACCGTCAGGAAAGCACATTCTCTAGTCCCCATCGTAGTCCCCACCACCTTCTACTGTCTATACTCAACCTTCTTACTGCATTCATGCAGATGAATTGCTGCCTTGTTCCTAAAGACATCTGAGTTTGTGATACCTAATCTAGTCTGTGCACTAAGCTAAGAAGTTATCACTTAATACCTTGAAGTTTGTTAACATACCCTCTGCATTTCTAGTCATAGAGGTCTTATTATCTTACAGAACAGATTATTCCATTTATGAACAATTGAAGATTATTTTTCTACCTATTCATTTTGATTCTATCTGTGTTACATAGAATAAGTCTAATTTTCTGTTTTTCATGGACTTCTTGAATAATTACGGTGATCACATCTCCTAATTCTTTTCTCTTCCATTGTAAACATTCCCTACTCAGCTAACTTTTTCATTTGATATAGTTTCCAAATATTTCAAGGTTTTCAATCTCCTTCTTATAATGTGGTGACCAGAAATAGTGATACTATTCCAGATGTGGTCTGATCAGTGTCAGGTACCATAGACCTACTTTTTTTTTTTTGCATACTTTTATTGACACAGGTAAAATCACCTTCACTCTGACAGCTTATAAAACACGTTACGGTCATGTTATACCTGCATTCAATTAAAACATCCAGGTCTCTTTTGTTCAAGATCTTCTGTTACATGAATGTCTGATACTGTAGTTTCCCTCAACCCTAGTTTTGGTTGATTCATTAGGCAGCAAACATTTATTGAGCACTGGCTGCATGCATGACACTGTGCTTAGTGCTAGAGGGTATAAAGACGTATACAATATAGTGGAGGAGTTTATAGCTTCACGAGGGAGAGAGACTGACGCATATTTTTGGTCCAGAGTGAGAAACACAGCAGGAGAGGTATCTGTAAGTCAGACTTCCACCCAAGTAAAGAGAAGCAAGTGCCCACCAATGTGCTAAGGACTTTAAGTAGAGGCGGTCAATCATTGAATATTTAGGTTTCGAGCTGAGGAGAGGTCTGGGCTGAAGTTAAGGATTGGGAGGATAGTAGACTTGTCATTCTGCATCCACTTATTCATTGTTTTTCTTTTGCTCTGGGGATGTGAACCTTTCCCCACTGGATACAGCCAAGTTTGGATGGCCTATCACCATGTTCTATTCTCGTCTTCCCTCCCAGCAGGGTTGGCACGTGTCCCAGCTAAACCAAGATGATGCTCACTCCCTGGAATTTCAGTCTTGACCAAGTTGCTGATACGACTGGATGCCAATTCATTCAATGGCTGGGCCCTGACGAGACCGTTCCTCGGTCCTTACAACCCTGGGACTGCCATCCATCTAGATCTCGCCTTCTTAATCCCAATTCTCCAGTTTTCCTTTCAATTGTGTGAATTACTTCTTATCCTTACCACAAATTCCATTTCGTTTTAAGTTGTCAAACCCAGTTTCAGTTGCTTGTAACTGTATAATTCAATAATATAACTTACTCTACAAGGTTATATCAGCTTAATTTAGTAGTTAATGCTATAGAACTAGATAGGAAAGTCTTAAGAGCACAAGCTCTAGAATCAGTTTCCTGTGTTTAAATGCTAGCTTTTTCACGAATAACTTTAACAAACTTAAAGTAAAATACTTTGTTTCTGTGAACTGCAGTTTTTTATCTATAGAATGGCATGTCTAATAATCCTACCTACCTAACGTACGGTTTTAAAACATGAAGGAGAGAATGCATACAAAGCACTTAGCCTAGTGTCTGCACATGCAAAGTGCTCAGTAAATGTCAGAGCAGATAGAAATTAAATGTTGCAAGAGCTAACGAGGATTTGAGTATGGGGAGACTGAGTAGGGAGGGAAGAGATAGAAAAGAGTGAAGTCTTAGAGACAGAGGGGATAATCACTCCAGTTAGAATAGGGGCAAATGCTACAAAGAAATCAAATAAGAAAAGGGCTAAAAATGACAATTGTTAGTAACCAAAAAACCAAACAACACAACACAACAATGGGTAGAGGGCTTAAATAAATATTTCTTCAAAGGAGATATACAAATGGCCAATAAGCATATGAAAGGATGCCTGACATCACTCATCATCCACAGAGAAATACAAATCAAAATCACAAGAAGATAATACTCCAACCCACCAAAACAGCTACTATCCAAAAAAACAGAAAATAACAAATGTTGGCAAGGACGTGGGGAAATTGGAACTTGTATGCAGTGGTGGTCAGAATTAAACTGTGAAGCTGCTGAGGAAAACTATTTGGTGGTTTCTAAAAAGTTAAACATAGAATTAGCTTATGATCTAGCAATTCTACTTCTACGTATATACCCCAAAGAACTGAAAGGAGAACAAAGATACACTTGTACATCCATGTTCATAGCATTATTCACAATAGCCAAAAGTGGAAATAACTCAAATGTCCATCAATTGATAAATGGATAAACAAAATGGGGTGTGTGTGTGTGTGTGTGTGTGTGTCTGTGTCTGTGTGTATAAGGGAATATTATCAATCTTGAAAAGGAATGGTATTCTGATACCTACTACAACATGGATGTACCTTGAAAACATTATGGTAAGTGAAATAAACCAGACATAGAAGAACAAATACTGTATGATTCTACTTATATGAGCTATCTAGAATAGGCAAATTCATAGAAACAGAAAGTGGAATAGCAGTAAAGGGGGGGTTAGGGCAGGGGGAATGGGGAATTATTGTATAATGAATAGAAAGTTGCTATTTGTGATGATGAAAAAGTTCTGGAAACGGATAGTGGTGACATTTGCACAACACTGTAAATGTTCTTAATGCCACAGAATTGTACACTTAAACACGATGAAAATTTATTTACCACAATAACAAAAATAAATGACGTTAAGATGTGTGTTAAGATGTCATAAGGGATCTATTTTAGTCAGCTTCAGGAAGTAAGGCAAGAATCACCAGTTTACGGTGTGCTATGGGGAAAATGGGAAGCAAGGAATTAGGGTCATCAAGAATAGCTTCCTGGGCTTCCCTGGTGGCGCAGTGGTTTAGAGTCCACCTGCCGATGCAGGGGACACGGGTTCGTGCCCCGGTCCGGGAAGATCCCACATGCCGCATGCCGCGGAGCGGCTGGGCCCATGAGCCATGGCCGCTGAGCCTGCGCGTCCGGAGCCTGTGCTCCGCAACGGGAGGGGCCACAACAGTGAGAGGCCCGCGTACCGCAAAAAAAAAAAAAAAAATAGCTTCCTCCAAAGAAGTTTGGGTGTGAGGAGAAGGAGGTACTAAGGTGACAGCTACAGCGATAATGCAGAGTCAAGAGAGAGTTTCTAGAAGATATATTGAAATATTTGGGCATATTTATGTGCTAAAGAGAAGCCAGCAGGACAGAGGTTGGTTAGACAGCAGAAAGAGGGAGTTGATAGAACCAGGCCCCAAAGAAATCAACAGGAAAATGGAGGGAAGGCAGGAAGGTTGAGTGGAAATGAATGTAACTTTGTAGATTGGGTGGAAGGTTGAGGAAGTTTATATGAGAAGCATTTATTTCTTCTGTGAAGTAGCAGGTGAAGGCCGTTAATGGGGGTGAGGCATGTGAAGCTGAGGAGAGAGCTGGATGTTTGGAATAACGGCTGAGAGGAATGAAAGAGCTGATCAGTAATAAGTAAAAGGAATGCCGTTCATTGTTGAGGACATGGAAAGTGAGAATCATAATTTTTTTATGTGATTGAATAATTTTTCTCCATTTATAGTCAGCAACCTGGGCAAGGACTGGAGAAGGTAGATTATTGTGTTCACTCTGTATTCAGAGTTTTTAGGGTAGGGGCAGTAGGACACATAGACGAGGAACTTGAAATCCAGTTTTGGTTGGAGAACAGCTTAAGTAATTGGGGTCCAGGCTGATAAAAGAGAGAAATCAAGTGAGAAGGAAAACAGACTAGTCATTGGTAGCTTTCACCGGCTAAGGCAGTAGAATTCTTTTACTTCTTGTGAAACATATGGAAAGATCACTGGCCTTAGACACCAGAGCACCTGGGTTCTAGATTCAGTTCTGCCATTAACCAGGTACATTGTGTTGAACAAGTCATTTCATGTCTTTGGGTCTCAGTTTCCTTAATTGTAAAATGGGATGGGATCAGAAGGTATCTGAATTCCCTTCTAGTTTTAATATTCTGGGACATAGATCAGATGATCTGCCTGACTAGTGATTTTCACAAGCCTCTGGAGTAGGAAACTCTTTTGTATAGACTTCTTTCTTAACACATAGAAGTTCCTTTTCCAAGGGAACCCTCTTGCACTGTTGGTGGGAGTGTAAATTGGTACAGCCACTATAGAGAACAGTATGGAGGTTCCTTAAAAAACGAAAAATAGAATTACCATATGACCCAGCAATCCCACTACTGGGTATATACCTAGAGAAAGCCATAATTCAAAAAGACACAGGAACCCCAATGTTCACTGCAGCACTATTTACAATAGCCAGGACATGGAAGTGACCTAAATGCCTATCGACAGATGAATGGATAAAGAAGATGTGGTATCTATATGCAATGGAATATTACTCAGCCATAAAAAGGAATGAAATTGGGTCCTTTGTAGAGATGTGGATGGACCTAGAGACTGTCAGAGTGAAGTAAGTCAGAGAGAGAAAAACAAATATCGTATATTAACGCATATATGCAGAATCTAGAAAAATGGTATAGATTATCGTATTTGCAAAGCAGAAATAGAGACAGAGACATATAGAACAAATGTGTGGATACGAAGGGGTGAGTGAAGGTGGGAGGAATTGAGAGATTGGGACTGACACATATGCACTATTGATACTATGTATAAAATAGACAACTATGAGAACATATTGTATAGCACAGGGAACTCTACTCAGTGCTCTGTGGTGACCAAAATGGGAAGGAAATCCAAAAAAGAGGCGATATATGTATACATATAGCTGATTCACTTTGCTGTACAGTAGAAACTAACACAATATTGTAAAGCAACTATACTCCAATAAAAATTAATAAAAAAAAAAGAAGTTCCTTTTCCAAAGGACCTGGCCCCTTACACACTGTCAGAGAAAGCTGTAATCCATATGTCAGCCAATAACAAGAGAACATCAGAGTTCAGGTGTTCAGGCCATATACCCTACCGTACTCATGAGTGTGGTGTTCCCGTATGAATCACCTCTGGAAATCCTAGCTGCCTTCATTGGGGTACAGCCCTGCGTCCTGCTCTGCTTTTTCCCCTGCTTCTCTTTATCTCACTTGGTAAGGCTGTGTCCTATAGCATGCTATTGAATAAATCGGGACATATTTATCAAGGGTCCACGAGGTGCCCTGCAAAACGCGAGGACATTGGGAATTCAGGGTAGTTATTTCACAGGTGTTCTACCCAGTGAAGGTTACATCCTGGTTGGGTAGACAAAACCCAAGCACACAAAATTTTATTGAATAACATACAAGCCAATAAATAATTAAGAGCTAAGCTAACCTATGAATTAAAGACAAATACCCTGGGGTTTCAGCAATAACAGGTCATCGTCATCACAGATCTGTGGGGCAAGTGGGACTTGAACTAGGCCTTGAACATTGGGTGAGGTTAGGAGAGAAGGCTCTCTTGACCATAAACTGGCGGAATCGGACTTGACAGTGAGAAGGAAGTGGATTTAGTCTGGTTAGCCATTTTCTGCTTCTCTCTTCTTTTGGGAACCTAGAGTTACTTGATAGTTCCCTTGTCAGTTCTGTGCGGCCAGTTTCCTCCATCTGTCCTGAGCCCCTCACACGTAACACAGATGTTGGGATGGCTTGTGCTGTTTACAGTGGAACTGAGAACCCTCCTGAGGCTTGAGCGTGAGGCTGGGGACTCATTTTCTTAGATTGCTGAGACGCCTGTACCATCAGCTCTGTCTGATCCTCTCAGGGATTTGCCACTTTATGTTAAAAACAGCTCCTTGTGGTCTTTACAGCACTCCTGCTGAGTGTGGATAAGGATGCATTCCCATAGAGCATTCCCTTTCCCATGTGGTGTATATTACAGAGTACATAACGCATATTACAACAAAGTAAACTCGTTTGACTAGAAAAAAGGCGGAAATGTATTCCCACTGATGGCAATGTGAAGCTGGGTTTGAGGTGGATTACGCTTCATGTAAGCAGCCAGGTTCTCACCAGAAAGTGACTTCAGATGAATCCAGGACTAGGGAGGATTGAGTTTAGCACTAACTGAATATTCTCAGAATGGATTAGCTTAACCCCATGCTCTGACCTTGGGAGATGTAAGGCTCAGAACCACCGTGAACTGAGATGACCGTCACTTGACTGTTTACGTCCTCACTGATTTTTAATTTCCAAAAAATCTCGAATGTTTCATGTGGAGAGTGAATCGGTCTGCACAGCACTCTTCGGGATTCTGTGGCAGATGAGAAGAGAACTGGAGACAGTCTCCCCTCTTATGAAATTGATGGAGGCTGTAGGTACACACATGTGAAAATGACTCAAAGCTTATGAACCAGAGCAAACCTATTTATTGTGTAATAATAATAGTGAACGTATGTTGAGCACTTATGATGTGTCAGGCACTATTTTATGTTTATAAGAGCTAAAGGAGGTGTAGGATTGATAGAAAAAAGTGCACTTGTGAAGCTGGGCCTTTACGATGCTCTTTTCTAATATTTTTTTCACCTGTCCTTCAGATTTATTCACCCTTCAGATCCAAGAGTAAATCTCACTGTCTCAGAGAAGACTTCCTTAGTATCTAGAACGACACTGCCCAGTATTTAATAGATGCCACGAGCTGAATATTTAAATTTAAACCAATTAACATGAAATAAGATGAAAAATGTAAAGCCTCAGTTGCGCTGGCCGTATTTCAGCTACTCAACAGCCACATGGGGCTGTTGGCTATCATATTGGGCTGCATATAGGTAGAACATTTCACAGACATAGAATGTTCTATTGGACAGCACTGGTTAGACTACAGATGTCTATAACATGTAACTTCTTTCCTCAGAGCCAATGTACTTGAGTTACATGTACAGTCTCTGTCTTCCTTACTGGATTATATGTCCCATAGAGCAGAGACTTTCTATCTTCCTAACCATGGTATACTCTTCATCCAGCACAGCGTCTAGCATGTCTGGTGTCTGATGCACAGTAATATTTTTGACCATTCACCAATGCATGGGAAGAAATCAATAACTGCTTAGAGGAGTCAGAAAATGTCTCCCAGAAGAGATAACATTTGGATTGAATTTTGAAGGATGAATATGAACTTGCCAGATTGAAAAGGGGAGAGGCATCTGGGAAAACAGACCAGCATATTCAAAGAGACAGAATCGCTATAGCCTATGTTTAAGCAAAGAATGGATAAACAAGGTCCTACTGTATAGCACAGGGAACTATATTCAATATCCTGTGATAAAACATAATGGAAAAGAATATGAACAAGAATGTACATATATGGATAACTGAGTCACTTTGCTGTACAGCAGTAATCAACACAATATTGTAATTCAACTATACGTCAATAAAAAATAAATTAAAAAAAAGATCAAGTAAGAAATTCACGGTGGTTGGAGCAGAGTTTGTGTGTGTGTATTGTGGGAATGGTCTAGGAGCGAGTGTCTGGGAGTGAGTTTAGGTAGAAGAGGTACAGCTGGAGACAGATAGTGAAGGATGTCTTTGCTATGGAATCATTTTAGACCTTTTGCTGAAGAAACAAGAAAACAGAAGACGTTCTGGGGGAGGGCACTGATATGATCAAATGTATTTATCCATTTATTTTAGCAGCACAATTGTGGGAGCAATGAAGAAGACGGACTAAGCTAGAAAGAAACGGGCAGAGAAGCGAGCTATTGTTTGGTTGCTACAGCTGGTGCCATGATCAGGAAATAGGTCTGAGGTAGAACAGATAGGATTTGGTGGCTAGTTGATGAGGTGGATAATGGCACAATAACAGATACAAGGAATATGGGAGGAGACAGAAGTTTGGAAAAGAGAATAATTAACTTGATGTGCCTACAGGAAATGTGATTGGGAAACTGTTACTACAGTTCTGGAGCCCAGAAAAGAGATGAGGGCTGGAGATACAGATTGAGGAGTAGAGTGGTCAGCTTTTAGATCTGGTGGGAACCGTGGGAGCCACATGGGAGAACTTGTAGCATAAGAAAAGATGGGGATGAAATTAAGACAGTGGAAGACTACTAATATTTAGAGTTTCTAAAATGAAGAAAAAGCCCATGAAGCCAGTTGAGAAGGAGCAATTATAGAGGCAAAGGAAGAGGGAGTTCTAAGAAGTTAGAAGGTGGGCAATACAAGCCATAGAAGACTAAAGTTGGTCATGGGCATCTAGGGGTGGGCTGATAACAAATCCTATCTTCTTTTCACATTCTTTAGCACTGATGCTAAATCCATGTAGTCTAGTTGCATGTAAACATTTTCCAGCACTAGTGGAATTTCCTTCCTAATTTTTTTTTTTTTTTTGAGGTACGCGGGCCTCTCACTGCCGTGGTCCCTCCCATTGCGGAGCACAGGCTCCAGACGCGCAGGCTCAGCGGCCATGGCTCACAGGCCCAGCCGCTCGGCGGCATGTGGGGTCTTCCCGGACCGGGGCACGAACCCGTGTCCCCTGCATCGGCAGGCGGACTCTCAACCACTGCGCCACCAGGGAAGCCCCCTAATTTTTCTTGATCAGAAACTACTTTCCTGTTGGAAAGACCTTACAACCTGCTGTCAGGAAGGTATACTTGACTGATAGAAACCTCACATTGTGTTTCTCCCAGGGGCATTTCATGAGAATCATTGCTTTCCAGGGATGGGTGTCTAAAACTGAACTTACTCTATGAAATCTTGAAAGAGACAACCAAGAAACAAAGGTTAGATGCTAAAGGGAGGCTGATTAGGGTTCCAATGACGGACTGTCATTTTCCTGAGAGTAGGATATTTTATCATCTCTGGACAATGCCTGACTTAGACGTTTAATATGTCTGTTGCACCGGTCAACTGAACTACTGGAAGAATTAACTGGACTGTCCTATGAGTTAATGAGTTGTCTGTCACTAGAAGTATTTGAACAGAAGTCCTAAATGAGTACGTGGACTTCATGTGTTGGGGAAGGTTGAAATTGAGGACCTGGACACCTTCCTGGTCTGCTATGTTGTGGTCATATACAGTGAGAATTGTGATGGGTGGAGACATGAACTTGGAACATGCTCTGTCTGAACATGCAAAGGCACAGGAAGGAAGAAATGATAAAAAGATGATGAGTTTTCTGGAGATCTGGCATTCATATTCCCCCACCTGCCATCCAGGTATCTGACAGATAAAAACTCACCATAAAAGACTGATTTTAAGAAAATAATTCAGAGAGCATCCTCAGTCTGTTGACTGTCTGATGACAGTCTGGGAACTTATCTCAGACCTCCAGTATAGCTCACAGAAACACTGGCAGGACTGATTCAGAAATTAGGAGCTGTGTCCTGAGTGTGCATTTTGAAAAATAAACACCAAAGAAAAGTCTGATGGTTTTGAGGCTAAGTTTCAGCAGAACTGACATTTCCTGTAAGGAGTCTGGAGTGTGATAATATTGAAAAGGAGAGAATTCTTAAGATACAGGACTTACCTGTCAGGTGCTGACAACTGTAGAATTCTATCTTTAGTGCCCTTTCCAAGTTGTTAGTTAAAGAGAAGATAGGCAGGAGTTCAAACTGAGTCTTATCCTTGACTCTGACATCCAGAATATTTACTAAAAGAAAGCTCTGTTAGGATACTAGTCAGAGGGGAAAAGAGAGAATGGTTGAAAGCATGGGTCTGACGGTTCTCAGCTCAGCTTTGTGATTTTTGGCAAGCTGCCGACCCCCTCTCCAACCTTCCCTTTTCTTCATCTGTAAAATCAGAATACGAACACCTATACCATAGTTGCTGTGAGAGTGAAATCGGTTATTCATTCTATACGAATGAATTAATTTATAACCTGATTCTTAAAAACAGGATATTTTCAGAGTGCTCGATATAGTGATTTTCATGAAGATTGGGTAGGTTAACTATATGTGGAATGGGCAAAAATATTTTGCCATTGTTACAGGCGAGACTGAGAAATCCTCAGTCAAATCTAAGAGCTTTACAATGGAATGAGAGTCCTGCCAGCTTTGTCTTGCTTTCCTGTTGCCAGTTGAGATATGGGTGCATCCCTGAGCAAGCATGTACTTAGCTCCTCTGGGACGGATGAGTCGGAGGCGGAGAGCAGAGGGCAGTCTGCTGAGCCTCTGTGACCCTGAGCCCTGCACCTCCCAGGTTGGAAATGACTCTGGCCCAGTTATGCGTTATTTCACCATGGAGACAAATGTTCCCGGGAGGGAAGCAGGATTTGCTGGGGTTGTTTATTGCTGCAATAATATCTGACAGGTGTTCTGTAGCTGGTCCCCTGGCCTCCTTTTTCTCCTAATAAGCCTAGAGTTACCCAAACCCCATTTCCACTGCAGATAGGAGGGTTGCCTCACACCTTGGTCCTTTGTTGCCACGTATGATGATACTGCCACTTCCCTGGTGTGACTCTGCTGTGGAGTGTTCATCCCCTGTGTGTGTTCATCCCCTGTGTGTGTGTGTCCGTCCCCTGTGTGTGAGCTTATCCCATGTGTAGTGTTCATTCCCTGTGTGCAGTGTCCGTCCTGTGTGTGTGTCCATCCCCTGTGTGTGTATTCATCCCCTGCGTGTGTATCCATCCCGTGTGCAATGATCATCCCCTGTGTGTGTGTGTTCATTCCCAGTGTGTGTGTTCATCACCCAGGCTTTGGCCTCAGACCCAAGCAAGGCTTCTCTCTTAGCACTTGGTACCAACCTAACTTCTCTTACCTTTGACTTCTGCTCCATGAAATCAAGATTATAGCACCTTGTGTTTGTAGAAACCAGAAGAGATGGTGGTTTTGAAATAAGCATTTCATGTATGTTAGCTTCTAAGATTATAATCATTACTAAACACATTCTCTGCAACTTTGCATCTGCTTTTGAAACAACCCACTCTGGACAGGTTCCAAGTAGGAGTATGAACTCTGAAAGCTACTGGCTTAGGCCCAGGCTAACTCCAGATTTGTGTACGTGCCTCTTGTCATGGGCAAAATGCCTGCCAAACTTGATTGAATGACTAAGTGTCAGTTCCCTTTTGCTGCACTTATTACTGCTCCTGAGTCTATGGGCTAGCTGGGTAGCTCTGATCTCTGTTTAGTTCTGCTCAGTTCACTAATGCGTCGTCTGTCTGCTGTTAGGTTGGCCAGGAGCAGCCCGTTTTAGGAGGGTTTTGCTCACGTGGCTGGTGACAGTTTGGGCTTGGGTGCTGGGGAAGACTGGACTGTGTGTTTTTCCTCATCCCACAGCTAGCCCGATTTATCCTGATGCTGGTAGGCCAATTCCAAGAAAGGGGAACGCATTCAAGACCTCTTGAGGCCTGAACGGAGAACTAGCACGCCATCAACTTGAGGGCATTTTATTGGCCAAAGCAAGTCACAAAGCCAGCCCAGATTCAGGAGGATAAAAATAGACCTTACCTGGTCAAGGGAGGATTGTAAAAGCATCCTGCAAAGGGCGTGGATACAGGCAGTTGTGAACATCTGCGGGCATCAGTCTGTCACTTCCTCATCCTAAATTAGTCCTTAGCCCTGGGCTCCAATATCCTTGACTCAGTAACCAGTACACAAAGCTATGAATGCACTGTATTCCAACCAAGGGGCTGAAATTATTGCCTTTTTTGTAGTATTTCAGCAACCATTTTCCTCGTGACCATGGAAGGAAGATATACATAGTGTCCTGAACAGGTCACAGTGTCTGATCTTTCCTTCTTTTCTGCTTCTCCTTTTCTCGCTCTCTCCCACCCTCTACTGCATGTTCTTTATTTTATTTTATTAAAAAATTTTTTTTATTAGAATATAATTGCTTTACAATGTTGTGTTAGTTTCTGCTGTACAATGAAGTGAATCAGCTGTATGTATACATATATCCCCTCCCTCGTGCACCTCCCTCTGCCCCTCCCATCCCACCTATCTAGGTCACCACAGAGCACTGAGCTGAGGTCCCTGTGCTATACAGCAGGTTCCCACTAGCTATCTATTTTACACGTGGGAGTGTATTTATTCTTCGAACCAGTGAACTCTTCTACTCTGAAGAGTATAAAGCAGATGTAGATATTGGCAGGCAAAAATACAGGGATGAAATCCCAACTTCTAAAAGTTCTCTGCTCTATGTTTGCTCTTGGAATCACCCCACAGTTAAAATAAAGTACAGTTGTCACTTGATGTTCAGTTTTGAGAGTCTCTCTCTGTTCCTCCCCTCTCACACCTATGGCCAATATTTACTTTCCACCATGGAGTGGTTGCTGAAATATTTTCCCCACACTGAGTGCTTTTTTTGTCTTTCTGTAGCAGGTAGGCCCACCCACCATGGCCAGGACCTCGAGGCTCATTTCCCAGAGGTCATTTTTGCACATGGTCTGTGGATGTTACTTAGGTGTCTGGAAATGCAGAGTCAGGAGGAGGAGGAACGCAGAGCAGAGCATCAGAAGGAAAGGCTGCGGCTGCCAAGTCACCAGGAGTGATGTTCCAGGACTAGTGAAACAAAGGCAAAAGCAGACAAAGAGCTGCCCTGCAATGGCTGATTCCACCAAGTGTGTCTCGGGGAGTTAAGATTACAGAGTGACAGGTAAAGCCAGAAGCACGATGCCTACAGCCACAGACTTTGTAATTTTGTTGTAATGACAGGTCCTTATGGAAATACAGACAATGACATATGAAAAGAGATCAGTAGCACAGGAAACTCTGCTCAATATTCTGTAATAACCTAAATGGGAAAAGAATCTGAAAAAGAATAGATACATGTATATGTATAACTCAATCACTTAGCTGTACTCCTGAAACTAACACAACATTGTAAATCAACTGTACTCCAATATAAAATAAAAATTAAATTAAAAACAGAGATCATAGAGTGCACAGTTGGGAGGAATGGTCTAGAGAGAACAAAGAATTATAAGGATGGTCTGAAGTGGCTACGGAAGGCTGACAAACTCTGGGGAGTTGAAAATACAGGTTATTTTCTGAGATGACTCAGAATGGTTGGGTCTCAAACTGGGGGCAAAGGAGTCAAGGAGACTGTATGTGAGTCCTCAATGGTTCCTAGTTTGCTGACTCACAGCCCGAGACTCAGGGCTGCATGAGACCTGAGATGCCATCTCCAAAACGTGCTCTCTTGCCATCCAACATTTGAAGTTGGAAGTCTCTTCCACAAAACTTCCCTCAGCCCTTGACAAGTTTGGCAGCACTCCAAACTGTATTATATGGAAGACTAAACGTCTGCTTGAGTCTCTGGGCACACCCTGGAGTAGGGGAAGCTTGAGTCTCCTTGGAAGGAGACAATTCACTTCCCTAGTCAGCACAGACCCGTCACCCCTGCTTCAAAGCTCTCATTTCACATCCGAATCAAAGGCTGGCCTAACCATGGAACACAGCCCTTCCCTTTTGTTTTTTTGTCCCCTGTCAAAGTGAAAAATGGCTGGGTGGGAGCTCTAATTATGTGGAACATGCTAGCACTACTTTCATGTCCAGGAAAACTGGTGTAACCACTGTCCTTGAAGCCGATGAGGTGATGCCATGGTGACCAGAGAGACCGGCTGCTTGGTGGAGCAGTAGCAACAAAACCCAGTGTTTTATGATTTTAAGGAATATTAACAGATATTATTTCATCTGAATCTTGGTCAATTGAGTGCTCTAGACCCAATAACTATTACCATCTACTCACACTTCTCAGATTAATAAACTGAGGCTTAGAGAGGCTGAGACTTAAGTAGGCTGGAAGACAAGATCTAGAATCTACATTGATTTCCCCAACTCTCAGTTCAGTGTTATCGTTACTCTAGTGCAATCATTGTTTTCTGATTAGTTCATCCTATGATTTTTACTTTGTTTGCTAACTTGCTTTCTGTAACAAGGCCCCCAAATAAATAAATGTCATCTTGTCATTGTCTTTTTGTCATTTTCATAAAGAGACTGAAACAACTCCAAAGATGTGTCCCACCAAGGGAACCCTAACCTTGGCTTTGTGAGAACTCGAGGCCGTTTTTGCGCACTGTGATCCACTTAGGAATTTGAAGGTGTATGAAAGAGATCTATGGGAGGGAAACAATTTTAAAATTTAAGCAGTTTTTATTCCTTTCTCCTCTAAAAATATGGGTCTCTTGCTTGTTAATGCTGACAACAACCCAGTGAGGTAAGGAGGTCAGGAACGCTATGATCTCTCTGTTTTTAAAAGTGAGTACACAGGGAGGGAATAACTTGCCCAAGGACATGGTGACTCAGTCTGCAAAGGAGCCAGGGCGAAAACAGCCCTCGTTTTCTACTTTCAATACACACCAAGACCGCGATCCATGGGCTACAGTGTTATGGCTCTTCACAAATGAGTGCCTGTTAGTCAGACATGGAAATAATTATGTCCCTTTCACATTTTGAACATAAAGTGAACTCTCCAAGATATTGGCAAAAGAGAAGTCAACGATTCCCCAAGACCTTTTTTTTTTTTTAACAACTTTTATTTTTAAGTCACAGATGGCTATTCTGAAAATGAGAAGAAAAAAAAAAAAACGCTTTCCTTGTCTTTTCACTCAGGCCTGGACTCATATAACACTCCTACCACACCCCTGCGGGAAGAAGGATTACACTTTCCACTATTCCCTAGGAAAGTGTTCAAGTGTTTGTTCTTCTAAAATAAATAAACACTTGAAGACATTTTTTCTTCTAATATTAGCTTTGGTCTTGAACCAGAACTGATTTGGCACTAAGGAACTAGAAGGGATGAACCGTATTCTCAATGAGCAGCAGAGGAGATTCTCTTTTAGAATCGCCATGCAGTATGACGGACCGTAAGTGGGACTAATTTTGACGGAAAGAAATACTGACATGAGATAAGCACTCACCACCCCTCTCGGCTGGGGCCACCAGTGATGCCAATGGACGCCGCTGCCTACGTGCCTATCTTCCCTACACCATGTGCCATGGGTCTGGTTGTACAATAATAAACTACTTTTTTTTTTTTAAACTCAAGGCAGGGTTGTCTTTTTTTTTTTTAAACATCTTTATTGGAGTACAATTGCTTTACAATGGTGTGTTAGTATCTGCTGTATAACAAAGTGAATCAGCTATACATATACTTATATCCCCATATTCCCATCCTCTTGCATCTGCCTCCCACTCTCCCTATCCCACCTCTCTAGGGGGTCACAAAGCACCGAGCTGATCTCCCTGTGCTATGCAGCTGCTTCCCACTAGCTATCTATTTTACATTTGGTAGTGTATATATGTCCATGTCGCTCTCTCACTTCGTCCCAGCTTCCCCTTCCCCCTCCCCATATCCTCAAGTCCATTCTCTACATCTGCATCTTTTTCATTTCATTTCACAAAGATTAGGCACAGTGCCTAATGGAGGCCCTGACGCTATCCTTCTTCGTGCCTCTATTTCCCTGCTCCCAAATCAAGTCTGTTTTTTCATGTACTGCTAGGAAAGTTGGACTAAATGACAGGTGAGTTACTTGCTGAAATGACTCTTTGCTATTTGATCCTCTTGCTGTAACATGTGTATTTCCTTTTCCTTATGGATGATGCGTCATATCAAAGATTGTATTTGTAGGATAAACATGTAGGAATAGACCTAGTGTGGTAATGGAGCCCTCCTTATATAGTGATGCTGGAAACACAGCTATTGAGAGAACATGTGAATGGGCAAGTGGAGATGTGAACTGCTCTGTCTTAGTCTTCCAGGGCTGCCATAACTGAACACCACAGACTGGGTGGCTTACGTAACAAAAATATATTTCTCACAGTTTAGAAGCTGGGAAATCCAAGATCAAGGTGCCAGCAAGGTAGGTTTCATTCTGAGTCCTCTTCTCCTGGCTTGTAGGTGGTCACCATCTCACTGTGTGCCCACATAACCTCTTCTTGTGTGCACACAGGGAGGGAGACGAGACAAGCAAACTCTCTGATGTCTCTTCGTATCAGGACGCTAATCTAATTGGATCAGGGCCCCACGCTTTTGACCTCATTTTACCTTACTTACTTCCAGGAGGCCCCACCTCCATATATAGCCACACTGTGAGTTAGAGCTTTAACATATGGATTTTAGGCTGCACAAACATTCAGTCCATAACGAGCCCTGAATGCAGAGGTCTCATAACAGATCTCCAAAGCATGAGCAGACTTCATTCCTAAGGATTAGACAGAAGCTTCTCCTTAAAATGTCAAGAAGAGAGCTTCTACTTCAGAACTATGCTTGTGGATACAACAAATATTGATAAATCAAAAAGTAATGGGTGAAGGAATATTTTTTATTACCCTGAATATAATTGTTTCCTTAAATTGTTGTAGAAGGATGTTAAGTGGGAATGTCCCGTAGTCCATAGGCCTGGCTGAGGCTCCAAGCAAAAGGCAATGGTGCCAAACATTCATGCTTTCTACAGAGTGTTGCTAGACTACATGTGCAGGACTTGCTAAGAGATGGTGACAGTGGTTCTGTGACCTATCTTTCACCTCCAGTTTAATCATAGAAAAGGGGTAAGATGGAGGTGATGGATGAGGGGAAAATTTCTTGGAAGAAAGGTATAGCCTTGGTAGGAAGGTCTGTGCTCATCACCCCCACTCAAACACCATGCACAGAGATTGTTTATAAAAAAGGAGGCAACATCTCACCACCTGGATGGAGTCACGTCTAGGTGAGCCCCTTTCTGGGCTTAAGATCAAGTGGGAAGATGCTCTTGGAAACTTTTGGGAGGACCAAATCTTGTGGCCCAGAATTTAAACTGTCTGGTGCCTGTCACTTGTCTGTAGTAGCCTACCGTCCAGGGGCTGTCTGGAGCTGCCCCTAAAGGCAAAGCAAGGGCAAAGGGCTGCCTTAGGGATGGTGTGTTACCCCAGACACTAAATGTTCTCGCGAGCTAGACAGAGCTCATGAAATTTGGCTGGGCTACAGAGATCCTGAAAGGATGCTTTCCTAGAGCACTGCCAGAGGAGGGGAGGCAGCCCCAGCCAAAAGAGTTCACTCTATTCAGAGCAGGAGTGAAGGAGGTCAAGTCAGCCAGCCCAAGAGTGCAGGCTGTGACCTGGGAGAGTACAGCATCAGAAGTCCCTAGAAGGTAGGAGGCCTCTGAGGGACCCACTGAGAGATCTCAGTAGGGGAAGAGTTGGCACCTGGATATCTGCTGGAAACAACAGCAGCAGTCACCGCAGCCCTCCCCCTTCTCCCCCCTCCCAGCCAGGAGCTGCCAGAGGCAGCTAGAGAGTGCGAAGACACAAGCCTGGAGTGGTTTCTTAGTATCAGAAGATGGGACTGCAAGTGATGGGAAAAGCTGTGGATCTGCCTGGGGTGTCACGAGGGCAGAAAAGAGATTCAAAAAAGATGGTTTGGAGGGCTGTGTGGAAGAAAAGTTGTTTTCTGTCAGAGCCCCACCAAGTCCAGGCTATTCCATAAACTGGTAACACTTAAACCTGCGTCATAGGATACTTTTCTGGAAAGATTTTGTAAGTAAAACTGTATGAGAAGCTTAACGATTCTTATAATTCTCTTCGAAAAATTTACAACTAAGTTGTCCGCATCTGAATACTTTTATTTGAACACAAAGTTTTGGATAAAAGTTACTTTGGAAACTTTTTCAAAGAAAAAAAATAAGCCTTTTTCTCATTAAGAATTGGTTCCACTTGACAATGTCCAAAGCTGTCTCTTTGTATTATTAATTATGTTGTCCAAGAACCTAATTCCAAGTGGAAAATGCAATCTTTCTCTTTCTCTCTGCATCTATATATACATACAGATATATGTATATATACACACATAAAATGTATAAAAAAATGTGTGTGTGTGTGTGTGTTGATGTGTCAAATTTGGGCTGCAATTCCCAGCTATTCAATCAAACACTAGTCTAGATGTTGCTATGAAGGGAGCTTGCAGATGTAATTAATTTCTCTAATCAGTTGACTTTAACTCAGAGTGGTTATCCTACACAATCTGCCTGAAAGTCATTAAAAGTAGAGCCAAGGGTTCCCTGAGAGAAAGAATTCTGCCTGTGTACAGCAGCTCCCACTTGAGCCTGAGTTCCACCCTTTCTGTGAGCTGCCTTCCTGAAGGTCAGACCTACATATTTTGAACTTGCTCAGCCAGCCCCCACAATCACAGAAACCAATGCTTTGTAATGAATTTCTTAATATATGAGTGTGTACATATACACATACATGTATATATGTGCATATGTGTATACGTATATGGATGTAGATATGTAGATATGTATATGTACATATGTATGTATATATGATGTATATGGGTATATGTATATATATGTGTGTATGCATATATGTATATGGGTATATGTATACATGTATATGTGCATATATGTGTGTGTGCATGCATACATGTACATGGGTATATGTATATATGTGCTGTGTATGCATATATGTATACATGTGTGTGCATATATGTGTATATGTAGGCATACATGTATATGTGTGTATATATGCATGTGTGTATGCATATGGGTAGATGTATATATGTATGCATATGGGTATATGTATATATGTATGCATACATGTATATGGGTATATGTACATATATGTATATATGTATATGTACATAGACTGATTGAACCCTGATATATCTCTCTCAAACCCAGAGGATTGTATGAGTAACCTTACACCCCAAACCAGCCTTCCTTTAGTCAGGTCTACCCAAGAAAGAGCACCATAAAGCCAAAACCAAAACAAAATCAGTAAAGATAAATGGACAGCTTATACTTGTGGGGAGTGAAAAATGATAATGTTGGTTTCAGTAAACAACTTCATCTAGGTGGTAATAATACCTAAGAGGACTTCAAAAAGGTAGTTAAAAGAAAAACTTCAGTTTCCATAGTTTGGCTTACTGCAACATTTAAAAATAATAGATTTGGAAGTTAATATAAAACATGGGCTGCAGAACCAGACTTTCTGGGTTTGCATCTCGGTTCCACTTCTTAGTAGCAATGTTGCCTGAGGCAAGTTAGCTCTCTGCGCTTCTTGTATAAAATGGTGATAAACAATGGTGCCTCACCCATGGGGATGCTTGTGAAGACTGAATTAATACCTGCCAAGCTCTTAGGACCAAGCATGGCACACAGGGAGAAGGTAATGTTAGTTATTATTTTATCTTATATTATTGTGTTTCTTATCATAACTGTACTTAGTCTGAGAAGCCACTTGAATCATGGTACAGTGTTCAAATTGAATACAATGTTCTAGTAACATCCAAAGAAAAAAGAAAATAAATTGATCTACCTGCATATTTCAAAGGAGAAAGCTTGCACGAGTTTAAGGGTTAAGGCTCTTCTTATCAAACATCAAAAGTCCATTCTCAAAATGTTGTCCTTTATTACCGTGGTGTGTATCCTGTCCACTTAAGGGGCTGTGTCCCCTTTCCCCTAAAAATTATGTCAGGTGAAGGCTGCATCTTTCCTGTTTACTTTAATTTCTAAAATGTCCAGTAACCTTCAGGCGTAGCTTGTAATGCCCAAATCTTTCTTCTCAAGATGATTCTTAAGGGAAAAGCTGGTTTGTATGTTTATTTAAGCATCAACATCTCTCCATTCTGGACAGTTTTGCTTACTTTTTAGGAAAAAAATCAAATATGATATAAACTATGAATTAGGATTCGGAAGAGGTGAAGACACTGTCATTTCTGTGCCTTCAGATAGCAAGGTTGCCTGGCTGCCTGTGGTGTTCATGCTGACTTTTGTTGCTTTGCTCCGGCTCTGGGCGTCTACTGGGGTGACTGCCCGGGGCTGTTATGAGTAGAATTGTGTCCGCACAGAAGATGTTGAAGTCCTAACTCCCAGGACCTGTGAATGCAACTGTATTTGGAAAGAGGGTCTTTGTAGATGATCAAGTTAAGATGATTAAGATTAGTGTGCTTATAAAGGGGGGAATTTGGACCCAGAGACACATGCACACAGGGAGGACACCATGTGAGGATTGGAGTGATGGTGCCCCAAAGCCAGGAAACTGCCAGAAGTCGGGAGAGAGGCCTGGAACCGATCCTTCCCTAGTGCCTCCAGAAGGAACATGGCCCTGCCAACACCTTGATTTTGGACTTCTGGCCTCCAGAACTCTGACACAATAAATTTCTGTCGCTGAAGCCAGTCAGTTTGTGGTACTTTGTTACAGCCCCCCTAGAAAACCAGTACGGGGATATTTCTTAGGAATCCATACTTTTCATAGTCACCCTCTTGAGCCCTCTGTATTGAAAGTTCTATATTGGGTGATTTTAAAAATAAGTTATGAGGGAACATGATTTGTCTAAGCCACAACCCTGGAGGAGTTTATTCCAGAAAGGGAAATTAAAGAGTCACTCAGACTAATAAATATACTGGGCCTTTTGGCCTCAGACATCTGTGTTCAATGTGTCTCGTCTGTCTTTGATGTGTCTGGCCCATGGCAGTTACCTGTAACTTACAAGATATAAAACCCTGTTGGGCTCAGACATGACAGGGTAGTGTCCATCCACTCATTCATTTTGATTTTGTTCAACATTAGCACATTTAATGTGCCAATATTCAGAGTAATAAAGATAGAGCTATGAGTAAAAGTCTTCTGGGAAATTGGTAATGAAAATACTTTTGTGGGTGATGCAGTACTTTCACCCACTCAAATCCAACAGAAAAGTCCTCTTCATAGAGACCAGATAACCAAAGTGTTGACATGTCCACATTTCCCCTTTCGTCATAATTGCCACGCTGGCTACTGTGTGGGTACTGTTTCTTTGCTCTGCTTTTCTTTCTGGGATCAAGTCTTCCCACGATGGAGGAGGAAAGACAGTAAAGCTGTTGTTTGCCTGAGTGTGGAAGGGCCATGATGAATAAAGAAATGTTTTTAAATGCTCCCATCTCGGGTACAATCTGTAGTTGCAATTCCACAGCACAGTTTAGTTTAACATAGCCAGAAGCAGCTTGATTACATTACATATATCGGAGTGAAGATGCCCTTGGCCGTTGAGATTCAGCAGGGAATGAATTTTATGTCTGAACTGAAGCAAATCTGAAAAGTGAGAAGGCTTGACTAAATTCTCTTTTACCGTGTCATTAAAATCACTGTTTGGTGTTAGTTTCTGAACCAACGAGGTGTGAGTCATGATTTAAAGATGAACAAATAAAGCCTAAACAATACAGGCTTGCAAAATAACATACATCAATTCCTTTAAATGGAAAAATTTAGCTGCTATACACTTATGACTTGTAAACAGGATGCAAAATCCAATATTAGGGCACACCTGCTTATACATAAGGATTTTTCTAGGCCCTGGGAGTAACACAAGGAAGGATAAGGAAGGCATTTACTCCCAAGAATCTGAAAGTCTGTTTAAAAAGTCAGGACACGTATAGTGAAAATGTACCTAACAAAAGACTAGGTAATACGCAATCTGAGACAAATGAAAGATACAGTACGCAGTAAACACTATAGTATATTCAGAACAGACATGGGTTACATTCTTCAAACACTCGTTCACTGTTTCAGTCAGTCAGCAGATATTTACTGAGTGTCTATTACATGCCACGGTTGGGGCTGGGTGAGGAAAAAAATTATAACTAATATGTCCCTAGCAGATAACTTTAATCCCATTTTACGGGTGAGAACATCAAGGCTAAGAGCATTCAAATAACCAAGCGGACTAATCCAAAGGAGGAGTAGAGTTAGACCTGAAGGTTTGAATAGCAGTTTCAGAGATGACTCAGGGATATTGGGCCTGGGTGCTTGACAGGCCTGTGAACTGAAGTGGAATCAGGTGAGTGAGCTGCTGTCCAGGGGAGATGGGGGATTTCACTTTCAGTCTTTTGAGCTTGAAGCAATGGTGGGATGCTCACGTGAGCCATCCACCGGGCCTTTGGAGATGGGGGCCTGCATTTCAAGAGGGGAGTCCATGACAGCTAATGATTTGGAGTCATCCTTGTAGAAATGATAGTTGAAGTATTAATAAGAATTGATGAGTTTTTCCAGAAGAGAAAGTATTCATAGTTGAGAGGAGGGGCAAAGGTTGCAATCTTGTGAAAAGCCTCTGGTGGGGGGGAAGGATTGGTAAGACCAGACACCAAAGAGACAGCAGGACGACTGTCCGATAATGCTGCTTTATCCCAGAGGCTGACAGAGTATTACTTCAAGAGGAAACATGTCGAAAGCCGCAGGGAATGAAAGGAGAAAGGGGGCTGAAACCAGGGCCTTTGAGGCTAGCGAGAAGGAGCTGATTTGTGGTTCTGGGGAATGCAGGTTCAGTAAGGCTGAAGCAGACTGTGTTAACATACACACACTACTGTACATAAGACAGATATCCATTGAGGACCTACTGTACAGCGCAGGGAACTCTACTCAATATTCTGTGATAACCTATATGAGAAAAGAATCTGAAAAAGAATGATTATATGTATAACAATCACTTTGCTGTACACCTGAAACTAACACAACATTGTAAATCAACTATACTTAAAAAAAAAAAGAGATGGGCAGGTAGTGAGAATTGAAAACAATAGAAATTTGAAAAGTTTAAGTGTGAGATCTTTAAAGTGAAAAAAAAAATGATCCAATGTACTTTTTGTGCTTTGTCCAAAGAATCTAATACAATTCATATTATCCTGCTAAGAAAGAAAAGCCACGTCCTACTTTCCCGATGCCTTTAATTGCTCTTCCGGCAAGGTTGGCAGAACGCTCTAGGGGATTATCTGAAATCTGATTCCTATTAGATACAGCATTTAGTCATCATCATGGTACAGAGAGTAAGACATGGCAGAGCAAACTCAGACACAGGTCAGGCTCAGGGCTGGCCCAGAAGAGAGACCTGCTGGACACTGCTCCTCCGTGGCCTTTGTCAGCCACCAGTTCTTCTCACTGCCCAGTGGGAATGTTGAATGGAATGTGGATGTGTTAATTGTGGAGATCATGTCTTTTTTTTTTTTTTTTTTTTTTTGCGGTACGCGGGCCTCTCACTGTTGTGGCCTCTCCCGTTGCGGAGCACAGGCTCCAGACGCGCAGGCTCAGCGGCCATGGCTCACGGGCGCAGCCGTTCTGCGGCATGTGGGATCTTCCCGGACCGGGGCACGAACCCGTGTCCCCTGCATCGGCAGGCGGACTCTCAACCACTGCGCCACCAGGGAAGCCCGGAGATCATGATTTTATTGTACAAACTTTGGGGGGGGGGACTCTTTAAGGAGTGACCTGGTGGGATGCAGCACTGAAGACTGGAAGGCAAGGATTTCAACAAGAAGATCAACATGAATAAGCTCATTGTAAGCTAACTACAAAAATGAAGACTTCATGAATTTCACGGCTTTCTGCCACCTTCAACTTACGACCTTTTTGAAGGCTTTTTATTTAAATATATGAATATAAATTTATGTATAATACACATTGGTATGTATGCATAAATATGAGTATATATATAGTTTTAGAATTGAGGTGTATCTGTATCTGTTTATTGGTATTTAGTTTTGTGTTAGTTTTACATTTAGTAATAAATCATGACCATTTCCCCATGAAAACTATTTTAACAGCTAATAATTCCTTATGTGAATAACTCATAATTCATTTTCTCAATTGTTGTAAAATTTATAGAAGATTTCATTTTCACTTTCTGATATTTGTTACAAATATTTTCATAGTTTATGAGTTGTCTTTTAATTTAATCTTTGGTATTGGGAGCTTTAATTTTTATTTAGTTTATTGGCTCTATTATGATTTTGTTCTTGCTTTTTAACCTATAAAATCTTTCTCTGAAATTCAGTTATTTATTCAGCTTTGGAAAGCTGAAGTTTAATTAGGTTGGTGATTGCCCTTACTAAATCCTAGACTTAGGCAAATTATTATTAATAAGAATAATATAATAGTCCCAGTCAGAAGGATATAACTCTAGTGGAGAGGAGAAAATATGACCCAAAGAATAAAGTACGAAGTCTTGCTAGTAAGACTTTTCCCATTATGTTTTCTTCTTTGTCAATACACCTGTAAGTGCCTTCCCTATTCCAAAATTTTGTAACTGTTTCTAAACTTTCTTCTAGTTCTTTTATAGTGTTGTCTCCTTCACTTAAATTTTCTCCATTTGGGGTGTTTAACTTGCTATATGCTGAGACCTAATTTTTTTTTTTTGTCTTTAAAGGAGCCTGAGTCTCAGTACTACATATTAGGGCATTATCTTTTTCTGTACTGACCTGGAATGGTAGTTGCTAATATCCTGGTAACATTCGGTTGGTTACGATTCCTTTCTAGCGCCCCACCCCGTGTTTATAACCAAAATTGTTCAGGTTTCTCTTTACACCTTTGTCTCTTATATTTTGTTAAATTTTTGATATTGGGAATATATTGGTTTCATTAAGTATCTAAAAAAATGTCATTCCACATTTTAAAACACTCTAAAATGCTTCATAGAGCATGAAAAATATTTGTTGCCTGACACTTGAAAGATCTCATTTATACAACTGTTGGATTATAGAGCCTTCCTTGAAGACAGTTCTTCAAATTTGAAAAATAATGTCCATAGCTATGGACCTATTATTTTATTCCTATTGAGTCACCTTGATCATTTATATTTTATTATAAACTGTCCATTAAATACAATTCTAGAACTTGTATATTTTAAAAAATATTTATATAAAAATTTGTACAGAATACTTGTACGAAGTATTCTCTCATAATTTAAAATGTTCCCATGCTTCTTTATTATATGTGCTTTCTCAATAATTGTGTTTCTTCTCTCCTGCTAAATTTTTCAAAGTGTACTTTTTTTTTACAAGGAACAAACTCGAAATTTTAAAAGCAATTTCTATTATTGTCAAATTTACTTAGTTATTTTAATTAATTAATTTATTTTTAACATCTTTATTGAAGTATAATTGCTTTACAATGGTGTATCAGTTTCTGCTTTATAGCAAAGTGAATCAGCTATACATATACATATATCCCCATATCTCTTCACTCTTGCATCTCCCTCCCTCCCACCCTCCCTATCCCACCCCTCTAGGTGATCTCCCTGTGCTATGTGGCTGCTTCCCACTAGCTATCTATTTTACATCTGGTAGTGTATCTATGTCAATGCCACTCTCTCACTTCATCCCAGCTTACTTACCCTCCCCCCTCCCCTTGTCCTCAAGTCCATTCTCTAGTAGGTCTGCATCTTTATTCCTGTCCTGCCCCTATTTAGTTATTATAATTATTCAAAATTTTCTTTCTTCCAGACTTCCTTAGGTTCTGTGTTGGTCTTCTTCTGACTTTTTAGGTTTAAATAAAACCTTGAGGACTGTCTTCCTAACTAAATTTGATCATTTTTCCGAAGTTTCTATTTTTATTTTCTTCCTTATTAGTGTCTAAATCAGTGTCTTGCAAGCGATACGTCTTGACTCATTGAAAAATGTTGATAAACCTGTATCACAAGAATTGTGTTGGCTTCAGAAAATTTATTGAAAGGCTTTCTATTCTTTTTTTTTTTAATATAGTAAAGTAATATGAGTAATGTGAGAATTAGCTGATCTTTATAACTTGGATACTTGAAAGGTCTCACTGGTAAACTGTTTGGACCTAATGTTTTAAAAAAGCAACTTTTTAAACTTTTATTTTTGTCAGTTTGTAAGGAGTTTATAATTGAATTTAAAATTATCTAAGATTCCTTGTCTTTAAAATGGAAGCTTCAACTTTCTTATTTTCATAAATGATATCAGTTTGATGTTTTCTGTCTTGTGTTAAGTTTTGTTTTTGTTTTGTTTTCCCCTTATTTGTTTTTTTAATGCACCCATTCTCTTGTCTGGTTTTTACGATTTTTAACTTTTTTTGACATTATTGTAAATTTTAAAATTCAATGATTTTGAAGATTTACATTTGACTTCTGGCTATACTTATATTTATTCAAAAATGTACCCCGAGTTTTATTTTCTAATCATCAGAATTTAATGCAATCGCATCTTTTGAGTCATTCTTTCCCAGTGTTAGGTGAGGAATTCAGCATGGTTTTAATCATCTTCCCTTTTAATATAATTTGTGTTTCATTCTCTCATTGTTGTAATATCATTATTTTTTATATTATACATCCTTTCCTTTTGGGAATTTTTTTCTTGTTCGGTTTTATCTTATTTTTAATAATCATTCAAACGCAATTCTATTTTAATTGGTTTCAGTATCAACTGTTAATCTTTCCTTCCTCTTCCCTTCCTCCCTCCCTTCCTTCCTTTCTTCCTCCCTTTCTTCCTCCCTCCCTCTCTATTTTTTTGACCTTCTTACCATGACCTTCTTATTCATGATTTTTAAATTTGGATTTATCTCCTGTCATAGCATACCTTCAAGTAATTTTTTTCCAAATTGTGGATGATACATTTTTCTCAATATGTCTGTATTTTATAATAACTTTCTATTTCCTTCATGCCTGAGTGACAAGTTGGCTTAACATAACATCTTTAGCTCACCAACATTTTTCCTTCAATATTGTGTGGTTTATATTTTCGTTGCCTCTCAGCATTTCGCATTGCAAAAGAATAGTTTGAAGCCAACCCAATTTTCATTTCTCTGTTAGTGACGTGTTTTCTGGAGGATTTCTTGTTAGATGGTTTTGTTTATTCTTCTAAGTCCAATATTTTGTCACTCTTGGGTTCTTTTCAATATTTTACTCTAGGCCCCTGTCAACCTAAGGGTCATCTTTGGCAATTGTGTCCATATTTATCTTATCCCAAATTCCTGCTGATTCTTTACCTCCTAATCATTTCTGGAATCTTTCTCACTCTCCTCTGCTACCCTCCAAGGTCAAGCCACTGTTATCTCTTACTTGGACTCTCATCTCATATAAGAGCCTCTGACTTGCTTCTTTATAAACCTACACACTCTAGCCAGAGAAACTGTTTTCCCCCCAAATTCAAATTTTGTTCACTTCACACACTTCTACTTAAACTACCTCAGTGGCTTTAGATAAAGAGCAAAATCTCTAGCATGGATTTACCATAGAATTTTTCAAACAGCAGGCGGTGATCCATTGATGAGTCATGAAATCAATGTGTTAGGTTATAAAAGCATTAAAAATCATTATATACATGAACTATATATATGTGACGGTGTGTATATATACACACACACACGTATAAAACATATACAATGTGCCTAACTCTAAACAAAAGATTTCACGAACTGTCGCCTACTCTTACAATGAGAAAACCACACTGATAGGTCCTATTGTATTCTGTTCTATTTTGTGGTTTTTAAAAAACTCTTTCATGATCTAGCAAATTGAGTTCTATATATGTACATATGGGTATGTGTACTGGGATGTGAGGTACAAAGTATTTCTTACTGAAGGTCATGGTGAAAAAAAACAGTTGAAGTCTGACCTACAGAGCCCTGGATGGTCTATAACCCCTACGCACCTCCTCCTCAACATACGTGCTCCTCTTATCTTTCTCTGCCCCAGCCTCACTGACTTTCCTTTAGATCCTCAACCATGCTGTGCTCACTTTTACTAAAGCGCTTTGCATATGCTAGTCTCCCTGCCTGGGACTCTCCAGTTCCCTGGTTAATTCCCACTGTCTCTCAGACCTTGTATGGAACAGAACTTGCTCAGGAAAACCTTCTGTGACCTCCTGACTAGGTCAAATCCCTCATCACATGCTCTCGTAACACCATCTACTCTTGTTCTGGTTGTGATTTCATATTATTCATGTGATTATTTGTCTGTTTCTCCAATCACCCATAAATGCAAGGAGATGGCAGATGTCCCTTTCTGTTTCATTTACCCGTGTCTCATTTATGTGTACTTTACAGAATAAGACCCCAATAATGACTTGTATATGTATATAATAAATAAATGTCTATTCATACATTTTTTTTTTTTTTTTGAGGTACGTGGGCCTCTCACTGTTGTGGCCTCTCCCGTTGCGGAGCACAGGCTCCGGACGTGCAGGCTCAGTGGCCATGGCTCATGGGCTTAGTTGCTCTGCGGCATGTGGGATCTTCCCGGACCGGGGCACGAACCCGTGTCCCCTGCATCGGCAGGTGGACGCTCAACCACTGCACCACCAGGGAAGCCCCACACATTGCTATGGTTTAGTCTGTGAAGACTGTGTTTCACTATACTTTTTGTTACTGCTTTGTTTCTAACTTCTTGTTTCTTCCCACTCTCTTGTATATTCCTTATGAACATCTAAACTTCTTACAGTGGATACATTTTTTTCTTTCCATCTTGTTCAATATTTTAATATTGACTCTTCCCCTCTGCATTCTGAAATAGCTTCTCAAATCTCTTCTCATCAATTACGGAATTTAAACTGTATAAATTCTGCTTTTTTCCTGCCTCTACTTTATTTACTGCATATTGTCTTCTTACTTGAATCTGATATGTTCTTACCTTACTCTGTTGTTATCTTTAAAGCCCAGTCTATTCTCCTTATTTCTTTCTGCTCCTTTATCACATAAACCATATCTCTTTTCATTTTATCGAGGACTCCAAGCAGTTTTGTAAAAATTTCTTCTGGGGCTTCCCTGGCGGCGCAGTGGTTGAGAGTCTGCCTGCCAATGCAGGGGACATGGGTTTGTGCCCCGGTCCAGGAAGATCCCACATGCCGCGGAGAGGCTGGGCCCGTGAGCCATGGCCGCAGAGCCTGCGCGTCCAGAGCCTGTGCTCCGCAACGGGAGAGGCCACAACAGTGAGAGGCCTGCGTACCGCAAAAAAAAAAAAAAAAATCTTCTGTTTTTTTTTTTTTGTTATGACATGGTTTTCAAAGTTTATTTACTTTATGACTCAGGAGGATGAGATTGCATTAATCTGAGCTTCAAGGATCTCTCTCTCTTTTCTTTTCCTCCTTCTCCTTCTCTCTCTTCCTCTTTCTCTTCTTCATCTTTTTTGCTGACACACTGTGTGTGCTACTGTCCACTGGGGAGGTGTAGGTTCTCAGATCTCCAGATAGAGGACATGCAAGGTGCCTTGCCCAAGAGCAGTTCATTGATGAGGCTCTGTTGGCATGCGATGGAATATTCTTCTGGTTTAGAGTCTATTTCTCTAATGCACATTATAATATCTAAGTCTTTTTATAGATTTACTGGATGGGAGTGTGGAGAGGGATGGGAATTCATATTCTGGCTGATCCTGAAATTTGGCCTGAACGTTGATGTGAAGCTCTGATCACTTCTCAGGTTGATGGAGAATGTGCCTCTCTGAGCTGAGGGACAGAAAATGGTATGTGTCAAAGTCTCTTTTCTGCCTACTTCCAAGTTGGCAGGTTCATTCTGTTTAATGAAGTAAAACATGGATTGACAAGTGCTTGTTTCTGAATTTAGCTCCACTGTCTTTGCAATTAGTTAAAGTTCCTCTTGTATGAAGGCAACAGGTAAACCAGCAATCTTAGTTTTTACTGTCTGTGTGTGTTTTCTTTTTTATGTTTTCATATATATTATAGGATGAGATTAAAATCATGACTTTGGATTTTCATGGGCTGATTATTCTTTCACAAAAAGTTTGTAGATTGACTATTCTTAAACTTGAGAAGATAAAGAATTCACTTTTTGGTATCAGGCAAGAAATTATACTCACAGTCTCTTTAGGATTAGTTGTATAAAACAGCTTGGGAATACTTCACTTAGTCTTCTTAAGCAGATGCTAAACATGTCTATATCAAAAGACCTTTACTTGATACATGAACCCCAGTGTTCATTGCAGCACTATTTACAATAGCCAAGACATGGACACAACCTAAATTTCTATCGACAGATGAATGGATAAAGAAAATATGGTACATATATACAATGGGTTATTACTCAGCCATTAAAAAAGAATGAAATAATGCCATTTGCAGCAACAGGGATGGACCTAGAGATTATCATACTAAGTGAAGAAAGTCATAGAGAGAAAGACAAATATCATATGATATCACTTATATGAGGAATCTAAAAAATTGATACAAATGAACTTATTTATAAAACAGAAACATACTCACAGACTTAGAAAACAAACTTATGGTTACCAAAGGAGAAAGGTGAGGGGGGAGAGGGATAAATTAGGAGTTTGGGATTAACACATATACACTACTATATATAAAATAGATAATCCACAAGGACCTACTGTATAGCACAGGGAACTATACTCAGTATTCTGTAATAACCTCAATGGGAAAAGAATCTGAAAAATAATGGATATATGTATATGTATAACTGAATCACTTTGCTGTACACCTGAAACTAATGTAACATTGTAAATAACTATACTCCAATAAAAAATTAAAAAAATTTTTTAAATAAATTAAAAATGATCTATTCTTGGGGATATCTTTATTTATGAAGTCGCTCATATATTATAGATGTACATCTCCCCCCACTCCTTAACGGAGGGGGTTTCTTGAATCTACAAAATATAAACAATTTGTCCTGTACTGTGAAGCCATACAGATACTAACGCTCCCCTTAGCACATTTATTTACCTGAATTCCCCAAGGTAATTAAATTTTTGGTGTTTAAAATTACCAAGTTTGCAGGAGGAAACTTTTGGAGGTGATGGATATGTTTATTACCTTAATTACGGTGATGGTTTCCTGGATGTACGCATATTCCAAACCCATCAAATCGTATACATCAAATATATGCACTTTTTTTTTTTTTTGGCGGTATGCGGACCTCTCACTGCCGTGGCCTCTCCCATTGCGGAGCACAGGCTCCGGACGCACAGGCTCAGCGGCCATGGCTCATGGGCCCAGCCGCTCCGCGGCATGTGGGATCCTCCCAGACCGGGGCACGAACCTGTGTCCCCTGCAACAGCAGGCAGGCTCTCAACCACTGCGCCACCAGGGAAGCCCAAATATATGCACTTTTTGTATATCAATTACACGTCAGTAAAGCTGTTAAAAATAAATAAAACTGCCAGGTTGGCATGTTTCTCCTAACAGTCTTTGGAATATTTGAAATAATGAGAGATTTTCATTGTTATATGTTCATTTATACATAAGCCATATAGGTTCATCACTTAGCTAATAATGGCTGAGCATACGGGAACTTTAGTGTTTGGTTTTCTTATCGCTTCTCATGTTTGTCATCTTTGTACTCAGGCTGTGATATCCCATTGTTGTCTAGTTTTCAATGGATATTTATGCTTCTATCAGTCTTTTTCAAAGATCTTACCATGGGCAATAATTTCCCTAGTATTTTTACTTATTGTTGTCACTACTGAGCCTTTTTTTAAGATTTATCTTTTCGAAATAGATCTTTATTTTATGAGTCATTGGGTAAAAATGAATTTAATAGCTTTAGGGGAGAAGCTTAAGGGAATAGGGGAGATTGTGTTTTTCCCTAAAAGTATTGTTAAATCAAGACATAGAGTAGTCAATCTGGTTTCCCTAAATAGACATGGTCAAGATTGGTTATAGCCTATCCTGTATCTGATGTATCTTTTTAAAAAAATCCTTTCTCCCCACAACAGGCAAATTTGAACAAAGTGCTGTCAATTCTTTCCTTTGTTATTAATCTTTAGTGGTAGAAATTGTCATTCCACCCTAACCCGCTTATGTCTGTTCTAATTGCTCTAATAATTATGTGGTGATTTCAGCAGCATTGATGAAACTGTAAGTTTTAGAAGGAAATCATTTCACAGTTTAGCACTTACAGGTGAGGATACTGCAATAGACTGATTTTGAACATTTAATAATACTGACTCCTTAAAAAATATATGTGAAATTATATTTAGATTTGTCCCAGAGATTGCATTTGTGAAGTTACAATGATGAATGAATTTAACAACCTATGTTCCTTTTTCATCCAACTCTGCAGAGAAAGGCCTAGAGAGATGTGCAGAGTGATCTAATAAATTTAGATTTCTTAAAGATAAAAACTTGGATGAACCATGGACGTAGTTTGCATTTCCTATGAGCAGTGTGGTATCATATAATAAATATTCAGATAACATAATCTTTAGTTATCTATTAAATGGATTCCCCACAAAAAGGAACTGTATCTCATCAGTCAGCATATACACAGTGAGACTTATTACATTGTCTTCTGGAAATTGGATTGAGAAGTCTACAGTCTTATATTGATTCAATAGCTCAAAAGCTTCCTTTGTGAGGTTAGCTGAAATTTGGTGTGTACCAAATTATTACTTTTCCATTAGCTTGGAATTTAAAGGGGTCTAAGAGATTGAACATGGAAGAACTGTTTTCATGGACAGTTTTCATTTACTTTCAATACTGCCATATCCTGAGAAACAATATTTAGTCAATGAACAATGTGATCAAGAATACAATCAGGCTCAAAGAATATTTATTTATTTACTTCTTGGGGCTGGGATTATAAAGCCCTACATTATTGATTGGGTCATTACTGTTCCTAGAATTTTCCAGGCCCCTTTGATTTGGGCTAAGATAAAGCATCATAGCACAGTTATTTTATTGGGGGAATTAATGGGTTTCATAGTTCACTGCATCTAAGCAACAAATTTGAGAAGTGGTTAACTGAGCCATCAATTAATTAACATCTATACTTGGGAGAAAGATGTTTAATGCAAGTCTATGTGAAGTAGAGAATGACCAACCAGAAAAACTCAATTAAAAAAATATATGGAGGAACAGATGGTCTTTGAAGTTCTGTCTCATCAGAGTACATAAATGGAGCAAAAGTCCCAATCCAGTGTGTGCTCAAGTAAAATTGGACAGGATGATACAGTGACTAGTAGAAACTTCAGGGAGCAATACCATTATTGCTCACATCAGTTTTCTGACTTAGATGCTACATATTGGTCAGTTTTGTAAGGCTTTTATTTATTATTTAAGGATCTATTTATGGAATATTATTCTTAGAAAGACATAAATGGCATTCAGGATATACTTTTCTATAATATGCTTTATAAAAAGTAGGGCCTCGAAGAAAGGATTTGAATTTTGGGGGAACCTCATAAGGAGTCTGTAAGTATAACCAGATATTGGTTTCACAGCCAATGGTGGACTCTTTCAGATGGAGACTGGGATTACTCCACGGATTTAGAACAGACTTCCTCCTAAAGACCACACCAAAATTCTAGTCAATTCTAGGCAATATCTTCTTTTATTTACAGGAGAATAAACAGGAGAAAAGTGAGGAGTTCAGAGAGTAAGAGATTTCTTTAGAAGTGCTATTGTGCTGCAAGCTAAGCACATTTTTTTTTTTCAGGTTTTTTCCCAAAAGCTGATGATTGGGAGAAGAATTCTAGCAATAGAAGTAAAGATCCTATATTATGCCTCATCCCAAGTCTCAAAGATTTAGGACCACTGTTTATTTCCCTTTTCTGAGATCAGATTTGTCAGCCATAACCCCGTGGGGTACACTTAGCCATGCTTCCTACCCATTTCCTTCTGGTCGAATGAGGAGGCTTAGTGATATAAAAAAGGTTTGTCTCACCGAGAGGCAAATGAACTTGATATCTGGGCCCCAAACAGTCAAAATGCAAAGGAGATTATGTAGCTGATGCCCTAATGTGATTTGAGAAATTAATAGGAACCTCCCAAAAGGCATAAAGGGTAGAATTTCTCAACAAATAGACTATTAGTGTCTAGATTACAGGCTAGACAACCCATAGGCAGGAAGACATAGGTCAGAGCACTGGAGTTTTTCTTCCCCTTTAAACAAAGTGGACCTGAGCTTTGAACCAAAGTCCAGAGGCTTCTTCATTTTCCACCTTGAGGAAGCCAGACCCCCTTACCATGAACAGGCCTGGCCGCTATCACCTATCCTCTTGCAAATTTCTTTTTCTTTGCTCCTCAAAAGATTTTGAGAATCATCCCCTCTCAAGTCGACTCAGGGCACCGAATATTATAGACTTAGGTTTGGCAATACATCAGATGACTTCGGCTGAGGATCAGAAAGCCTTTTGGCCGGTGGGACGACTGAGATCGTTTTTCCTACTCAGGGAATAAAAAGTTAAGCGTCGTCTCCGATCAGCTTCATTCTTCAACTAATCTCTCTTGGCTGATGAGCACCGCAGAGGCACGTCAGCCAGGGAATTTCATCGTTACGGGTTTTAGCCAACATACAAGTGAAACACACAAAATACACCAGCCCTACCGGTGCTTGGGTCCGTAATTGCAGTGTAAAAGAAGAAAAGGGAACGCTACGGCTTCTCACGTCAGAGGTGGGACCCACTGATTGTGTACGGTTTTCCTCTTTTGACGTAGCATTTGTACATAGTGAAATGCACAAGTCTTAAGTGAACATTCATGAGATTGGACAAATGCATGTACTTGTGTAACCCAAACCTCTTTATCATCACCCCAGACACTTCTAGTTTGTCCCTTCCCAATTAGTTAATGCCCTAGTTCATCCTTCAGAGACAACTACTGTTCTGATTTTTTTTCCTCCATAAAATAGTTTTGCCTGTTTAGAATTCCATACATAATTGGAATATTATATGTATTGTTTTGTGTAAGACTTCTGTATTAGTTTGCTAGAGCTGCCATAAAAATTACCACAGACTAATGGTGTAAACAACAGAAATGCATTTTCTCATAGTTCCGGAGGCTAAAAGTCCAAGATCAAGATGTTGGCAGATTTGGTTTCTTCTGAGGCCTCTTTCTTTGGCTGGCAAATGACTACATTCTTGCTGTGTCCTCACATGGTTGTCCTTTGTCTCCTTGTTGTCTGTGTCCTAATTTCCTCTTCTTATAAAGAACCAGCATATTGCATTGAGGCCCACCCATATAATCTCATTTTACCTAAATTACTTCTTGAAATGTCCTATATCCAAACACAGTCATATACCGAGGTATTACTATAAACAGGACTTCAATATATACATTTTGGGGGTGGAGGGACACAAGTCAGCCCATAACAGCTTTTTGTAATCATCAGAATGTTTTTGAGATTTATCCATGTTGTTTGTATCAGTAGGTTGTCCTTTTTTATTTCTGAGTACCATTTCATTATATGAATATACCATAGTTTACTTACTCTATTAATGGATACCTGGCTGCTTAATCCATTAATGGATTAATGGCTGCTTCCAGTTTGGGGCTATTATGAATGAAGCAACTTGAACATTATTGTACAAGTCTTTTTGCAAACTTATATTTTAATTTATCTTGACTCAAGATCTAGGAGTGAAATTGCTGGTTATAGGAATAGATGTATGCTTAATTTTATTCAAAACTTCCAGAAATTTTTCCAGAGGTGGTACCACTTTACATTCCTACTATCAATTTCTGAGAATTCTTGTTGCTACAAATCCTTATTAACATTTGGTGTTGTTGGTATTTTAATATATTAATTGGTTTTAGTCATTCAGGTGGGTGTGTAGTGGTATGTCATTGTGGTTTTAATTTGCACTTCCCACAATGATGTAGAATACTTTTGCATGTGCTAGACTATTTTAACTTCTAAATGGAGAGCACCTGGAGATCTCCAGGAAATACTTATGTGAAGCAAAGGTTCTCAATGTGTCCATCACCAAAATCCTCTAAAAACTTAGTTCTGATATTATACCTGATGTTTCTGACTTCTCTGATCATCCCAAGAGTGACTTGAACGTAAGTAGGAATAAATTATCTAAGGGCATGGCGTTGGCCTTGAAGAACCAGAAGACCACACAGACCCATGCCCATGACATAACTAGGAGGTAAAGAATATCATAAATTCATTTACAGGGAAGAAGGGAAATAAATAACTAGTTGTAAAGGCAACTCTGGAGCACATATCAAAGTAGAGAGTCAGATAGAGTCTTCATGAAAAAGAGAAGGCAGTGTTAGTCTAGTGATGATGGAAAAAAGAGTTTTTAAAAGATACCACCTTGTGTATGAGAACACTAATTCCTGAAACTCAAAAGAATGTGTCTCAAAAGTGCAGGGGATCTAAGATGGAAATCTTGAGAGGGTCCCACTTGTGCGGAATTGAAAAAACTTGGTGGCGAGGCAAAAAAGGGGAAAAAAACGGTGGAAAACAAACATCTAAATAAATAAAAGAGAATCACAAATAAAAAGACAAACTAATTCTTCTCATCACAAAGTTGCCATTTTTAAAGAAATTTCAGTTTATTATACCAACAGAAGAGGGTGCTCTTGAACTAAGAAAACTAGGAAGCTACCAAATGCCCAACACCTGTCTACATAGAATTATTTCTTTTTGCTAATCCAATAAAATATAAAATATTGGAAAATAGAAAATAGGTAACAACAACCATAAAAACTATAAGAAGACAAAAAATAGAAAACATTTCTGTTGATGAAAATTCTTCTGAAAACCATGAAGAGTGGAAAAACTAAATTATAATGTCATTAAATAAACATTTGCATATATTACAAAAACACCACCCCAGTCAGAAACTTCAAAAATTCAGAAGGGCGGGGGGAGGACTTTGAGAACTAAGCAAGCTCCAGAAAGAAACAGAAGAGAAAGAAAATCATCTCATAAATGAAGATTAGACTACAAGGTGACCAAGAGAGAAAGAATTAATGAAAAATATAACAAGGGGTATTAAGGAAATGAATTAAAATAGTCAAGAGCATGAATATAAAATAGAAAAACAATCAGAGAAACTGATAGCTATAGAAGATGGGCAAAGATGACCTTACATACATATAATTGGAGTCCTTGAATAAGAAAAACAAAGTGATACAATAGTATTGTTATTTAAAGTTATAATTCAAAAGACTTCCCAGATGGTCAACTCAGAGACATATCCTGTGAAACTTAGACTTTATTCATAAAGACAAAAAAGTCTCTGGGCCTTCAGTCAAAAAGACCAAATAACTTACACAGGAACAAAATCAAGTTGAAACCAGAGTTTGTGAAAGCAAGACAACTTTGGACCAAACTTTTTTTTAAAGAAAGAACAGAAAGTGTAAGTCAAAGATTTCATATCTAGACAAGTTGTCCTTCAAGTACTAAGGCTATATGGAAACAGTTTAAAAAATGTGAGCACTCAAGGAGTACTGTATTCACAAGTATAACTAGAGGGTGAGCTTTATACAACCTAAAGAAGACTGGAGAAACCCTGGCACATGGACTGATGGTACACATTGAATATATTTCAATGTAGATCTAAGATTAAAACTTAAGGGCAGAGGGAGAGTGTATAAGCATTGTATGCTCTGATGAAATAGAAATAAACCAACCCCTCACAAAAAAAGTAGAAAGTAGAACAAATTCACTGCTGTACAGGTAATATGTGCAGTCAAAATATATCAGAGTTGACAAGCCAAATGGTAGAATCTGCAGAAAGAGAAAAGTGAAGGTTTTTTTGTTTGTTTGTTTTTATTTTTTACAAAAGATGTTAGAAAAGTTATAACCTAGAAGAAAAGCAAAGCCTTTCTAAATACCAAAAGAAACAGTAAGAAAAAAAAAGAGCAGAAAGATATCAGATATAGAAAGAAAAATGGTAACTATAACTAATATTGATAGTAAATATAACATAAAATGATACTACAGACTTGAACCAGGATGTATTGTTAAGTGGAAAAAGCAGGTTACAATAAGTGCATATAATATGGTAGCATTTGTGAAGAAATATGGGTGAAAAAAGAATAGACATATGCAATTTTTACAAAAAAGAAATATCAGAACCTAATAAAAATGGTTACCCATCAGAGATGGGTGGGAATGGGATGGGATGGATGGGGGCGGGGGGGAGTGAGACTTCTTTGAGTTTACCTTTTAATCTGAACCATTTAAAAGTTTGTACCTATACAAAAAGTAAAATAAAATTTTAAAAAATGGAAAAAAAAAACCCTACAATTGAATACAAGCCAAAATAAATTAGTCTTTCTGTCAAAGTGACAATATTACCATACACACACAAAAACTCGATTTAAGTCAGTACTTTGAACTCAGTACTATGTACACTTTCAACTAGATACATTCTAAAGACAAAAAGAGTTGCAAAGAAATATTAAACTTCACATGGTAAGTTTGTTGTTGGTGAGATTGCAGTCATCAAAAACAGTTTGTATGTATTGTAAGATAAAGTAAGTGATTAAGTATATTGCTACTGCAGTTAGGAATCAGAATTCTCTCCATATGCAGTTGACCCTTGAACAATGCAGGGGTTGGGGGTACCTACCTCCACCCAGTTGAAAATCTGAGTATAATTTATAGTCAGACCTCCACAGTTCCTCTAATTCATGGTTCCACATCCATGATTCAACCACCCTCTGACTTTGTCATGCTGTCCTATTTACTATTGAAAAACATCTGTGTATAAATGGACCTGTACAGTTCAAACCTGAGTTCTTCAAGGGTCAACTGTATATATAATGGAGAAAGGCAAAGAAGAACCCTGTGGTGTTGGGTTAAATTGGAAAGGAACATGAGGTCAAAGAAAAAAATTTTTTTCAATTGTGAAAGGCTTGAGTATATTTAATGTTGGTGGAAAGGAACAAGTGATAGGGAAAGACTGAAATAAAAGAGAGAGGTCTTCCCTAGTGGCACAGTGGTTGAGAGTCCCCCTGCCAATGCAGGGGACATGGGTTTGTGCCCCGGTCCGGGAAGATCCCACATGCTGCGGAGCGGCTAGGCCTGTGAGCCATGGCCACTGAGCCTGCACGTCCGGAGCCTGTGCTCTGCAACGGGAGAGGCCGCAACAGTGAGAGGCCCGCGTACCAAAAAAAAAAAAAAAGAGAGAGAAAGGGAATAATGGATAGAGCAAGTTCCTGCAGGTATGAGAAGAACAGGATCGTGCATTCAGGTGGAGGCTTTAGTCTTAAATGGGAAAATGGATATTAATGTATTTTAGTGTATTTCAACATTCAGGAGGGAATGTTGAAAGGACAGGGACAAATATAAATAAATGTGTAGGTTTGGAGCAGGGAGCTCAAGGACTTCTTGAGTGCTGGCTCCCGTTTTCTCTGTGAAGCAGGAGATGAGCCCATCTGCTAAGGGTGACAGGGGTGATGTAGGACGTTTTAGGAGAGCAGCGATGATTTGAAATCTACTATGGAGAATGGGAGAGAGACTTGATTGGAAGAGCATGGAAGGATTGCCAGGTAGCACTGTGGATCTTGTTGGGGTTGAAGAGCATTAATTTGTATTGGCACCAATAGATATGTTTTCATAATTTTCTTCAGCCTTAGAATATATGTACGTAGACATGTGGATTGGTCCAGGACTGGGGTTTTGCTAGTCCAGAGCAGTTGGAAGAACAGTGGGTTAATGTTACTGAGAATATTGGCAAGAAAATGTTGATGCAATGAATTACGGATTCTTAGATGGTTAGGGGAGGGAGCGAAGACAGAAATGTGCATATAGGGAGAAAGAGTCATCGGGTGGTTAGAGAACTCAATGAACAGAAAGAACACATACTGAGGAATCACTGAGGGAGGGAGTTGGAGAAAGAGGGTAAGAAGTTGTGGTCAGGAAATGAGGGAGTTGGATTCAGATTTGCAGAGGTAGAGCAGTGATACTACAGTCCAGGTTTGTCATGACAGAGGTGGCTGAAATAAAGTGGAGAAGAAGGTAACTGAACATGAGAAGGTCAAGAAATTGTGAAACTTGGATATTGTATAGGCAGGTTGTCACCCAGAATGATGGCAGAAAATGGTACGGAGAGGAAGACCACAGTTAGGTGCAAAATTGTTTACTGAATATGGGATAATTATCCATGGAACCCACAGGACCTCTGCGTCCAAGGGAGGGCGGAATGTGATATGGCTGGAACATTTGGACCTGCAAGGAGAGGGGGATTTTGTCCAAGGATTGAAGGTTTGAAGCATCACTGGATGCGGAGGACCTGAGCTCTGCTTCCTCATTCTGAGATGCCAAGGGTGGAGAGAGCCACATTCTCCTCTTGAGGAGACTTCTGGGGAAGTAGTGAGTGTCCCAGGGTAGACTGAGGCTTTAATTAAGGAAAGAAGGTGGAGTGATTCATGGCAGGGTCAGCAATTGAGGGCTCTGTGAAGTCTAACAAAAGCATTATGAATGCGAGGATGGACAGAAGTTGGTGTCATAGGACACTATCATAATGAATGCACATCTCTGATTGTTTCAGAGGGGAATCATGATAGGCTAGTTTATCTTCACCACACATAGCTACTTAATGACTGTTACAGAAGGAAAGGCAGACTAAAGCCTCTAAGACTTAACAGTAGCAATGTTCAGCCATACGTATACCTGCATCACTAAAAAAAAATAAATTTATTTATTTTTGGCTGCGTTGGATCTTCGTTGCTGCCCACAGGCTTTCTCTAGTTGTGGTGAGTAGGGGCTACTCTTCATTGCGGTGCACAGGCTTCTCATTGTGGTCGCTTCTCTTGTCGTGGAGCATAGGCTCTAGGCGCATGGGCTTCACTAGTTGTGGCACGTGGGCTCAGTACTTGTGGCTCACGGGCTACAGAGCTCAGGCTCAGTAGTTGTGGCACATGGGCTTAGTTGCTCCATGGCACGTGGGATCTTCCCAGACCAGGGCTCAAACCCATGTCCCCTGCATTGGCAGGCGGATTCTTAACCGTTGCACCACCAGGGAAGTCCCTACCTGCATCATTTTATGTGAAGTTTACTGCAAAATAAAATTTTATTTTCCCACTAAAAGTGCACTTAGAGGAAGCAAATACTATAAAATCCAATGTGAACATTAAAATGGAATTCAATGTAAACCCAAGCTGATAATATAGTTTCTAAAGTACCATCTATGGACATATAGAGTTTATTTCAAAATTATCATGGCTGGTGAAACTAAGTGGACTCTGGGTCGAGAAAATTGATTTCCAGAAAGTGAGTCATAAAGTTGGAACTCAATCTCATAGTAACAAAAGGTCCCAGAACTCCTAGCAATCTATAAAGCTGTAACTAGGAAACTCAGAAGCAAATAAATTTCTCAGAGAATGTAGCTGTAGAGTTTTTAAAAAAGTGAAAAGTAATGAAGGCACTGAGAAAAAAATCTGAGCCAAAATAAACATTCAAATGATTTGTTGTATGGCACAGGTCAGGTTGGAAAACAGGAAAAATTGTACTCTGTGATATATACAAATATAACATAGCGTTATATCTAAGCATAACATATAGTTATATCTAAGCATATCCATATGCACATATATATACACATGTATATAATATGTATATCCTACATATAAAAATTGTGTGTCTATATCCACTTGCTGTTTTAGAAAAGCCAAACTTTGGCAGAGCACATGGTGGTGGCGGCCAAGAATCTTCTCAGAGAAACAACAAAACAAAACACAGCTCCTATTCTCTGGTGGAAGGGTTTATTCAAAAGCTCTTTATGAACATTTACCTTTAGTAACATCTCTGCGTTATAGGAATATCAAACAATTGGCACTTTGAAAGCCAAAGCTTTTATCTATAATGCCGTAGTACTACAGGGAGGCTTTGTGCTCTTGAAAGTGGTTTCCTTAGAGAGATAAATATCATTATACCATAGGAACCCTATAAAGTGTTTATGAATTTAATAAACACATATAAAGATATAGAAGGTCCTTTAATTCTGAATATTTTTGTAATTTAGCATAAACAGAATCTCTTATCAAACACATTATTAGTACATGTACTCTTTTTTCTACTTCCTTCATTCAACAAAGAGCTTTCAAGTGCCTACTCTGTAACAGACACTGTTCTAAGTTCTAGGTGGGACCCCACCGTGAATGCTGATAGTACAAGAAGGTGGTACAAAGTTTTTGTGGAAGATCTCACCTGAGTTCCAGACCCACATACAATGGTCCACATAGACACGCCCACTTGGAAGTTCCCAGGCACCTCAGACTCACTCTGTCTAAAAATGAGCTCAGTGTCCTGAAATCCATGCTCTACTCTACCGGTGAAGACTGATTCTCTCCTCATGTTCCTCCCTCCCTGTGGAAAAGCTTTCCGATGTAAACTTGAACACAATGCTATTGAAACTCTCCATGGCTCTCATGCCTAGAGCAATATTTCACAAAAATCTTTTTGAAAGCCCTAAAAAAAAGAGTGAAGATGGGTAAGCCTGGAAGAAAGGGAGCATAGCCTAAAATGACCACAAGCATGAGAAAATTGAGACTGACACATACACACTACTATATATAAAACAGATAACTAATAAGGACCTACTGTGTAGCACAGGGAACTCTACTCAGTACTCTGTAATGGCCTAAATGGGAAATGAATCTAAAAAGGAGTGGAAATATGGATATGTATAACTGGTTCACTTTGCTGTACACCTGAAGCTAACACAACATTGTAAATCAACTATTCCCCAATAAAATTTTTTTTAAAACCTCATGATTTACCTTTATAATTCACAAAAGTTTGCATATTAACACATAATATGTTTTTATTACCTGAGAATGTTCCCTTCCAGACCTTTGAGTACAATTGATTTACTAGGCAAATGACCACATATATCTTCTGGCTTCATGTACCTTTGAACACATGCCCTAGTTAGAGATGCACAGACCTAGAGGACAGAGCTCAGACCCTCCTGTACAAGACAAGGGGGCAGTAGGTCCCATGATTGGGAACATTGGCTCTGGAATTTAGTTGTTTATTTGAATCCTGATTCTGTTGTTTGCTAGTTGTGTGATCTTGGGCCGGTTATTTAATCCCTCTGAGTTTATCAAATAGGGATTATAATAGTACCGACTTTGGGATTGTTATTAGGATTATGAAATGGTACAAGTAAAGGGCTCATCCTGGAGTCTGGCCCAGAGTAAATGCTCCATACATGGCCCTTCATCTCCTGTTATAGCTCCAAAAACAACGTGCAGTCTCTTGTACATGCCATGATATTTCATGCTGACCTGCTTTTGGTCTAGAATATCCACTCCTATAATATTGTCTCACCAGGGAAGGAACAGAGGTAGAAACATATTTTCTCCTAAAGGGAAAAAAAATTCCTGTATTTGTTGAAAACATGACAGATTTTTTTTAAATGTCATAGGTTAAAAGTCACCTATTCTTTTTTAAATTTTTTTATTACTTTTTAATTTTTTTAAACATCTTTATTGGAGTATAATTGCTTTACAATGGTGTGTTAGTTTCTGCTGTATAACAAAGTGAATCAGCTATACATATACACACATCCCCATATCTCCTCCCTCTTGCGCCTCCCTCCCACCCTCCCTATCCCACCCCTCTAGGTGGACACAAAGCACCAAGCTGATCTCCCTGTGCTACGCAGCTACCTATCTATTTTACATTTGGTAGGGTATATATGTTGATGCTACTCTCTCACTTCATCCCAGCTTAATGTTCCCCCTCCCCACGTCCTCAAGTCTACTCTCTACGTCTGTGTCTTTATTCCTGTGCTACCCCTAGGTTCAACAGAACCTGTTTTTTTTTTTTTTAGATTCCATATATATGTGTTAGCATACGGTATTTGTTTTTCTCTTTCTGGCTTACTTCACTCTGTATGACAGACTCTAGGTCCATCCACCTCACTACAAATAACTCAATTTCGTTTCTTTTTATGGCTAATATTCCATTGTATATATGTGCCACATCTTCTTTATCCATGCATCTGTTGGATGGACACTTAGGTTGCTACTATGTCCTGGCTATTGTAAATAGTACTGCAATGAACATTGTGGCACATGACTCTTTTTGAATTATGGTTTTCTCAGGGTATATGCCCAGTAGTGGGATTGCTGGGTCATATGGTAGCTCTATTTTTAGTTTTTTGAGGAACCTCCATACTGTTCTCCACAGTGGCTGTATCAATTTACATTCCCACCAACAGTGCAAGAGGGTTCTCTTTTCTCCACACCCTCTCCAGCATATATTGTTTGTAGATTTTTTGATGATGGCCATTCTGACTGGTGCGAGGTGATACCTCATTGTAGTTTTGATTTGCATTTTTCTAATGATTAATGATGTTGAGCATCCTTTCATGTGTTTGTTAGCAATCTGTATGTCTTCTTTGGAGAAATATCTATTTAGGTCTTCTGTCCATTTTTGGATTGGGTTGTTTGTTTGATATTGAGCTGCATGAGCTGATTATAAATTTTAGAGATTAATACTTTGTCAGTTGCTTGGTTTGCAAATATTTTCTCCCATTCTGAGGGTTGTCTTTTTGTCTTGTTTACAGTTTCCTTTGCTGTGCAAAACTTTTAAGTTTCATTAGGTCCCACTTGTTTATTTTTGTTTTTATTTCCATTTCTCTAGTAGGTGGGTCAAAAAGGATCTTGCTGTGATTTATGTCATAGAGTGTTCTGCCTATGTTTTCCTCTAAGAGTTTTATAATGTCTGGCCTTACATTTAGGTCTTTAATCCATTTTGAGTTTATTTTCCTGTATGGTATTAGGGTATGTTCTAATTTCATTTTTTTACATGTAGCTGTCCAGTATTCCCAGCACCACTTATTGAGGAGGCTGTCTTTTCTCCATTGTATATTTTTGCCTCCTTTATGAAAGATAAGGTGACCATATGTGCGTGGGTTTATCTCTGGGCTTTCTATCCTGTTCCATTGATCTATATTTCTGTTTTTGTGCCAGTACCATACTGTCTTGATTACTGTAGCTTTGTAGTATAGTCTGAAGTCAGGGAGCCTGCTTCCTCCAGCTCCGTTTTTCTTTAAAGTCACCTATTCTTTATCAAAAAAGAAAATCAAACAAGTGTCAGCAGGATTGCAGTATTCTATAGAACTGAGGATGACAAATATCAGCTCATAGGCCCACATACTGCCTGTGTCCTTCCCTACCTCCTCCAACACTATTCAGCTGTTGAATTTCTGCTCTGTTCTCCATTTTCCATCTGTTTTCCATCTTTTTACTATTGAATACCTACCTTGTTTTTTTTTTTTTTAATGCCACTCAACCATTCATGCATCACCTGCTTTCCTGGAGCTTTCACTGGCAATGCAAGATAATGTTACATTGAAATAAGTCACCCATTAGAACACTTCATCCTGAGAAAAGTTCTTCTTAGCTAAATAATGTTGGTGTTCCCAAACTGTGAAACTCAGCGGTCATGCTCATTTACACAGTCCCATTATACAGCCTGTATTTCAAATGCACTCTAAACGTTGGGGCTCCATGTGGCTCAGTCTCTGTAAAGAATCACACATAAAGAAGCCTGGCCTGGCTGGCTCAAAATGATTTCATAATATATTCTTTTTCTCTCTCAACCAAACAACAAAGGAGATTCAACTCCTACCTCAGAACAACTGTTCTCAGAATTATTTTCTCCATTCTTCTGTTTTCTTACCCTCCATATGATAAACTCTTATATTCCAGAGTTGCTTACATACCAGCCTTCAAAATGCTCTCTTCAGCTTTAGTTTCCTGTGACTTTTCTCTTTATCTCTCTGCTTCATCCTTTCCCTTTCAGCCGTCTGATTTAGCCTCTTTATTCCCTTCATCCCCTGCTACCGTTTCCTTTCCTGTTTCTTCTTTCTCCCTATTTTTCTAATTTGTATCTCAAAAGGTTAGGCAATCAAGTTAGCAAATACTCTCTTTTAGTTCTAAGGAAGACACATGTGACTCGAGCAACTGTGAGTCAAAGGGGGATGAAAAATCTGGTCCCCCTCAGCACGTTTACTTAACTGTTTGTCCCTTCTCTGGACTGGGAGCTTCTTGAGAAGGTGTCATGTTTACCTCTGTGCCTGCCACACGCAACACAGGGCCTGGCATGGAATGGCGCTCAATAACTGTTAACTTAATGATGAACGTTATTATTTTCTAACTAATTTTAAGGATTTCCTAAATAGAAACTCATGAAAAAATGAACTTGGTTTAATCTATAACATAACCAAGAATGTAAATAAACTTTAAGAGGCCTGAGGAGAGTCTAAGTCTCCTAATCCATAGATTATTTGTCGTGATATTACTTGGTCAGGGGGGCCTTACCACTTAGACAGTCTCTTTCTTCTTCTCAGTCTAGATACCTATGTCTGTGGTATGTCAGATCACAGGTCACCACATGAAGACATAAAGAAGCATTTAGTTGATGACTTGCCCAAACTTTGTGAAAAGTTTGAATTATGAGTTCAACTTTAGCTTCTTTGGATTCTAAGGTTGGTCAAGTTCAAAAAGTAGAAAAATCCTGTGTGAACAAGTTACCACCTCACACTGGTCAGAATGGCCATCATTAAAAAGTCTACAACTAACAAATGCTGGAGAGGGTGTGGAGAAAAGGGAACCCTCCTATACTGTGGATGCAAATGTAAGTTGGTGCAGTCACTATGGAAAACAGTATGGAGGTTCCTCAGAAAGCTAAAAATAGAACTACCATATGGTCCAGCAATCCCACTCCTGGGCATATATCCAGAGAAAACCATAATCTGAAAAGATACATGCACCCCAATGTTCACAGCAGCACTGTTCATCAATACAATAGTTGAGACATGGAAGCAACCTAAATGTCCATCGACAGAGGAGTGGATAAAGAAGATGTGGTAAATATATACAATGGAACACTACTCAGCCATAAATAAGAACAAAATAATGCCATTTGAAGCATCATGGATGGACCTAGAGATTGTCATACTAAGTGAAGTCAGAAAGAGAAAGATAAATACCATATGATACCACTTATATGTGGAATCTAAAATATGACACAAATGAACCTATCTGTGAAACAGAAACATAATCACAGACATAGAAAACAGAGGAGGTTGGGGGAGGGATGGAGTGGGAGGCTGGGGTTAGCAGATGTAAGCTTTTATATACAGAATGGATAAACAACAAGGTCCTACTGTATAATGCAGAGAACTATATTCAATATCCCATGATAAACCACAATGGAAAAGAACATAAAAAAGAATGTATATATGTGTATAACTGAGTCATTTGCTGTACAGCAGAAAGTAGCACAACATTATAAATCAACTATACATCAATTAAAAAAACCCAAAACCCTGTGTGATGCAGAGCCATCCAAAGCTGTCCTTTACTACAGACATAGATGCAGAAGGACATGATCAATTCCTGCTGTCCACGTTCCCCAGGATCTTCCTTCACCTCCTGTACTGCCTGGATAGACCTTTCCCTTCCTGTCCTCTGCCATCTTTGGGGCCACAGTTCCTTGAATATTTGCTATTGGAAACCTCTGAGAGGAAACAAGCATGTGGTGATGTATGTGGAGAGCATTACAGAAACATTTGCTTATTTAATGAGGCCAAAGTCCCTTAGTACCTTCAAGCTGAGGCATTATCTAGTGATTTAGTTTAATCCACCAAAATGTATAGACAGTACATACGATGAAGTAGGAGAAAAGTGGGTTCCTTGAGAAGTGAGACTCTATTTGATTTTTCTTTGTATCTTCAACCAATAGTCTTGTGCCTGGTCTATAGCTGCCACTCAATAAATGCTTGTTGAATGAAAGAGTAATTTACCCTCATGGAGCAGATAATACATTACCGAACACACTGGACTTGGTATATGCAGTAATAGAGGTGGAGATGGGAGTGTGATGGGAGCAAAGAGGAGGAGATTAATGGTTGGCATGAAAAATGTTCTTTAACCTCCCATATTATATGCCCGAGTTCAACAGCCGCGCTCATAAAAGGAAAAGCCCTGTAATATATTTATCTGCCAAAATTTTGATTGCAGGTTGCTGTTCACCGAGGGAAACTAAAATTAGAAAAAAGAAACTGCATGGGTTTTGATATGAAGGAAGAATATAGTTTTTACAACATACTTATGGGAAAAACCAAACCCAAAATACAGAAGCGACCTCCGTTCCCTGAAGGCACTGGGTGGAGGGTGTTGAACTAAGTGAGGTTCTCATGCAGATTATAATGGAGTAGAGAAAAAAAGAACACAGCAGGGTCAAGTGAGATGACATATGAAAGGAAGAAAAATGATCAAAACGGACAACTCTTTTGTCCAGAAGAAATGCCTTTATGTTTCACTTGAAGGCGTGCAAATTACCTTCTCAGAAGGCATTTAACCCGTATTTAATGCAGTGAAACAGACAAAAGAGGTTCTACTGTCTCAGACTCTTTTTTGGTTTAAAACCCATTCCTCAAACCATTCCTTCCTTCCTTCCTTCATTTAGGTCCTTTGGTGGGTGAAACCTTATCTTGGTGAGTTAACATAGGGGAGAAGCTTGGACCTTCGAACAGGTCTCTGAAAGATGTGTGCATTTTCCTGATCCATTTCTGAACTGAAGCAGGTTTTTCCCTAGGTCTTACTATCCAATTGCTTTTGGCACTGGAAACACTGTTTCACACTTTTATGGCCTTGACATAACCCATGATGAATCATATTGACAGAGTGTTATGATTTCCACATCTCTTCACCATAGTCAACTCTCTATCGTCAGAGTGGCAACAGCAGGTGAGATTTATTTGGCTACTTATAACAGACCTGTACAATTAACCATGCAAGATAAAGCATTAACCTGAGGCTTGAGACAATATTTTTTTAGATTAGTGAGAACAAAGTAAAATGAGATTTTTAATGACTCTTGAAAGCGCCTTAAGGCGGAGAATTAAAACTTCTCCCAGGCTTAAATTAGGCTAGATGTTTTGGTTCTGGGAATGTACTGGTACCAGGTCTTCTTCTAGCTTTTAGATATTGAAATCTGGATTCAGACTTGAGGTGAAAAGGTTGCATCTCTGTAACATGGTTCTCTAGTTCTTGGGCAAAATTCTCACCTTCAAGTTCACTGTTGAATTGAATAAGCTGTCTGGAATCTAGCGGGAAGGAGAAAGTGGGTCTTCTGACTTATTACATAGTCTGGTGAATAACCAAACACAACATACGCAGGCTGTCAAGTTTCAAGTAAATAGAATGTAACTTAAAATGTCTTTGATTCAGAGCTGTTGGGATTTTTCGGTGGTTACAGCTCAGGCTTATACCAGCTTTCACCAAACTGTCATCCCATGAACAAACCCTGCACTCTCATACTTTCCTTTGTATATGCTCTTCCGTTTGTCCAGAAATATCTTTTCCCTTCTTTCTGTTTAGAAGTGACCTCTTCTGTGAAGTCCTTGTTTCCCTCACCAGAATCCCTCCCAATCCAGCTAGTTGCTCTTTTATAGTACCGTAACATTTTTTAAACTATTTTTATTGTGATAAAATAGAGTTATAAATTTTATCATTTTAACCATTTTTTGATGCACAGTTGAGTGGCATTAAGCACACTCACACGTGTGCCACCATCACCACCGTCCATCTCCAGCACTTTTTAGTCCTCCTAAATGGAAACTCTATACCCATTAATCAATAACTCCCCATCTGTCCTTCTCCCAGCCCTTAGCAGTCACCACTCTACTTTCTGTCACTATGAATTTGACCACTCTAGGGACCACATACATGGCAGTCGTACAATATTTGTGCTTTTGTGATGGGCTTATTTCACGTGGCATAATGTCCTCAAGATTCATCCATGTTGTAGCATGAGTCAGCATTTGCTTCCTTTTCAAGGATGAATAACATTTCATTGCATGTTGATACGTACACTTTGTTTATTCATTCATCTACTGATAGACGCTTGCATTACTTTTACCTTTTGGCTATTATGAATAGTGCTGCTAATTAACGTTGGTGTGCAAATGTCTGTTCAAGTCTTTGCTTTTGATTCTTTTGGATATACACCCAGAAATGAAATTTCTGGATCATGCAATAATTCGATTTTTTAATTTTTTGTGGAACTGCCATGCTGTTTTCCATAGCGGCTGCATCATTTTACATTCCCACCAACAGTGCACAAGGGTTCCAATTTCTCCATATCCTGCCAACACTGGTTATGTTTTTTTTTTTAAATAATAGCCATTCTAGTTGTGTCAAGTGGTATCTCATTGTGAGTTTGATTTACATTTCCCTAATAATTAGTGGTGTTGAGTATCTTTTCATGTACTTATTGGCTATTTGTATATTTTCTTTGGAGAAATGTCTGCTCAAGTCCTTTGCCTATGTTTTAAGTGGTTTTTTTTTTCTTCCTTTTTCTTTCTTTCTTTTAGGTGTAGGAGTTTTTACATATTCTGGATATTAATCTCTTATCAGATACATGATTTGTAAATATTCTCTCCCATTCTGTGGATTGGCTTTTCACCCTGTTGATAGTATATTTTGATGCATGAAAGTTTTACATTTTGATGTAGTCAAATTTATCTATTTTTACTTTTGTTGCTTGTGATTTTGGTGTCATATCCAAGAAGTCATTAACAAATCCGATGGCATGAAGCCTTTCCCCAATGTTTTCTTCTAAGAATTTTATCATTTTAGTTCTTATATTTCGATTTTTGATCCGTATTACATTTTTTGCATATGGTGTAAGGTATGGGTCCAACTTTACTCTTTTGACATGGATATTCAGTGTTCCCAGCACTGTTTGTTGAAAATGTCCATAACATTTTGCACAGATTATGTGCAAAATATGTATAATTATGAATTTTCCTATCTGGAGTAATGTACTCATAAACTGGCTCTCATGCAGGAGTAGGAGGTGGGACAGAGAGAAGCCCTGATTTGGGACAGAGGCCTAGAATTATTTTCTTTGTATTTCTAGTACCTGACATATACTCAGTACTCAATTTCACTTGTTACATTTCATTTGTGTGTCTTCTATGTGTCAGGCAGTTGTACTAGGTACTGAGTACATAATGATGGAAAAAGCATACATGGTCCCTAGCTTCATGCATCTTACAATCTAGGGAAAAGAGAAATAATACAGCAATAAACCAGAAAATAACTAATAATTACCCATCATGATAAGTAAGATGAAGGCCATATACAGGGTACAGAGATGGAATTGCTTACACAGTCCCTCTAAAGAGAAGGAATTCGGGGGAAAAAAGCAAGATGCTTCTATATGTGAAGAGAAGGAACTGATTATGCAGAGTGCCAGGGAAGAATGCTTTGGGCAGGGGAACAACACGCGCAAAGGCCCTGAGGCACATGACTGCGGTCTTTCAGGGGAGCTTTGTTGAGCTGCACCCCACAGGCCTACAAGCCCTGTACCTGCCCAGCCTCAAGACTGAAGAAAAAGCCCGGAATCAGCGACAGAGACATCAACAGTTTAATGGATGGGGGAGCTTACATGTTATAAGCAAGGTCCTGGAGTGACACCCCACTGTGTGCAGCGGATGGCAGCAGGATGTGGTGGCAGGCTTTGCTCCCAGGGGGAGGGGGAGGTTTCCAATTATAGGGAGAATTGACATCAGGTTGGCTCATCAGTTACCAGGGAAACCAGCAGAGGAGCACGCCCTTCACCACCGCTTTGATAAACTATCCTGGTGGAGATGTTCTGATCTAAAGTTAGAACAATCACTGGCTGGGGCAGGGGCAACTATGTAGGAAGGTCAGTCATGTGCTTAGTAGGGTGAAGCAGGCGCTGGTCAGGCAGGGCATGTACAGCGAGCAAGAGAACCGTCATCTTGAGTGGCCTGACCATGAACTCCACCCCTACACACCGTGCACAACCGACAGTCTTGGTCCACCCTTCTTCTGCATATCCCTGGGGTCAGGTATGTAGGGGGTACTGCAACCAGATACCACAAATACAATACAGACACCAGCAGCCAAAGAGTACCGTGAATAAGATGCCTAGTATGCCAAGAACTGTCATTTGCCAGGATGTGGGCAAATTTTGGAGCCAAGCACTTACCGGGTCAATGGAGAGAAGAGTCGGGGGCAGCAGTGCCCCATCCAGTTATAAGGAGGGTAAGGTCACCCCTGGCTTTCGCAAACCCAGAGCCACCCCCCTGGAGAGGGGAAGGCCTGACTCTAAAAGAAACAGCCTGGTGGCCTAGCATTCAAGTTGACCTTCGCCTCTGCTGTTAGCTCACCCTCTGTGGCCTTTCTTAATATAAAAGGCAACAGTCAGCCCACAGTTGTGGCCACCAGCTTATTACTGAACTTTTTTTCCCCACGGTAGCGGCGGCCAATATCTCAACAGCCTTGGGGTGTCTATATGAGTTCTCTGGACTCTCTTGGCGGCCCCCATTCATCATCCACCCCAGGGCCCCATACACTAGTGTACGGCCCCCCCCGGATCACCCCTGGAACTTCAGGGATTACCTCCCACAACTTTCAGGTCCCACATCAGTGGACGGCCACCCCGGGATCACACCCACAACTTTCAGGCCCCACGTGCTATCGTGGTTGGGCCCCTGCAACTTTCCATCCCCCGGCCTGGTTTCTCTGACAGCTTGGCGCTCACGGGAGTTTCCTGGGTCTCTTGGCTGCCCCACCAAATGTTGGGCCGTACCACAGCAGGCCAGCAAGGCCTGTGCTTGCCCATCCTCAAGACCAAAGAAAGAGCCTGGAGTCAGTGACAGAGACATCAACGGCTTCATGGTTGGGGGGAGCTTACCTGTCTGAAGCAAGGTCCTGGAATGACACCCCACCGTGTGCAGCAGACAGCGAACAGGACGTGGCGGCAGGCTTCGCTCCTTGGGGGAGGGGGAGGTAGCCAATTATAGGGGGAATTGACATCAGGTTGGCTTATTGGTTACCAGGGAAACCAGCAGAGGAGCTCCTCATCATCCCTTTGATAAGCTAATGGGTGGAGATATTCTGATTTAAAGTTAGAACAGTCACCAGCTGGGGCAGGGGCAAGTATGTAGGAAGGTCAGTCATGTGAGCAGGTGTAGGTGAAGCAGGTGTTGGTCAGGCAGGGGATGTACAGAGCGAGAGAGAACAGCCATCTCGGGTGATTTGACCATACACGGAGGCCACGTCGCTGAGGAGGGGAAGCAGGGAGAGTGGCCCATGATGTGAGGTTGGAGACACTGGTGGGGGCTACATCATACATGGCCTCGGAGGCCACTGTTGGGCACTGGGAATTTATTCAAAGTGTAATGAAAAGTCACTTAAGGATTCTAAGTAGAAAGCAGGCATAAGTGGATTTTTAAAATTGAATTTTTCTGGGGACTTCCTGGGTGGCGCAGTGGTTAAGAATCCGCCTAGAGCTTCCCTGGTGGCGCAGTGGTTGAGAGTCCGCCTGCCGATGCAGGGGAAGTGGGTTCGTGCCCCAGTCCGGGAAGATCCCACATGCCGCGGAGCGGCTGGGCCCGTGAGCCATGGCCGCTGAGCCTGCGCGTCCGGAGCCTGTGCTCCGCAATGAGGCCACAAGGGAGAGGCCCGCATACAGCAAAAAAAGGGAGGGAGAGGCCACAACAGTGAGAGGCCCGCGTACAGCAAAAAAAAAAAAAAGAAAAAAAAAAGAATCCGCCTGCTAATGCAAGGGACATGGGTTCGATCCCTGGTCTTGGAGGGTCCCACATGCCGCAGAGCAACTAAGCCCGTGCGCCACAACTACTGAGCCCGTGTGCCACAACTACTGAAGCCCGTGCACCTAGAGCCCGTGCTCCACAACAAAAGAAGCCACCACAATGAGAAGCTCGCGCACCGCAACGGAGAGTAGCCCCTGCTCGCTTCAACTAGAGAAAGCCCGCGTGCAGCAACGAAGACCCAACGCAGCCAAAAATAAATAAAATAAAATAAATTTATTTTTTAAAAAATGAATTTTTCTGGCTGTGTGGATTAGTGGAAAGCTATTGCTGAAGTGGGAGCAAAGAGGCTTTTGAAGGGCTGTAGGTGAGATTTAGCTGTGAGAGGAGAGGAGAGAGAGAGAGAGAGAGAGAGAGAGAGAGAGGGAGGGAGGGAGAGAGAGAGAGAGAAGTGGGCAGATTTGAGACTTTATTTTCAAGGTAAAACAGAGGAACTTTATGATGGATTCGATTTCAGAAAATTAGGGGGTCAAAGTGCCCTTTAGTCAGTAACTTTGGGAAAAGAAAGTTGGAAAAACAAGTAGTTCATCCTTTATAGAAGCTGTGTGCCCAGCCCTGAGATAGGTGCTATAACTTATATTGTAGAATCTAAAAACAATGATACAAATGAACTTATTTACAAAATAGACTCACAGAAATAGAAAACAAGTGTATGGTTACCAAAAGGGAAGGGGGGAGGGATAAATTAGGAATTTGGGATTAAAATATACATAGGACTATAAATAAAACAGATAATCAACAAGGACCTACTGTATAGCACAGGGAACTATATTCAATATCTTGTAATAACCTATAATGGAAGAGAATATTAAAAAAAGAATTTATATATATAGTTTTATATATATATATATATAACTGAAGCACTTTGCTGTACATATGAAACTAACATAACATTGTAAATCAACCACATTTCAATAAAAATTAAAAAGAAATAAGAGGTAAATGATGTAATATTTACACATAGAAATTCACACTCTAGTGGCTCTAAGACTTGCAAATTGTAATACTCAGAGTACACCAAGTCATAAACTAATGCTCTTTTTGAGGTTGAGGGTATAAGTGTGAACAGAATTCTGAAAACAAAGATTTGGGTGGGTTGATTAGGGATGAAAGTTTCTTGGGGGAATAAAGTCTCTGAAGGAAGCACAATGCTCAGATGGGCAGACAGGAGAAGCCACAGGCCCTCACAAGTACGAGCAACCAGAAAACCATGGACTCTGCAGGGTTGCATGTGAAGTGGACAGGAAGGCAACTGGAGGGTCGCTGGCTGGAGATTACTGGAGAGTCAATGGGAATTGGCATTAGTATCATCAGAGTTTTGGGTCCCTTAACAATTTACAAAATCCTTTCCCTTGATTTAATTCATTCAGTCCTCATCATGAAATAGGCAAGGCAACAGTGTTATTCCCTTTTACAGACTGAAGATGGAGGATTTAAATGGGGAGGTGTTTCACCCAAGTTTACATGGCCAGAGGTGGAATTAGAACTAGAACCCCAATCTTTTTACCCTCTTAGCTCTTCGCTTTTCACTACAAAACTTGTTTTGCTGAGGCAGAAGCAAGATTAGTGGTTTTGGTATATATTTTGTTTTTGGGGGGAGACGGTCATGGATATTTCTGAAAAAGGAGTATAATGATTTCATTTAGAATTGAAAGCCATATCAGGTTGGGTTACAGGGTACTGATCACGTTTACTTTCAGAGCTATGGGCAATATGTCATTTTTCCCCCAGCACTGTTTGGACACCAAGATGCCAGAGGCCAGATTTTCTAAATTAAGAAGGCTTTACCATCCTGACCCAGTGCTTTAAGTTATTTACAAAACCACAACTAAGGAAATAAAGCAAACCTTGCAGTAGAGATTTCCTTCTGAATTAATTGCATGATTTGATAAAGCTAAAAAAAGTCCCTGGATATGTTCAGCTTCAGTAGACTTCACCAGAATGACTGAATGGCCAAACTATGATTTTTTTTATATGACTTCCTAATTAGCTCAATTCTCTTCTCTCATTTTAACTACACGGTGGTTTTCATACAGATTCTGAAAGCATATTTCAGATGGGAGTCTTTTCTAGAAGGTGGTGGTTAAAACCAAATTTTGAAGACTGAAAATACACTTTACATGGTAACCATGTCCCCATTAGATTTGAATCTCTGTGCTTTCTCTATAGAGTCTTAGTGTCACCTATTTTTTAAGAATTCTGAATTTCTTAATCTATTATAAAATAGTGTTGTTTATGTGTAGCTCATACGTGTGCATGTATGTGTGTATATGTGTGTCTATATATACAGGAATCATGCTTTGCTTGTTTTAAATTCAACAAACATATATTAAAAGATTACTAGGAACAAGCCCTATAAGCATGGACACAAAACTCTTAACCCAGCACAGGATGTGATGAATATAGTAAACATGAGAGATAGAGAGCCATGGAAAATTGAAGACGTGAGGAAACCCCGGTGGTTGAAAGGAAATACTTTACACATTCAAGCGGCATCTAGAATAATGGGTAGGATTTTGTCAGGTAGAGATGGAGGTAGGACATGCCCAGCAGGAAACAGCAAAGACCAAGGCCCAGGAGCGAGAAAGGGATAAATGTATTAAAAAAACCAGGAATAATCAAAGTTTACAGATTCTCTGGGGACAGGTTGGATGGTGAAAGGAAATACTGGAAACATGTTTAAGTCACTTTTTTTTAAGTGAATTTAATTCACAGTAGGGTGATATGGAACTACTGAAATATACGGCACAGCAGAGTTGACAAAAATCATGGTGGCTTTGATATTTAAAAGGGATTGGAGGGACTTTCCTGGCCGTCCAGTGGTTAGGAATCTGCACTTCCTCTGCGGGGGGCACAGGCTCTCTACCTGGTTGGGGAACTAAGCTCCCATGTGCAGCCTAAATAAATAAATAAAGGGATTGGAGCAGGGAAAATCAGTTGCTATGGGATTCATTAAGAGAGGACTTGAGGATCTGCGGAGGGGGAAGGGTAAGCTGTGACAAAGTGAGAGAGAGGCATGGACATATATACACTACCAAATGTCAAATAGACAGCTAGTGGGAAGCAGCCGCATAGGATCTCGGTGCTTTGTGACCACCTAGAGGGGTGGGATAGGGAGGGTGGGAGGGAGGGAGATGCAAGAGGGAAGACATATGGGAACATATGTATATGTATAACTGATTCACTTTGTTATAGAGCAGAAACTAACATACCACTGTAAAGCAATTATACTCCAATAAAGGTGTTAAAAAAAAAAAGAGAGAACCCTAAGAATCCGAGTTAGCAATAACAAGGCCTGATGGAGGATAAAGGCAGCTAAGAGGGAAGAGGGACTGGGTGGGACAGATTAACTTTAATGACAGTGAGGTACAGTTGTTGACACAAGCTCAGCTATGGTTATTTCATCCCCAAGCGTGTTTAGTCAGGCATTTCTACCTTTCATCAGTGCAACGTGTTTTCACGAGTGTACTTTTCTAACCTGGTTGCCATCCTGTATGAGATCAAAATTGTGAGAAGCAGAGGCAAACCAGCTTCAGTATTATACTCTGCGCACTGGGCTAATTCTGCTGAGCATTTGCTTCCATTTTGACTTCTGAGGTTCTTCGGAAGATGGGGAAAGGAACAATCTTAACCAGTAAACCATCCTTCAGTTAAGATTATATAAATAGAAAAGGATAAATTTGTATAGAAAGGAAAGGCCTGAGGCCAGGGCAGGAAATTCTGATGGACAACTTGAGATTACAGAAAGGTCTAGATATCAATTCCAAGCCTCTACCTACCCCTCCTCTGCAAGTCTGCTGTCTCTAAACCTACCTCAAGGCCCAGCATACCCTTTTCCTGATGGTCACGCGCCATTTAGACCAACACTCGTGGTCCAGCACGGAGTCAACAGTAACCCAGTATGGACCCCAGCTCAGCTTGGCAACCTGCTCCTACCTTGATCTTTGTTTTCAAGGTTCTATTCTAGGAAACTTTCCAGTACCTCCTTTTCCCTTGGCCCTGAACCCTGCTTTATTCTTATCTGTTCTATTGAGCCCCTGACTGTGAATGTGAGTCCAGGCTCCTGACACATCACCTGATGAGTAATCTACCTGGATAGCCAGTATCGCCCACCCTGCTTTTCCTGAAACTCTTCTTTTGCCACCCACTTAAGATGCACTGCTATCGCCCTCTCACCCTGCTTCTCCCGATGCTTGGACTATGAATAGAAATACCATATTCTCCAGGTCACCATGTGGGTACCTCGAACCACACATGGTCGCTCTGCCTACCATAGGGTGGGTTTTCTGAAATCTGAGCCACTCCAAGGACACCTCTGATTTTACTGGCTTTGCCTGATGATTCCTGGGTTGAAATAGGGAAAAGAAAGTTTCAAGAAGTCAGGCACAAGCAAGGAGCTATGGAGGCGACGTGGTGCTATGTGAGAGAGACGGGAAATATTTGGAATATGGAAATATTGCCAGCTTTTTCACTTGGTCATTTTTCTTAACACTGGAAGCTCAACCTTCAGTCACTTCTCTAGACATGAATGGATTTCAAATAATTTTTGATGTGTTTGTTTTACTTTATTAAAAATAGAATAGGGATGTATTTTCATAGCAATATAATTTGTAGCACAGTATTCAGTCTGAAACTCAATACATCTCAACTTAGGACTGAAAAAAAGAGACTGTTTCACCAAAATGATAGAGAAAGGCATGGGGAGTGGTGGAGGGTACCGTTTGTGTGGATGTGATGTGGTTATGAGTCTATGCATACCCAACTCCATTCTTCTCGGTCAGACAGGTATGCAAGAGAGTTTCCATCACTGATACTAGTTATGCAAACTGTTTGCATTATGTAAAAAGGTAATGACTGTGAGTGATGTGTGTGTACGTGTGTGTGCACTAGAGTTATTTATTTATTTATTTATTTATTTTTGGCTGTGTTGGGTCTTCGTTGTTGTGCGTGGGCTTTGTCTAGTTGTGGTGAGTGGGGGCTACTCTTTGTTGCAGTGTGTGGGCTTCTCATTGCAGTGGCTTCTCTTGTTATGGAGCATGGGCTCTAGGCGCATGGCCTTCAGTAGTTGTGGCTCACGGGCTCAGTAGTTGTGGCTCGCGGGCTCAGTAGTTGTGGCTCGTGGGCTCTAGAGTGTAGGCTCAGTAGTTGTGGCACACAGGCTTAGCTCCGCAGCACTTGGGATTTTCCTGGATCAGGGCTCAAACCCGTGTCCCCTGCATTGGCAGGTGGATTCTTAACCACTGCACCACCAGGGAAGCCTGATGGACTACAGCTATTTTTAAAGAGAAACATTTAACTATTTGGAGCCAACTGATCAAATACTATTTGCCACCCTCTTCCTTTCAAAAGGAGGAAGAAACCATTCATTTCTAAGTGTGGTACTGAACTAGAACATCCCTCAGATACTCTTCTAGTTATTTTTATTTTTCCCAAAAGCTGTCCATGTGAATATGTGTACAAATATATTTTCTCATTGATTTTTTCTTTGAGGAATACAGAAACCCAACTGTGTTTCTATTACGGGAGCCAGGAAGCACTTTTATGTAGTTGCAATGTAACGTATTGCAAGGAGACTAGCTGTTACTGAAATTCAAAGATGCAAATCTGAAAACACTATGCAACAGACTAGGAATGATTTATTCAGGACAATACCTAAGAGGGAAAAACTTCTTGATCTGCAATAGGCAAAGTTATAAATATTGACAGTAGCAATGATTGCTATAGAAAGAATAGTAATTTCCCCCCTGGGTTATTATGATGTTAACAGATCTGAAAATGTTTAGCATTCTTGTTAGAGATATTAATATTAACATCACATTAACTACTATGTCAAGGACTTTAATTACATTTTAAATGTTACTCAATATTCCAAATTTTTTTATTCAATAAATATTTATTGAGCTTCTACTGTGTGTCAGGTATGATATTAGTGCTGGGGATACAATGGTGAACAAGACAAGTTCTCTTCTCTCATGAATTTCCCTGCAATGACAGTAACCCCTTAGGCACATGTGGTCTTTAATCATTACAGAATAATGTTCTATACACTAGAACAAAAATAAACAAATGGGACCTAATTAAAAGCTTTTTCAAAAAATAAACAAATAAAAATAAACAAATGGGACCTAATTAAAAGCTTTTTCACAGCAAGGGAAACGATAAACAAAACAAAAAGACAACCTACAGAACGGGAGAAAATATTTGCAAATAATGTGACTGACAGGGGATTAATCTCCAAAACATACAAACAGCTCACATAGCTCAATATATATATATAAAAAAAAAAAAACCAAACAACCCAATCAAAAAATGGGCAGAAGATCTAAATAGACATTTCTCCAAAGAAGACATATAGATGGCCAAAAGACACATGAAAAGATGCTCAACATCGCTGATTATTAGAAAAATGCACATCAAAACAGCAATGAGGTCCCACCTCACACAAGTCAGAATAGCCAACATCAAAAAGTCTACAAACAATAAATGCTGGAGTGGATGTGGAGGAAAAGGAATCCTCCTACACTGTTGGTGGGAATATAAATTGGTGCAGCCACTGTGGAGAACAGTATGGTGGTCCCTTAAAAAACTAAAAGTAGAACTACAATATGATCCTACAATCCCACTCATGGGCACATATCCAGAGGAAAACATAGTTGAAAAAGATACATGCATCTCAATATTCATAGCAGCACTATTACAGTAGCGAAGTAACCTAAATGTCCAGCGACAGAAGAATAGATGAAGATGTAGTACATGTATACAATGGAATATTACTCAGCTGTCAAAAAGAATGAAATAATGCCATTTGCAGCAACATGGATGGACCTAGAGATTATCATATTAAGTGAAGTTAGCCAGACAGAGAAAGACAAATGTCATTTGTTATTGCTTATATGTGGAATCTAAAAAAATGATACAAATGAACTTATTTACAAAACAGAAATAGACTCACAGACGCAGAAAACAGATTTATGATTACCAAAGGGGAAAGGTAGGGGGGATAAATTAGAAGTTTGGGATTAAAAGATACACACTACTATATATAAAATAGATAACCAACAAGGACCTACTGTAAAGCACAGGGAACTATACTCAATACCCTGTAATAACATATAATGATAGAGAATCGAAAAAAAGAATATATATTCTTTTTATAGATATATATTTATTCTTTTTTATTTATGTTTAGCTGAATCACTTTGCCGTAAGCCTGAAACTAACACATTGTAAATCAACTATATTGCAATAAAATTAAAAAAAAATGTTTTTTAATTAAAAATTTAAAAATAAATTAAAAAAAGAATAAAGTTATAAGAGCTTAATGTATTCAATAATTAGGCAAATGATTATTAACAGGCAGGCAGTATACTGAGGACACAGCATGAATGGAATGAACAGAGTCCCTGCCCTCAGCAAGCAGACTGCCCATTAGTAGAGACAGACAGGGGAATGGACTCTTAGAAGACATTGTTGTGTCACTTGAGGAAGCAGCTGGGGTGTGGGGGAAACATGAGAGGCCCCCAACCATGCCTTTAAGACTCAGCAAAGGTTTCCCAGAAACAGAAAGGTCCAAGCTGAGACCCCATCCCCCAATATACAGGGATTAGTCAGAGCTCTGGGTACAGAGCAGCTTGTGTAAAGGTTCTGGAAGGCTTCCTCCAGAACGAAATTGGGAAGTCACAAAATGAGGAGAAAACAAGATCATTGAAAGAAATGCAACATGACCAGCACAGAGAATGTTCGGGGAGGGTGCTAGGAGTGGCTGGCGAGGCAGGAGAAGCTGAGACATCAGCACTTTGCATGCGATTCTGAAGCACTGGACTCGATTATATGGTGTAATGGGAAACAACTTATGCATTTTAAACACGGAAGAGACATGTTTAGGAACAGGTCTGTGTAAGGAATATACTTACATTCTCACTCCATCTCTGAAAGCTTTGTAACCCCAAAGTATGGTTTTTATGTATGTTTTAATTTGGCATGGGACTCGGGCTCAGATGTTTCAACTTATCTGAAGTCAAATGTCAATTTAAAGTTACTGTTTACAGAGTAAACTGCCTTTTTAGTTGGGATGTTTTTCCTTGCTGCCGTGCCCTAGGAAGCACCATAATCTCGGGTCTCTATTTAGACGTTCCGCAGTGGATGCCCTCCTAGTTTAGAATGTGAGCACAGAGGTTCAAGTGATCCCACAAAAGGCAAATGCTTGGAATGTTTGCTCCTGTCACAAAATGTATTCCAGAGATGTGCAATTTCTGTCCACAAATGTTCCTTATTTTCTTCTGTTAATATCTGCATGAGATCCTCACCTAAATACTGTGGACTAAAGTATTGCTTGCTGTATCACTAAACAAAGGATGTTGCAGCCATCAAGCCACCACATTACAGCCGCCCTGCAGTGAGCCCTGAGGGAACTCAGGGTGGAGGCAGGATGCCCCCCATCTAGCAGTCAGCTGCTGCAGACACCCCGACGGTGCACCCCGAGGAGACTCAGGGTGAGAAAGCACAGGATCCTGGCCCCAGATAGCTGAGATGCAGATCAAAGGAATGATTTCAGAGAGCCCAGACTCTTGCATCTTCCCATACGTAGAAAAGCACTAAATTCCTTAACTTGAGATATATGGTTTTTCTTTATTAACAGTAATCTTTTGATATTCTGACTACCTGGTCTTTTGTTGCAAAAATTCCTATATATCCAGGCTCCCCCCTTGTCTCTTCCGAGCAGTCTCTCAGAATTATCTGAGATGCTGCGTCCTAGGCTTAAGTCCTCAGATTTGTCCACTGAATAAAACATAACTTTCAACTTCTAGGTTGCGCTTTTTTTTCAGTTGACAACACTAACATGCCTGTAACAGGGCTGGTCCCCATTTTAACAGAGAAGGTGGGCCCTAGATTCAGTGTGTCTGCAGGCGACCACTGAGGGAGAAGGGCAGCACGGGAAGCCTTCCAGAACCTGAACCCTGAACTGGAAAAATTGGGAAGTTGCAAAATGAGGAAATCTGGTCATCAAAGTTTCGTTTATCACAAGGGAGTTAGAAGCCTTTGTCTGTTTCACTTGTGTCCTAGGGATTCAGCTCTCCTATGGGTCTCTTGCTTAAGGTGATTTGTAGCAGTGCCTCTGTGGTAAAAGAAAGTTTCTGGTTTTCCTGAGATTCGAGATATATTTCTAGGCTCATCTACAATAAAGTCTTGTCTTGAGAGTACCTGATGGATCACTGGACTTGCAGTATGTGGTTCTGGTGTGGAATGATGTTTTTATCTTCAGTGGTGTTTATACTTGCCTTCATAAGAAATCTTTTCTCGGCAGAAAAACGTACCACATGTAAACCAAGATTGTACTAATGTGCTCTCCCCTGGTTCCTTTTTCCTTTTCACATTGACCTAAAGAATGCTTCTCCTGGGTGCCACGCAGGGAGGCTCGGAGCTGATCCAGGATCTGAATTGGAGGTGCTTTAAAACAACAACAGTCCAGCTCATGGTTTTAAAGAACAAACGTAAGTTTCTCAAGGATTATATTGCTGACCTAATACAGACAATGGAAACTTTTAAAAACTGAAGCTTGAATTACACAACAGATGACAAAAAGAGACACATAAAGAAAAAGCTGCTGTAATCTCTAGCTACATCTCCAAGGCTGAGAATACACCTGTGCATTAAGTGTTTAGTTTCCAAAACATACTCTTTTTCTTTTAAATTCCGTCTCATCTTCAGAAATGTTAGATTTTAAAATTAATTAATAAATGGATATATACATATATATTTTTTTCCTGTGTGAATACGCTGAGCCTAGCACAGTCATTAGTATAGCCCTTGATTGACACTTGTCTTTAATCTAGTGAATTCCTCTAAGGAGCTTATGCTTTGGAAGGATTACAAGTTATACATACACACTATCCCTGGAAAATAACTACTAAGCCATAGCTGAACTATACAAAGACATGGACTCCCTGCTAAATATCAGGATGATTTGCAAAGGAAATTAATGTTTAAATGGTAACTACAGATTCTCTCCACTAATAGTATGACTAGGTTATTTCTATGTGCACAGAACGCCCTCTGATTTTGGCAAAGAAGCATAGATTTTCGGAGTTTGCACAATAATTAAAGATGTATTTAAATCTATATACACCTTATGGATGGCTGTAAATCCATCTTTGTGGATTCTAACCAGTGATGTGCTGGTAAATGTAAAACAACTTGGTCTCCAAGAAAGGAAGAGAGAGAGAGAGAGAGAGAGAGAGAGAGAGAGAGAGGGGGAGGGAGAGAGAGAGAGAGAGAGAGAGAGAGAGAGAGGGAGGGAGGGAGGGAGGGAGAGAGAGAAAGAAGGAGGAGGGGGAGGGAGGCAGGGAAGGAAGGAAGGAACAAAGGGAGGAAGAGAGGAAGGAAGGGAGGAAAGAAAAGAATAAAAGAAATGAAGAAAGAAAGAGAATGAAAGAGAAGAACTAAAGAGAAGAGAATGAGAAAGCCCTGATTTTCAGTTTGCCGATTCCCATGGTATAAACGCTCCCATTACGGCCTGTTTCAAACTGCTGATGAGACTTCACTGCATGCAGAGTTGGGAAAGAGATGTACATCATCGGCTCTTGCAATAGTACACTCTAGCTCAGGATACCACTGGCTACAACAATTTCTCATACCTCTAAGTCCAGCTGTGTAGCTCAGTGCTACAGGCCTGGGTTTGAAGCCATAAATATATTTGAGATAATTTTAGAAAGTCTCTCTCTCTCCCTCTCTCTCACAGCTACAGAATTAACTTTTTAAAAAAAATTTTGATCATGGTAAAATACAAATAATATAAAACTTACCATCTTATTCATTTTTTTGCTTTTGAATTTTATCTTATTTATGTTTTTATACAGCAGGTTCTTATTAGTCATCCATTTTATCCCCATTAGTGTATACATGTCAATCCCAATTGCCCAATTCATTCCACCACCACCACCACCCTCCCCCGGCGCTTTCCCCCCTTGGTGTCCATACGTTTGTTCTCTACATCTGTGTCTCAATTTCTGCCCTGCAAACAGGTTTATCTGTACCATTTTTCTACGTTCCACATATATGCATTAATATATTTGTTTTTCTCTTTCTGACTTACTTCACTCTGTATGACAGTCTCTAGATTCATCCACGTCTCAACAAATGACACAATTTCATCCCTTTTTATGGCTGAATAATGTTCCATTGTATATATATACCACATCTTCTTTATCCATTCGTCGGTCGATGGGCATTTAGGTTGCTTCCATGACCTGGCCATTGTAAATAGTTCTGCAATGAACACTGGGGTGCATGTGTCTTTTTGAATTATGGTTTTCTCTGGGTATGTGTCCAGTAGTGGGATTGCTGGGTCATATGGTAACTCTAGTTTTAGTTTTTTAAGGAACGTCCATACTGTTCTCCATAGTGGCTGTATCAATTTACATTCCCACCAACAATGCAAGAGGGTTCCCTTTTCTCCACACCCTCTCCAGCATTTGTTGTTTGTAGATTTTCTGTGATGCCCATTCTAGCTGGTGTGAGGTGATACCTCATGGTAGTTTTGATTTGCATTTCTCTAATGATTAGTGATGTTGAGCAGCTTTTCATGTGCTTCTTGGCCATCTGTATGTCTTCTTTGGAGAAATGTCTATTTAGGGCTTCTGCCCATTTTTGGATTGGGTTGTTTGTTTTTTTAATATTGAGCTGCATGAGCTGTTTATATATTTTAGAGATTAATCCTTTGTCCGTTGATTCATTTGCAAATATTTTTTCCCATTCTGAGGGTTGTCTTTTCTCCTTGTTTGTAGTTTCCTTTGCTTTGCAAAAGCTTTTAAGTTTCAGTAGGTCCCATTTGTTTATTTTTGGTTTTATTTCCATTACTCTAGGAGGTGGATCAAAAAAGATTTTGCTGTGATTTATGTCAAAGAGTGTTCTTCCCATGTTTTCCTCTAAGAGTTTTATAGTGTCTGGTCTTACATTTAGGTCTCTAATCCATTTTGAGTTTATTTTTGTGTATGGTGTTAGGGAGTGTTCTAATTTCATTCTTTTACATGTAGCTGTCCAGTTTTCCCAGCACCACTTAGTGAAGAGGCTGTCTTTTCTCCATTGTATATGCTTGCCTCCTTTGTTATAGATAAGTTGACCATATGTGTGTGGGCTTATCTCTGGGTTTTCTATCCTGTTCCATTGACCTATATCTCTCTTTTTGTGCCAGTACCATATTGTCTTGATGACTGTAGCTTTGTAGTATAGTCTGAAGCCAGGGAGTCTGATTCCTCCAGCTCCATTTTTTTCCCTCAAGACTGCTTTGGCTATTTGGGGTCTTTTGTGTCTCCATACAAATTTTAGAATTTTTCTTCTAGTTCTGTAAAAAATGCCATTGATAATTTGATAGGGATTGCATTGAATCTGTAGATTGCTTTGGGAAGTATAGTCATTTTCAAAGTATTGATTCTTCCAGTCCAAAAACATGGTATATCTCTCCATCTGTCTGTATCATCTTTAATTTCTTTCTTCAGTGTTTTACAGTTTTCTGCATACAGGTGTTTTGTCTCTCTAGGTAGGTTTATTCCTAGGTATTTTATTCTTTTTGTTGCAATGGTAGATGAGAGTGTTTCCTTAATGTCTCTTTCAGATTTTTCATCATTAGTGTATAGGAATGCAAGAGATTTCTGTGCATTAATTTTGTATCCTGCAACTTTACCAAATTCATTGATTAGCTCTAGTAGTTTTCTGGTGGCATCTTTAGGATTCTCTATGTATAGTATCATCTCATCTGCAAACAGTGACAGTTTTAATTCTACTTTTCCAATTTGTTTTCCTTTTATTTCTCTTTCTTCTCTGATTACCATGGCTAGGACTTCCAAAACTATGTTGAATAATACTGGTGAGAGTGGACATCCTTGTTTGTTCCTGATCTTAGAGGAAAGGGTTTCAGTTTTTCACCATTGAGAATGATGTTTGCTGTGGGTTTGCTGTATATGGCCTTTATTATGTTGAGGTAGGTTCCCTCTCCACTTTCTGGAGAGTTTTTATCATAAATGGGTGTTGAATTTTGTCAAAAGCTTTTTCTGCATCTATTGAGATGATCATATGGTTTTTATTCTTCAACTTGTTAATATTGTGTATCACATTGATTGATTTGCATATACTGAAGATTCCTTGCATCCCTGGGATAAATCTCACTTGATCATGGTGTATGATCCTCTATTGTGTTGTTGGATTCTGTTTGCTAGTATTTTGTTGAGAATTTTTGCATCTATATTCATGAGTGATATAGGTCTGTAATTTTCTTTTTTTGTAGTATCCTTGTCTGGTTTTGGTATCAGGGTGATGGTGGCCTCATAGAATGAGTTTGGAAGTGTTCCTTCCTCTGCAACTTTTTGGAAGAGTTTGAGAAGGATGGGTGTTAGCTCTTCTCTAAATGTTTGATAGAATTCACCTGTGAAGCCATCTGGTCCTGGACTTTTGTTTGTTCAAAGATTTTTAATCACAGTTTCAATTTTATTATTTGTGGTTGGTCTGTTCATATTTTCTATTTCTTCCTGGTTCATTCTTGGAAGGTTATACCATTCTAAGAATGTGTCCATTTCTTCCAGGTTGTACACTTTATTGGCATAGAGTTGCTTGTAGTATTCTCTTAGGATGCTTTGTATTTCTGCAGTGTCCATTTTAACTTCTCCTTTTTCATTTCTAATTTTACTGATTTGAGCCTTCTCCCTCTTTTTCTTGATGAGTCTGGCTAATGGTTTATCAATTTTGTTTATCCTCTCAAAGAACCAGCTTTTAGTTTTATTGATCTTTGCTATTGTTTTCTTTGTTTCTATTTCATTTGTTTCTTCTCTGACCTTTATGATTTCTTTCCTTCTACTAACTGTGGGTTATGTTTGTTCTTCTTTCTCTAGTTCCTTTAGGTGTAAGGTTAGATTGTTTGAGATTTTTCTTGTTTCTTGAGGTAGGCTTGTATTGCTATAAACTTCCCTCTTAGAACTGCTTTTGCTGCATCCCATAGGTTTTGGATCATTGTGTTTTCACTGTTATTTGTCTCTAGGTATTTTCTGATTTCCTCTTTGATTTCTGCAGTGATCTCTTGGTTATTTAGTAATGTATTGTTTAGCCTCCATGTGTTAGTGTTTTCTACGTTTCTTCCCCCTGTAATTGATTTCTAATCTCATAGCATTGTGGTCAGAAAAGATGCTTGATATGATTTCAATTTTCTTAAATTTATTGAGGCTTGATTTGTGACCCAAGATGTGATCTATCCTGGAGAACGTTCCGTGGGCACTTGAGAAGAAAGTGTAATCTGCTGTTTTTGGATGGAATGTCCTATAAATATCAATTAAATCTATCTGGTCTATTGTGTCATGTAAAGCTTGTGTTTCCTTAGTAATTTTCTCTTTGGATGATCTGTCCATTGGTGTAAGTGAGGTGGTAAAGTCCCCCACTATTATTGTGTTACTGTTGATTTCCTCCTTTATAGCTGTTAGCAGTTGCCTTATGTATTGAGGTGCTCCTATGTTGGGAGCATGTATATTTATAATTGTTATATCTTCTTCTTGGATTGATCCCTTGATCATTATGTAGTGTCCTTTCTTGTCTCTTGGAACATTCTTTATTTTAAAGTCTATTTTGTCTGATATGAGTATTGCTACTCCAGCTTTCTTTTGATTTCCATTTTCATGGAATATCTTCTTCCATCCCTCCACATTCAGGCTGTATGTGTCCCTAGGTCTGAAGTGGGTCTCTTATAGACAGCATATATATGGGTCTTGTTTTTGCATCCATTCCACGAGCCTGTGTCTTTTGGTTGGAGCATTTAATCCATTCACGTTTAAGGTAATTATTGATATGTATGTTCCTATTACCATTTTCTTAATTGTTTTGGGTTTGTTTTTGTAGGTTCTTTTCTTCTCTTGTGTTTCCCACCTAGAGAAGTTCCTGTATCATTTGTTGTAGAGCTGGTTTGGTGGTGCTGAATTCTCTTAGCTTTTGCTTGTCTGTAAAGCTTTTGATTTCTCCATTGAATCTGAATGAGATCCTTGCTGGGTAGAGTAATCTTGGTTGTAGGTTCTTCCCTTTCATCACTTTAAATATGTCATGCCACTCCCTTCTGGCTTGTAGAGTTTCTGCTGAGACATCAGCTGAACCTTATGGGAGTTCCCTTGTATATTATTTGTTGTTTTTCCCTTGCTGCTTTCAATAACTTTTCTTTGTCTTTAAATTTTGCCAATTTGATTACTATGTGTCTTGGTGTGTTTCTCCTTGGGTTTATCCTGTATGGGACTCTCTGCACTTCCTGGACTTGGGTCGCTATTTCCTTTCCCATGTTAGGGAAGTTTTCGACTATAACCTCTTCAAATATTTTCTCGGTCCCTTTCTCTCTCTCTTCTCCTTCTGGGACCCCTATAATGCAAATATTGGTACATTTAATGTTGTCCCAGAGGTCTCTTAGGCTGTCTTCATTTCTTTTCATTCTTTTTTCTTTATTCTGTTCCGCAGCAGTGAATTACACCATTCTGCCTTCCAGGTCACTTATCTGTTCTTCTGCCTCAGTTATTCCACTGATCCTTCTAGTGTATTTTTCATTTCAATTATTGTATTGTTTATCTCTGTTTGTTCTTTAATTCCTCTAGGTCTTTGTTAAACATTTCTTGCATCTTCTCGATCTTTGCCTCCATTCTTTTTCCGCAGTCCTGGATCATCTTCACTCTCATTATTCTGAATTCTTTTTCTGGAAGGTTGCCTATCTCCACTTCATTTAGTTGTTTTTCTGGGGATTTATCTTGCTCCTTCATCTGGTACATAGCTCTCTGCCTTTTCATTTTGTGTATCTTTCTGTGAATGTGTTTTTTCTTCCACAGGCTGCAGGATTGTAGTTCTTCTTGCTTCTGCTGTCTGCCCTCTGGTGGATGAGGCTATTTAAGAGGCTTGAGCAAATTTCCTGATGGGAGGGACTGGTGGTGGGTAGAGCTGGCTTTTGCTCTGGTGGGCAGAGTTCAGGAAAACTTTAATCCACTTGTCTGCTGATGGGTGTGGCTGGGTTCCCTCCCTGTTGGTTGTTTGGCCTGAGATGACCCAACACTGGAGCCCACTGGGGCTCTTTGGTGGGGATAATGGCTGACTCTGGGAGGGCTCACGCTAAGGAATACTTCCCAGAATTTCTGATGCCAGTGTCCTTGTCCTCATAGTGAGACAGAGCCACCCCCCACCTCTGCAGGAGACCCTCCAACACTAGCAGGTAGTTCTGGTTCAGTCTCCTATGGGGTCACTGCTCCTTCCTCTAGGTCCCGATGCACACACTACTTTGTGTGTGCCCTCCAAGAGTGGGGTCTCTGTTTCCCCCAGCCCTGTCAAAGTCCTGCAATCAAATTCCACTAGTCTTCAAAGTCTGATTCTCTAGGAATTCCTCCTCCCGTTGCCAGGCCCCCAGGTTGGGAAGCCTGATGTGGGGCTCAGAACCTTCACTCCAGTGGATGGACTTCTGTGGTATAAGTGTTCTCCAGTTTGTGAGTCACCCACCCAGCAGTTATGGGATTTGATTTTATTGTGATTGCACCCCTTCTACCATCTCATTGTGGCTTCTCCTTTGTCTTTGGATGTGGGGTATCTTTTTTTGGTGAGTTCCAGTGTCTTACTGTCGATGGTTGTTCAGCAGTTAGTTGTGATTCCAGTGCTCTCACAAGAGGGAGTTAGATCACCTCCTTCTGCTCTGCCATCTTGAACCAATCTCCCAGACTTCAAGTTAAATTAATACTATATAATGCATTCAAGGACAGGACATTCTATTAGGTTTTATGGAAAATAAAAAAAGCTAATGATTACGCTTGCCATTAAAGAATTTACAGACTGGTTTGTGATACTGAACATAAATCCTTGACATCATAAACCACAAAAATTGAAATAACAGTGTAACTAATAGTTTACAAAAATACAGATAGATAGCAGATAGTCATAAGGAATTAACTATCAAATGATATATGCAGTCAATAATTATGTGATGAGAAAAGAGTGAGAAAATTCTTACAGAAGGTTTTATGAGGAGGTATATCAGAGAGCCTTCATGTGTGAGTGGCACTTGGAAGAGTGGCATCCTCCAAGAAGGATGGAGATGAGGCAGAAGACACCTTAGCATACAATGAGTTAACAGCTAGGCAGGAGCAGACATTTGTATAGATACATTTTCATAACAATGGCTGACAGTTGCCTGGCAGTTACTCTGTGTCAGACATTGCACAGTTATGTAGATCAGCTCATTTGATCTTCACAGAAACAGCATGAGTCAGGTTTTTTTGAGTATTAAGTGAACCATACACATTTCATAAGCAAGAAAATGAAGGCTTATAGACATTATATAAGTGACCGAGGTCTCTCTGTCTGTAGATGGTGGAGCTGGGCCTGGAATTCAGGTCTGTCTGGTCCCAAAGCCCATGACCTTAAGCACACTGCTAAACTGGGAATCAAATCTAGACATGTAATTCTAGAATAAAGTTATAAAAAATGAATATAGAGAATAAGGAGTTTGAATGTCCTGCAAGGTAATAGTATATAGAAAACCAATAACCAAACCCTTGAAAACTTGACCAAAAGTGAAATGTCTAAATATCTTTTCATTTCCTCCTTTGATTTCTTTTTCTTTTGATTTTGGAGTCCATTTATGACTAACTGGGATGTAATGTGTACAGAGGCTGTAAATTACAAAAGTTTGAGATCATGCCTTATGAGTTGCGTGAGTCTGTAGTCAACTTTCAAAACTTGGTGTTACTTCAACAGATGAATGGATAAATAAGATGTGGTATATATACACAATGGAATATTACTCAGCCATAAAAAAGAATGAAATAATGCCATTTGCGGTAACATGGATGGAGTTAGAGATTACCATAAAAAGTGAAGTAAGTCAGAAAGAGAAAAAATTATGTGGTACTACTTACATGTGGAATCTAAAATATGATACAAATGAACTTATTTACGAAACAGAAACAGACTCACAGACATAGAAAACAAACTTATGGTTACCAAAGGGGAAAGGGGGAGAGAGATATATTAGGAGCTTGGGACTAACATACACACACTACTATATATAAAATAGATAACCAACAAGGACCTACAGTATAGCACAGAGAACTACACTCAATATTTTGCAATAACCTGTAAGGGAAAAGACTCTGAAAAAGAATATATATGTGTATATATAAATACATATAGATGTATAATTTGAAAAAGAATATATGTATATATATATATACACACATATATGTATATATACACATACATGTATGACTGAATCACTCTTCTGTACACCAGAAACTAACACAACATTGTAAATCAACTATATTTCAATTAAAAACAAACTTGATGATACTTAACCAGAATACACATAAAGACAAGGCTTCATAAAGACAAGGAAGTCTATGGCTTCTTCAAAATTTCTCTTGAATTGTGTTTACATAATGTTAGTAAAACAAGTTGACACAAATTGTCAAAGAACCATGTGTTCCTTTCATCTACATCATACATATTGACAACAATTGAGCATTAATTCCTAATTGTGTTGAAAAGTTATTTTCCATTGCATAGAGAACTTTAGACTGTCCATCAGCTTTGTGAAAACTTTTTTTTGTTCCCCCTAGTTATGAAGCTTTTGATACACAGAAGTCTAGAGAAGAAGAAAAATACATGTTTTGGATAAAAAAAATATTCTGGCCTTTGCTCATTTCTCCTGGACAGTAAAGAAGAGAAGCTATTCGATTTTTTGTGAGATTGTTCTGGAAATGAAAGACTGCTTATTTAAGTAAAGAAAGTGCATGTTGTTTAAAGGTTACTATTTAGTATTCAAACCATTAAACATATTGCCAAATAATCTTATATAAGGTAATTATAGTGCCTATGAATACCTTTAAAATGCAGAGAAAAGTTTTTTTCTCTCTCTGAAAGATAATTAAAAAAGTAAAACTGCTTTGTAATTTATGGATAATGAAATTGGGCAGTATATATGTGTTTTTGTTTTTAATTTTTTTATTGAAGTATAGTTGATTTACAATGTTTCAGGTGTATAGCAAAGTGATTCAGTTATAGCTCACCTCCTCTCATGAGCACACCAAGATCACCACTATCTGTAGAACAACCATCGATGAAAAAGACTGGAACCTACCAGAAAAGATCTTCTACAATAAAGACATAAAAAAGGAACTACAATGAGACAGGCGGGAGGGGCGAACTCGTGATATAATCTAATCAAGTTCTATAGCCCCCAGGTGGGCAACCCAGAAACTGGAGAATAATTATATTGCAGAGGTTCTCCCACAGGAGTGAGAGTTCTGAGCCCCACGTCAGGCTCCCTAGCCCAGGGGTCTGGGATGGAGAGGATGAGCCCCCAGAGCCTTTGGCTTTGAAGGCCAGCAGGGCTTAACTGCAGGAGCCCCACAGGACTGAGGGAAACAGAGATTTCACTCTTAAAGGCCCACACGAAATCTCAGGCAAAAGCAGTAATATGATAGGAGCCCGGGCTAGACCTACCTGCTGGTCTTGGAGAGTCTCCTGGAGAGGCAGGGGGTGGCCTGCAGCTCATCCTGGGGTCATAGGCACTGGTGTCAGACATACTGGGGAACATTCAACCTCATGAACACTCCTGAAGGCTGCCATCTTGGTTATTAGCACCAATACCTGGCCCCATCCAAGAGTCTGCAGGCACCAGTGCTGGGATGTCTCAGGCCAAACAACTAAGTGGGTGGAGACACGGCCCTACCCATCAGCACACAGGCTGCCTAAAGAGCCCACATCCACCTCTAGACACGCCCTTAGACATGACCCAGTCCACCAGAGGGCCAAGACCCAGCTGCACCCACCAGTGGGCAGGCTCTGGGCCCTCCCGCCAGGAAGCCTGCACAAGTCTTTAGACCAGCCTCCCTCACCAGGGGGCAGACACCAGAAGCAAGAAAACCACAATCCGGCTATGCAAGCCAGACCCTACCCTGGGACCAGCTGGGTCCTGGCCCTGCTCACTAGCAGGCCAATGTAACCTTTGGGACACCCGGACCCCATACCCAACTGTGTCAGGAACTCCTCCCCACCACCCCCCGCAAGATCTGAAGTGAGCTCTGGGATCCCTGGGCCTTGTAGCCAGACTCCAGGAACCAGCTCTGTCTGCCAGTAGTCCGGCACTAACCCCAGGATCTGGCCTCACCGGCCAGCGGGTGCGCAACAGGCCCAGAATCTTCAGAACCCTAACTCCGCCCACCAGTGAGCCAGCACTAGCCCTGGGGCCCCCTAGGGTTCCTCATCCAGCCACCTGTGACCAGGCCCCACTCAACAGCAGCCAGCAGCCTCCGCTCAAGGCAGGGCCTGGCAACCAACCAGACTGGGGGCCGACCAAGCCTTACCAGACCACCTACATAGACACCACAATGGAAGGACCCATGCAGCCCTCTTAGGAGGAACCCCCAGAACATACTGCTTGGGTGATGAGAGAGGAATGCACTGCTGGGACACACAGGACACCTCCTACAGAGGCCACTTCTCCAAGTTCGAGAAGCATAATTAACCTACCACAGACATAAATATACAGATGTTTTGGTTTTTAAATAAATCCTCTAAGATTCTAAAACCACTCTTGTTAGTTTATGATCATCTTTATTAGGTTCTTCTTTCCTTTTCTCTGTACAGCATGGATGATGAAAAGGAATTCGCATTTTGCAATGAGCGCACAGACCAAATATTACAAAAGTTTGAGATAATGCCTTGTAAGTACAACAACTTTGGGTTGGAAGAACCATTAAAAAAAAACAACGCAGGGGACTTCCCTGGCAGTCCAGTGGTTAAGATTCTGCACTCCCAATGCAGGGGGAACAGGTTCATTCCCTGGTCAGGGAACTAAGATCTCACATGCTTCTTGGCCAAAAAACCAAAACATAAAACGGAAGCAATACTGTAACAAATTCAATAAAGACTTAGAAAAAATTGGTCCACATCAAAAAAAAATCTTACAAACAAAAAGAAAAGAAAAAAAGAAAAGCATTACTGGTTACTAAAAAAGACTTGAATTGCATAAAATATATCCTTTGGGTCAGTAGTTTTAAAGCTTTCTTGTATATGTCATGGGCCCATTTGAGATTTGGATGGAAGATATCTTCATATAGGTACACAAGTTTTCATACAATTTTACAGGATATGTTAACTCTGAAATCCATCTATGGCTCTTGTAGGGTCCAATCAGAATATGTTTACATGACACACCATTTTATAGCTAATTGATGTCTATTATTTTAATATCTAATAACTATCTATATTTAATTTCTAATTTATACCAAAATAATTCAACCAGACTTCATATCAGTATTTCAAGTAAGTTTTTCTCTTTGTTTCAATCTAGGTTCTTGAAACACTTCATTAAGAATATTTTTAGGGCTTCCCTGGTGGCACAGTGGTTGAGAGTCCTCGTGCCGATGCAGGGGACGCGGGTTCGTGCCCCGGTCCGGGAAGATCCCACATGCAGTGGAGCGGCTGGGCCCGTGAGCCATGGCCACTGAGCCTGCGCGTCCGGAGCCTGTGCTCTGCAACCGGAGAGGCCACAGCAGTGAGAGGCCCGCGTACCGCAAAAAAAAAAAATTAAAAAAAAAAAGAATATTTTTAAAATGTTTTCTACAGGATGAAAGTGTTTATAGAAACATGATTTCTTCATGGCTATTATCCCATAATTCATATTGACTGATTCTAGGATTATTTGAAACTTAATTTTGAGCTATCTAAAATTTTATAATAGTTTCTCATTCATGGGAAAGAAATAACTTTTATTTTAATGTGTTTGGTCATCACAGTTTATGACGTTTCTGGTCAGCTTTCCACCGAATCCTGGAAGAATGATGTGGGGCTGACATTTTACAGAGTGTAGGACAGAAGGGAGACAAGAAAACCTTCAGAGTGGTATCCAGGCATTAAGGTTTAAAAAGCTGAACAATTAAAGGATTTTCTCAAAATGGATGTCTTAATCATAAAAGCCAACAGCTACAAGCTCTAGGGCTTAAATCAAGCAAACAAAATCTCTTTTGATTATACTTGGCAGCCAGATTAGCTTTAGTAAAACAGTGTTACAACTGCAGCTCCTTTGGATTTACTTTTATTCGCGTACTTTCTAGTGACTAGAACAAGTGTGGCTTTGATAGGTGCTACTCAATGTTCACTGTATGCACCAAGGGTCCTGGCATGTGAATTCATCCTGTGTTCTGCCACCTAGTGTATGCACTTCCCCATTCAATCATCTGTAGGGACACCTGAAACTAATATAACATTGTCCATCAACTATACTTTAGTTAAAAAAAGAAAAAAAGATTTGAAAAGACACTTAAAAACAGAGATAAACAAATGACAACTAAGTACATCAAAAATACATAACTACATTAGTCCACAGGAAAATGCAAATTTAAACCACATTAAGAGACCACTACAAATCCATTAGAATGGCTAAAGGTAAGTAAACTAGAGCAAGTGGAAATCTCAAACAATGCTGGTGGGCCAGTAAAATGGTGCAACGACTCTGTAAAGCAGTTTGGCAGACTCTTATAAACTTAAACATGTATCTGTTATAAGACCCAACAATCCCAAGAGTGAGTAAATTATTTGTCTATCCTACAAGAACAGCCATAGCAGATTTATCCCTAATAGCCAAAAAAAAAAAAAAAAAAAAAGCAGCTAACAACTCAACTATCCATCAATAAGTGAATGG